>NC_132916.1:88764980-89389980 GCF_047675955.1 Chlorocebus sabaeus
AAGTGGGACCATATGGGTGTCTCTAGATTTCATATAAACTTGTATATATTATACTATTCCTAGATAGATCTGTGCCTTAAAACTTGTACAGTAAAACATCTGCATCTCTGTTACATGCCTTATGGGGCTGCTAAGGGTGAACAATTAGGTCACTCCTCTATTACGATATGCAAGAAAGAAAAAAATTACCGGTGGTCTGTGAAGCTGCATTCTACACACGGAAAGGCACAAATAAGTCTGGGAGGACTTAATGGCCAAGTAAACCATAAAGATGATTAAAAGTAATACTGAAGGCACATATAATAATGTCAGAAGAACTCGTACAAGTTCTTACTGGTGAAAGTTCTGAGAAGGGGTGTGATTCTTCAGAAATTCAGGAAATGATGGAGAAATAAATGAATTTTAAAAAGGATTCAGAGAGGCCCGGCATTGTGGCTCATGCCTGTAATCCCTGCACTTTGGGAGGCTGAGGCAGGTGGATCACCTGATGTCAGAAGTCCGAGACCAGCCTGGCCAACATGATGAAACCCAGTCTCTACTAAAAATAGAAAAAATTAGCTGGGTGTGGTGGCGGGCACCTGTAATCCCAGCTACTGAGGAGGGTAAGGCAGGAGAATCACTTGAACACAGAAGGTGGAGGTTGCTGTGAGCTGAGACTGTGCCACTGCACTCCAGCCTGGGCAACAAGAGCGAAACTCTGTCTCAAAAAAAAAAAAAAAAAAAAAAAAGATTCAGAGAATGAAGGATTTCTGGATGAAGGGTATCTGTCTTGCAGAAGATAACTATTTGTATCATATGAATGTTGAGCCTCTTCTCCAGGAATGGCAAAAGCTGGTAAGAATTCTACTTATTGGCCAGGTGCAGTGGCTCATGTCTGTAATCCCAGCACTTTCGGAGGCCGAGACAGGCGGATAATGAGGTCAGGAGATCGAGACCATCCTGGCTAACACGGTGAAACCCGGTGACTACTAAAAATACAAAAAAAAATCAGCCAGGCGTGGTGGCAGGCGCCTGTAGTCCCAGCTACTCAGGAGGCTGAGGCAGGAGAATGGCGTGAATCCAGGAGGCGGAGCTTGCAGTGAGCCGAGATTGCGCCACTGCACTCCAGCCTGGGCGACAGAGCAAGACTCCATCTCAAAACAAAAACAAAAACAAAAACAACAAAAAAGAATTCTATTTATTGCTCACAAGACACACCTAAACTATTTAAAAGGGGAATTCCACTGACATTCTATTCTAATCCAGTCTGCGACTAAATTCGAAGGTTCATTTCGATTCATTAACGGTGAGGCGCCTCAATAAATTTGCTTTAAAAACATTTTCATGTTGTAATTAAACCTGAAACCTTTACATAATGTCAAAGAAACAAAATAAACTATATTTTACAATTTTTTTTCTTCTGACCTTTCATGTGTGTACTTGAAAATAAGTGAACAGGCAACATTCAAATCATAAACTGGCTATACGGCAGGTAAGTTTTAAAAGTTGAATTTGAATTCACAATAATTTTCTATAAAGACAACGTAATTAAGTGATTTGCCCAGAAAAATCTACTTAATTCGTAAGTTAATCATAAATACTAATAGCACAAGCTTAAATTTATGAGTCACAGGAACAGAAAGCTAAGTGACATGAATTCAGAGGAGGAACAGACACTCAACCCCTTTCCAGGAAAAGAACAGCACCAGACAAGTTCTGGAAAACAGAAAGGTTTGTCTTTTGTACCTTCTTCCCATTGCCTTTTCTGTTCCTTTCCTCTGGCTGCCTAGTATTCTTGACCTAAAGCTATCCAAGGCTTACATGTTGCTTTTAGTTTCCCACATAACATCCCATCCAGTCCTTCCCTACCCACTCTTAACATCACGTTTTACCCGGTTTTAAAACTCTTTGAATAATTACCACATATTTCAGAATAAAATACAAACCTTAGTGTGGAATACAAAAAGGACTTCACAGTCTGACCACTGCCTCATCTGTTATTAGTTTCCTCTTTTATCTTTCCCTCCACTCAAACAACTGAGCTACCTGTAGTTACCCAAATATTCCATTTTCTCATTTGTCTTGATACTACTTTATGTGTTTTTTCTGTGACTAGGAACACTCTCTCCTCCCTCTTTAGTCATTACTAATTGAGTAGCGAAAATAGACAAGTGGGTTATTATGGCCCACTTCTTTTATTCATTCAGAATCTACTTTTATACCAGGCACTGCACTAAGTAATGTACCCTCACCAGATCAAGATTCCACTCTAGTAGAAAGACTCATATAATATTGCTATTGGTTTTGAGTTTCCATCAACAGACTACAAAATCCTTAAAGGCAGGGATGTATTTTTTTAACTCTTAAACCTCAAGGAGTCTAGGGAAGAGTATACTATATGAATAAAAAGATCCCAAGCTATCTGCTCCAATTCCTTTGCAGATCTCAATTAGGATTTAAGATGTTAATTACAGTTGTCCTTCAGAATCTGGGGGCACTGGTTCCAGGATTCCTGTGGATACCAAAATCCACAATGCTCAAGTCCCTTATATAAAATGGCATAGTATTTGCATATAAACTATGGACATCCTCTCACATAATTTAAATCATCTCTGTATTACTTATAATACCTAATAAATGGCTACATATTACTTCATTTGCATAGATTCAACATAGTACGCTTGTGGCAAATTCAGGTTTTGCTTTTTGGAACTCTATAGAATTTTTGTTTCCTTTTCTTTTTTGACACAGGGTCTCACTTTGTCACCCAGGTTGGAGTGCAGTGGAGTGAACCTGGTTCAGTGGCATGATCTTGGCTCGCTGCAATTTCTGCCTCCCAGGCTCATGTGATCCTCCCATCTCAGCCTCCTGAGTAGCTGGGATTACAGGCACACCACTATGTTTGGCTATTTTTTTTTTTTTTTTGGGTAGAGATCGGGTTTCACTGTTTTACCCAAGCTGGCCTCAAACTCCTGGGTTTAAGTCTTCCAAAGTGCTGGGATTACATGTGAGCCATCACACCTGACCCCTAAATATTTTCAATCTGTAGGTGGTTGAATCCACTGATGTGGAACCCATGAATGTGGAGGGCGAACTGTATTTTAAATTAACATATGAGTAGCTGGCTGATAGTCTTCAATTCCTGGAGTTTTAATTTTTTTATTTTTTATTTTTATTTTTTTTTTAGGGTTACCAGTTGGCTGGGTGTAGCGGCTCACGCCTGTAATCCTAGCACTTTGGGAGGCTGAGGTGGGCAGATTACCTGAGGTCAGGAGTTCGAGACCAGCCTGGCCAACATGGTAAAACCCGGTCTTTACTAAAAATACAAAAATTAGCTGGGCATGGTGGTGTCCACCTGTAATCCCGGCCTCTCAAGAGGCTGAGGCACGAGAATCGCTTGAACCTAGGAGATGGAGGTTGCAGTGAGCCGAGATTGCACCACTGCACTCCAGCCTGGGCAACAGAGGGAGGCTCCATATGAAAAAGAGAAAAAAAGGGGTTACCAGTTAATCCAAATCACTACATCGAGGTTAACCTCTATGTGGAAAACGAAGAGAGTTATTACACCAAAATCTAATCACTATAGCTTAACTTTAAGGTCTCTTCAGTCCTAAAATAATAATAATCTATGATCCTAGTTTTAAGATAAAACCTCTGCTTGATCAGATTTCAGAAAGTAAAAAAACAAAGGGAAAAAAATTTCTTGCAACAAGCAGCAAGGTTTTTGGGCAAAGAGCAATTACTATGGTGCATACTATCCCTGTCAAGAAGGCTGCTGCGAAGGTCACGTGTGGTGGCTCTTATCTGTAATCCTACCACTTTGGAAGGCCAAGGCAGGGAGAATTGCTTGAGCCCAGGAGTTGGAGATAAATCTGGGCAATATCGTGAGACCCCATCTCTACAAAAAATAAAAAAATTAGCCAAGTGTGATGGTACACACCTGCAGTCCCAGCTACTTAGGGGGCTGAGGTGAGAGCACTGCTCATGCCTGGGAAGTTGAGGCTGCAGTGAGCTGTGATTTGCAGCACTGCACTCCAGTCTGGATGACAGAGGAAGACTCTCTCAAAAACCAACCAACCAACAAAAGCAACAACAGAAAAGGCGGCTGCTGCCACTGCCAACTTCCAAAGCTATTCATACTTTTAACTGCTTTTTTATATACTCTAATTCTGAACCCAAATTCTCCGCAATAGTGTTACCCGACAGAACTATTAGTGATAACGGGACTGTTCTATATCTGTGCTGTCCACTAGCACAGTTCTATATCTGGCATAGCCACTAGCAACATGGAGCTACTCAGCAACTAAAATGTGACTACCATAATGGACAGAGCAGCTCTTGTCTAGTATTTTACACCCCATCCTCTGGCCCACCATGGTCTTTTTATGAGTAGGGAGTAAGACTGAAGAAGGATGGTCACTTTTACCTAACCTCCTCAATGTATCTGATTTAGTAGTAATGAAACCTACAGTGATTAAGGTCAATTCCAAGTCAAGATTTATACCCAGTTTGGATTCTAGTTTCAACTTCTTTCTACTCTACTCTGTCGTGCTGTTTTTTAAGTTAGTGGCACAATCTATAATTTAAAACTGCATAGTAGTTTCATAAGAAATTTATTATTGGTCCCTTTCAGGTTTTTGTTTGTTTTGTTTTGGAGACAGGGTCTTGCTATGTTGCCCAGGCTGGTCTTGAAATCTGGGGCTCAAGTGATCATGCCCAGCTACTTTATTTTTTAACTGCAGCACTGCAATATATAAATGAAAAATCAGGACAAGTTAACAAGGGTGACAGAGGAAAAACTGGAAAGCAGGATTCATTCATATTCTTTCCTCCTGAAAATGAAGAGAAATTATTTTTAGGAGAGAAAAATGAAGATACGTCTAAGACTTACTGACCAATGACAGATTTTAAAAGGTACTTATAAAGAGGAATAGGAGAGTATCTTTTGGTCCTTCCTTTCAAAAACAATTATACATTCATTTAAAAATACTTCTTAATCATGCTGCATCTCAGTTTTTAGATTCTACACAATGGTAGCACTTTGGAAGGCGTTTTCTGTGTACATTTAAATGGAAACCAACTGCATTTCTACACAGGTTACTATAAGAAAATCAGTAACTTTACGAAACTGGAATTCTGATTTATTAATATTTAATAGTAATAAATAAATGGAAACACACATGCAACCTCTACTCATCAACTCACTCTTCAGTTGTGTCTAATCTGTATAATCTACCTGTTAAAATTTTCATTTCAATAACTATGTATGTTTATTTCCAAACGTTCTTTTGACTCTTTTTACAATGCTTGGTCATTTTGATACTGTCTTTCTCATGCTTTAATTCCTTATTTTAAGTGTTTAAATATATATACTTCCCAGATTTTTCCATAATTATATTATTTAAAGTATTAGGCAAGTAATTCTATTATTCCTTTGCTGAAAATCACTCAGGTCAGATAGTTTTGTATCTTTATAAATCTTAATGGTGAACTCATGTTAAGCAGGGCTTTATGAAACACCTGTGTTGACAATATGTCCCTCCCAAAGGAGTTCGGCATTTCCTTCTGCAGGAATCTTAGGTGTTCATTCTCACCTTCTTAAACATTAACTTACTTGGCATAGGGATTTCTGAACTATACAGCTAGGGTAAATGTGGTTCCCAAATCTGTACGAGGGTAGACTTGTAGTTATAACTTCCTAAAGAATTTCCTCCTCTGACCCAGAGTCCAGTTGGACATACCTAAAATTCCCTACCATCCATCTGTGTTAGACAGTATTATTTTTCTAGTCTACCTTTTCAATAAAATTACAGAACTTCACAGGTTCCAGCTTTGTGTAGTGCTCGTGTATGCATGCGTGCGCACATGTGGTGAGGGGGTGGTTGTTTCAGATCTACCTACCCAAGCAGACAAGTAGAGCTGGCCCAAGATCTTTTTTTTTTTTTTAAAGACCAAGTCTCACTCTGTCTCCCAGGCTGGAGTGCAGTGGTGCAATCTCGGCTCACTGTAACCTCTGTCTCTCAGGCTCAAGCCATCCTCCCACCTCAGCAGGGACTACAGGCAGGCGCCACTTACCTTAGTAGAGATGGGGTTTCATCATGTTGGCCAGACTGATCTCAAACTTCTGACCTCAGGTGATCCACCCACCTTGGCCTCCCAAAGTACTGGGACTATGGGCGTGAGCACCCTGGCCTGGCCCAAGATCTTATCTCCATATAGCTATCTCCCGTCCCTGTGTAAATATCAAACTTCCAACTACTTAGTTACTGCAAGTAGCAACTTATCCCAATCTCCAGGTTAGGTGAGGCTCAGTATCAGTTCAAGCTTTCTGTTCCTGTTTTTAGGTTTCACCTTTTGAGCCCAAATATTCCTGCAATCTCAGCTGCTACACAATAAAAGAGATGTTTGTTTTATTTTATCACGTATTTGTGGCTGTTTGTAGAATTTTAGATAATGTAATCTTCCCTTCTGCTAGCAAAGGAACCTAGCACTATATATTCTTCTTTATACTTTTAAAATTT
Source organism: Chlorocebus sabaeus (assembly GCF_047675955.1). NCBI lineage: Eukaryota > Metazoa > Chordata > Mammalia > Primates > Cercopithecidae > Chlorocebus > Chlorocebus sabaeus. The sequence continues at coordinate 88,771,481 of NC_132916.1, forward strand.
CTTTTTGTTAGTTTGTTTGAGATGGAGTCTCGCTCTGTTGCCCAGGCTCGAGTGCAGTGGCGTGATCTCGGCTCACTGCAACCTCCACCTCCTGGGTTCAAGCAATTCTACTGCCTCAGCCTCCTGAGTAGCTGGGATTACAGGTGCACGCCACCACACCTGGCTAATTTTTGTATTTTTAGTAGAGACAGGGTTTCACCATATTGGTCAGGTTGGTCTCGAACTCCTGACCTTGTGATCTGCCCACCTCGGCCTCCCAAAGTGTTGGGATTACAGGTGTGAGCCACTGTGCCCAGCCTACTTTTTAAATTTCTACAGTCAAATTACCAAAGTAGTGTAACACCTAGAACCAAAACAGAAGAATGATATAATTTAAGTATTACATATATTACTTTTCTTTTGGGTAAGTAAGAACAAGCCCCTGGATCTCAACTGCATTTTTAAGTCTTTCTGTATCAAGTATCTTAAAGGACTAACAAGAAAATGTTCAAAGGATTAAATGAAACATTTTAAAAATCACTGAAAAGGGTGCCAAAATCATAAAAGTTATAGTCTTTTATTAATGATAATGTATACATTTTAACCTTAAAAATATTCTGATTATTCTTACCTCTGAATTAATAACTTTAATCAGGAAGAAAATGTGATATACTGTTTTCGTTAACAAAGAAAGTTGACGACACCTCTCAAGGTACACTTGTATAGATGGTTCTACTCTTTGTTGTAATTTACTCCAAAAGAGAGTAAGTTCCCTTAAAAAAAAAAAGTTACAGTAAGAAAAGTTGGAGCAGTAATGTAATAATCATGGACCACATCAGTCCAGTCATTACATTTGAAATTAAAACTGGTTTTATATTCCAATCCTATATGCATGCTTAAGTTTAAATGCAAGAAAATAGATCCCAACTATCTAAATACCAAATAAAATCAGGATATGATTTATCATTTTATTAATATTTTTCAGTCCCAGAGAAGCATTACCTTTTACTAGGAAAGCATCTAACATTTTTTTTTTGGAGGTAGTCTCACTGTCACCCAGGCTGGAGTGCAGTGGCGCAATCTCCACTCACTGCAACCTCTGCCTCCCAGGTTCAAGCGATTCTTGTGCCTCAGGCTCCTGAGTAGCTGGGATTACAGGTGCGCACCACCATGCCTGGCCAATTTTTTATTTTTAGTAGAGATGGGGTTTCACCATGTTGGCCAGGCTGGTCTCAAACTCCTGACCTCAGGTGATCTGCCCGCCTCAGCCTTCCAAAGTACTGGGATTACAGGCATAAGCCACCGTGCCCAGCCAGCATTTTAACATTTAAACGAGTTACACAGATGATAACTTTGAGCGACGTGTGAACTTTATGTAATAAGAAAGCTCAAGATACGTATGTGTACGTACGTGTATGTGTGTGTATATATATAAAACATATCAATGACATGATTTTTAAACAGCATTTCTCTTTTATCTCCTAACAAATTTAAAATTGATAAGGTTATTATTATTAGATGAATATAAAAACCAATGCCGACAAAAAACCCAGAAGACACTAATCTATGTTACAGTAATTTCCCAGTTGATTTACTGGCTTTCCAGTTGATTTTCTGTCTGAACTCTGTACTGCTACTTCCTTGTCCAACTCTGCCCTCACTATTGAGTCGTCAATCAACTCACAACTGCTTATCTTAAACAGTGCTCCTTGAACATAAACTTCTATGTTGCCCTTCAAGAGCTTATAATGGACTGCTTTTGCTTAGCATATGAAACTTAGCTTTTGATGCCTTTGTAAAAACCAACATAACATACTAATTTTTTAGTCATCACTGATTTTCTGGTAGTGTAACTAGAAAACCTATTACACTTGTCCTGGATAAATACATTTTACTTATTCTCCCTTCAGAATCTTTCTGCCTTTCATACCAATCCTCTGTATTGCATATACTACTTTGCCTTCATAACAAGGTTCAATGCTTAGAAATCTTTTATGAGCTTCAATCTTTATTGATTACACAATCATTGATTTACCTTGCTGTTCTATTATTCATTTGTATGCTGTCATTTGGTAAATATTCTTAAATGTTGGAATTTTATAAACCAAATTTTCTTACGTGTTCCCATAATATGAACACAACACTGAAGAATTATAGTGCTGTTGACTGACCAGATAAATTGTCAGTGTTAGCGAAAGCTAATTTAAGGCAGATGATCTTCAGTTTTTTCGTTAACTGAAACCAATATCTCTGTTTCTTGTAGCCTCCCAAAGGATTACATATAACAAGCTATGCCCAGCTGAAAATGTACCATAAGAAGAAATGTACTGCTTACATATCTAAAAAATGTTATGGTGGCATTGGACAAAACAAGTCTTTCTTTCGCTTTCTAACACTTAAAATTTTCCTGACCAAAGATAATTACTGGTATGCATGCTAAGGAATTGTGTGGCCTTTAATACACAAAGTTTTTAGAGTTGTAACAACTACTTGATAATAAGTTTGCCCAGCATGTAATACCTAAATATAAGCCTTTTGTCTTAAAAAGATTTTAAATTATGTTCGTAAGTCATATGAATTCTCACAGCCTATTTTGTATTCTTATTTAACAAAGATTTCTTAAAAAATAAAATCAACTCACCAAGCGCAGTACATATCTCCTTGTTGGAGCTGACGTGACAAAAATGCAGTACATAAGACAAGAGCGCTTTTTTCATCACCCTCAGATTCTAAGTTACAGATCATTTCCAGTGCATCTTTGCAATCAACTTCTGAAATCTAAAGAAAAAGCCAACAGAAATATTCCACAAAACGGTTTTATATTAGGATACAGAGCAATATACCTTTGGTTTTTTCATTAGATATTCACAGATCGTTTTCATGAATAAAATACCATTAATTCATACACTATCAAGTCAGTCATAATTTGTCATTATGGGACAAAGATTGGCTGCAGTTAAAAAAAAAAAAAACACCTTTCTTTATAGCCAGTAGAAATTTACATAGTAATTCTGAGAATATTAAGAAACACCTGAGAAATATTAGGAATATTAAGAAACACTATTTAAGAATTTACAAGCATTTATATGTAACTGATGATAACTATAAGCACTCTCTACCCATTCAATCAGATCTGATCATGAAAAAAAACTACAGTACTTTTATTTTTTCCCCTTTTATCTACTGATTTAAACAAGCATTAGAATCAACAGAGACACACAGAGAGGTACACTGCATATAGAATGATAAAATACGTATCTATTCATGAGGGAAAAATATAGTGTTAAGCATTTTATGTAACGACTTTTAAAATTAGCTCACCTCAACTTTCTATAAATCTCCACTATTTTTCTTTTCATATAAATATACTCCATCTCAAAGCTTGCCAAAGTCATGCATGTGTACATATAACCTAGATGAAGGCAACTTGCTTCATTTAATGATGCACTTACATCTATGATTTTTTTTTTACATTAAAATTTATTACTTCATCACAATGATGTACTATATAAAACGAAGAGACTTTACCTGTGATTGCTACAAGCATCTGCTATAAGACAAGGGATGTGACAAACAGCATACAATCACAAATTACCAGTGTTCCAAAGAATAGAAAGATTAATTCCAACATGGTACAACTGACAGATGGCAAAAAGAACTGAAGACAAAACAGACCGTTAGCGCTCACGTACCACAGAGGAGACTATGCCTCTCCTAGTTGATTTTCTCTCTTTCATAAAATATTGAGTAAGCAAAAATGTGCATATGTGTAAAATGTAATGTGTTTAGGAGTCAATAAGTATGTAAATGGAGAATGGGGGTAATCCTGCGGTCAATCTTTGATAATGAGGATAAACGCTGTGGGGCAGTAGATTCACAGGTTCTATTTTACACATTAAATCAGGCCTTCTTAGAAAACACTAAGGGAGAAACAAAAAAAAAAGCATCGTGTGTTCAACATAAATGACTATCTAAAGCAATTATGAAGTTAGTGGAAGACTTAAGACTGAAATCTAGTCTTGTACTACCCGGTACAGTGCTCTTTCCACTACTCCTCTGTTTGACTCTTTTTCAACAAATCTTTATAAGCAGCTTGATTTAAGCAAATTAAAAAAAGACTGAAGGATATATATTTATAAAGATTTAAAAATATCTACAATATGTTAAACACATGGTCAGACATTTTATGTATATTATTAAACATAACTTTCCCACTAGGTAGGTATTATCACTAACATTCTATATACAGATGCTCTATGACTTACGATGGGGCTACATCCCAATACACCTATCCTAGGTTGAAAGTGCATTTTTGACTTAAGATATTTTCAATTCAGAGTAAGTTTATCTAGATGTAACCCCATCATATGTTCAGAAACTTACTGAATGTGTATCACTTTCACACCATTGTAGAGCTGAAAAATATTAAGTTGAACCATCATAAACTGGGGGACCATCTGTATGATGAATGTGCTAGTTGAGTGGTTGAGCCACAAATCAAATCATGTCTGGCTGACATCAAAGATCCAAGCTCTGGGCAGACACGATGGCTCACCCCTGTAATCCAAGCACTTTGGAAGGCCAAGGTGGGTGGATCACCTGAGGTCAGGAGTACGAGACCAGTCTGGCCAACATGGTGAAACCCCATCTCTACTAAAACATACCAAAACTACCTTGACATGGTGATGCATATCTGTAGTCCCAGCTACTCAAGAGGCTGAGGTGGGAGAATCGTTTTAAATCTGGGAGGTGGAGGTGGCAGCAGTAAGCTGAAATTGCACCACTGCACTCCAGCCTGGGTGACAGAGCAAGACTTGGTCTCAAGAAAAACAACAACAACAACAAAAAAACCCCAAAAAAACCAAAAAAAAAAAAAAAAAAACCAAGTTATTTCCACTTCATCACAATATATTTTATTCAAAGTTATGTTAGTTTTAAACAATTACCCTGTCACATTCATGCAGACAAACTGCATTGCCCCCAGACAAACAGCTTGCCTGGTAGATGCTACCTACTACTTTATTATTTATTTATTTATTTATTTGTGAGACGGAGTCTCACTCTGTTGTCCAGACTGGGGTGCAGTGGTGTGATCTCGGCTCACTGCAACCTCTGCCTCCCAGGTTCAAGCGACTCTCCTGCCTCAGCCTCTCGAGTATCTGGGACTACAGGTGCGTGCCACCACGCCCAGCTAACGTTTTGTATTTTTAGTAGAGATGGGGTTTCACCGTGTTAGCCAGGATGGTCTCGATCTCCTGATCTCCTGATCTTGATCCACCCGCCTCGGCCTCCCAATGTGCTGGGATTACAGGCATGAGCCACCATGCTTAGCCAAAGCTAATACTTCTTTTAAAGAAAGAAGGCCTAAGAGATTAAGTTGCTTGCTCAAAGTTAAAGAAAGAAGGCCTAAGAGATTAAGTTGCTTGCTCAAAGTTACGCACTTAGTGGCAAAGTCAAGATGTCAACCTAAGTTTAGCTTCAGAGTCTGTGCTCTTTCCAGAATTCCACGTGCACAGGCATACTAAGGCCATATATTCATATGCTGCTAAATATGGATTTTTACTTGTTCAGGTTTAATAAAAATCCTTATTTCTTGAAAGTCTGATTTATTTTTAATCTTATCATTTTTGTTGTTCTTCTAAAACCTAAGCCACCCTTAGGCTGGGCCCGGTGGCTCACACCTGAAATCCCAGCTCTTTGGGAGGTCAGGGGGTGTGGATCACCTGAGGTCAGGAGTTCAAGACCAGCCTAACCAACATAGTGAAACCCTGTCTCTACTAAAAATATAAAATTAGCCAGGCGTGGTAGCAGGTGCCTGTCATCTCAGCTACTTGGGAGGCTGAGGCAGGAGAAGTGCCTGAACCCGGGAGGTAGAGGTTGCAGTGAGCTGAGATGGTGCCACTGCATTCCAGGCTGGGCAGTAAGAGCGAAACTCTGTCTCAAGAAAAGTAAAAAATAAAAACTAAAATAAAATAAAAAATAAAACCTAAGCCACTCTTGCTGAGTGCTCATATGGTACCAAATTTATCTATTATGTATAAGGAAAGAAATTTACTTCCCCAATGTTATTACTATCATTAGCTTACTCTTTTTTTTTTTTTTTTTTTTGAGACGGAGACTCAATCACCCAGGCTGGAGGGCAATGGTGTGATCTCGGTCCACTGCAACCTCTGCCTCCCAGGTTGAAGCGATTTTCATGCCTCAGCCTTCCGAGTGGCTGGGATTACAGACAAGTGCCACCACGCCTGGCTAATTTTTGTATTTTGGTAGAGACGGGGTTTCACCATGTTGCCCAGGCTGGTCTCAAACTCCTGACCGCAGGTGATACACCCGCTTCGGCCTCCCAAAGTGCTGGGATTACAGGTGTGAGCCATTGCACCCGCCCGGCTTACTCTTAATATTTAAAAATATAAATGTGTGATTGCCTGTGTGTATTTTTTCATATACATGCAATGTACCAATGGAAACATTTGCTATATTTACTAACACAGTAAACTTCATTTTTCATAGGCATACTAATGAAACAATTTTTATGGTGTACTTGGGATCCTTCATTTCTCTGATTTGCCACTAGATGGCTGTCTTGAAAAAATATGATATTAAGTAGAATGTAGGAATAAGGAAGTCATATATAAAGTAGTAAATGACTGAATTAAAATTATGAAAAGTGAAGCATAGCCACCAATGAACAAGAATTATTTAAAAATCCAAAGAAGCAAAGTTCAGAGATTATCAGTATATTACCTATAGAGGGACTATTCTCTATTGCTTTGACAAATGAGCAAAAATTTAAATACCAGAAAATTTAGAACTCTTAATAAAATACTTAAAACCAATTAGGATGATCTGTTTGCTAAAGACACATTATGCTGAATAAAGTCCCTTTATAAAGCATAACAATTATTTCATAGATGTAAATAATAATTTGTATGTTTTAACATGGCTCTTTATGCCAAACATTCAAAAAACATAGAACACTATCAACATTTTATATGAATTTACAAAGTATGCTTTTAAAAAGTATTGGCTGTAATCACATTTCAAAAACAGTTTCGGTTGGGTGTGGTGGCTCATGTGTATAATCCTAGCAACTTTGGTAGGCCGAGGCGGGAGGATTGCCTGAACCCAGGAGTTTGAGACCAGCCTGGGCAACACAGTGAAACCCTGTCTCTACTAAAATACAAAAAATTAGCCAGGCATGGCAGCGTGTGCCTGTAGTCCCAGCTACTTGGGAGGCTGAGGCAAAATTAATTGAACCCAGGAGGCAGAGGATGCCATGAGCTGAGATCACACCACTGCACTCCAGCCTGGGCAACAGAGCAAGACTCTGTCCCCCCAAACAAACAAACAAACAAACAAACAAACAAAAAGTTTAAAAAATAACTGATTTGCTTATCAAAATAATATTGCTTTCCATATAGAAAATAAATATTAAACCTGTCATAACTAAGAAAATATAAAATCAAGAGTTAATCAAAATTAACTTTTGGGCTAGCAAATATTTAAGACTAATAATCTCTAAGAAAATATTTCACATATTGTTTTTGGAAACATAAATTGCCATAATCGTTTCTGGAGGATAGTTTAAACCTATCAATTTAAAATGTGCTGATTCTTTGATCCAGCAATTTCACTTCCAGAAATTTACCCTACCAGTACACTCCCCACAAGGATACACAGATGTATGCAAAAAGCAACAATGTAAGTAAGTGTCCACCAATCTGGTTAAAGATATTACAAATCCATACTATGGAATTATGTAGCCATGAGAAATAAGGCTGATCTATACGGAATGATATGGAAACATGTCCACAATAATATCGGGAAAAGTGGCCAACAACCAGGGAGTGTGTATGTGATTTTAAGTATTAAAAATGGATGTATCTGCATAGAAAAATGTCAGAAAGATTATATATCAAATTTTAATCTTAATAATAATTACCTAGTGGAGTGTTAAATGGGGAAATGAGACAGCTACAGAGATACAAGATAGAAAGTTTTAGTTTTTAAACTTCTATATTTATTTTAATGATAAAATGAATAGAAATATTGGATCTAAACTAGACCCTGCTAACTTTATTTTTTACCACTATACCAAGAATCCAGTTCATTCCTTCCAGAAAGGCCAGATAAACACTCTTCTCTCCCAGCCCCATTCCTCTGCCATCTACCAAGGCTAGCTGCTATTTCTTTTCTTTTTTTTAAAACAACCTATGGGGTATCAACTAGCTGCTATTTCTATCACACTGAAAGGGTCCTGGGGAACAGTCAATCCCTTGCCTCACTTGGACAAAGATCTCAGAAAGATCACTACCAATCCAGGCCATTGCTGACTCCTTCTAACAGTCTATTCCCACTATCCTTTAAGGAACACGTAAACAAAACCAAACCTCAAATACTTGTAAGGCAAGTAACGTACATTAATGAAGTGGACAAAGAGTAGGGTGGGCAAGTGAGACAGGACACAGTGCATACCTCTTCTAAAGGGGGCAATGTCTCTGGGTTGGGGACAATAAATCAATAAATCTTAATTCACTCACCTCATATGGAACAATGAACAAGTTTTTAATGTGTTTATAACAGAAACATAAAAGAGCAAGCAATCTCTAAGCAAAAAAGGATTTTTAACAAAGTAATGTTGTTACTTTGTAACAAGGGACTTTAAACAAAGTAATGTTCCTATATATGTGTAGACTTACACCTATCTGTCCTGTTCTGCAGTATATGATCTAGTTTTTTCCTGGGATGGAGTATACAGGCCTTAGTGAACCCTGCTCATGAACATGAAAAGTCTTAATTCTACCTGCTTAACATGAGAAGTGGGGGGAGGGAAATAGTTCCACATGACATTAGAGGTACCCAGGGTCGTCACAGAGAATTTTCCTGATCACATCCCAGAGCAGGCTGGACTGTTGTTACTCAACTCTGGATAATTAAACCAAGAAGGAACTTAGGCTCAGTATTGCAAGACTGGATTATTCAGAGAGCTGGAAATACAGATTTTTTTTTTTATTGGATTTTTACTTGAGACACAAATTCATAGTCTTCAACTTCAAAGCTAACCCAACAACTCTATGTTTACACAGTCAGTTTCCTAATAGGAGATAGGCTTCTTTAGTGAAGGGCCTATGCCTTATTCACCTTTTTAAATCCCACCTCCCGTCAACTCCCCACCAATGCTTATACAGAAAAAATCATTCACTTAATACAAATCTGTGGAAGTGGAAGGGAGGACAGATAGACTTTAAGGGCAGGGACTGAACTGATAATAAAAGCTTTCATGGCATTGAAAAATATGAGATGTAGCAGCACAATAACTAATGATTTTTTTAAAAAAAGTTACACACATGTCAAAGGTGATTTCAATAAATTTTATACATCTGCAAATTAACTTATCTAGTTATTTTGAACTAATAAGAAAATGTCAGTCTTCTATTTTGCTCTCATATATAATATCAATTAAAAGGTCAATTACCTGTAATAAAAGAAATAATAAAGAAAAACATATATAGACTAGTCGAAGTCCAAACTAATAATGATATAATATCCTACGCTACAGACCATGGTTCTACTCCATCTAGCCTACAAACTGTCTGACATTACTCTTCCCAGTACCCTCAATATCCTCACATAAGAAACCCAACAAGGTTTATTTCTCATCTTGGTCCAAGCCTACCACTTGCCCTCCTACTTGTCTATTCTCAAGGAAAAAATATTACACAATCGTCATTACAAACCTCATGTGGCACTGAGTTTTCTGTATGAGCTATTCTGCTTTGAGACTGATGACAATACCTCTCGGTCTAAGAGGATCATGCAAGCTCTATTAGTTTACTCCTCTGTCTTATATCTCAACTTTTCCCTTAACATATCCTTATGTTTTGCCTACAATCGCTTTGTTTTCCTCTCTATTGCTCTGGAGTCAAAGGGTATGTATATTAGAGATATAAGACACTTGTACACAATCAGTGCCCACTGAACACTGATCAACCTACTATAGGTGTTTTTGTTTTTTGTTTTTTGTTTTTCAGACAGAGTCTCACATTGTTGCCCAGGCTGGAGTGCAGTGGCGTGATCTTGGCTCACTGCAACCTCCGCCTCCCAGGTTCAAGCAATTTTCCTGCCTCAGCTTACCAAGTAGCTGGGATTACAGGCGCCCACCACCATGCCCAGATAATTTTTTGTATTTTTAGTAGAGATGGAGTTTCACTATGTTGGCTAGGCTGGTCTCAAACTCCTGACCTCGTGATCCGCCTGCCTCGGCCTCCCAAAGTGCTGGGATTACAGGCATGCCACAATACCCGGCCGATCTACTATAGTTTTATCTAAATTTTTAAAATATACACGCCCTGTTTCTTGATCAACAACTTTTAATTCTCCTACCCTGTCTCCAACTTCCTTTGGAAATTGTGAGTCCCCCAAAATGCAAAATTCCCATTTGGATCATGATTCCACTCTCAGAATTTTGTAGTCATAAACTATACAAATATGTGAATACTATGCTTTATACCAAACTAGAAGCGAGAACAAAATGTCTCAGAGAGAAAATAAGGTTTTACATTAAATATGCAAATAAATATGTACTCAAAATTATATATAGCATAGATGTGCATATACAATATAAAATTTATATGACTTATCTCCAAGTATTCTCAGAGATAAGTCATAAAATTTCTATAAAGTTACTTAAATTAGCCAGTTTAAAAGATCTTCAAGTATCTTAAAGTCAGACAAGACTGAGGTTAAGGCCCAAAGCTGACAAATCTAGGTATTCTACTAAACTGTTAAGCCACCACTATCTTTCCAACAATTTAGCCAAAGCATTTAACAGATGTATATTATTTAAAACAGAAACTAGGTGCAATCAGTTTACATATAATTCTAAAAGTTGCTTAGAATCACGTTGCCACCACTCAGGAACATACCAAAAACGTAAGATTGACAATGATCTCTTCACTATCTAAGAGAAAAGGAAATCAAAGACATTCTAATTAAAAATTAATTTCTCAACTTAAAAAACAATTACTAATGAAAGGAAATATACTCACCTCTTCAATTAACTTTTCATTTGGTGATGATGTACAAAGACAGACAAGGTAAGTTTGCTTAAAACTACCTTTTGTACCAATCTCTGGATGGTCAGAACACAGCTTTGCTAGAGCAGTTGCTTGACTTAACTGATGTGTTTTGATTAGGTGTTTAATTCTCATATCCAACAAGATGGGACCCTCAAAAGCTAAAAATTCATTCACTTTAAAAAACAAGACATAATAGATTATTAACATTTGGTAATAATTCACTTGCAATACAAACACTTATAAGAAATATTTTTAAACATAGGAACTAAAATGTTTCTTTTTTTCAATTTTCTATTATTGCTAGTAAGGCTATCACAAAAGACTTGACCTTATAAGCAAGAAGAGATTATATTGCTAACTTTGAAAAGTTAAGTACTTTTGGTCCTTACATAAGGGATCATTTAGAATGAGCTGAATAAACTTGATGATGAAAATAATTCTGTGTTAAATTCTAATAGTCAATGTTATTAAAATTACACTAAATTTTTTTCCTACAGCAGTTATTCTTCAACACCAGCAGCTAGCATCCCTAAAATCTGTAATGCTAGGGCATTACAACCTTACATGATGAGTAACCACAAAAAGCTACTGGAACATTCCAGAAGAAGAGATTCAACTAATATTTTGTTCAATATTGATGGTATATTTTCCATTTTACAAAGCTGAAATCTAACTTTTAAAAATAGATGTTTCAGAATGAACCAAAATATCTATAGAAAAATAAATAAGATGGGAGAAAAGTTTGCCAAAGGATAAAACTTCTGTGGGTTTTATGTCGTTATTTTTAAAACGTCAATGAACAAACTCAAAACAGTCACTTATTTATAAAACAATTCTACTTTGTTCAAACCTCTGACTATCCCCTAGTGCTAGTTTGGTCATCTACAAATAAGAATTAATATTTTTATTTTTCGTACTTATGAAGGAGAATTAAGTTTTAACAAGTGCAAGTTTAAATTTTTCCCTAAGTGTTCTTTACCAGAATAGAAATCATGTTTAAAAATTTATTTGGCAATGGCTAGCCTGAAACCTTGGGAAGGCTTTTAGTAATAAAATTTAAAATGCCCTATGAATAAAACACACTATCTTCTCTGCTTGTTAACATACTGAAAGATACGTCTGGTAAGTAATTTGCAGGTTAGAGGATAGAAAATGAGAGATTTTCTTTCCTTCTTGTAATATCCTTTGTTTCCCTCTAGTACTTTTATTTTTAGATCTCACTGTACTCCACTCTACTATGAAAAGATTCTTCTATAAAATGCTATGATCATGGCTCCTCGGTATTAAAACCATAAACATATAAGCAACATAATACAAGATCTCAAATCTAATCCTTTTCTTGAAGTCTAGACCTTTTTACTGGCTACCCTCTATTCTTTACATTACACTAAATCAAAAGGCATAAGGCATAAGCACAGATAAATAAAGCATATGTTTCTGGTGCCTCTGACTATTATGTCTTTATGAGATAAAGGGCATTACTTTTCTTTTTTAAAGTTGCATTATCCTATTAGGACAATTATATTGCAGTTACAGTTTAGTTTACTGACAAAGCAAAAGATGCTAAACATAAGATTTAAAAAAACAAAGTTATAATAAAGTTATTCTGGCTATAAACACCTTTAGTTTCCTAATTCAACAATTTTCTCCAAAGGAAACTCTAGAGATATAAAGTCTGGGAATTACTGCAATGGGAATTGCTGCAAATATTTCCACAAAAAAAGTCATAATCAACAGACTCTAAAAGATCATGGTGAATAAATAACTTAAAGGTGGGAAGTATTTAACAAAACTGATGGTCCCAATCTCAAATAGGCCCTACATTCTCAAATAGCAGCATTTAAGTTAGAATGACAAATTGTGTAATTTCTGCATTAAATCAATGTAGAAAAATATTAATATTGCAAATTTCAAAACCATAGGCTTTTGTTTGTCTCTTAATGATGGGAAACCACTGCCACACTTAGGGCAAAATGGATTTCAAAAATACACAGAATATTTGAGTAGAAGGAAATTTACAGATCATTTTGTCTGTTCCATCATTTGGCAGATGAGTAAACTGAGGCTCAGAGAAGGCAAGTGACTTCCTAGGGACATAAAGCCAGTTAATGACATAACTAGGAGTAGAATGAGTCTTCTAACTTCTAGCTTTATACAGTGTGAGATATGAAAAGAATTTTTTCTTTTTTTTCTATTTGACTACTGGGTCTACTTCTCATTAGAATGGCAGCTTTCAGCAGTAAAAACCTCTGAAGAAGCATCAGCCTTTAAAAGAAGATAATTATATCTTCTGAAGTTCATGATTCAAATGGATCGAAAGTGGATTACACTCAATTCAGTCCTATTGAAATCTCACTTCTATCCCTCTACTTCTTCACTACTTTTTCCCCCACTTCCCTGCATCTTTCTCTATTTCTCTGCAATCCAAGATGTTTTTCCTTATAATGTTACAATATTGCAACAAAGACTGTTTTCACGCTTCTCAGACTTATCTCTAAGCAGCCAGCATATCAAATTTCACTCCCTAGCCTGCTTTTCCCACTGGCATCCCACAAAAGTATAAAATATTTGTAATTTTACTGATGTGTCGCCTTTTCATGCTTTCTCCATATTCACAGACTTCAACAGAAAAGCAGGCTTTATTATATTTGGGCCTATCAAGAGAGCTATGTGACACAGATAACGCTACTTCACATGGCAATGTAAATAAATGATATTTAGCCAATTTGATTAAAAATGTAAAAGAGCCTTCTTTATGCCACTGTCTTTTTTTTTTTTTTTTGTACGGAGTCTCGCTCTGTCACCCAGGTTGGAGTGCAGTGGCACGATCTCAGCTCACTGCAAGCTCTGCCTCCCCGGTTCATGCCATTCTTCTGCCTCAGCCTCCCAAGTAGCTGGGACTACAGGCGCCCGCCACCACGCCCGGCTAATTTTTTTGTACTTTTAGTAGAGACGGGGTTTCAGCGTGTTTGCCAGGATGGTCTTGATCTCCTGACCTCGTGATCCGCCCGCCTTGGCCTCCCAAAGTGCTGGGATTACAAGCATGAGCCACTGCACCCGGCCATGTCACTTTCATAATATTAAAAGGAAACTACTAATTCCTACATTAAAGATAATTAACTACAAAATATGAGTTGATTTTCTGTGAGAAATAATTACACAAGAATTAACTGTGTACTATGTACAACAGGTTACACTAGCTCCTAGATTCCCCCTAAAGTGGGGTCAACTCATTTACTGGGTTCCTATTCTCATGCCCAGATTTGCACATGATTTCCTCTGCAGCATCTTTAGCTGTTTGAAAAGCATGTCAAACTCAGCATACGAAATCTCTACACCACAGTATGTGTCATCTCCACATTTCCATCTATTCAGTTGTGCTCAAGGCAGAAACCTGAGTCTGTCTTAAAAATGCTCTCTCCTACCTCCTTTCTACCCAGATGTCAATCTGTCATCTAGTTCTGTGACTTCCAATGCCTAAATACTCAATTCCATTAACTCTTCTCCATCTCCACTTCCACACTGTTCCCCCAACCCAACCCAGCCCAAATCACTAATCAGATTATTTCCTAGCAATCTGCTAGTCTTCTCCATCTACTCTTACCACCTCCATCACTTCACTAGAATCCAGGGTGCTTTTGGCATTACTTTAAAGCACACACTTGATTGCCTTCCCTGTTTAAAACCTTCTAGTGGCTTTCCCTTGCTTTCAAAGCAAGGATCACTCACCCCTTTTAAAAACACTTAATCTGTATTCTCTCTTAGAAATAATTCAGCAATTAGGCCAGGCACGGAGGCTCACGCCTGTAATCCCAGCACTTTGGGAGGCCAAGGTGGGTGGATCACCTGAGGTCGAGAGTTCGAGACCAGCCTGACCAACATGGAGAAACCCCGCCTCTGCTAAAAACACAAAATTAGCTGGGCGTGGAGGCGCATGCCTGTAATCCTAGCTACTTGGGAGGCTGAGGGAGGAGAATTGCTTGAACCCGGGAAGCGGAGGTTGCAGTGAGCTGAGATTGTGCCATTGCACTCCAGCCTGGGCAACAAGTGCAAAAACTCAGTCTCAAAAAAAGAAACAATTCAGCAATTAGGCAAGAAAAATAAAAGACATCAAGATTGAAAAGAAGTAAAATCATCTGTTAGCAGATGACATGATCTTATATGTAGAAAGTCCTAAAGATCCCATTTAAAAACTACTGCAACTAATAAATTTGGCAAAGTTGCAAGATGTAAAAATTCACATAAATATCAGCTACATCTATACACTAACAATGAACAATTCAAAAAGGAAATTAAGAAAATAATTCCATTTACAATTCCAA
The DNA here is from genome assembly GCF_047675955.1 of Chlorocebus sabaeus. NCBI lineage: Eukaryota > Metazoa > Chordata > Mammalia > Primates > Cercopithecidae > Chlorocebus > Chlorocebus sabaeus. The sequence continues at coordinate 88,786,860 of NC_132916.1, forward strand.
CAAAAACAATAAAATAGGAATAAAGCTAACCAAGGAGGAGACAAAAGACCTGTAGACTAAAGATTATAAAACACTGCTAAAAGAAATGAAATGCATAAATAACTGGAAAGTTATCTTGTGTTCATGAATGATGAGACTTAATATTATTAAGATATCCAAACTAGTCAAAGCAATCTACAGACTTAACACAATCTCTATAAAAATCTCAATGGCATTTTTTTTTTTTTTGCAGAAACAGAAAAATGCATCCTAAAATTCATACAGAATCTTTAAGTCAAAATAACTGACAAAGAACAACAAAGTTGAAGGTCTCACACTTCCTGATTCAAGATATATTACAGAGCTCAAGTAATCAAACACTGATGATAACTGGCATAAAGACAGACATGTGGACCAATGCAATAGAAAAGAGTCCAGAAATAAACCCTATCATATATGGTCAAATGATCTTTGACAAGGGTGCCAAGGTGACTCAATGGGGAAAGAACAGTCTCAACAAATGGTACTGGAAAAATTAGATACCTAGATGCAAAAGAATGTAGCTGGACCCTATTCCTGCACCATATAAAAACATTAACTCAAAATGGATTAAAGACTTAAATGAGAAAATTCAAAATTACAGAACTCCCAGAAGAAACCATAGGGAAAAGCTTCATGACAATGGACTGGCAATGATTTCCTGGCTATGACACCAAACATGTCATAGGCAACAAAAGCAAAAATAAAACTACATCACACTTAAAAAACTTTTATGCAAAGGACACAATCAACAGAGTAAAAAGGCAACCTTTTCACCAGAGTGAAAAGGAATGAGAGAAAATATCTGCAAATCATATCTCTGATGAGGGATTAATATCAAGAATATATAAAGAACTCCTTTAACTCAACAACGACAAAAAACAAACAATCCAATTAAAATATGGACTAATAACTTGAATAGATATTTCTCAAAAGATAACATACAAATTGTCAACAAGCATATGAAACATCACAAATCATCAGAGAACTGTGAATGAAAACCACAATGAGATATCACCTCACACCCATTAGGATGACTACTATGAAAAAAACAGAAAACAAGTGTTGGTGAAGATGTGAATTAACTGGAAACTTCATACAATACTGTTAGGATTGTAAAATGATGTACCCTCTATGGAAAACAGTACAGAAGTTCCCCCCAAAATTTAAAATACAGCTACCATATGATCCAGCTATCCCACTTCTGCATATAAACCCAAAAGAATTGAAAGCAGGGTCTTGCAGAAGTGTTTGTACACCCATGTTTATAGTAGCACTACTCACAATAACCAAGAGGTGGAAGCAATCCAAATGTCCAAATACAGCAGATAAATGAATAAGCAAAATGTGGTATAAACATACAATGGAATATTATTTGGCCTTAAAAAGGAAGGAAATCCTTTCACATGCTACCACACGGATGAATCTTGAGGACATTATACTAAGTGAAAAAAGTCAGTCATAAACAGAAAAATATGGTATAACATTTATATATGGGATCTAAAGTACTCAAAATTACAGAAACAAAAAGTAGAATAGTGGTTACCAGGGACTGAAGGGTAAGGGAAAAGGGGAGTTGTTGTTTAATGGGTATAATTTTCACCTTGGGGTTCAAGATCAAAAAGTTTTGAAATATGTTTACAGCAACGTGAATATATTTGACATTACCAAACTTAAGAATAGTTAAGATGGTACATTTTACCTTGTGTTTTTTTAACCACAATTAAAAATATATTAAAAAAACACAATTCAGCATCGTTGGAATCCAAATTAAGACATTTAATTAATCCAAAAAAATCCAAATTAAGACATTTAATAAAACACAATGCTTCAAGCTCTACAATACTGGTTGCCCAGAGAGTCTAATTTAATTGGTATGAGGTAGGGCCCTGGCACTGGTCTATCTAAAACCTCCCCCCCTAGTTAATTCTAATTATAGCCAGGATTGAAACTACTGCTCATGGTAACTTCCAAATGACCAATTAGGAATAATCAACCTTGACCCCACCTCTTACCCTTTCCTGAAGAAGGATGTTACATTTTCAGGAAACAGAATTAACTTTTAAAGATTAGAAAGTATTTCATATCATAGATGAACCTAGTCAGTATGCCACAATTTTTCCACAAAATGAGATTTAACTATGAGTGTCAGATTTAACTAAATTCTGACAGATTTTTCCACATGACATTATAAAATATACCCATTAAGGTCAGGCATGGTGGCACATGCCTGCAATCTCAGCACTCTGGGAAGCCAAGGCAGGTAGATCACCTGAGGTCAGGAGTTCAAGACTAGCCTGGCCAACATGGTGAAACCCAGTCTCTACTAAAAATATAAAAAATTAGCTGGGCATGGTGGCGCATGCCTGTAGTCCCAGCTACTCGGGAGGCTGAGGGAGGAGAATCGCTTGAACCCAGGAGGCGGAGGTTGCAGTGAGCCAAGATCACACCACTGCACTCCAGCCTGGGCAACAGAGGGAGACTCTTATCTCAAAAAAATGTATATATATGTATTTAAAAAGTAATGTACTTGTCTGGGATGTTTAAGAAACCAAAGAATGTGTTTAAAAATCCTTTTTAGTAAAAATGAAAACTTTGGATCACATAATTAATTACTTATATTTAATTATAAAATAGAAGGGTATAATCTGCATGTAATCAGATCTGACCTCACCCTATTTACCTGGGCAACATTAGTTATCATTAGCTCTCTCCTCCCATCCCCTCTCCTGCTAAAATATTACTGCATCTTAGGTACGCTAATATCTAGCAAAGAGCAATTTCTCCATGTTCACTTTAAAATGCAAAGTTTATTACTAAAATAAGGGCTTATTTCCGACAAAACCATGAATGATTTATGAGTATCATGGAAAATCTTAAGCTTTAGAAATTTCCTTTGAAAACAAAAGAGTTCGGGGGGGGGGGGGGGAGAGAACTGCAGTGCTCAAGATGCAAGAAAGGACTGGCAAGCTGACAAAAATGCAATTTATGCAATTGCAAATTAACCCAATATAGAAGTAGAGGGAAAGTGCCTAAAAAATTCAGTGTGACTACAATAGAGAGTTGTCTCAGAGCTTAGATTTTAAAATAATACATACAAAAGAAGGAAACACAAGTTTAAGACCAAGGATGCACCATGAGTGTCAGACACCTGGTGCTAACAACCTGTGCAAAATGTTAATAAAGCTAAAACCCAAGATGATACCTAACTCACCAAAAATGCTGAGAACAATACAACCCAGCATGGTGGGACCTTCTTGGGTAAGTCTGCTACTTGGGTCTGATTATGTACTATTTATGATAGCAAAGAAAAGCATATTTCCTCTACTCTTACTCTACTCCTTCTTTGATAAGCTTAAGATTTAAGAGTAGAACAAACCATAGAATAAGCAAAAACAGATGGCAAAATGTAATTTTCAAAACGGGGCTGATGGTACTTCTTGCAAAACTGTAGAAACAGCAACAGATGTAATCCTGAATAAGAGTTTAAAAATTAATTATATTAAAAAGATGGGTTGTGATTGTTCAGAAAAAGAAGTGTGACTAGTAAGAGCCAAGACGAATTCACTAAACATAAATTAAGTTACACTTTTCACAGAAATTCATCTCAAAATGGATCATATACCCATATGTAAAATGGGAAATTATAAAATTTCTAGAAAAGACCATAGAAAAATCTATATGGCCTTGGATTTGGCGATGAGATTTTAGATAAAATACCAAAAGCATGATCCATGGAAGAAAAAACTGGGAAGTTGGACTTTATGAAAATGTAAAACTTCTGCTCTGTAAGTTGCTCTTAAGAGAAAGGACAAGCCACAAGAGAATTCTTTCACAAGAGGGAAAGAAAAGATTTGCAAAACACATATCTGAAAAAGAACTTGTACCCAAAATATACAAAGAACTGTTAAAACTCAACAATAAGAAAACAAACAACCCAATTAAGAAATAGGCAAGAGATCTGCACAGATGCCTCACCCAAGATATACAGATGGCAAATATGCATATGAAAAGATGTTCAGAATCATTTGTCATTACAGAAATGCAAATTAAAATAACAATGTGATATCACCACATGCCTATTAGAATGGCTAAAATTCCAAAAACAGACAATACCAATTGCTGGTAAGGGTATGGGGCAAAAGGAATTATTCATTGCTGATGAGAATACAAAATGGTACAGGCACTTTAGAAGACAGTTATTTTTTCAAAGTTAAACACAGTCTTACCATATGACATAGCCATCATACTCCTAGGTATTTTCACCCAACTGATCTGAAAACTGACATTCACACAAAAACCTGCATGCAAATGTTTATAATGGCTTTATTCAAATCACCAAAAACTGGCAGCACATACATCAAAAACTAGCATCCATTACATGGCTGTACCACAGTTTGTTAGCCATTCACCTTTAACAGGTGAATAGATACTGTGGTACAGCCATATAATGGAGAATTATTTAGTGATAAAAAGGAATGAGCTAACAGCTCATTGGTTTAACAGACACGTAAAGCCCTGGATGAATGTTAAATATACAATGCTATGTGAAAGAAGCTTAAATGAAAAGCTTTAATTACATGACATTCTGAAAAAGGCAAAACTATAGAGGTGGCAAACAGATCAGTAGTTGTCAGATGTTTGGGAGAAAGCTGGATAGGTGAAGCACAGTTGATTTTTTTTTTAGGGAGTGAAACTACTATGTATAATACTGTAATGGTGGACACATGACATTATTCATTTGTCAAAACCTATAAAACTATATAACACAAACAGGGAATCTTAAGGTATGCAAATTGAAAAAAAAATTATTTAGGAGGTTCAGGAAGCCCAAGATGGAATACAGAATGTAACAAAATAACTGTATTACAAATGTATGAAAACCACCTCACTGAAAGGAATGGAGAAATAAGGTGCTGACCTAACTAACTTTGGAAATGAGTGGAGAATGTAAGAATAAAGTAAAAAAGAACTACAAAAGCACTGTACTGTAATTAATAAAGCTTTTCCCTATAGGGGTATAATAGGAGTAAGTAAATGGATGGCCAATGCTGGAAGAAGTTAGTCTGAAAGGCTACATACTATATGATTCCAATTATATGACATTTTGTTGAAGTGGGGGATTACAGATTAGCAAGGGAAGGAGGCTAGAATGATCCTTGTGTTAATGAACTAGACTTGGAGACATTAGTAAGAATTCATATTTAGTTTAATATAGATCTTGGTTTCTAACACCATTCTCCAATAAAAGGAGCAAGTCCTCTCTAGAGAAATGGGTGATTCCAGGACTCAGGCAGGAAATACACCAGATGAACCTGGAGCATATTATGGTGCCAGAAAGCAAGGAAGTGATCACACAAAAAACAAAACCCATGATGAGGGACACAAGAGTCAAAGGAAAAGAGCTCCCATGCCAAAGCTGGAAGAAATTGAGCAACAAAATAAAGTGCATCAGATTATGACCAAAGTATAAAATAAATATATGTAAGGCCATACTAATATAAAAGACTGATTTAAAAAAAATAAATAGGGAGGAGACAAATCTCCTGTGTAGAATTCCAAATAACATGTAGATACTGCTTCTTCAAGGAGGTGCAGCATAACTTTCCACTTCAAGTATGGGTTGCACACAGTGATTTCATTCTAAAGAATACAGCATGGAAAGGGAGGAAAGAATAACTTCATAGTGGAGAAACCTGACACACGCTACCATAGCTAGGTGGTCTAGGTTCACACAAACAGTGATAAGTCGGCTGGGTGTAGTGGCTCATGCCTGTAATCCCAGCATTTCGGGAGGCTGAGGCAGGTGGATCACTTGAGGTCAGGGACTTGAGACCAGCCTGGCCAACAAGGTGAAACCCTGTATCTACCAAAAAATACAAAGAAGTTTAGCTAGGCATGGTGGCACATGCTTGTGGTCCCAGCTACTTGGGAGGCTGAAGTGTGAGAATCGCTTGAACCCAGGAATTGGAGGTTGCAGTGAGCTGGGATTGCAGTGAGCCACTGCACTCCAGCCTGAGTGATGGAGTGAGACCCTTTCTCAAAAAACAAAAAAAAAAAACCCAAAAACCCAAAAAACCTCAAAACAGTAATAAGTCATGTTGACAATATATACGCTTTATATGATGTGATGACAATGGTACTTTACCTTTCTGGTCTTCCTTCTCAAAACCCACAACCCCAGTCTAATCATGAGAACAACATCAGACAAATCTCAAATGAGGGACACTCTACAAAATACCTGACCAGTACTCCTCAAAACTGTCAAGGTCATCAAAAACAAGGAAAGTCTGAAAAACTGTCACAGCCAAGAGGAGCCTAAGGAGACATGACGACTAAATGTAATGTGGTATCCTGGATGGGATCCTGGAATAGAAAAAGGACATTAGGTAAAAACTAAGGAAGTGTGAGTAAAGTATGGATTAATTAATTAATAACAAAGTATAAATACTAGTTTATTAATTGTGACAAACATACCAAACTAATGAAAGATATTAATGATAATGAAAACTGGGTGTAGGGTATACGGAAACTTCACAATTTTTCTATAAATTTAAAACTATTCTAAAATAAAGAATTTTATGTAAAAAACAAATTAGGTCAGACTAACCTCAGTATTGAATAATCTTACATAAGAGAACTTTAGGCAAACACTTGTCAAAAACAATGAAAGTCTGAAAACCTGTCACAGCCAGTTTTTCACAGTCACAAACACTTGTTATGGTCTTTCACCAAATCCTTATAGATAGAAAAGGAGAATCATGGGCCAGTATTATGGGAAAATAGGTATATTTGATAAAACAATAATAATCAACGGATATGGATGTAAGAACTAAAGGCAAGCAGAAAGATTTTTGTAAGTATCCCAGAAGCTTGATTTCTGGACATGACCTTTTTACGGTTATGATGAAGAACCTGGATGCCAATATGGTATATGAAAATGAAGTCTGCAAAATGAGAGGAAATTGGGAAGGACAAAATCCTTGAATAACAAAATCAGGATTAAAAAGAATCTTGACAAGTTGGGGAGACAGAATGGATCTAATACAGTAAAATTAAACAGGAAGAAAAAGGTAATATACTTGTACACCAAAAGAAAAAGTATATAAATGTAGATTGAGAAGACATAATTAGAAGTTAGCATTTATTTTTTTAAAATTTTAAATGATTTTAGTAACCTCATTGAGTTGTGAGAATTACATGGCTGCCCAAAAAGGTAATGTCATCTTAGGTTACACTAACTTAAGTATAAATTGTTAGCATGAAGAGAAAGAGGATACCTGTGACCTCAAAACTGGCCAGATCATATTTAGAGTACAGACGAAGTGCTGAGATTTACACATTTAAGAGAACTACAAAAACATAAAATGCACTCAAAAAGGAGGAATCACGATTGTAGATTTATAATCAAGCCACATCAAGGTTTTTAGTCTACAAAAGAAGACTCCCATAAATATATACACCTGCTATATATCCACAAAAATTAAAAATTAAAGAAAAGAAGACTAAGTGTAGACATGATGGCAATCTTTAAAAATCTCAATTGCTACCAAGTGAAAGAGAGATTTATACTTTACTATGGCTACAGGCAGCACCAGGTCCAAAAGAAGGAAACTCCAAAAATTAGTTTTCACAATTTTCACAATGAAGATTTTCTAACTTCAGGCTAAGAATAGACTGAACTACATAAGTACCATACTCTAGAAGTGTTTGAGCAAAAGCTAATTTATCAGTGATGTTTTAGAGGGGAATTAAAATTGAGTAACAAATAATTGAGCATTAAGTACCTTTCCAATCCCAAGATTATGACCAAAGAGAGGCATAAGTAATATTTAAGTATGCCTAAAGTTCCTTTGATATTCAAAACCACTACTTGACTTGTATTGGTTTAGTTATTAGACCTACCTCACTCTAGGATACTCAAACGTTGAAGGGAAACCACTATCTCTGAGTCCTGTCCACCCTTACTCTCCCAAATTAAAGAGGATTTCTTGGTTGAGCTGGGCTTTAGTAGCTCCAAAATCAGTCAATTGAAAAAAATAAACTAAAATAACTCAGAATTAATCAGATTATTCACTGTTCAAATACTACATCAAAACTTCAACAGGCTTCACTATAAACAAACTAATGAGTATAACCTATAGAGGTATACTCATTTTCTGAGCTCTTATTCTTCTCTTCAAACTTGCTGCAGGCTAGATTATGGCTGCAAATCTCTCAATCATGTAACATCTCTGGTTGCTTCATAAGCTGTATTGTATTAGTTTGGCTACCTACAATCCATCTAATTTGTGGAAACTCCTCCTGGCTGCATAGTCCTAATTATTCCAGTGGCATGACAGATGAAGGTCAAGAAATAAAGCAGCACAGAGATGGGCAGAGACATTGGTTAACAGATACAATGTTAGGCACATTCAAACAAGTAAAGAAATCAGGCACATTATCTTTTCAAATAAAGTTGACATCTCTGCTAGGATAAAGGTTCCTTTTTCCCACTTTAGCATAATATGTGAATTTAGCAAAATGCTGTTCAGAAATTGACAATGGGACAACAGGGCATAATAGGGAGAGGCTGAGGTCTGATTTTAATTCCTGGCTCTGCCTCTCATCACTGGTAATGTGGTATGGAAAAAATACTCATCTTTCTGAGCCTCTATTTTCTCATCTGAAAAATAGGGACAATAAAGATCCTACCTTTTTCACAGCATTCACTATGATGGTTAAATAAAACCATGCATATAAAAGCACTTTCCAAACTGTGAGGAACTTGTAATTTGATATTATTACTAATACATCACATCTAATATTTCTAAAAGTTGACAAGATCAGAAAGTATAAGTCGGTGCCAGAAGTAAAGCATACTGGTATTAATCTATTGGGAATAAAGTTAATATGGCAAGGCAAAAAAAAAAAAAAAAAAAAATCTAAGATTCTCAACTTTTTTTTTTTTTTTGAGACGGAGTCTTGCTCGGTCACCCAGGCTGGAGTGCGGTGGCGCGATCTCGGCTCACTGCAAGCTCCGCCTCCCGGGTTCACGCCATTCTCCTGCCTCAGCCCCCGAGTAGCTAGGACTACAGGCGCCCGCCACTACGCTCGGCTAATTTTTTTTGTATTTTTAGTAGAGACGGGGTTTCACCAGGTTAGCCAGGATGGTCTCGATCTCCTGACCTCGTGATCTGCCCGTCTCAGCCTCCCAAAGTGCTGGGATTACAGGCGTGAGCCACCGCGCCGGCTGATTCTCAACTTTTAAATTTATTGTTAGGCTGGGTATGGTCGGTCATGCCTATAATCCCAACACTTTGAAAGGCTGAGGTGGGAGGATGGCTTGAGCCCAGGAGTTCGAGACCAGCCTGGGTAACACAGGGAGACCATGTTTCTACAAAAAATAAAAATACAAAAATTAGCTGAGTGTGGTGGCATATGCCTGTAGTCCCAGCTACTCGGGAGGCTGAGAGGATCGCTTGAGTCTGGAAGGCTGAGTCTGCAGTGAGCCATGATCACACCACTGAACTCTAGCCTGGGCCACAGAGCAAGATCCTGTCTCAACAAATAAGTAAATAAATAAATGAATTACTATTATTAAGTAATGAAAGGATCTCCTTCCAAGGTCTTGAGAACACTGTAGCTAATTTTTGGATATCCATGAAGACAGGGGATAAAGATAAACCTCTTGTGAAAGCTAAGAAACAGGTACACTACTAGAACAATCAAGAAAAGAAAACATGAAGAAAATGGTGGAGACGGAAATCAAGTAGGAATAACCAACCTAAAGAGAAGTTTGAAGATTGGTTGGGAAGGCTTTGGGTAAATATCAAAGTACCAGAAGAGCTCACAAGCAATAGACTTAACACTCCCTTCTCATGGCCTTCATAACTTGCTATCACATAGCAAAATTTCCTAGAATTTGCCACTGATCAACAAGAAAAGCAGCAACAAATGACGGAAGAAGCTTACAGTGGTAAATATAAGATTTTTCCATTAGATATATTACAATTATTCTAAAAAATTTACTTCCCAAAATACCTTGGGAAAGGTTAGGATGATATTTGGGCACACTTTCCTAAATAATCTCAAGAAAAGTATCTAGAAGACAACTGTACTTTTCTTCAGGGTCTATACAAATTTTAAACTCTAAAAAACATTAAGCGCTATACATATAAGTAATTTAGCCACCTACTTTCAATAGGATACCAGGCTGAGCTCATATAAGAAAAACACAGGGGATAGAATAAGACTGAACAATAAACTGAGAAAGCATATTAATCTCAGAGACAAAAGACTTAACGAGTTCTAGCACTGATTTCTTATTCTATTTTGAGGAAGGGCATTTAATCACCCTATTTCTGTTTCTCCAACTATCAAATAAATTATCAAATATAAACTGGACTGCCACCTGTCAGAAGTTAGAGAAGGAATTCCTCTGTTAAAAAGATGTTGGGAAAAAATTCTAGTTTATCTGTTATTCTATGATTCTATAATCGTATAAATACATCTTCCCCAAAATAAAATAAAGGCGCAGGGCCTCAAGCACACCTCAGAAGATATTTAATTAAATGGTCTTTCTTTGGAATATCTTGAGATAAATTATATCAAAACAACTTTAACACTTATTTTTTCTAGTCTATTCTTTTTTTTCTCTCTCTCTCTCTCTCTCGAAAATTTACCTTTATCCTTATCCAATGGTTCCTGGGAAAGAATAGTGCACAGTACCGGGTTTTTCCACACCCCAGTCTCTTGAGCTAGAGTAGCTAAAAAATGCAATTCACAGCTGCCATTCTCCATCAGCTTTTCATGAGCTACCTATAAATATTAAATAAACATCCAAAGAATTACAACAGATTTTTAAAAGCAAGCTTATCAGGCTTTAAATATAATGCTAAACTTCTGAAAAGACTTTTATCTTAAAACTTTCACATCACATTAAAAAGTACTCAATTCCTTTACTTCTAATATTTAAAGATGAATTTCAAGGATAAGAAATAAATTATTTACAAATCTTAAATAAATATAACGTATTTACAGAATAAGTCTGTATTTTCTTTTCCCCAAAATCTAAGCCAGGAGTAACGTTATTCCTCAAGGAAGCAATCAGAATATCCATACGCATAAAAGAACTTACACATTTTATATCCTCTGTGTTTAAAAAAGTTTTCCCCCAAGTCTACCATTAATAAAAAGATTCACATAACGAACTAAGTGACAACTTATGCATATTCCAATAAAAGGGAATTACGAAAAGAAAATAACTAAATGCACGATTTTTTTCATTTATTCATTATATAGTTCTGGCAGTTTCACATTAAAGCTGATGATGAACCTTGCCTGCTAGTTGTTTCCAAGTATTCATGAAAGGGGCATAGTCTTCAGTCCACAGAAGACCAACAGTTTTTATTCAATTCAGAAACTGTATATTGAAAATTTCTATGAACAAAGTTCTAGAGAAGAGAGCAACTAGTCCCTGACTTTATGGGGTTTGTCCTCTAGTGGGGTAAAGAAATGTTTAAATAGTTAAAACACAGGGAAAATAAATGCTGTTAGGCATAAACTAACCTTGAGGAAGCTCAGAAATGGGAACAAAGTGTTGTAGAAACTCAAAGCTGCATGCTATTTTCAAACAAAAAGTCTAATCCTCAAAGCCATACAAATATTCCCATTCCAACAAGTTCAGGTGCTTTATTAAGTTTTAAGTAACTGAATGTAGAGGGATGTAAAGAGTTATTTCCTTCATAATCCATCTAAAAAGGTATTAACTAGTCCTTTTGTTTCAAAAAGGAAAGTGTAAAATTTTATCTTATGTTGGCAAACAAAATCAGTAGCATTTAGAATTCTGGTTAAGCATATTAAGTCTGTAGTAGGGTGTATCTGAATGGCAAACGGTAAGTTTCAAAATAATTTACCTAAAAATACTTTCTGGAAAAAAAAAACCTAAGATACAAGTTACGGATATCTGAAGTAGAATATGCATGATCAAAAAGTTAGTTGCAATGTGACAAACAGGACAAGACACTTTCATTTCAACAAACAGTTATGAAGCATTTGTTATATGTAAGACATTATGCGGAATCCTATGACATTAAATAAGATGAATTCCACCTTCAAGGGCCTGTTGCACTTGATGTAGATTTTAACGTTTAATATTAAAATAGGAAAGTTTATTTCTCTGCTTAACTATAGCTTATTCTACATGCTTCTAAAATTTAAGGCTATACCTCTTTAACAAATTTCTTACAGAAAATCTTAAGGCCTGAAGATATTTTAAGAACTCTGGATAGAGAAATGGGGAGAAAGAGAGCTATAGCTTTGAAACTAGCTGGCAGGAGCATTCTTTTTAACTAACCAATTAATCAAAATTTAATTGAAGCCATAATACATCCAGCTCTAGTGCTTAAAACAAAATTTAACATTCTTGAAAATACTCCAAGACAACTAATTGCTAAATTGTGTAGTATCGCATGTAAGCAGAATAACAACACTAAATAAAAGAGACAAAGCATGTGGTTTCAGGCTGGAGAAAAAGCATGGGCTTTGGAATAAAGAACCTTAGTTCGAATAACTACTATGTGATATTAGCTACACAAGTTTGGGCAGATAATTATTTTAAAGTATGAGCCTCAGTTTCCTCACCTTTAAAATGGGGAAACCATACCTACCCACACAAATTTTCATGGGGATTAAATGATATATGTGAAATTCTTATAAAGCACATTGAAGACTTTCAGAAACCAGTTTAACTGTTTCTAAATCCAAATGAGGGCACTTCCTTTTGTGTTCCCTTGCTGCTCTTACAAAGCCCTAATTATCTGATCATAAAGATTATTCAATCTATCTTATTTAGCAAACACTTGTTGAGATCTACTATATGTAAGACACTAGTGTTAATAAGATCAGTAATTAATGTCTGTCATTATTGAGATGTCTTAAAACTTAACTGAATAATTTTTTTAAGAGTAAGGAAAACTGACATAAGATATACCTATATTAAATCTAAAGATTCTCACCTGCACCAGTGACTGAAATTGTTCCCACTGTTTATCTGATAACTCAACAGGCAGACACAGTAAAAGTTCAACACAGCTTCTAAAAAACAAAAAATTGGTAAAGAGAGGAATAATTATTAAAATTCAAAGGAAAATAGAACCAGTAATTCTAATATCATAAGCAGACTCCCCATATCTAATCTATTTAAAATTAAACTATAAGACTTGAGATTTAATGATTTTGTGTTCTTTTTTAAAGCTAAATCTAGTTTATTTACTCAAAGGTCTACTCACAATGCCAAGCGTTCCAGAACCAAGGCTACATTTTCACATTCAGAGGTAAGATAAGGTCGGGCTTTAACGTAACTTTGGATAGCCACTGTGTATACCTCCAATAAAGGTAAAGGATCTTCTGAAGTTTTCCATTTCTCTGCATATTCTAGGAGTGTCTGTTTTGGAAAGAATAAAAAAAAGTATTCAAAATATAAATCAAAATATACATTGACTCATCAGCTGTGTTTCTGAAAAATTTTGAAAAATACAAACTTTTATTTATAAAAACAAAAAGTTTATATTGATTAAAATATTAAATGAAATATAGTCATATTTTTGGCAGCTCTCTGTAGGAGAAAAGATTAGCATTAATTCATCCAGCAATAGCATCATTTCATCAAGGCTAGTGTTAAATAGTGCAAGAGTTAGCTCCTCTATTCCCTAGTAAGTTTTAAAAGCTATTTTAAAAAGACATCTGGGCAAGTAATACTTGACCAGGCATGCAGTGAAGAATTTCAAATAATATCTGTTTTCTATTTTTCGTAAAGCAGCAGAAAATTCAATACTGAAAAACAAAATGAATCATGTATGGTAAGCAAAGACATGTCCTTTTTCAGTCCATAAAAAAATAACAGTACATACAAATTAATAATTTTTTGACAAGCGCTAGCATTTAAAAAGTCATCCAAAGATTTTCAACATATAAAATCAACATTAAAGATATTAAATAATTATTATAAGATTAAGTAATTTCTATAATAGTTTTTTAATAAAAAATATTTCTCATCTTTCAATTAAGTAAATATTTTAAATTTACCTCATCAGAATTTCTTTAAAAGATGCTATTTATCTTACTGAATAAAGATGGGAGATAATGGAAAGAGAAGCTACACAGAAATACACACGTTAAGACTCTTATCTAAAAGGTTCTATAGTTATGCTAAATGAAGAGAGATTCTAAATAAATGTTTTTATAACACAGAAGTCACAATTGGTCCTCTCCACATTTCAGGGTTTAAGACTCATTTAATCAAACATATGGAAATTCAGGTGTCTATTCCTAGAAAATAGGGCATTGAAGAAAAAAAAATTTCCTGAGGGCCTGTATCCTCTGGCATACAGAAGCAGATTTAAAAAACTGGAGAGAGGGAGGAGGGAAAAGGGAGAGGGTGGGGATTGTATTCTACTACCAAAGCACTTACTACCTTGTCCTTTCTTCTAACTTCCAACTAACAGAATTAGTAAGTGATCAGACAAAAGCAATAGAAAAAGTAAGCTGGTAAACTAAAGGCAACAAAACAACTACTCACCTACTGAGTAGCCACATATTCACAGACCCTGGCTCTCACTAATCCTTTCCTTTCCTTTCCCCCTAAGAAGTGAGGGCAAATACTGATTCCTAGGGAGAGAAAGGACAGAAAACCTGCAGTCACAGTGCAGGATGTAGGGTGGGGTGTCAGGGGATACTCAACTAGGTTCAAAACCAACTCCACAGCAAAATTTCCCAGTAAAGTTGAGGTAGAAAAACTTATTTCTCAGATATCCGGGAAAAAACACCCCAGTCTTTCCCAGATGAACGCTGAAACAAATCTGCTCTCATCCACACTTTCACCTCACCTCACAATCCCATTATATCCCAAACCTCCATGGTACAAAATAGATTCTATGTGAGGATAAAAACAATCAGTGATAAGTTCCCTAGCTCAATCCACATGAAGCCCAAAGGTAAAGCTATTCCTGATCTTTTAAGTCCAAGCAGGGATAGAGATGCTGGAGAAGAGGGGAATCCGTGTTTCTGTACCCTCTTGACATTGTTAAATGTAATGATGAACAAATGACATTGTAGCTGGTCAACATGGAACATGAGATGAAGCTGCCTACATTATACCCAAGATGATTCAGCTTCGATGTAAACACAGAAATTAAAGCCTTTTATTTGCCTAATCATGTCACTATTATACATATAATCCCAATCAGAGACTCACTTTTGCAGGTGTCGGGGCTCAGAAACTGATACCCCAAACTGTGGCACTCTGACATGCTGAGGAAGAAGCCTCAGAGTCTCTCTGACCTTCCCCTGTTCCTTCCCATCTCTTGATCTTCTTTCTCCCAAAGCACAGTTTGAAGTTGTTCTGTGAAGTTTCCTTATCTGTCTAAAGTCCAGATCCACCAAAGAAGAATAAAATTAACTTTGATCCTGTTAGTGAACCCCAAGTTTCTCTTCAAAGAATCAGTATGTATGTTCACTTCTCTTATTCTTTGATTCTCCATTTTAAAGTTCAACTCCCTGGTTCTCTTCACCCCCCTGCTTCTAAGTTTCAGTAAACAACTTTCTCACCAGTCCTAATCAGTAGTTCACATTTGTTCCCTGGTCTCCTGGTTGGTCCTGACTCATCCTGGTCACCTGCTTTATCTGAGTCACCCCGGTCACCTGCTCTGACCTAAGTCACCTTTAGTTACCTATTCCTAACCATCCTTCCCACCAAACTACTCACCCTACCACTATGGCTCATATCCCCTGCTCTTTTTAAAATAGCCAATCGGAATTAGCTCAGACTGTGCGGGCCAACCCTAGCCAATACGGGAACGACACAGCAGCAGGGGCTACCTGCATCAGGAACAAGAACTCCTTCCCCTCCCCTGACCAGGTGTGGTCTCACCATTGTTCCATCTGCGAGGAGCACCTTTTCTGCAGAAAGTAAAAATTGCCTCACTGTGAAAATTAAATGTATGTTTGAGTGCTATTTCTTTGTGGCACTGGGAACAAGCATTTCTAACAGTTCCCTCCCTGAGTTTTTATTAACTGAACTCACAGGGCGGAAACTTTTGTCACAAACCACTGAGTGCTTTGCAGGCTCAACAGACTTTGTCCCAGGCTACTGTCTCTTCTTCAAGCCCACTGAATTCCCCTAAAAATAATTTACGACCCTCCTCTAAAATCATCCACAGTTCTCCACCTCCCTTTCATTAATAAATTTGTATGCCATTTCAAATCTGCTGTTTGTCAGTTGATTTTCAGTGAACCTTCAGAGGATGAAGGGGAAGTTTTCTTTAGGCCCCTACCCAGGAGAATTAACTTTCTTCTAAATATCCATCAAATAAAGAAGAACTTATATTTCTTACGGATCTGAAATGGTTATACTCTCCAATCTTTTGACCAGCTAGATGATTCAGAGGACAATGACAGAGAACTATGGACTACTAGAAATGAAAACATTCTCTTACATGTGATTTTGATTAGAGCAATTAAAACCTGGGATTAGTTCCTGGTTGAACCAACATGAACTAGGAATCAACATGAAAAAGAAAATTTGGAATTCGATGATGCAACCATTCAATCAAAAGGGATGTTAAGATTCATGATCAGTCTTTGAATTCAGTTTGTGCCATTGGCAGGCATACAAGTATGGTATAATAAAAATAACTGATCTTTGTCCTAGGTTCCTAGCACAGAGCTCCTGAAACCCTTGAAATCTACATAAGTGTCTTTTTCATGTTAATGAGATAACATTAGGCTGAGGAGCTTCTAGATAGCTTTAAGATAGGGACTGGTCACTAGAAAGACCACGCCATGATTAGAGAGATGGAGCTTGCAGCCCCACCCCCCAGTCTTGGAGGCGATAAAAGGTCACAGAGATTGAACCCAATCGCCAATGGCCAATGATTTGATCAATCATGTCTATGTACTCCACAAGACCTCCTAAACAACAGTAGTCTAAGAGCTTTTGAGTTGGAAAACACATCCATGTGCCGGGAAGCTGGCACATCGCAACTCCACAGAGACAGGCTCTGGTGCTTGGAACCCTTTCAGATCTCACCCTAGGTACTTCTTCGTCTGGCTGTTCATTTGTATCCTTTATAATACCTTATAATAATAAGTATAGCATTTTCCTGAGTTCTGTGAGTTATTCCAGCAAATTACTGACCCTGAGGAGGGGGCTGTGAGAACCCCTAACTTTGTAGCCAAGTTGGACAGACTTGGGGACCTGGTACTTGCAACTGGCTTCTGACCAAAGTCCTACACTTTTTCCCCCATTAAACCAATGGTTTTTGTTCCCACACTCTTTCAAGAATGAATGAATTTGTCTATACACATATATTTATATTTATACACATACGAACAGACAAAGATAAAAGTCACTGTAATCTGGTTTGAAGATAAGTTTGGGGGGAGATGGCACAGAGGGGAAAAGACAGGGAACAAAACCTAAACATCTTCCTGCAATGCACCATATTGCTTCCATTAATGAGTAACCTGTACGCAAAATAGGGTGAGAAAATTTAAAACTGTTTTTTGATGAATGACTGATGGAACTAGGGATGCTTAATCTGGACACTGAATACTTACCACATGGCTAGGTGTTGTTCTAAGAGCTTTACATGTACTACCTATTTAGTAATTAGGTAAATTATAGTAATATGCTTATATTAAAAATTAACAAACCAAGGCATAAAGTAGTGAAATAACAAGCCATAACATCACAGAGCTAGGAAAAGGCAGAGAAGGTATTCAAACCCTCATAGTCTGACTTCAGAGTGTTCATTCTTAACTACTATGCGATACATTTCTGGAGAAATAAAAATTAACTTGTAAATCCAATTTTTAAAATTTGGATTAAATTAGATTAAATTAGCCAAATTCACAAATCTAGAGGCTTGTCACATAAGAGAGGAGTTAATTTTATTCTGTGTGTCTCACAGGTCATACTAGGACCACTAGGTTAAAGTTTAAAAGAGACACTCCTGTTTCTGATAAGACAGAACTACCAAACCATCAGAGTAAACCAAAAACAGAACAAGTTGGTCTCCTGAGACAGGTGGTGGCCCATCAACTGAAGTTTTTCAAAGAGGAGCAAGATGATTCAGAGTTGAGGATGCTGAAAGGAGTCATACATTAAAGACACACTCCACCACACCAGAAGAGACTACACTAGTATGTGTGTCTGTTCATAAACTAGTGGCTCATGGATGTTTTGATGTGCACATTGTTCAAAAAATATTTGAATTAGTTTCTAATATTTAGAAGTCATATATTTTACATAAAAACTTGGGTTTCTGGCTTTTCTTTAAAAAAAAAAAAAAAAAAAAAAGGCAACTTTGGGCCCACATTCCAGCATGGCAACTAGCTAGGGCTGAGTGAGACCCAAGATCTCCCACTGAGATCAGACACAAGCTCTGTGGTTGCTACATGCCTCACCTCCTTTAAGGGAGCTACTGGATCCCTACAAAGTTATTTGTGGCTACTGCATCTGCTCTATAGTGTGTGTTATGGGGCAAGCCTAGGATAGAAGAAATAAGCAAGAGGTTAAAGGATCTCTAACACAGTGTTTCTTGCGGTGGTTTTCATTGTTGTCCTCTCTTAAGGAGACCTTTGACTTTTTTTTCCTAATTGTTCATCATCCCCAATGAAATTTTGATACCACAGATTAAACTATATATTTGTTTACATGTAACAAACAATTAAAAAAACAACTTTTTTCTTTAAGAGCCAATTTTTACTCCCTTGAGAACAAAAATGCACACTTTAACATTTGGCTCTTAAGTTGATTTCTCATTATTTAAATCAGCAGAGTCTAGAACATATATGCTTTAGGGAGAAACAGTATAGATTAACTTCTGGTAGCTTCCTTTAGTTGCCCTAAGGATTACTAGGAAGGAAAA
Organism: Chlorocebus sabaeus; assembly: GCF_047675955.1. NCBI lineage: Eukaryota > Metazoa > Chordata > Mammalia > Primates > Cercopithecidae > Chlorocebus > Chlorocebus sabaeus. The sequence continues at coordinate 88,805,789 of NC_132916.1, forward strand.
TAAAAGAGAAATAAAACCACAGGGGTGTTACATTTAATAAACATGGGGATTAAATTACATTACTGTCCTATGTAAAGATAAGACTAGTGGAGTGTTGGTTATGTTTATATTATTACATTCATGTTCCACTTTCAATTTACATCTAGGGTTCTCCAGAACAGAAGTTGTCAAACATTTTGATCTCATGACTCTTTACCCTCTTAAAAATGACTGAGGAACCCAAAGAGTTGTTTATGTGAATTACAACTACTGACATTTACCATATTCAATATGAAAACTGAGACTTTTACATATTTATAAACAAGTTTAAAATAATAAACCCATCACATAAGATATTTTTAATAAAAATGCACTTCCTGAAAAAAGTGAAAAGAGGCATTGTTTTACATTTTTCAAATCTCTTCAAAGTCCGACAAGAGAAAAGAGTGGGTTTCTCATATTGGTTTATACACTTAATCTGCTGCAATACCACACATTAGGTAATCTTTGGAAAACTCCCTGTACATGACTGAAAGGTAACAAATAATGTCTTACAGTTTTGACCTTTTACCCTGAAGAACCTTTGATGAATGTGAAATACTCTTTAAAATTTCTAAGTTATTAAAATGTATTTTAAGGTTTTGTGTAGAAATGGTAGACTGGACACATTTATTTTGCACCTTACTCTCCTCTTCCCCAAACCTCACTGAAACTACAGTAATTTTTTTAAAGTGGCATAAACCCATAAGAATAGGAACATGGGAATGGAACAAACAGAAATAAAATCTTAAAAGCTGGAAAGCATATGTAAGATTGATACTCCAAGAAAAGTGACTCCTAAATAGGCTTTAGGTAAAAACAACAAAAACAAACAAACAAGCAAAACCTACTAACTATGCATAATCACCAAAGGGCTCAGGAACTGGGAGCACCAGATGCCTCTGAAAATGGGGGGTGAAAGTGGGGCTAAAAAAGAGAAAACTGGTTGAAAAGTCTATTTTAGGAGTTAAGCCTCCTTGATTTCCTCCTCACTCTCCACAGCTAGAAAATCCAAGCGAGGTACTGCCACTCTTCCTCAGTAAAGAAGTTTAAAAAGAGGTGTTTGGACACAGTTGAGAAGAAGTATCTTACTTTTCAGGGCAGTAGGTCAACTTTACATACTCCCTATAGACAGCAAGCCCCTTTTTTCCAACTCACTGCCTGAACTTCCAGGTCCCTAGTTGAGTCTTTTTCTGGGAAATCAAAAAGAAAAGATCCAAGATTCTGACACCAAGCCTTCATCAGGGAATGAAACAAACTAGACCCCTCATTTGTGAAAATCACAACAAACGTCATACATGAACTTGGAGCTCTCAATCACGTTTTTAGCAGTACACCCTTAAATACGGTATTTAAAGACCAGTAGACATTTTTAAAAAGCTTCTAACGTTGAGAGAAATCAAAACAAGGAGGAAAAAAGCAATTTTGAATAAACAGAAACTATGCAGGGAGAAAATAAAATTTCAAGAAACTACCATTGATATTCTTGGATATATGAGAAAACACATTACATCTATGAATAAAAACACCATGTTATAAGAAATAGTTATGGGGAAAAAGACTAATAAAAATTATGGATAGGACAAAAAAGATTTTAAAATTTAAATAATAATGCTAGAGGTCCCATAATTAACAACAGGAGTTCCAGGAAGTCAGAATAGAGAAATTGAGGGGAATAAATAAAATACTTAATTCAAATTAATTTTCTAGAACCTAAGAACATGAATTTTAAGAATGAAAAGGCCCACTGAATGTCCAGCACAATTACTGAAAATAGAACTGTACCAAAGTACTTTCTCATAAAATTTCAGAACTCAAAAACAAGATAGGATCAAAATAAGACTGGAAGGGGACGAGGCAGCAGACTTCTCAACAGCAACACTGAAGCAAAAAGAAAATGAAGCACTGCATTGAAAGCTATGGGGAAACTATTTATATCCAACGATTGTAACTATTAAAATAGAAAAGTCATTTTTGGACATATGTGGTCTAAAATTTTTTACCTTCTAGGCACATTTTTTCAGGATGTTACCGAAGAAGGAATTTCACCAAAATGAAAAATAAACCAGGAAAGGAGTCAGAATGATACACAGAAGAAAGGGAGCTCTAACATGAGAGAGATGAATGAAGTAAGATTCCAAGAAGACAGTTGTGCAATGGACCTGGAAAATAATTATAGCATATTAGATGGATTCTGGATAAATTTATTCAAGATGAAATTGATAGAGAACCCAATGTGCTTGAATAAGCTTAAGAGGAGATTTAAACAATTGAGGGAGAATTTGGATTGAATTAGTGATAAACACACAGAAAATTAAGCTAAGAAAAAAACACGGTAATTTATGTCTAGAGAAACAGGATTCTCCAATTAGAAAATGCACACTCTTCACAAACACAAGTAAAACAGTTACAAAAATTGAACACAAACTAGGCCACATAGACAGTTACATGAAATAAAGAATATGTTCACATTTTTTATATTTTTTCCACATTTTTCCACATTCTTTGAATATAATGCAATAAAGTTAAACACTTAACAAAAGAATACCCTAACAAACAAAACCACAAACTTGAAATTTTAAAGCGTACTTCTCAGTCTGGGGTAAAAGAAACCATAATAGAAATCAAAAAATACTTACACTTGAATTATAGCAAAAACAACCTATCAAAATTCATAGGATGCAGCTAAAGCAATCTTAAGAGGGGCAGTTTTAGATGCAAATGTTTATACTGTCACTTCTGTTACAGCTTTAAAAAATACATATATACACATTTGTTCCCACACAACATTAGCAAAACATGAATTTCTCATTTGCTTATATACTATTTTTTGGTGTGAAACATTAGGTGAAAGCAGAGAATTGTACCCAGATGAACTGAGCTGTTAAGAGTATGCAAAATACACACACGCACGCAAATCAAACATGTACCAGCTACCTCAGTTCACCATAAGTGTTATTAGTGATAACCAATCACACGTGGTGTTACAACTTTCTATCCAATTTCAGAGAACTCTCCTTCTGCTAATTCACATTAACTCACAAACTACATCCCTTCTGACACCCACTTTCCTTCTGGTGCTCACTTCCACAAAGAAATTTCAGATCTTTTTCAAGGTAAAGTACCTATGCATTTTTAAACTACTTAATAGGTATAAAACTGCGCTACTGTTTCAATAAGGTTCTGTGTGTGTGATGACGTTTTTGCATGCTGTGTCTCTTAAGTACATTTTTTCAATAAGCCCTGGGATCTTTAATGTGCAATTCTGCATGTCAAAGAGATTGTTAGGAATTCATATATTGTGATAAAACAAATATCACATTTGTTTTGTGGTATTTGTTTGATAAATGGCTGCACTTTAAAAAGAGAAAATAAAGAATAGCCAAAGATGATATTATTGGGACAAATGGAGAAATTTAAATATATATCATAATTAGATAATAGTGGTGTGTCAATATTACATTTCCTGAGTGTGATGACTGTGTTGTGAGTATACAGAAAAATGTCTTTGGCCTTAGGAGATAAATGCTTAAAGTATATAAAGGGGGCAATGTCATAACACTGGCTAACTCCTAAAAGATTCAGACAAGAAAATAAAGTGTGAGATAAAGCAAATATGGCAAAATGTGAACGAAGGAGGAACCTTGGTGAAAGCTATGGGGGTATTCATGGTACTATTCTTGTAACTTTTCTGTTATAAAGAGTTCGGAAAAGCAAAGTATTGAGGGTGGGATGTGTGGTAGATTGAATTCTTCACCTCTCCTTATTTCCATGTCGTTCGTCACATGACTTTGGAGTACTTCTCATAATGGTAGAAAATATTTTCCTAACCCATGTGACTTGTTCTGACCAAGAGAATGGGGCAGAAGCGATAGTAGGACGGCTGTAAGTTTAAGCATCTTGCTTTCTCTTATGCTTCTGCCCTCACAATGAGAAGATACATCCAGATTAGCCTGCCGTTCCCAGTAGGGTAATGAGAGGCAGATGTCATCCTGTTGCTCCAGTTGAGTCCAACACGTATCAGGTAACAGCCAATCTGAAACATATCTATCAGTCCAGCCAAGATCAATAGATACTTAACCAGACCTCAGATGAGTAAGCGATAATGCTTATGTTAAATGCTATTAAAGTTTTTGCAGTTTATTATGCAAAATTTGGTGAAAATAACTAAGTAGCCAACTTAAATTGGAAAAAGAACAGGATAAAGTCAAAGGGTATAAAAACGTAAAAGTAGTAAAATTAAGATAAGAAATAAATGACAAAAAAAATAAAGGCACAGATTGTGGTGAGGATGTTTAAAAAAAGAAAAAAATAAGAAAACACACAGAGAGGGTCAACAAAACTAAACCTAGTCATCTGGCAAAGCTGGTCAAGAAAAAAAGAGCACAAATCAACAGTACTGGAAATGAGAAAGGAGTCATAACTACAGAAGCAATAAAGATGTTTTAAAATAAAAATATATTGAATAATCTTATTTGAAATAAGATTATTGAGTAAGAATCATGTTATCTGAAAACAACTTAAAAATCTGAATAAAATGGGAATGGTTAGAACATTACTAAAATGATCTCACAAAGAAATAGAAAAAAATAGTCCTCTACCTATTGAGAAACTGAATCCAGGTTAAGAAAAAAAAAAAAAAAAAGGAATTATCAGACAATTTTTATAGAAAAGTCCAGCAAACAGGCTGGGCATGGTGTCTCCTGTCTGTAATGCCAGCACTTGGGGAAGCCAAGGTGGAGGGACAATATGAGGCCAGGAGTTAGAGACCAGCCAGAGCAACACAGTGAGACTTCATCTCTACCAATGATTTTAAAAATTAGCCAGTTATGGTGGTGCATGCCTGCAATCCCAGCTACTTGGGAGGCTAAAGCTGGAGGATCACTCGAGCCCAGGAGTTCGAGGTTGTAGTGAGCTATGATCTTGCCACTGCACTAGAGCCTGAAGACAGAGAGATGTATTGTGTCTGGGGCCAGTGGGGGGGAGGGGGGGAAACCCCAGCAAACAATCCTTTAGGAAACAGATAATCTCTTTATTACAGAAGCTTTTGGATGAAAGGAAGAGTGGGAAAATTCACTAATTCATTGTTTGAGGCTACTATAAACTTGAGAATAAAACTGGGTACATATGGTATGAGAAAGGAATAATCACAGGCCAATCTCAGACATAAAAAACAGCAATTTAAAAATCCTAAATGTGGCCAGGCGCAGTGGCTCACGCCTGTAATCCCAACACTTTGGGAGGCCAAGGCAGGCAGATCACCTGAGGTCAGGAGTTCAAGACCAGCCTGGTCAACATGGCGAAATCCCGTCTCTGCTAAAAATACAAAAATTAGCTGGGCATGGTGGAAGGTGCCTATCATCCCAGCTACTCGGGAGGTTGAGGCAGGAGAATTGGTTGAACCCAGGAGGCGGAGGTTGCAGTGAACCAAGATTGTGCCATTGCACTCCAGCCTGGGCGATAAGACTGAGATTTAGTCTTTAAAAAAAAAAAAAAAAAAAAAATCCTAAATGTTACCAACCAAATCCTACAATAAATAAACTTTAAATTTTTTAAAAAATATTTTGAAACAATCACAAAGTTAAAGAAAAGTTGGAGATACAGTACAAAGAAATTTTTTTCCTAAGCTATTTGATAGTTAGTGGCCAACCTAATGCCTCATTACCTTCAAAGAGTATGTATTTCCTACACAGAAGTACGTTCTCCCACATAACCACAGTATGACCATCAGAATCAGGCAATCAACACTGATACATTACTACTATTTAATCTGCAGACATTCACGTATGCCAAATTATCCCAATGACGTCTTTTATAGAAAAAGATACAGTAGTAGCACAGTTTGCATTTGTCATGTCCTAGTCTCCTTAGACCCTAAATAAGACTCGAAAGACTCAGGACCCTGGCACCACTGGAGATTATTATAGGCTACTCATTTTGTAGAATGTCCCTCAATTTGGCTTTAGTATTTTCTCTTGATTAGATGTATGCTAAACGAAAGAGCTTTAAAATAGAACTACATATATATGAGAGCATGGTATACAAAAAAGTCCCATTAGAAACCAGTGAGGAAAGTACAGACTCTTCCATAAATAACCTGAAACAACCATCTAAACGGGAAAGAAAAATTATAACTATTCCCAGCATACAACAAAACTATATACTATATGGACAAGTAACTGAATGTGAAAAGCAATACTTTAAAACTTTAGGACGAGGCTGGGCATGGTGGCTCATGCCTGTAATCCCAGCACTTTGGGAGGCTGAGGTAGGCGGATCACTTGAGGTTGGGAGTTCAAGACCAGCCTGACCAACATGGAGAAATCCATCTCTACTAAAAATACAAAAATTAGCTGAGCATGATGGTGCATGCCTGTAATCCCAGCTACTTGGGAAGCTGAGGCAGGAGAATCGCTTGAACCCGGGAGGCAGAGGTTGCGGTGAGCCGAGATCGCGCCATAGGATTCTAGTCTGGGCAACAAGAGTGAAACTCCGTCACAAGAGAAAAACAACAACAACAACAACAACAAAAAAACTTCAGAATGAAAACATAGGAGAACACCTTAAGACCTTAGGGCAAAGAAGGTTTTCTTAACAAGACAGAAAATACACACCATAACGGAAGACAATAACTGCAGCTACAACAGAATTTAAAACTTGTTTTCACCAAAACCCCACAGAAAATCAAATAAAAGGCTACAAACTGGGAAGACATTTTGTATCTCATATTCACAAATAATACATAGTGCCATATGCATAATACAAATTTCATAACATAAAAATAAGTCTACCTCAGAATCTCAGAGTTGAGCTTGTCCACCACTATTTTTTCTTCTGAGTATGTTGCCTTTATATCATCTCTCTCCCAAATTGTAAGAATTCAGGAGACTCTCACTTACTTGTGATGAAATCCAATAATCTTACTTCCCCATTGTTCTGGTTGAGACACTTGTTTCCCCATATCTCAGTATACCATCCCTGGCAAATGGCTCACTGCAGTAGTTATTTTAGTAGTAGTTGAGCATTTTCAAAGAAAATCAATTATGAATTTAACATGATTCACATTCCCATATACTCAGTGCTAGGATATGAAATAACCATTCACAAAACTGAGTTTCTGATAGCTTTGAATCCCTAAATAATCTCCAATATGGATGCTGTAACACAATCTCCAGACTTTCTGAGAATTCTAAAACTTCTGGCTCCAGGGCCTACTCTCTTTGTAGCATTTTGATGGCATGAACCAATTATAATCCCAAAACTTCCCTATTCCCTAGCCTGACATGGCATGCCCCATAATTTCTCTGTTCTTGTATATTCTTTGCTATAAGCTAGGCTTACGGAAGCAACCACATCGATGCCTTGGCACAAAGGGTTTCAATCTTGGAAAAACATGAGCATGTTTGATGCTAACCAAATTCCTAAGAAACCTGACATTAATGGGAGAAGGTATTTTTTTTTTTTAATGTCTAGTACATAATACAGAAATGGAATGTTTTTAGGTTTCATCCACTGAATTAATTCTCACAATGCTATGTAACTGTTTCTCCGTAAAAAACATTCTAAAAAGGACACTTCTGACTTCAGCTTAGTCTCCACAGTATTTCTGGCTTTGAATTTACTTTCCAAAAATGCTAACATAGTATGTCTGGTTGATCTGTACCTTTACATTTTGACTCCCATAGTCAAGTGGTCATAATGAAGATAAATACATGGCTCAAATCTGAAGTGAAGACTTTAGCCCAATATACAGCTAAATATCATGTGGGAGGTCCAAAATCCTTAAGCGTAAACCCCCTACATAGAATGTAACCCCTAGTAACTTCAGAGACCTACAAGCTCAGTATGTACATAATCAGATTCAAAGAAAGAGAGTCTAGCTGCCATAAATAATTATAGCATGAGTCTCAATCTCAACTTGCTGGGGATAAGCCAGAAAGGGTGCCACAGTCTACTGTGCATGTCTATCATGGGCCAATTGGCACATACAATACATCCTTACTTTAGGACATGAAATACAATGGTAGGAAACCCAGCTTTAAAGGTGATTGATTCCTTTAATTTCTATATTCTCTAGTAACTGCTCTGAATAGAAATAAAATTCAACAGAAATAGGTTTTCCCTTAGTAATTTATACTCATTGTATAAATGACTTTGATAAAAAAGAAATTAAAAACATTTTCCTAGAAACAAATGCTAATATAGGCTGAACCAGAGGGCATGTGATCCATTCTCTGCACAGGAAATGGTACTGAAACAACTGAATATCCACATGCATAAAAATGAAATGAGATGCTTACCTTACATCATACACAAAACCCAAAATGGAACATACTTAAATGAAGAGCTAACCCTATAAAACTTCTTAAAGAGTTCTTATAACACCAAACATGATCTATTTTTATAAAGTTCATAAATTGGACTTCAACTCATCAAAATAAAAAACTTCTGCACTTCCAAAGACTCCATTAAAAAATGAAGAGCCAAGCCATAGGTTGAGAAAAAAATGTTTACAAACGATATATCTAACAAAGGGCTCATATCCAGAATACAGAAAGAACTACAATAACTCTATAATAAAAAGACAACCTTGTTTTTAAAAATGGGCAAAAGACTTAAATGGACAGTTCACCAGAGAAGATAACAAATGGCTGAAAATGCACATGAAAAGATGTTCAATATTATTAACCATTAGGGAAATATGAATTTAACTATGAGATACCACATCCACTAGAATGGCTAAAATTTTAAAAAGACAATACCAAGTGTTGGTGAGTATACGGAGAAACTGGAACTCTCATACATTGCTAAGGAGAATGTAAAATGGTAGTCACTTTGGATAGTCAGTTTCTTAAAAAGTTAAACATAAATATACTATTCAAACCAGCAATTCAATTCCTAGCAATCCACCCAAAACAAATATAAGCATGTTGGCCAAAAGAGCCTAAAACTAGGAACAAGCCAAATGTCCATCAATAGTTTGAATGGATGAGCAAAATGTAATAAATCCATATGGCTGAATATTTTTCAACAATAAAAAGGAATGAAATGTTTGATAGGTTTTGTCCCATTTAGTGAGAATATTTATGTATTCTGCTGTGTTTATGACATGCAACCCAAGGACCCTCTGAAGTTATTATGTAATACAGTATATGCACCATATTCTTTTTTGAATGCGGAACATTTCTGGATCCTGATTCACATCTGGCTCAAAGTTTCAGATAAAGATTGCAAAGTTCAAAGAGAATTAATAACTTCCCCAAGTCTAATATATTTAAGTACTTCATATCTTATAAAACCTATTTTAAGTCTCATCCATTTCCCAACTACAAAGTAGTTCTAATGTTAATATTTTCTAAAATGACTAACATGGAATACATAAACATGCAATGGTGACTTGGTTATGTCAGGATTTAAATTTTAAGCTAATTGGTGTCATTGTTACACAGACCTCTAGCTATCCACATTTTCTCTCCAACTTATCAAATTTATAGAATCAATTTGAAACTGATGAAAAAGAAAATACCAATCAGTATCTATTAAACATTGCTTAAAACAGCAATGATTCAAATCATATTACTTTTATCTTCAGGAAAAGTTAACTACATTTCAGAGGGACCTGTTCTTAAGATACATAAATACTCTTGAAACAGAAATGATCTAAAAATCCCTTTAACTGTAGCACCCTCATAACCCAGAATCAAAGATTGAAAACACATACTGTTGAAAGCTAGAAATGAAGGTACATCTTTCAACTAAAATGGATACATCTTAGATAAAAAACTGAAACTAACTCTAGCTCTACTTAATGCTTATTTTTTTGAAACAGTCTCACTCTGTTCCCCAGGCTGGAGTGCAGTGGCATGACCTCCGCCTCTGGGGTTCAAGCAATTCTCCTGCCTCAGTCTTCTGAGTGGCTGGGATTACAGGTGTCCACCACCAGGCTCGGTTCATTTTTTTGTATTTTTAGTAGAGATGGGGTTTCACCCTGTTGGCCAGGCTAGTCTCGAACTCCTGACCTCAGGTAATCCACCAGTCTTGGCCTCCCAGAGTGCTAGGACTACAGGCGTGAGCCACTGTGCCCAGTCTTACTTAATGCTTTTTTTTTTAAAAAAAAAAACCCAAATGTTAAAAATCTGATATTCTAAAATTGTACTCTGGTTTCAAAAACATTTATGGTACTATCTAACCTACTGCAATTAAATGAAATACTAAATTTTCTACTATGGGATGGATTTCCAGAAGAGCAACTGCTAGGATAAAGCAAACAGATATGCTGTTTTACTGACAGATTTACTGGCCAGATTGCTTTCCCAAAAGGTTGTTTTCTCATTTCCACCGAAGTTTGAGAGTGCCTTCTCTATATTACCTCTAGCAAGAAATCATATACAACCCATTAAATTCTACAGTTTCTCTAATCTGCACTTCTTTAAATAATAATAATGAATCTGACTTCCTTTCTCATTTGTTGTCCATTTGGATTTGTTTTGTCTGTTGCTCTATCACACTGATGGTCTCTTTTCTTGTCACACCGCAAGAATTTTATATATTACAGAAATTCACCTTTTGTTCATCACCAGTTTTAGAAATAATTTTCTGGATCTACTGTTTTCCCTGTTGGCTTTGTTATTTTAAATTCATTTTTATGTTATGAAATATGTCCATCTTTTTACACTTTCTGGGAATAATATAAAGACTAGAAAGTCTTCATTAGGAAGGACTAAATATGCAGTCTCTCACATTATATTTCAAGATTTTTTTCTGTCTGTGTGTCATGTACACAAGCAGTCTTTGCTTTTGCACAGTTCTGAAATACACAGGTACCAGTCATCAGAGTTTAAATAATAGTCCCCAACAACCTGGTTCAACTCTTAGTTACCACAGTGTATCAACTTTGAGTAAGTGCACAGTTTCTAGATGTCTGGTCCACAAATCACTAAGTAAATAAGAGATGTGCATCATGATCAGTAAGCAATCACATAACTTTTCCCAAAATTTGACAGCAACTGGTTACTGGGTACCTGTTTGTATACTCAGTATATGCACAAACAGCGAAGTGTGTAACTGTGTTGTCTTCCTGTCTCCCAGTGATACACTGACTTAACATTTTACAGAAGTAAACAGTCAAAAGAGGGGACTGACCAACAAAAATGGAAGTGCAGCAAGGAAACAAAAAGTGGCAATGCTGAAAGTGGAACTGGAAACTGGTTATGACCAAAAGATGAAGATATCCCAGAGGAAAAAAACTTCACATTAAAAGAAGTCTCTGAAATATTTCATGACTTTGGAAATGCCAAGTACTATATAAAATGTTGAAAATTAATACAAATTTAGAAAAGAAAATGATAATTCGGCAAGGCACAGAAGAGATGCTTGCTCCGTATCTTAAGTTATACAATTAGAAGGCAAGCACCATTGAAACTATTCTCGATAAGCTTTTTACAAATAGAACATCCTCTCAATTTTTCTTTCTTTCTTTTTTTTTTTTTCCCCAAGACGGAGTCTCATTCTGTTGCCCAGGCTGGAGTGCCGTGGTGCTATACTGGCTCACTGCAACCTCTACCTCCCAGGTTCAAGCGATTCTCCTGCCTCAGCCTCCCGAGTAGCAAGGATTACAGGCATGTGCCACCATGCCCAGTTAATTTTTGTATTTTTAGTAGAGACGGGGTTTCCCCATGTTGGCCAGGCTGGTCTCAAACTCCTGACCTCAGGCAATCCACCTGCTTGGCCTCCCAAAAGTGCTGAAATTACAGGCGTGAGCCACCACATCCTGCCTAGTTCTCGATTTTTCTTTTAGATAATTTTAAATAATTATTTTCTATTTTTTGTATTTTTAGTGTATTATTTTAATTCCTTTCCTCCATTTCCCAATACATTTATGACCAGTGATGGGTATTTTTAAGTTTAATGAAAATTTTAACAGTCACAGGAAAACTATAAAATTTCCAACTGATAAAGTATTAAATAAAATTGCTTTGCAGTTTCAGCTCTCATCATCACTTCTGCAACACCTCAAAGTGCACCATGCAAATGAACCTGTATTTAAATCTTTATCTAAAAAACAATTTTGTATGTGATATGAGGGTCTATTTTTATCTTTGGACAGCCAGTTGATACCAAAATCCTCATATTAAACTTTTCCCATTAAATTCAACACTGTTGTTATACACTAACTTCACAATTTGTACCAGAATTTTTTCACTCTCTACTTGTTCTACTAATATACTTTTCTATTCCTTAAATGTTTACGTATTGCTATAATCTAAATGTGAAAAGGCAAATCTTCCTTTCACTATCTTTTGTACAGTTATTTTAATCTATTCTTCAACATTTTACTTTTCTTAAACTACTAACAGTATGTTAAATAAAAATAGTACTAAAAGGGATTCCTATCTGTAACCTGTTTACAATGGAGAAGATTTTTGTGTTTTTATAACTTAAAATTATGTCATTAGTTTCTAAAACTTAGTCCCTACTACATTAAATAATTTCCGTGTATTCCTATTTTACAGAGTTTTTATTGGGAATGGTGATTTTAACAAAGGTCATTTGTAGCATCTACTGAATACAGGTTTTTTTTTTTCCCCCTCAAATGAGCTTTTCAATTTAATATAGTATATAGATATTTTCAGGTACAGAACCAGCACTGAATTCCTGCAATACCATCTGTTTTGTTAAAAGGATTTTTTGTATATATTGCTGGATTCTATTTCCTAATATTTTATTTAAACTTTTGCATATATATTCTTTCATATGTCAAACTGGCCTACAGTTTTCTTTTTTAATATTATTTATTAGGTTTTGATATTAAAGTACTTTGTAAAATAAATTCGGAAGCTTTCGATTTATAAGCCATAAATTACTCTTTTCAGTTAAACTGAGAAAAGAGTAATTTATGGCCTATAACAGTTTTCACAATAGAACTTGTATTCATTCAGACTTTTCTTGATTCAGTTTCAGTAGTCTGAATTTTAAATGGAAGTCCACCATTTCTTCTTGTTTTCAAATTTGGTGCTATCGAGCAGCAAACTTAGTTCTTGCCCCCTAGATCCACAGTTGTCTCCTTATTTCTGATTTTGTCTACTTCTGCTGTCTTTTTTTTCACTTAGACGTGAAAAAGAGTAATCTTTTTCAAAGAATTCATTTATTTTTAATTCTATTTTTTCTGCTTCATTAATTTCAACTTTTTTCTTTTTTCTGATTTAACATAAATGTTTAATTTCATTTTTCACGCTTTTAAACTAAAAAGTCCTTGTAAACAGCATTTTTATGTCTAAGAGTGAACTCAAATTATTCACATTTAATTTTATTCCTTCCATATTTACCATTTAATCTCCCTTTCCTTTTCCCTATTTGTTCTACCAAGTTTGTTTTTATTCTGTTTTCCACACTTATTTAGAAGTTCTAAATTCATTCTGATAATGAATGCTGTGCCTTTTTTAGACATATGACATGAATAATTTTCCACACTGAATTTCCCATGCTCCAATTCTCCCTAGTTACCCATCTAAAGGATGAGACCTTTAGGTTCTAGGGTTAGAATACTTCTATTTCCCCTGTTCTTGTTTTTCCTTTTCCTCCATTAGACCTTTAAGATATCTTATCTCCCTCCTCTATCTCTCCTCATCTTAGTTGCTAGATTTTGTTAAATTAGTACAGGCTGAGTATCCTTTATATAAAATGCTTGAGATCAGAAGTGTTTCAGATTTTTTCAAATTCTGGAATATCTACATACACATTAACGAGATATCTTCAGTATGAGACCCAAGTCTAAACATGAAATTCATTTATGTTCCATGTAAACTCTACACTTAGCCTGAAGGTAATTTTATATGTTTTTAAATAACTTTGTGCACGAAACAAAGGTGCACACTGAGCTGTCTTATTACTCTTGGAGGGCGCACTTGTGTGAGAATCTGAGCATGTATGTGCAGAAAAGATACATCACAGTTGAAGGGCGCAGGTTGTTTTTTCCCTTGGGGACACTGAATAAACTGTGTTGTGCCTGCATTTTTTTTTTTTTTGGAGGGAGGGTCTCTCTCACTTTGTCATTCAGGCTGAAGTGCAGTGGTGCGATCTTGGTTCACTCTAGTCTCAATTTCTCAGGCTCAAGTAATCCTCCCATCTCAGCCTCCCGAGTAGCTGGAACTACAGGCGTGCCACTGCCTGGCTAATTTTTGCATTTTTGATAGAAATATTTTTCGCCATATTTCCCAGGCTGGTCTCAAACTCCTGAGTTCAAGCGATCTGTCTGCCTCTGCCTCCCAAAGTGCTAGAATTGCAGGCATACCACCACACCCTGCTGTGTGGCCGCATTTTAACTGAGACCTGTCACATAAGCTCAGGTATGTTTTCCACTTGTGGCATGATGTCGGTGTTAAAAAATTTTAAGATTTTGGAGCATTTCTAATTTAGGGTTCTCAGATTAGGCAAGCTCAACCTGTACTTAAAATTACCCTCATCCCCGATACTTGGAGACTAGGGCAGAATTGCTTGAGCCCAAAGGTGGAGGCTGCAGTAAGCCGTGTTGCTATCGCACTCCAGCTGGGGCAACAGGAATGAAATCCTGTCTTTAGAAAATAATTTCCTTATATTTAATGTTTTTTGCTTCAAGAGTCTTTATATAACAGTAACTGAACTCATTCCTGGTCAAATCTATTCCTTATCCATTAAGATCCCTGGAAATCCAGCCCACTGAAATAAAAGTACCAGTATGTATGAACTTAAAATACAGGGACATGCAATGCAATACTGTTTCTGATGGTCAAGATCTCACAAAAAAGTGAACGTTCATCAGTAGAGAATTAATGAATAAACTGTGATACAGTTACTCTGTGATTCTCATGGAAACATTCACATGAGCCATTATTTAATAATTAAATGCAATGAAGTATATAATTCCATTTTTGAAAAATCAGGACTGACAAAGGCATTTTCTATGTGTGTGCATGTATCTATGTGTGTGTACAGAATTACAAGAGCCTTAAAACATTATGGAAGGGCACAAACCTAAGTGAATAAGGGTTTCCTAGAGGGGTTTGGGTATGTGGAAGAGTGTCCATGATTAAAAAAAAAAAAAAACACCATGTAAAATCATCCTCCTTGTGCAAAATTAACGTGTATATTGGAATGTGCAACATGCATGAAAGCACAATAACTGACTTATCATATAATGGTCGAATTCTAAGAAACTTACCAAAAAAGTTATTTTCACTAGGGTTAAAATAAAAATCCACCCTCATCCTAAACAGTGCATCTAGATTTATATTCACTTTTTAAAATAACAGAATTGTTCCAGTAGCTCTAGAAAGACTGTTGAGATATTTTATTGGACCTTCTTACATACAACAAAAGTTCCAATGAGAAATTGCAACTCAATCTCTGATAAATTAACCCGTGAACCATAAAAACAAAGTTCTCTGTTAAAAGCATTTTCTCCCCGTCTGTTGTTTGCCTTTTGTGGTTCCCACCATAAAGAGGTTATAAACATTTTTGTAGTCAAATCTGTCAATGAATCTTCAATCATTTCTAAGTTTGTGTTACCCTTAGAAAGGCTTTTCCATCACAAAGCAGACATCTATGAGAAACAAATTCTCAAACCTACCCAGTATCAGGCACATAAAGATTAAAAGTGCCAGGCATGGTGGCTCACACCTGTAATCCCACCACTTTGGGAGGCCAAGGAGGGGTGAATCATTTGAGGTCAGGAGTTTGAGACCAGCCTGGCCAACATGGTTAAACTCCATCTGTACTAAAATAACAAAAATCAGCTGGGCGTGGGGGGCACTCCTGTAACCCCAGCTACTTGGGAAGTTGTGCCAGAATCGCTTAAACCCGGGAGGCAGATGTTGCAGTGAGTCGAGACTGCGCCACTGTACTCCAGCCTGGGCGACAAAGCGAGACTCCATCTCAAAATAAATAAATAAATAAATAAAATAAAAGCAACAAGGAGACATGATTTCACCCTAGAAAATGGTAAAAATTATATAGCTTCAAAAACAAGTATTGTAGAATGTTCATCAGTGCAGACTTTTGGAGGTCAATTTGGGAATGCAAAATACTGGTTCCAGAAAACAATTCTAACCAAGTATTGCCACATACATGTAAAGATACTGATATTAATATAAGGGTATCTTGACACAAACTCTAACCAAAACACTGTTAACAATGTAAGTGTCACTAACAGAAGACAGTTTAATAAAAGCTTGTCCAACCCGTGGCCTAGGATGACTTTGAATGTGGCCCAACAGAAATTTGTAAATTTTCTTAAAATTATGAGTTTTTTTGTGATTTTTTTTTTCTTTTTTTTTAAAATCTCATCAGCTATCGTTACTGTTAGTGGATTTTATGTGTGGTCCAAGACAATTCTTCTTCCAGTGTGGGCCTAAGAAGTCAAAACATTGAACACTCCTGGTTTCATACATTATGGAATGTCTGTATTATGAAACATTATATTTAAGAATGTAGTAGCTTTGAATACACTGACATGGAATCATGACCAAGATTTATCATTAGGTTAAAAAAAAAGTATGGTATAGAATATTATGTATTATATGATCCCACTATTTAAATATAAACATATAAATACAAATGAATTATATCTGTGTGAATGCATAGGAAACTGTCTAGATAGAATACTCAGGTTTTGTATAGTTACCTCTGAAGAGTGGAACAATTTAAGGAAGATAATATTTGTATTGCTTCATTTTTAAAGAAGAATGTTACATTCATAACTAAAGAAGAAATAGTAAAGAAAAAAATGGAAAAAGACTATTAATACTCTGTACCGGAGAGGTAGTTTTAAAGATGTTTATTAACTAATTCCTTTGGAGAAATTTTTCTCCAGTCTTCTTGAAAATACATATTCTGGGAGGCTAAGGCGGGCAAATCACCTGAGGTCAAAAGACCAGCCTGGCCAACATGACGAAACCTCATCTCTACTAAAAATACAAAACTTAGCTGGGCATGGTGGCATGCATCTGTAGTCCCAGCTACTCGAGAGGCTGAGGCAGGAGAATCACTTAAACCCAGGAGGCAGAGGTTGCAGTGAGCCACGGTCGCACCACTGCACTCCAGCCTGGGTGACACAGCAAGACTGTATCTCAAAAATAAATAAATAAATATAAATATAAAATTAAAAATGAAAATACATATTCACTGGCCTAAGAACTCCATTTCCTGATACATTTCCCTGTAAGCAAGCATAGGTAATCTTCACTGCTCTAATAACTTAAAAATCTCCTAGGATCTTTCTTAACGAGGTTTACTTCTAAGACAACGTTCCCTAATGCTTCTGAAGTACTTGAATGAAGAAAGCTAGCAGTAAAGCATAAACACAATACATTTTGTTAGTTATATGGTATTATGGTCAGCAAGGATATAAAAATGGAAGGTTGTCTGTATATCAGACTTACGTCTTACAAATTTTCTTCTCAATCAAAAGACTAGAATATCCCTCTAATACACACATATGCATACACGCATACACACACAAAGGTTAGGGAATATACCAAAGGGATATACAAGTAAAAGAGTTCCTGTGGCCAAAGTTGGAACAATTTGAGCAACAAAATAAAGTGGTGTTGGATTATTAACCAAAGTATAAAACAAATATCCATGAGTCTATACTGACATATATAAATGACTGAATAAATATAATGTGGTAGAAGAAAAATTTCCCATGTAGAAGAATCCCAAATAGTTTACCTAGATTCTGCCCTCAAGGAGACAGAGCCTAACCTCTTAAGTGTGGGCTACAAATAGTGGCTTCCTTCCTTCCAAGTGCAGTATGGAAGGGGAAGGGTGAAGAATAACTTTACAGTGTAGACTCTGACAAACAGTATTAAACCAGCCCATCAACTGTGCTAAGTCATGTTGCGAATATACATCTTTGATGATGGCACTTTATCTCTGTGGTCTTCTTCCCCTCTCCCCACCCCTATAAAAAAAAAAACATAATCCCAGTCTAATAATGAGAAAAACATTAGACAAATTCAATATATTCTACATACTACATGGCCATTACTCCTAAAAGTAAAGTTTGGAAAATAATCATGCTCAGAGCAGCCTAAGTAGACATTACAAATGTAATGTGTATCCTAGATGGGATCCTGAAACAGAAAAAAAAAAAAAAAAAATTAAGAAAAACCTAATGAGATTTGAACCAAGTATGGACCTAGTTAACAATAATAATATATTATGAATATTGGATCATTAATTGTGACACACACTATGTGAATACAGGATCTGACTAATTGGAAACTGTGGCTATATGTGAACTCACTATACTATCTTCCCCATGCTCCTACAAATTTAAAACTATTCTAATAAAAAATTTATTTTGAAAAAGACTTATTTTTTGTTTTATTTATATTTACTTATTTTTGAGTCAGAGTTTCACTCTGTCGCCCAGGCTGGAGTGCAGTGGTGAGATCGCAGCTCAGCAACCTCTGTCTCCTCATGAGAATTGTTCAAACAATTCTCATGCCTTAGCCTCCCCAGTAGCTGCGATTACAAGTGCCCGCCACCACGCCTGGCTAATTTTAGTATTTTTAGTAGAGACGGGGTTTTACCATGTTGTCCAGGCTGGTCCCGAATTCCGGACCTTAGGTGACTGGCCCGCCTTGGCCTCCCAAAGTGCTAGGATTACAGGCATGAGCCACAGCGCCCGGCCTGAAAAAGACTTTTTAAAAGCCTTCATTATGATGTTCATTTTCAAACCTCTAATAATTTATCTGCATTGTATTTTTAAAGTCTTATTTAGATTAATATATAGCCAGCCATAGTAATTTTTTTATTAAAGCTTAATTCACTGTTGTTTTTCAAGTAAAAATAGCCAAAACAACAGTGAATTAAACTGTTTAATAAAAAAATTACAATTAGAAAATTACAATAAAAAGTACAATTAATACAATGCAGAAAATTAAATAAGAAAACTGACATTCTAAAAACTAATTTTAACATAAGCATCTTGTAAGAACTTGAAATAATCATGCAATTTCAAGTTAACATGGTTACAAGCTAGTGTTATCTGATTTGCTCTCCTCTATCCTTCCACTGAAATACTCATAAAATCACTCTTGGATATATACAATGTTTATATAGTTCTGGAAGCTTAGAATACTGGTTAAAAATCTGAGATCTCAGGATAAATTAAACAAAGCATAGAGGCCTCTAATAGAAATATAAGGCCAGGAAGACAGTAAGGGATTTCTACATTATCTGTCAGTTGGGTATCTTTACCTTAGTGATTTCTCTTTGCTAAAGGTATCAAAACAGTCTGAGTTGTTTTCCTTCCCTAGCCATGCTGACCATTTGTACACTTATTTCCAAATGCATTCAGAGCTGTACAGTTTCCAGGTACGTGAATAATGATGAAAGCACACAGACCACGGTAGAATTAAAGAATCAAAACTCACTATGGAAGAGTTGTTTTTCATGTACAACTGGCAAACTACAGAATGCTCAAAATCTCTAAGAATAAATTCCCCAGGCATGTTTTATTTGGCTCATACAGTCTTTTAGGGTCTTTTTCCCCCAGATATTTTGAAATCATTGCCAATATTTCATAATTGAGACATTATCACAAGCAACTGGACCTAGTTCTCACTGAAAAATCAAAAGACTCAGCAAACACCGGCCAGCATTCCCATACAGCAGTAATAAGCAGATAGGTAGCAGTTGGTGAATTACGGTGAGAGCTCTCTTGTTCCCCACTGTCCTTTCTCTATCCAAGTCATTAATTTGCATGCCTGGTGTCGATAGGCATTTAATGTTGCAACTACTCATATAGTGAAACAGCTAAGTAGTAAACACAGCTTTTAATCTAAGAGCATCAAACTACATTAAGTCAACAGTAAATATCAAACGTTTTTTTTTTTTTTTGAGACAGAGTTTCACTCTGTTGCCCAGGGTGGAATGCAATGGCACAATCTTGGCTCACTGCAACCTCCGACACTTGGGTTCAAGTGATCCTCCCACCTCAGTCTCCTGAGTAACTGGGACTACAGGCATGTGCCACTATACCTGGCTAATTTTTGTATTTTTGGTAGAGATGGGTTTCACTCTGTTGGCCAGGCTGGTCTCGAACTCCTGACCTCAGGTGATCCGCCCACCTTGGCCTCCCAAAGTGCTAGGATTACAGGTGTGAACCACTGTACCTGGCCAAATATCAAACATTTGACCACAGAATGGGTTCATCCAGCCATTCTCCAGTTTAAGATCTGGCTGTAAATATGTATGTTTTCAAGCATTAAGATTTAGTAAAGTGAGTTACTGAACAAGATTTTCTTTTAAACTTTACTGATATTTATCATGAGTACAGAGATTTAGTAAACTGAGTTACTGAACAAGATTTTCTTTTAAACTTTACTGATGTTTATCATGACTGACCTGGACCCATAAGTAATAGTACTTGATATACATTTAAATCAGAGAAGATTGACAATATTTCTAATTACTGCAGAAATTTTTTTTTTCTAAAAATTTGGATTACTATTTGTTTTAAGATTAGAAATTAAACATAATGTCACTGAAGTGAGGAAAAAATTAATTTCCTAGCTCACATATTAATAACTAAAAAAGACTAGAATGATGATATACAGCTATAGTCCTGAACTGAGAAAATCATACGCACCAAAAGCTCTAGTCTTACCCTCCTCATTTATCCCATGAACCTTTGCTGCTAATGTAATATAAGTAGTTGGAAGAAAAATTTTCAGTTCACGCGTTGAGAAACTTTAAGTTCTGGAATACAGGAACAACTATAACAAAAGACTGGACACGGGAGCAACTGGGAGGCTTCCCTCTTTGGAGATCCTTCCACTCCAAATTATCCTTCCTCCAAATCACCTGTACTTCTCTGCCTGTTTTTTGAGACCAGGTCTTGTTCTGTCACCCAGGCTGTAATGCCGTGGCATGATTACGGGTCACTGCAGCCTCAATCTCCTGGGCTCAAGTGATCCTCCCACCTCAGCCTTCCAAAATGCCGGGATTACAGGCATGAGCCACTGTACCTGGCCATTTTCCCATACTTATTATCTACCTGAAATTGTATCTATTTAAGGCACATTCATACAGTATCATAAATTAGTTCATATTATTTTCTTTAGCAGCTAACTGAGCTCTCCTATATTGAAGGAATAGGTTTGAGTGAAGATGCTAAGTGTACTCACAGAAATATGAGAACATCGGCTACTTGAGAAAGAGGACTGGGGAAGGAACAGGGAATGAAAATGAAGTGATAAGGCATTCCCAAAACAAAACTCTGAATTTGACAGTGGTCTTTCCTGCACAGTATTCTGTTCCTAGAATATAAAGTAACATTACAATTTTACTGTGAATTTTAAAAATACTTTTTGTAACTAGTCTGGGAATTTCACCTCCATTAATAACCTAGAAAAATATGCCTGAAGGCTTCCTTGTATACTAATGAGTTGACTGACGGTTGGCAGCCCATAGGTAACTTCAGGACAGGGGTTGGACACCAGAAAGGCCAAAGCATGACTAGAGGGTTGAGACTTTTATCCCCACCTGCCCCCTAGTCTTTGGAGAGGGGAGAGGGGCTGAAGACTAAGTTGATCACCAATGGCCAATTATTTAATAGATCATGCCTAGGTAATGAAACTTCCATAAAAACCCAAAAGGACTGGGTTCAGGAATTTCTGGATAGCCAAATGTGCATGAGGTTTCTGGAGGGAGGTGCACCCGGGCAGGGTGTGGAAGGTCCCTGAGCCCCTTTCCCCCATATCTTGTCCTATATGTCTGTTCCTGTCAATCCTTTGTAAAATCCTTTATAATAAACTAGCAAATGTTAAAAAATTTTTTTTTTAAATAAGAAAAATACAGAGGGCTGGGCGTGGTGGCTCATGCCTGTAATCCCACCACCTTTGTAATCTACCCTCGGGTGGGTAGATCGCTTGAGCTCAGGAGTTCAAGACCAGCCTGGGCAACATGGTGAAACCCTGTCTCTATCAAAAATACAAGAAATTAGCTGGGTGTGGTGGCATGCACCTGTAGTCCCAGCTGAAATAGGAGGAATCACTTGAGCCCAGGAGGTGGAGGTTGCAGTAAGTGAGATTGTGCCACTGCACTCCAGCCTGGGTTACAGAGTGAGACCTCATCTTAAAGAAAGAAAAAAGTATGCTTAAAGTTCTAGAATACAAATGGTAAACCAACAGAATTAAATTACTATATTAATTAAATTGTGACGCTGGTAACTAAAGCAGTGCTCATCAGAATCCCAAAACACACAATCCTAAATGTTGAAATCCAAAACATCAAAATCCCAGAAATCTAAAATCCTGAAAATCGTAATTCTGAAAGATTAAAATCTTGAAATGTCAAAATCCTGAAAGTTGCATTCTGGGGAAAAGTTTAGTGCATTTTTTGGTTGTACACAGGATATTTGCATCATATGAGTTGCATAATGTTAGGTGGAACTATTACTTTGTTAATGTCTTTATTTGGAAACTAAGTATTAGTTCAAGGAAATGCATATGGGCACATGGTCAAGGGGTAGACTTATGGACTTAATTTTAGGTGTCAACTTGACTGGATTAAGGAATACCTAAAAACCTGTTAAAGCACTATTTTGGGTGTGTCTGGGAGGATGTTTTCAGAGGACATTAGTGTGTGAGTCTGGGTGGACTAGGTAGGGAAGATCTGACCTCACTGTGGATGAGGACCATCAATTGGCCAAAAGCCAAGAGAGCAAATACAGAAAATGGATTGGTCTCTGAGAGTTAGGAAAAGACTTTTCTTCTGCTTCCTTGGATATGAAAACTTCAGGCTCACTGGCCTTTGTACTCCAGGACATACACTAGTAGCCCCTTAGGGTCCTTGAAGCTTTCAACCTCCCACTGGGTCACATCACCAGCTTCCTTGGTTGAGGTCGAAGGAACTGGACTGAGCTTTGCTACTGCAACCCCAGAGTCTCTGGCTTGCAGATGTCCTATTGTGGAACTCTTCAGCCACCAGAATCTCTTAAGTCAATTCTCCTAATAAATCTCTTCTCACATATCTATATACATATCCTATTGGCTCTCCCTCTGGAGAACACTAATACAGACCTAGTATCGGAGAAGCCAACCATTCCTTCTTATGGTATTTCTTACAACACAATAGAAGACACTTACGGAATTGTTCCCCCCGACCAAAAAAAAAAAAAAAAAAAAAGAAAAGCTATGGTAAGTTGAGCACACTAAGCTCCTTACTGGTGAAAGACAGAAGTTTAAAAGCTAATTATTATTGGTGATGTGAAAGCAGAAAAATGCTTAATTGCAATGGCCAAACAATAACCAGACTTCCAAATGGACAACATATACCTAGAAAATGTGTAGAATACACCACTCTCCAAAAGTTCACAGAAGTGAAAATGCAGGCAAAAAGTAGGAGAAATCTCTCATGCCAAGTTATTCAATCATGAATTACTTCTGCCCCTTCACACATTGTGCCAATTAGCTATGCTATCTTTCATCTTCACATCATTTCCAATACTGGAAGTATAAATTGTATAAAGGTTTAAAGAGTTTTAATTTGTCATATGCATTTTAGTAAATATGACTCTTGTACAAAAGTGTATTATCACAACATTAACTTTGTGTAAGCACCGTGTGTATACGTGAAAACGTTGAAATTTCCTCAATAAATAGAGATGTCCTTTTTTTTACATCTGTATTTGTGAAAGACAAAATCTCTTGAGATCTTGGCTCTCTGGGCAACTGCATATGTGGCGGTGAATCATTATGGTATTTTGCTGACCTCATCAAAAGACTCAGCTGTCCATCACATTATTTTAGATGACTGTGATCATCTAAATTATAAGTTATATACTTTATATACTATATAAGTTATAATACTGGGTGTATACAGTTACCAACAATAGTGATATGTATTTACACATTTCACTTTGTGACCTATTTCTTTACGAATATGGCTTATCTGCTCATAACTGTTATACCCATGTGACTATCCTTAGTATATCTATTTAAACTTGCAAAAATATGTATGTCATTACTGCCTATTTTATGGTGTAAAGTGGTTTATGTTCTGTGGTAATTTATGATTCTCAAATCCTCTTTAAAATGTAAATAAACTCTTTTTAAATGTTTTTAAAAATTATTTTTTCCAGAATTAATGGAATTTCAATCCTCTGGGATTTTAGACATTAGGGATTTCAATCTTTCAGGATTTCAACATTTGGGATTATGGTGTTCAGGATTGCGTCTTTTAGAATTATAATCCGACCCCAACTGAAGGGACCATTTTATTTTTTTAAACAGTAACTTCTTAGATACAACATGCTTGAATTTCATGTTACATTTTCCTGCAGGGGCCAGCCTGCAAGAGGAAAGTATTTGATAGCAATATGTATTTTAAATTACTTTACTCCCTGTTACTGTAACTGTTGCAAAGCACTCTGTTTGCCTTTAATATTATTAGATGCAGCCCTTTGTAATTATAAACTTCCTCTAGTACTTAACACCCTTACTGACTCTAAGGTGTCAAAGACTGGAATGAGGCATCATTCTTTCACTTGCAGGGGGAAATGACTATTTGTAACTTTATTGCAAGCATTTTTTCTTTTTCAGCAACATTCACTGTAAACACAGTCATTTATAACCTAGGTTTAAAAAAACTGACTCCTACACAGAAGTCATCACTGCTTTTAAAAATTTATGTAAAATACTATCTCCATGAGTGTTTCATTGGGAAGATCACCTACAGAGTCAGGGCCATCAGTTTTATCTTCAATAATATCTCTCTACACAAAGTTGTTACAAACAGTGAAGTTAAAGCAGTAGGACTAGGAAGTAGAAAATCTCTCAAAAAGATTCTGGTGTCCTGCTGTTTTACTGATTTATTAAAAATAATGTAATTTACTTAATATAAAATGCAGGCTCATTACTTCTATACTAATGTAAAGGCTACTGGATATAGCAAATTTAACACGATGCTATGGAATCAATAATATGATTGTTAATTTGCTTTTATTCTTTCTTCTTTCAATTTCTAGAAACATATCACCAACTATTTTTACACACATAACTTCAAAGGAAAAGTCAAATATGAAAACGAACACAATCATATTTAGATGTCTACAAATGAACCATCTATTAGTAACAAGTTAGCACTAATAAATTAATCACAATAGCTCATCTTCTGTCTCTCTGCCTCACCAACCCCACATCCTCTGAAAGTGTAGGAGTGCTTTTCTTTTAACCCAGCCTTCTACTTGGGGAAATTTTTAAAAGATAATTTACATGACTGCCATTTGCTAATTTACTCAAAAGGAAATAACCAGGTGGAAATTTTTTAAGCTACCAAGAATGACAATAGAGTAATAGAATTGAAAAGTTCTCATTTGATGTTTCTTAATTGTTTAAATTAAAATATAATAGACTTTTAACTATGGAAACACACTCACACAATTATTCCATTCTCTCAACTCAACCATTTTTGGGATCAAAATGACTTTTGGGCTACTCCTGCACAGTAATATCCCACTTGAGTGAATAACTGCATTTACAACCATGGTATTTTTTAATAACAAAGCTAGTCACCATGGACGAGCAGTGACCCAAATATGCCCTGTATATGAGCAGTGGGGGAGGAGGAAGCATTCGTACTAATCTTCAGTTTTCAAGCACAAAGATAATATGTAATTTAACTCACTTTAGCCCACTGCATCTGGTAGGATCCAATTTAAAAAATGAGAACCACCGGGCACCTGTAATCTCAGCACTTGGGGATGCCGAGACGGGAGGATCACCTGAGGTCAGGAGTTCAAGACCAGCCTGGCCAACATGGCGAAACCCCGTCTCTACTAAAAATACCAAAAAACTAGCTGGGTGTGGTGGTGCGTGCCTGTAATCCCAGCCACTTGGGAGGCTGAGGCAGGAGAATTGCTTGAACCCAGGAGACAGAGGTTGCAGTGAGCCCAGACAGTGCCACTGCACTCCAGTCTGGGGTACAGAGTGAGACTTCATCTCAAAAAAAAAAAAAAAAAAAAGAGAACCACCCACTAATTTGATTAGGGAAAGTTTCATATACATGATATGAACAGGAGACAGGGAAATACTGGGTAGAAGAGAACAGATCCCCAGCAAATGCCCCACCCTCAAGTCTGAACACCAGTGGCGCTAAAAGAGGGCAGGCATTCCTGTTTTTGCGCCCAGAAAGTTGCCTTTTGGTCTGCCACTTCTCCCATCTTGCCCCCACTTAACCCAAGACCTTAGAGGGCACACACACAAACTGCTGAATGTCAACAGGAATAGTGGAGAGCGGCAGAGAGCAGCAGGGCGGCACAGCAGAGAAGGAGGGAAGAAGCACCTGAATGCTGAAAGGAGTTCGGCTGACCACAGCTGAACTCCAGGGAAAGACTATATCCCCCATCCCTCCATCTTCTGGCTCCCCATCCATTTCACTGAGAGCCACCTTCACCATTCAATAAAACCTTGCACTCATCCTTGGAGCCTGCATGTGATCTGGGACACTGGGGAAGAGCTTGGGATATAGAAGGCTGTCACAATGGCCTTCTTCCTTGCAATAAGGCAGAGGGTCCACTGAGCTGATTAACACTCAAAGCCATCTGCAGATGGCAAAACTGAAACAAAGAGCTTTGGAACAGTGTGGGTGCAGGCACTCACCCCTAGACACTACCATAGGGCCAAGAGCCCAAAGCATTCATCCTGGTCTCTGCACCTACCAGTCTGCATGCTCCCCCTAGGGGCCTGAGCTGCGGGGAACCAAAGGTAAGCCACACCCGTCACACATCCTGCAAGGGAAACCAGGTTACAACTATTAACTGTAATAGGAAAATAACTATCAATGTGTAATGAAAACTCTGAAGAATACCCAAGGGCTGAGTGAGGGTATCCACGGAAGGAACAAACTTAGAAGAGGGTCCCCTCCCCAAAACTAGGGTTCAGGCCTTATTGGAAGTATGGTTGCTAGGGCTTAAGGGGCTGGGCGTTGAGCACACACAGTCAGTTGGGACATTGAGAATCTGATTACCAGCAGGGCCTGCAAAAGGAAAGCTCTCCTGAGTGTAAGCAGACATGCAGGGGAAGTTGGAATATTGGCAGCTGGTTCTCCAGAAGGCAGGCATGAGGTCTGGGGTGTGTAGCCTCATGCTGGGAAAACTACAGAAAGGAGGTCACTAAGCTGAGGCTGGGGCTGTGAGCTAGACAAGGGTCTGTCTGCTCTTGACACAGACCTGGGCCAGAGGACCCCTGGATATCCATAGCCACACTACCGGCAGCCGTGCATTCACAGTAAGAAGAAACAAAACCATAAGCCCACCTTTGTGCACTGTCCTTCCAGCACTCTCTACTCACAAAATTAACATACAAAGAAGAAATGGTTAAGGCAAGCTGTTCAAAATGTGGCCCTGGATGGCTGTGAATGTGGGCCAATGCAAATTTGTCAAACTTTCTTAAAACATTATGAGGTTTCTGTTTTTTTTTTTTTTTTTTTTTTTTTTTTGCGATTCAGTTCATAAGCTATTGTTAGTGTATGTTATGTGTGGCCCAAGACAATTCTTTCAATGTGGCCCAGGGAAGCCAAGACATTGGACACCCCTGGCCTAAAGGGTTAGGCTTCAATATTGCAGATCAAGTAATGAAGAGGTAATTTAGAGCTGGGAGAGAATCTGATAACTTGCACACTCAACACTCGGGGATCTTCATAAAGAATAAAACATGGCAGAAGCAATAAACCAGAAATACACAGTAAATTAAATTTGACTAAAACATAGTATAAAAAAATCTGAATGGGCTGTTGCTGTAACTTCTCTGTACATGGAGGAAACGGCAAATAAATCAGGCACTTGTTTAATAATGTATTATTAGAAAACTTTATTAATCATAGCACTATAAACTAGGGATTTACAAACAGAGGATGTACACTAAAGTACAGTAGGAAAAAAATTCTATTAAATTTTTCTAAATCATAAAATTATAAACAGACTTGAAAAACTATATAAGCCGAAATAGTATATATATTTGTACTTATGATTTATAATTAGACATACTTATATTGAAGTTTCCTATTCAAATGTTCGCTGGTAAGGTACCCAATTAAAAAATTTAAAGACCACTACTGTAGAAAATAGCCCTATTTCTCTCTACAGATTTTACATACTCCTTTATACCATATAGAGTCCACATTGGCCAGGCATGGTGGCTCATTCCTGTAATCCCAGCACTTTCGGAGGTTGATGTGGGCAGATCACCTAAAGCTGAGAGTTCGAGACTCACCTGGCTAACATGGTAAAACCCTGTCTCCACTAAAAATACAAAAATTAGCTGGGCATGATGGCGCACACCTGTAATCCCAGCTACTCGGGAAGCTGAGGCAGGAAAATCTCTTGAACCTGGGAGGCGGAGGATGCAGTGAGCCGAGATCGCGCCAGGGCACTCCAGCCCGGGCAACAGAGACTCCATCTCCAAAAAAACAAACAAAAAC
Organism: Chlorocebus sabaeus; assembly: GCF_047675955.1. Lineage (NCBI taxonomy): Eukaryota > Metazoa > Chordata > Mammalia > Primates > Cercopithecidae > Chlorocebus > Chlorocebus sabaeus. The sequence goes on from NC_132916.1 coordinate 88,834,274, forward strand.
AAAAACAAACAAACAAACAAAATAAAGCCACATATATCACAAATACAGATTTGGTTTTGTTTAATCCAATAAAACAAATAATCGTATATTAATATGTAAAGATTGGGAAACAATGTCTTCAACAAATTGCTATCACTATAGTTCATAAATACGTATTGTTCACCCTTCAAGGACCTACACATCACTCAAATTCAAAACTAATGAAATTCCCACTACTATAGAACAAAGAACCCTAATTTGCACATTGTTAAATAAGGGTATTACTCAGACTCCACAAGGGTAAAATGCTCACATTCTGCTTTCCTGAAACTTAGTTTCAAAAGATTAAAGTTTTCTTTTATAAATTCCTTTAGTACCCTAAAGCAAAATTCAACAATCACACCTACACACTGTCCCTAAAAAAACAAATAAAATGTTTTATTTAGTTTGGGTTCTGATTTTCTTGCGTTGTTAAAAACTCCTAGTTACTTGACTTGGGCAAGTTATTTTACATCTCTGTGCCTTAGTGGTCTCATCAATAAATAGGGATAGTATCACCTATTTCAGAGAGGTGCTGAGGACTAAATGAATTATTTTCCTCTCTTATACACACAGGCAGACATACACAACACACAAATGTAACAGTTCCTGGCACATAACTTTAATAAATGTAAGCTAATAAGAGTATTACTACTTTTCATACACTCACATTTGCTTTATAAGAACTGTTTGATCAAACTGAATCCTTGCCCTGAATATAGATATCCAATTCAGAAATGAGATGAAATAAGAATAGTCAAAAGTAACATAATTTCAGTAAAGAACAGCTTCTTAAAGGCACAAAATTCACCTTTCTTCCAAAAACTGAAACCACCTATCCAAGGAGAAAACCATTCAGCAAGATTTAATTACTTACAATTCAGCAAACTAGGCAAGGTCCCTCTTTTTAAGGAACACCAACTTGGGAGGTAGAAGAAAGAAACACAATCATAATACAAAGAAACTATGAAAAACATACACAGTTCAATAAAAAGAATGAGGAATACATAATTAAATCCATTTAGTAGCATAGGAAGGCCTAATTAAAAATGTAGAATTTGAATAGCCTTACCATAGACTAAAGCAAAGAGATGTGGAAAAACCAAGTCAATTAAAAAAAGAAAACACTAAAGGAGAAAGCTAAGGCAAATGCACAGAAGTGAGGGAGAATACATAAGCTGTAGCATAAGAATAGACTACAAAGGCCTAAGACTACAAAAAAATTAGAGATATGGTGCCAATCAGTCAGGATGGGGCACTGGAAGCATGAAAGATTCCTGAATGTAAGGTTAATGAGCTTGAATTTTCATTTTCATGGAACAACAGCATTTTACATGGTGCTTGTTAATGTGATGTGCACTGTACTGATGCCTCACTTAATCCTTACAAACCTATGAAGTAAACATGACTATTATCCTTATTAAAGAAATTAAGCAAATGAGCCCACAACTAGTAAATGGTGAAGTTGGGATTTTAACTCATGGTGTTCAACCCAGAATTTGAATTATTCAACATAATGTAGTCTTTTAAAATCTTTTAAGGAACAAATATGGTATCTGTGCTTTGGAAAGATAACTAATAATCTTAGTGATAGTATAGAAGACAGATTTAAAAAGAAGTGAATGGAGGACAGAAAAGTACCTTCATGAAAAAATAAATATTTGTTACACTTTCCTATGGCAAGAAACTACGTAGCTAGTAATGACTTATCAAATTTAAGCAGCAAGGGATACAGGAAATAGTACAGGAATAAAATTGACAAAACTTGGTAACTGGCCTGTGGAAATGAGAGGAGGAGCTAAAAATGACTCAAGGATTCAAAACTTTTGTTTTGTTTTTTTTTTTGAGATGGAGTTTCGCTCTTGTCGCCCAGGCTGGAGTACAGTGGCGCAATCTCAACTCACTCCAACCTCCGCCTCCCAGGTTCAAGAGATTCTCCTGTCTCAGCCTCCTGAGTAGCTGGGATTATAGGCATGTGCTGATAATTCTGTATTTTTAGTAAAGGCAGGGTTTCACCATGTTGGGCAGGCTGGTCTCGAACTCCTGACCTCAAGTGATCCACCAGCCTCAGCCTCCCAAAGTGCTAGGATTGCAGGCGTAAGCCACCGTGCCTGGCCAGGATTAAACAGGATTAAAAACTTAAGTGTGTGTGCAGGGCAGGGAGGCGGTGCATTAGGAATAGCAGCAACAGGCTTTCTTATTGGTGGGAGGATGGAGGGCAAAGTGGATGAGTTCCATTTCAGACATATTTAATTAGAAGTACTTACTGAACATCCACGAGAAGGAGTTCCACAGGTGACTGAAAATGGAAGCCAAGAGCTAAAAGTCTATAAAAATAATGGACACCTGGAAATCCCATTGAGAGTGAGCGATGAGAGTCAGAGTGGATGACTACTGAAGACGATTATGTAAAGTATGGATTATCAACCGGGCCATCAGGAACCACTTTCTGAGGAGAAAGTCCTGCCTCAGACATAATGATAAGTTGGGAAAAAATGCTTGACTGTTGCCAGTGAAGAGTGAAAGGAAGAAAACATTGAGGGTGATAGGGTTCAGGAAATGCTACCCCAAAATATGGCACCTTGGCATTTGAGAAAGTAGCAGAAACAGGAAGCTTTCTGATCTCCTCCCACCCTTCTCCCCTGAAACAGGCCATAAAACAATTTTTTGACCTTCCTCTAAACTAGGTCATAAGACCCTCATTTCAGAGGTGTCCTCACTATTCCCTGAGGAAAGGAATGTCCTTATCTCTGAAAACACAGGAACATTAAGGATCTGCACAAACAGGCCTTGCTAAGTTCCCCTCCAGTTTATTACCATTAGATCCTACCTGCTTTGTCCAATCATATTTCCCCACCACTGTCTATTCTTCATCAAATCTAAGCATTGAAATACACAGGTTTCCCTGTATCTTTGGGTCTTCATTTCTGAAAACTTCCATGTCATGTAAAACTTTTATTAAATAAATGTGCGTTCTTTTCTCTTGTTAATCTGTATTCTGTTAAAGGTGACTCAGCCACGAACCTGGTGACAGATGGGAAAAAATACTTTTTCTTCCCTATGAGGGAAAGCCCCCCACCACACACATACTATAAACTTTTGGATCTAGTCCTCTTAAATATATTAATAATAGCCACCATTTACCTTCCAGAAGGTGAAAGGAAGATTGAGTAAAGACAATAAACAGTCACAAATGTAGAACCAGGAGCCTAGTGTAAATAAACTGAAGGTAAGTCTAGGTGGTGTCACAAACATTTTAAACGGCCAAGAGGGGTTGGCCAGCAAGCCATTTCAGTCCAGAGCCAGGCATTAGTTCAATATTGCCAGATCTTCTGATTTTCCAAAAGCCCTAAACCCTCATTTCAATATGAGTTTATGATTTTTTAAATGCTGACAAATTTTCTTTAAAACAATGTACAGGCATATGAAATAGTCTTTGAGCTGCTAGGTTGCTATGCAGGTCTACAAGTACTACAGACATGCCAAGCCGAGTGACCATTAAAAGAACATTTTCTTGGCCAAGAGTAGTGGCTCACATCTGCAATTCTAGCACTCCAGGAAGCCAAGGCACGAGGATCACCTGAGGCCAGGAGTTCAAGACCAGCCTGGGCAACATAGTGAGACACTGTCTCTACAAAAAAGTTATTAAAAATTAGCCAGGCATGGTGGTGTGGGCCCATAGTCCTAGCTACTCAGGAAGCTGAGACAGGAGAATCACTTGAGCCCAGGAGTTCAAGGCTACAGGGAGCCATGATTGCACCACTGCACTTCTGGGCAAGAGTGAGACCTCAACTCAAAAAAAGAGAACATTTTCTTTTGTGTGGTGAGGAGTAAAATCCAAATTGCAATGAAAGGTAAACAAATGAAGGCAATAAAAACCATACCTTTCCAAGAAGTCTGGCAATAACGATGAGGTGAAAAAAAGAATTAAGGAAAACCTTTTTTAGGAAGAAGTTGTTTCACATAAGGAGAGAAGAAGTCAGAGGAAGGGGCAAAATCTGAAGAGAGATGACCAGTGAAACAAAAAGATGAGAAAGATATGTATACGTCTATACGCTAAAAGACAGAAGCGTGAAAAGTGATTAAGATTCAAAAGAGTGGATGGTTCTCTGAAGCGGTGGGGATCAAGTACACATATGAAAAGATGTACTTTGGAAAGGGAACAGCCACTTCCTTCCTTAGGTTTCTAAGGAAGGAAATGAAAAGTCCAGAGAAAACTTGAGAAGACGACTTGGGGAAACATGTAAGATAACCTCAGTCTTCTCAATAAATTTTTAGAAACATTAGCACTGAGTATAGTTGTATAAATTTCACTGTTTGATATTATTGTTCCTCTGATAAAGTACAATTCCCCTATTCATACTATATACACATCAGTGCCGTGATTCCAGAGAAATATATTTAAAATCTTAGGTACTAAAATAATGAGTTTAATGTGCCTTAGTAGGTAAGACAAGAATAAGCAGCATAAGTCTTTAAAAACTAAATCAAAGGTATGAAACTCTTCAGTAATGGCTTATGTCTCTAAGAACATTCACTATGTTAGTACACAGAAGAAAGCGGTAGAAAGAGGAAATAGGAGGAAAAAACACCAGTTTAGGAAGAAAATACTGTCAGAAGAGAACTACACTTTAACTTCCTTCACGACCCCTGCCAATAATGCTGTTACATTCTAGAGTACTACTTGTCAAACTGTTCTGCAGCAGTAACGTTTCTATTTTATACATCAAGGTATCAGGTAAGACTGGGGAGAAAAGGGAGTTTTCCTATTTTTTTTTTCGACTGTAAAACCACTATCTAGATGACAAGAAACTAAACAGTATTTTATTAACACTAAGATTAATGTTCTTGGACAAGTCACATGGCTGCAGGTTGCTCAGAGGCGCTGTGGCTGAAGATGTCCTTCCTCTCCTAGAGCTGCCAACCTATCCTGCTGCTTGGATGCTGGTGAATTGAATAGTCGCTATTTCTGCCTGGTGGCCCAGCCAAAAGCACATCACTCTGCTACCTTAAGAGGAAATACACCAGCATTGCAGAGAAGGTCAATGTGAAGCTCCTGCACTATTCTGAGAGCCTTTTGGGTGTCCCCATTGCATATAACATCAAAGTTGTGGTGAACTGGGAGATATTTATGATGATCAAGAACACATTAATCTTAACATTGAAGTAGATTTTGTTATTTTCTGCCCTGAACCAGGGCAAAAGGTACAGTTAACAAAGTCAGACTGGCTATTTTGTACAAAAATATTTTAGTATGTCCATCCCTAAACCTGAGATGTTAGCTGACCAGTGGCAGGCCCTGGAGATATGTGTGGGTGATGAATCAGAATATGAAGTGTTTCATCTAGACTAAGATGCTGCTGAAATATTCTGCATTTAGGGAAAACCACCACTAGTTGACAATCCAAGAGCTCTGAAGTTTCTGATAAACCAGCACTAAAGCAGCTTTTGAAAAGCTTCCAAAGAAGAAAAAGAGAAACCAGAAACACCTAGCGATTAATGAAGTGGATGATGGTACCACAAGCTAGCAAATTTTGCAGATGTCATCCCAAAGGAAGAGTCAGACTTACAGGATTATTGCTAATGAGAATAACCTCTGGGAAGATGAGCCAAAGAAGAAGAAAAAGAAAAAGCATCAGGACTAGGACCCTGTTTTCCAAGGTAGTGACTCCAGCGGTTATCAAAGTGATCATAAAAAGAAGAAAAAAAAGAAAAAAACAGTGAAGAAGCTAAATTTACCCCACTTTTGGAATATTCGCCTAAACAGAAAAGAAAAAAGTAATCTTTAGGGAATTTTAAATATGATTCAGTTTGACTTACACAATAGATGAATCTTTTGAATGACATAGAATGCCAGTGTACATCAGCAGTTTACGAAACGGAACGCCTGATAAGGAGTTGGATTTTTTTTGGGGGGGCCAAAATTACAAAACTGACAATAAATTAATCTGAAGAATTCCAATATTATTAAAGTGCCATTTTATTGTATATAGAAAAAGAGCTGCTGTGACTCTCAAGTCTTCCATCTTTCCAGGTTTTATGCTACATAAAGTTATTTCTATAACCTTAAGACTACCAAAAGGACATTATAATACGATATTATTCATATTAAAGAATGAGTCAAGTATAGATTTTTAATTTTATTTGTAACAGATTTCACCTTTAATCATTACATGCCATTTCATTTTTTAATTTAAAATTTTCTTTTTTTTTTTTTTTGAGACAGAGTCTCATTCTGTCACTCAGGCTAGAATGCAGTGGTGCAATCTTGGATCACTGAGACCTTGACTTCCCAGGCTCAGGTGATCCTCTCATCTCAGCCTCCTGAGTAGCTGGGACTATAGGTGTGTACCACCATGCCCAGCTAATATTTTGTATTTTTTATAGAGATGAGGTTTTGCCATGTTGCCCAGGCTGGTCTTAAACACCTGGGCTCAAGTAAGCCACCCGCCTTGGTCTCCCAAAGTGCTGCGATTACAGGTATAAGCCACTATGCCTGGTCCTATTTTAGTCTGCATTTTGAAAAACTCAGGTCATTTATTGGTATTAGGTTTTCCTTTATCATGACTACTATAGTACTTCTATTGTTTAACTTTGAATGGTTAAACATTCTAAAGAATGCTTAATTAGTCTCCAGGGTGCTAATGAACCATGCCTCTGACTGACTCCTGGGGAACAATACTCACTATTCTTTCCCACCAGGTGCATATGTATTGTTTTCTTTTTTCTTTAAGTCTAAGAGGTTGATGAAAAGAGCTGTTCTCTTGTTACTTGTCCATTTGTGCCTCAACCATTCTGATTCCGGTGTGTCTTGGAGGAGTTGTTGGATGAAGGCAGGATAAATGTGATTCTGACTACTGGGCAATTTCCTGATTACTTTTTAATGATTGGGGTAGGCTATCATAAATTGTTCTAAAGAGAAAACAGCTGTTCACTGCTTTTACTGAGAAAATGTAGCAAACAAGGTGGATGCAGTTCCTTTCCTCATCGGGTGTCATCGGGGAAATAGTACACAGTATAAAAGACTACAGAAAATTAGTAACTGTGGTAGGTGCTATGAAGAAAAAGAAATTACCCATTCACAGTTACCTTTGTTAGTATATGCAAACACATAAATGGTTGAATTGAACTCTCCATGTCAGGCATTTTTGTTGCCATTTAACTAGTACCAGACATAGTGCTAATCTCATAGTTTAATGTTCAACAATAAGTATGTTCCGCTAGTGGTATATCTTTATTTAAATCTAGATGATAGGATATAGAGGTTGGAGAGTGGCAGACATTCACACTGGTTTACAAGTAGATGTGCCGACAATGAAAGGGTGCAAACCAGTATATTTCATTACAATTGAGATTCATGTGAGTATACATACAGCCCTTGAAATGTAACTAGTCCAAGCTGACATGTCATCAGTATAAAATACATACCAGACTTTGAAGATGTACAAAAAAAGACTGTAAACTATATCAATTTTTATGTTGGTGAAATTACAACATTTTTGATATAGTGGGTTAAATAATTTTTTAAAACTAATATCCTTTTATGAGGGAACATTTTGGATCTACTCCTCTTAAATGTATTAATAGTTAACAATTACTCTGTAATTCTAGCACCATAATAAGCAAAGCACTCAGCAAACGTTATGCCTTAATCACAACAGCTTTAAGCAGGTATTATTACTATTACCTCCAGTCTATAAGTAAGAACAGAGATTTAAACATACACACACACACACACACACACACACACACACACACCCTGAAGTCCTTCAGGAAGTGCCAGAGTTGGAATTCAAATCATAGTTCAAAATGTATTATTTTAGTTACTGTATAATCCCAGCTTCTCTCTCATCCCCAGCCTCTCAAATTCTAGTTTAAAATTTTGGACAAAGGAAAGGTTTCAACTATAAAGCCACTAATCTTCTCCCAGCACATTCACTCCCATCAACTAACTCCAAACCCTCCACCACACACACGCAAAAGGATCTTTTATAAATTACTATAAAGTCTAATCCTACTCTCTTCAAAATGCAGGCTTTAAACAAATTAATAAATCAGTAATTTAACATTATTTTTAAAAGTGATAATCATGGATAACTTTGAAAACAGTGGAATTATTAATGTTTTAAAATTATGCTAGGTCATATCATACATAAAACATCCAAAGTGTTTCCAAAGTAGTCCAAGTGTAAATGAAAATGTTACTTTATATTACAGCGATCATTTAAAATATTTATGGCTTTCATCAGTTCTAATAACAATCACAAAAGGTCCCCATTTCAAGGATAAAGAAACAAAGAAATGCTGTAAGTGGCATGCCAAGCTCACAATAAACAGTATGTATAAAACCCACATCCTTAGAATCCCAAGATTTTAATTCACAGTATCTAATGGGCTGTCAAGCAAACTATATACATGGAAGACAAAATCTAGGATATAGTTTCTTTTGGTCAAATAAAACAAGATCTATAAAGGATGGCTTTCATGGAGGAAAAAATCCACACCACAAATATTTTCATTCAATTATAGGTAAATCCTCAAAGGTCTTTTGGTGTTGAAGATAATTTCTCCTTAGGCAGAATGTGCAACATCAGGTAACCTTTTCAAAAATACTTCATAAATGAGTCACAACACTGGATATACTGATCAACTTATTGCCAACATATTCAACTTCACTTACTAGGGTTAATTCTTAATTGCTAAAGAAGCAGTTTTATAATACATGCATTCAGAAATGCTTTCTATAAAATATCTTCATGCTGATGAACTTCATGGTCAGTTTGAGGATATAAATTTTATTGACAATGTCATTTTATGCAATGTGCACTATCCTATTTTAGGGAGGCAACTAAAAAAAATCCCAAACCAAGGTTTAAAATAAGATTATACAAATAGGAATAGGTTAAGTCATGGAATAAATCACCAGATTCAAACTACTTAAGTATCAGTCTTTTATGTTTTAGTCTTTTAAAATAATATAATAATCTTGTAGAAGTTTTTTTCAAAAACTAAAAATTTGCATTATTTCATAATATAATGTTAATGCTTTTGAGTTAACGTATAGTGATGTTTTAAGTTTTATATATAGTGAAATCTATCACATTTGCAAAAAGTAGAGAAAGATCAGCAATACATGCACATGTTCATATAGAAAAACGCAAAATGTAAACTATTTTGAGTATATACAAATTCTAGCCTGGGCACGGTGGCTCATGCCTGTAACCCCAGCACTCTGGGAGTCTGAGATGGGCAAATTGCTTGAGCCCAGGAGATCAAAACAAACCTGGGCAACATGGCAAAACGCTGTCTCCACTAAAAATACCAAAAATTAGCTGGGCATGGTAGTGCACATCTGTAGTCCCAGCTATCCAAGACGGACGAGGTGGGAGGATCACTTGAGCCTGGGAGGTGGACGCTGAAGTGAGATCTGATGGCATCACTGCATTCCAGCCTGGGTGACAGTGAGACCCTGTCTCAAAAAACCAAACAAACAAACGAACGAACGAAAAACAACTAAATGCTACTGGCTCATCTTTTAAAAGTAGCATAATCATTCCTATTTACTGGAAATAATTTTCTCAATATCACAAATAACTACTTCAATTAACTTTGGTAAATCAAAATTAGTGCTAGACTTAATTTAGATTATTTATATCAAATAGTTTTCTGATATCTGTATAACACTGTCTGCAATGAGGAGCCGAGCCAACTGTTAATTACAGGTGGCCCTCAGTATCCATGGGTTCCATATCCACAGATTCAACAATCTTCGTTGGAAAATACATGAAAAAAACAAACAAACAAACAAAAAGCAGACCGGGCACAGTGGCTCACATCTGTAATCCCAGCAATTTGGGAAGCTGAAGTGAGCGAATCACTTCAGGGTCAGGAGTTCGAGACTAGCCCGGCCAACGTGGTGAAACCTTGTCTTTACTAAAAATACAAAAATTAGCCGGGCACAGTGGCACGCCTGTAACTGCAGCTACTCGGCAGGCTGAGTCACGAGAATCACTTGAACCTGGGAGGCGGAGGCTGCAGTGAACGGAGATAGTGCCACTGCACTGCAGCCTGGGAAAGCAAGATTTTGTCTCAAAAAAAATAAAAATTTTAAAAAAAAGCAATAAAAAGTAACAATACAACAATAAAAATACAAATAAAAAACCAAAACCGTATAATAACTATTTACGTACATACATCTACAGAGAAAGCATTTGGGAGGATATGCTAGGTTATATGCAAATACTATGCCATTTCATTTAAGGAACTTGACCATCTGGGGATTTTGGAATCCAAGGGGGGTCCTGGAGCCAATTGTCTATGAATACCGAGGGATTATTGTACTATCTTTAAACTTAATTACCTCTTTCTAAATATAAAACCTGTTATCAGCCAGGCGCAGTGGCTCACACCTGTAATCCCAGCAATTTGGGAGGCCGAGATAGGCGGATCACCTGAGGTCAGGAGTTCGGGACCACTCTGGCCAACATGGTGAAACCCCGTCTCTAATAAAGATAGAAAAATTAGCCAGGTATGGTGGTGTGTGCCTGTAATCCCAGTTACTCGGGAGGCTGAGGCAGGAGAATCACTTGAACCCAGGAGGCAGAGGTTGTAGTGAGCTAAGATCGTGCCACTGCACTCCAGCCTGGGTGACAAGAGCAAAACTCTACCTAAAAAAAAAAAACTATTATGAAGCTAATATATCACCTCCTATATCAGGCATCAAAAAGGATGCCAAATGTTCCACATGAAGACATTTTCCAGGTATTTGAAATTTTATTTTTTAAAGCACTGCTTAGTTTTAGCCATTTAACCCTATGCCTCAGTCTTCCTAAATAATCACTTAATAATTTTTGATGACGCTGGGTCACACTGAGCAAGTATTATATAGTAGTAATGGTGAGGTCGTAGGAGGCAATTTAAATTAACTTGGATACTAAAACAAACTAAATGGTTCTTGAATCCTATGATCTCATAGGCCTTCAGATTAAACAATTAATCGTTAGTAAAGCATCTAACAGTGCCTGTTCTGAATACTGATTCCCTTTCTCTTCAATCTAGTTGGTCTTGCCTCTAACTCCAATGTTCCACCCATTTGCAGATTATGGAAATTAGGTAATTGAATTTCCTAACTTGCAAGTAAAACGTTACTGATTTTGGACAATGACAGTCTGAGTGAGGATGGGTGCCTTCAGTCCAAGACAATGGAGAAGCTTCACTAAGAGTCCTTTTGGTTCTGCCTTTATAGGTAAAGAGGACTACACTCCGGATAATCACATTTGGTTTAACTTTGAATGCCAGTTAGGTGGCATTTTCTGAATTAGCCAAGAATTCCTACACAATCTTAGTTCAAATTACTTTCTCAACCACATAAAGAGCAGCAAAATACATCTAACAAACATAGCTCTCCTCAATCTCATAATCTCAAAAGTATTTCAGGAAAACTAAATGTACAAACAGCAAGGTTGTCATTAAAACAGAAGTTTTTTGTTTCTGAGATGGCGTTTCACTTCACTCTTGTTGACCAGGCAGGAATGCAATGGTGCGATCTTGGCTCACTGCAACCACTGCCTCCCTAGTTCAAGCGATTCTCCCGGCTCAGCCTCCCAAGTAGCTGGGATTACAGGCATGTGCCACCAAGCCCAGCTAATTTGTGTATTTTTAGTAGAGACAGGGTTACACCGTGTTGGTCAGGCTGGTCTAAAACTCCTGACTTGAGGTGATCCACCCATCTCATCCTCCCAAAGTGCTGGGATTACAGGCATGAGCCACTGCGCCCGGCCTAAAACAGAAGATTCAAGAGTCGTTTTACTTTAACTGAAAACGAAATGTACTGAGGGAAAAAAGATTTCAGGATTGACTTCAGAAGTTTAACTTTTGCAAGTTTTTTGCTAAAATCACAGCAGATTTTTCCTATACCAATAGTACAGTGTCTGCCACAAATTAAGCACTAAGTAACTGCTAATGGAATAAATAAATGTTTCTTCCTGCAGTTCATTTCCTAGTTTATGGAAGTAAATAGTAGTATTTTTACTATTAAAGTAGTTTTTTAACACTACTACAATAAAACAGTATAACTTATTTCAGAAAGAGTCAAGTAACTCTTTTAACAAAAGAACACGGGAGACACAGGCAGCAAAATATATTTAATTTGAACCTGGATTCTAACCATATCCTAACTCTGGCACCTTGGGCAAATCAAAACTCAAAAGTGTTAATATTTGAGGACAAGTAAAGCTCTGAGAAAAAATCTCAAAGAAATACTTACGGAGAACTTACTACATCAAAGCATTGTATGTCCAATGAAGGAATCCAAAATCTACTGAGGACATAGAGCATGCAACAAAGAAACAAAAGGCAACAAATGCACACATATTTGTGACTCATGTATATTTTCTTAACCAAAACTGAAAAAGTTAGAACAAATTTTCAAACATTGAAAATAAAGTTAAATCATACTGAAAAATCCATGCTATACAAGCAACATAACATAGTCAATGACAGAAGTCAGAAGTAACTCTCAGAGCAAGTGCAGACCAGAGAAGGGTATACTCGGAAAACACGTAATCATCATCCTAGGCTTTAAGGTACAAGGAGAGTTGAGAATGACTCAAAAACTACTTGTTCATGATGTCTTCCTTATGCCAGACACTGTGCTGGGAGCCTTCACCAGTGTCTCCTACCCTCTATGGGTAGGCATTTATCATCCCTTACCTCAGCCTTATTTTTTCAAAGAAAGCATGACTTACAGAGCTGAATATTTCTCCCAGATTGTGGGGGAGCTGTTAGTTGAACTCAAAGCCATTTGGCTTTCCACTATTGTAACATTGCAAAGTTAATTGTAACATTGCAAAGTTATCTAAGCAGTCACAAAGGCAGTAAAATGAACAAGTATGCTTGTGAGGAATTAATAAACTTGGAGCAGAAAGCTCCTGTAGAATAATAAAAAGTAATGCTAAAAAAAGTAGGAGGGAGAGCACTGGGTTCATGCTTAAATGTAGGTTTTTTCCTACGCATCAGTATTTCTCAAATTGGGTTCTGTGAACATAATGTTGGGTTTCTAGCATTCACTTTAAGAAATGTAAAACTGGCCAGGTGACGGGGCTCACGCCTGTAATCCCAACAGTTTGAGAGGCCAAGGCAGGCAGATCACCCGAGGTCAGGAGTTTGAGACCAGCCTGGGCAACATGGTGAAACCCTGTCTCTACTAAAAATACAAAAACTAGCCAGACTTGGTGGTGCCTGCCTGTAGTCCCAGCTACTTGGGAAGCTGAGGCAGGAGAATCGCTTAAACAGGGAGGCAGAGGTTGCAGTGAGCTGAGATCATGCCATTGCACTCCAGCCTGGGAGACAAGAGAGAAACTCTATCTCAAAAAAAAAAAAAAAAAAAAAAAGAAAAGAAAAGAAAAGAAATGTAAAACTGTATTTTAATTTTGATGCTTCTAAATAAATGAATGTTCTGGGCCAACTAGACCAAAAGACTAGCTTAAACATAGGGACTGCCTACTTTTTTACTTACTACTGAATTGAATCCCAGTGATCCTCTAAAAGAGTATTTTTCAAACTGTGGGTTATGACCTATTGGTGGATTATAAAATCAAGAGTAACATTTTAAAATAAGTAAAAACAGAATGTGTCACACATAGTAAGGATAAGTATTGTTTTGTGGTCATTTTGTTTCAGTGTGACAACTAAATGGTGAAGTAAAATAAAGTTACATCTTACTCCAGGTTGAGTATCCCTAATCTGAAAATGCTTAGGACCAGAGTGTTTACCATTTCAGATTTGGAATGTTGAACCTGAATAAGCTGAGGTGAATAATTTGTAACTCTGAGATCTACAGACTTACTCTCTTTGATTTCTGCAAACTGAAGTTTGAGAAACACTGTTACAAGAAGTAGTCTGCCACTGAGAAAGACAAAAGCAGGACTTTGGAGAATTTCACAAACTGAAAGGAATGTTAAAAGCAAGTTCATTGGGACAAGAACTAGGATGTCATTATCAGACTACACAAGGTAGAGATAATGCAACACAACAAATTCAGACCAGGTTTAATATCAAGGTAAAGAACCATGGTAAATAAAGAGGTCATTCTAGCCACGCAAGGTGGCTCACGCCTGTAATCCCAGTACTTTGGGAGGCTGAGGAGGGCGGATCAAGAGGTCAGGAGATCAAGACCAGCCTGGCTAACATGGTGAAACCCCATCTCTAATAATACCAAAAAAAAAAAAAAAAAATTAGACAGGCGTGGTGGCACATGCCTGTAGTCCCAGCTACTTGGGAGGTGGAGGCAAAAGAATCACTTGAACCTGGGAGGTGGAGGTTGCAGTGAGTCGAGATCACCCCACTGCACTCCAGCCTGGGCGACAGAGTGAGACTCCGTATCAAAAACAAAACAAAAACAAAAACGAGGTAATTCCACAAATATTCTAAAGTCTCAGTGATGGGGTGAGGATGCCTCTCTTCTATTTAGAGACTGAGATCAGAAAGCAGGAATGGGAATGACTTTTGCCAATCAGATGGACACAGATGTGGTTAGAGAAGATGAGTGACAAGAAAGAAAGCAGAGGCAATAGCAATTGAGAGTAAAAAATTAAATTTGTCCTATAAAAGTGCCTCACACTGTAGTAGGGAATAAAGGGAAATGGGACATGTGGTAAGAGTGTTACAGAAATGGTCCCTAAAGAATCACATCTCCCTGTACCCATAGCATGTGTGGTCCCCTTCCCACAAAGAGGCTGAGTTTGACCACTTAATTGGCAGTAGCCAACGGGACATCAGTATAAATATGACACCAGGAGGGGCATACAAAGTAAAGCATGTGTGGAAAACAACTTACTCTCTTGATGCCATGTAAAGAAATCCAGGCTACCTTACTAGAGAAGGCTAAGAATAGAGAAATAAGCCAGCCCAAGTGAAGCCTTTAGACCACCCTGACAACCACCAGACATATGAATGAAACCATCTGGGACCATTCAGCCCCAGATAACCTGAGAGCTGACAGCAGAACCACTCAGCCGACCCACTGACTTGCGAACAATAATAAAAATGGCTGTTCTTTTAAAGGCAGTAAGTTTTTGGATAGTCTGTAACATGACAGTAACTGATACAGGATACTTGAGGGGGCGGAGTGGGGGAAACAAGGGTTGTAATATTCTGAATTTAACTTTTATTTCAATGCCTCAAACACAGAAGGATGAGTCTTTAGGCCATGTAACCATAAATCTACGCTTACAAGATTTATCAAAACTTCTTGGCTTGGCATCCTAAACTCTTAGTCTGGTTTTAATCTATCCTTTCAATCCTATCACTTGACATTTTTCTCCAAAAACGCCAGTTTGAATAGTTGGTCCATTTATCTGAGCTTTTATTCTCAACCCTCCCACTTCTCTTTGGTTATCCAAAATCCTTCAAGATCTGATGTAAATAGTGTTTTCCTTTCCTGCTCAATTTTTGGCTACAATAATTTCAAGATGCTCTACTTCTCTTAATCCATACTTCTTATACCGCTAGATGCCTTACTATCTAATACTGTCACTTAACAATTAATACACACTGTCGATTTTGTAAGCTCTTTAAGGTAGAGGTCCACTCCATAATTCTCCATAGCTACCTTAGTGTTCCCACATAAGAGCAATTTAAACATCTGATTAGAATAAATCAAGAAAAGATATATATTAACTGAAATGTATGTGTGGGGTTTTTTTTTTTTTTTTGAGGCAGAGTCTTGATCTGTCGCCCAGGCTGGAGTGCAGTGGCATGATTTAGGCTCACTGCAAGCTCTGCCTCCCGGGTTCACACCATTCTCCTGCCTCAGCCTCTGGAGTAGCTGGTACTACAGGTGCCCACCACCACACCCGGCTAATTTTTTGTATTTTTAGTTGAGACGGGGTTTCACTGTGTTAGCCAGGATGGTCTAGATCTCCTGACCTCGTGATCCGCCCACCTCGGCCTCCCAAAGTGCTGGGATTACAGGCATGAGCCACTGTGCCAGGCCTTATGTATGTAACTGAATTTTAACAAATCTTCTTAGCTGAACATATTTACTTAGAGACCTTTAGTCTTTCTTTTTAAAATGTAAGTCAAGGGGGAAAAGGTAACATTTTTCTTTTGAGATACATTGTGCAACTGCCAATGCCAAAACAAAAACAATGAATCAAGAGGCTCTCCTGGAAAACAATACATTGTTAAAAGTTGCAGTGTATGCTGACAAACATACTAATGAAAGCAAACTTTCCATTTTACAACTATAAGAGGATACTCACATTGATTGGTTAATTTTATAAACTGAATTTATCTGTAGGAGTTGGGAAAAATAATGTAACCTCTCATCTTTGACAGAAGCTCAAGAAAATAAGTACAGCAGCAGTTTTACAGATAAAAACCTATGAAAATCCTGTTTGGCAGGTTATTATATGTTATGAAGTACATTTGCAGAATGAATGTTCTCTTCCCTCATTTTAATTTAGGACCAAAAAGGATAAGAAGGGGACAAGCAAAGCTTAGTAAAGTTTTCCCCTTTGCTAAAATTGATATAAGCATATTCTGCAAAGTAGAATTTATTATCTCTAACATGCAATCATACTAATTATGAACATTTAAAACATTATTTCCCCTGAGCATTATCTAAACTTCTAAAAGTTTAAATGACTTATTGCTCCCTCAATACCTGAAGTAATTATCACTAATTAACAAGCAAGTTATCTTTTCTTCTGATTTGAAGTGTCCTACAAATTAAGATAGCCTCTAATAGTCAAAAAGAGGAGTCTAATTTTTAAGGAAAATGCTTAGTTTCAAAGCTCTTGCAGTTATAATTAAAGCTAAGCAAAACATATATATAAACAAAAGAATCAACTTGTATCAAACTGATGAGACATAAAATATACAAAGAAATGTTTAAATATGTAACCTACACATTCTGTAGCTCTAACAGTTTTAAATTGGTTTTTATTTCTTATACCAATCAGGCACCACTAATGGCTAATAAAGGTAATGAAGACTAGCTCAAATAGTACCTTCTTGGTAAAGCCTTCCCTGATACCCCAGCCCGAAGTGCTTACTACCTACTTTGAACTCTTTAAGTTACTATACATAAAATTAACTTACTCTCCCAAATATCCACTGATAATGAACTGATTAATCAGACACAGTCATAGACTAGAATTACTATACACTATACAACAGAAAGCCATAAACTTACATGAGCAGCTATGGAATGAGCTAGAAGATGCCTCTGGGGGGAGGGAAAGCAAGATGCAGTGTAGTTATCTTTATTTTCTTAAAAAGAGCAAACTAGTTCTGGAAACTATTAGGGGATTTGTCTTCATGGAAATGAGACCAGAACTCTAGAATGAGAAAAAGATCAAGTTTTCATTGTATGCCCTTTCTCAGGGTGAATTTTTAAAAACCATTTCAATTAGTACATTTTCAATTTAAAACAAAACAAAACAAAACAAACAACAAAAAAGCAAAACCAGGCTGGGTGCAGAGGCTCATGCCTATAGTCCCAGCACTTTGGGAGACCAAGGTGGGAGGATTGCTTGAGCCCAGGAGTCTGAGATCAACCTGGGCAACGTAGGGAGATCCTGTCTCCACAAAAAATGTTAAAAGTCAGTCAGGCATGTTGATGTGCACCTGTAGTCCCCGCTACCCGGCACGCTGAGGCAGGAGGATCACTTAAGCCCAGCTGGTTAAGGATGTAGTGAGTTGTGACTGTGTCACTGCACTCCTGCCTGGGTGACAGAGTGGAGACCCTGTCTCAGGAAAAAAAAAAAAAAAAAAAAATTAAAAATAAAGCAAAACGAATTTGTTAGTTAATACACTGCCTTTTGACATCTTTTCAGCTGTCATTTTGAAGTGATATTTAAATATTATCTTACTAATTTATATCCCACTAGTTGCCCATATCTTTTATTTCCTGTAACATCTAAATCTAGGTCCTTGCATATAAATGCTTTCTTAAAAGTATGGAATTTGTTACACCAAAATGTCAAAACTTTGCTTTAATCAGGATAATTATGCTGAAGTTGCTGCCTTCTTTAACCTAGTAAGAGTTGTTTTACTAACTGTTTAAGTAATTGCTTGTAATTTCTGCTAAGAAAGCAGAAAGCTGCTTGACCTCTCATGGTCAGTACAAATTATACTTAAATATAGTTGAATATCATTTACCTGAACCTGTTCCAAATTAACCATATTTCTGGACCTTAACTATCTCAATATGAAAAGAGTATAAGGACTAAAAAAAAAAAAACCTTCTAAATATATTATTTTTCTTTCTGTTCAATGTTTCTGAAAAGGGCACTGCAGGTATTTAGACAGAGGGATTATGTTTCCATTTGTTGGGACTGTCCTGATCACTTCAGAAAATTTAGCATTCAGGGTCATAGGCACTAAATGCCAGTACTACATCCCTAGTCATAGCAACATCCAAAAGCCTGATCCCACATATTTGTAAGTGCCCTTGAAGAGATAACTGGAGGTAGGGAAAGTACTATGCCCAGTTGAGAAGCACTGCTTATATGAACTAACAAAATTTTATATATATATACACACTTCATATATATGTATATACACACACACATCGTACATATGTATATACACACACACACTCACACACACATTTTTTTTTTATTAGTCTCTTGTATCTTATATCCTCTGTAACATCTAAACCTAGGTCCTTGCACATACACATACACACACATGTATGTGTATGTGTGTGTGTATTATACACACACACACACGACTGCAATTCAACCCTTTAAAACAACTGTCAGCCACCAGATCACTACTGATCAATGGTCAATAACAGTTACAATCAACCAGTCAGTCAGTCCAGTATATAGTGCTGTCAGTAAATATCATACTCCAACAAATCAACTATTACAATGGCCAATTTTTCCAACCATTATTTTAAAATCTCTTTAGAACAACTCCTCTGTTGGAATGCTTCTTTTAAAACTCCCAAATAACCTTCCTCTTTACTGTACTCATCTCTGCAATAAAATATATAAATCACAGTTTACGATTATCTGTCTACCTTCCTCCAGAGACTATAAACTCTTTGAAGCCAGGGACCATGATCATGCTTGCCTAGCCTGTATACAGTAGATGTTCAATAGAAATGTTGAATGACTGACTACTGGCCCAGTCTAATACAATTAACTAGTCCAAAAGATTCCAATTATAACCAATTTTTTATATAATAAATACAGTAATAATCCTAAAACAAGTAAATGCAAGAAATTACTTCTGGTTATTCTATATACTTATTCTAAGTCAATTTTAAGAAAATGAGTTGGTCATATCGCCCATATTAAAGCTAACTTTGAAAAGATACAAGGAAATTTAAGAGCTGGGCATGGTGGTGTATGAGGTCTCAGCTACTTAGAAGGCTGAGAAAGGGCCGGGCGTGGTGGTTCATGTCTGTAATCCCACACTTTGGGAGGCTGACGGGGGCGGAACGAGCCTGACCAACAAGGAGAAACCCTGTCTCTAGTAAAAATACAAAATTAGTCGGGCATGATGGCACATGCCTGTAATCCCAACTACTCGGGAGGCTGAGGCAGGAGAATTGCTTGAACCCAAGAGGCGGAGGTTGTGGTGAGCCCAAATTGCGCCATTGTACACCAGCCTGGGTGACAGAGTTAAACTCCAACTCAAAAAAAAGAAGAAGGCTGAGACAGGAGGATCACTTGAGCCTAAGAGTTTGAGGTTGAGATCCGACCTGGGCAATGTAGCAAGACCCCATTTCTCAAAAAATAAAATAAAATAAGGAAAATTTAAGATTTATGACAGGCACTCTACCATGCCCATCCTCCACTTACTCTTCCCTCTTCCCACTTAAGCTTTAAGCAAATTCTCATTTAAATAAGCAAAGAGGGGGGCTTATTTCCAGAAAGAGCAAAACAGCACTGTTAAGAAAAACATTTAATGCCTTTCGTTTCTATTCTGTTACTCAGAATTTAAAAAATCTATTAATCTCCTACCTCACTCAAAAATAAAACTCTATAAACTAGGGATCATAAGCAACTCTTATTTCTGTGGGCTTCACCACATTCTCCAGAAACTTAACTTTTGTTCATAAACATTACATAGAAAGTAAACTAATTCATTTTTTAAAGTAAATGCAAAAATAAGGGTTACACAAGCACTAAGCATCAACACTGGCAGAATATTAATTCTGAAGCCCATTAACTTTGACAAACGTTTATTCATCTTTGCCTTCTTGAAGCATGTGACTATCCCAGTTTTACAGGAAAAGCTTAAATAGAAAAAGTTAAACAATAATCTCAAGGTTAGAAACTAACAGATAATTTCTAGCTCCTAGTATCCCTGGCACTATATTTAGATTGTGCCAATAAATTCTACAATTGTTAAACACTGCTTCACTCAACTTCGTATCAAAAAGCTAGGTAGTAATTGCTAAGATACAATTTTATTTTTATTTTTTATTTTTCTGAGCCAGAATCTTGCTCTGTCACCTGGGCTGGAGGTGCACAGTACACAATCTCTGCACACTGCAACCTCTGCCTCCCTGGTTCAAATGATCATCCCACCTCAGCCTCCCGAGTAGCTGGGACTACAGGCACTCGCCACGGAGCCTGGCTAATTGTTTTGTTTTGTTTTCTCTATTTTTTGTAGAGAAGGGGCTACACCATGTTGCCCAGCCTCAAGCAATCCGCCCAACTTGGCCTCCCAAACTGCTGATTCAAGGCATGAGCCACCTCCACCCCTGTAAATAAACATAAATAAAACAATGGTTTCAAGTTACCTCCATTTGACACGATCACTAACATAAATAGGTTACCTGAAAAACAAAACAAAAAACCCCACCCCAGAAAACGTTCCAGAGGAAATTAGACACACTCTGTATCGTTTCAAATGGAGATTGCTTTTAAGTGTACTTAAATTATTCTGAGATTACAGTGTATGAAATATTTTATAATTTTTGAAATCCACAAATCCAGCCTTCGTTTCATTACTGTTTGATGTTTTTTGTCAGTAGCATCAATAACAATTTATGTGGTAAGACTAATCATTTAATGAAACTAATGTAGGAGATTATTTTCATTCTGATTTTTAAAATGCTGTTTCACTCATTTAAAAACTCTTGTAAGTCTGGCGGGGTGAGATGGCTCACACCTGAAATCCCAGCACTTTCGGAGATGGAGGCAGGTGGATCACTTGAGGTCAAGACCAACCTGACCAACATATAGTGAAACCCCAAACCCTATCTCTAATAAAAATACAAAAATTAGCTGGGCATGGTGGCGCACACCTGTAGTCCCAGCTACTTGGGAAGCTGAGGCAGGAGAATCCCTTGAACTCGGGAGACGGAGGTTGCAGTGAGCTGAGATCGCACCACTGCACTCCAGCCCAGGTGACAGTGCAAGACTCCGTCTCTCAAAAATAAATAAATAAATAATCTTTAAGTGATAACTTTACAACCTCACACACCCACAAAAAGGGGGGGGTCTAGCTTGCATGAGATTCTATTTTCCCAGAATTATTAATCCTGCTTAAAAATACTGCTGACAAAAGAGAATTTACAGTAATTAGCCTTAAAACTATCAGCGGACACTATTAGGGGAAAAATGTCTTTCAGCAAAGCTAGACTTTAATAGTTCTCACTGATTATTATATAAAAACTGACTCAACTTACTAATGAAATACTTCCTATTATAGGTATCTTAGAGAAATTTTTTTCTCTCTAAAATAAATCTTTAAGGACCAATTAAGGTAGTGGGTAATGCAAGGTAGAGAAACTGAGAAATTTCAACAATTTTTTAATATTAGAATTCAAAGGAATGAGCCTCTAATTTTGCCACAGGTATTCACCAGACCTATTTACCTAAGTAGGGAGCTTTCAAATTGCACATCCTCCTAGACAAGTCACCACTTGATCTCACAGTTTTTGTTTTTAAGATTTTGAACAGCCATCAAATAATTTGTGACAATAAAGTGCATACAGCGGCGGAGATTCTTTTGTATATGATCACGTATCCCCGACATTATAATGGAAAGATTTCAATATTTGGAGGCTAAAAAATAAGTGAAAATGTAATCTACTCAGCTAAAATGGTCAACCATTGTTCTGCGTTAAGATCAATACTTTTCCAAAACGAATTCTCTGTAAAGATAATTCACAAGTTAACTCTAAATATGACCTGAGTAAATTGTCTTCTTTTTCCTCCTGAAGACAATCCAATCAAAGTCTTCACCAGAGCCAGCAACACTACCTTGAAATTTCAAACCTAAGTGCAAGGCTCGTAATGAAGTCCAAATGTAGACCCAAACTCTCCGATTTTCATCAAGGATGAAATTATTTTCATCACTAGCAAACAGTGTTATTAACATTCCAAATTCTGATTAGAATGCAGTCACTGGTGAGAAGCGTCCTTGGGCAAGCAAAGATTAGATTTGAAACTACCCAAAGCACAGATCCACATGAACCTGTCTTCTCCCACTTCATCAGGAAGTCAAACAGGGAGAACTCGAAGAAACAGGGGTGAAGGGGTGACCGGTAGAGAAAGGATAGTGGAAATCATACTCCTCGAAGGGTGGAAGCAAATGAGAAACGGACTCTGGAAAAGCCGCCCCAAAGGGCCATTCAATCTGAGACAGATATACAGGGACAGCTCCTCCACACTAAGGAGATCAAGCTTTACCATGGGTGCACCAAGCAAGCAAGTATGGGCAGGAGGGGACAACCTCCGCCAAGCACCCCCTCCGGAACGTCTAGCTCAACTAGAAGGGGTCGGCGGGGACTGCTCCTCCGAACATCAACAAAGGCCCCTTCAGTCCTAAGGCGAAATTCGAACAACAAAGGCCCGGAGACAGCCAGGACAGGGCCGGGGCTGGGGGCGGGACGGATGAAAGCAGGGGAAGGCAAAGGAATCAAACCAGTGGGGGCGGAGGCCCGTCGGAGTGGGAAGCAGAGAGGCGCAGAGGCGGGAGGCGCGGTAATCCCCAGTGCACAATAAGAGGAGGAGGAAGAGAACCTGGCCTCCATTCTCCTCCTACTCTCTCCAATCCGCACCGTCTACATTTCCTCAGCCGCGAGGACCGCGCAGTCCCGAGTTCAGGGAAGGAAAGGGGAGGGGGGATTTTCCGCCTTGACCACAACTCCCTTCCCCCAGCCAGGAGCTGCAGACGACAACAACCGCCACAACTGCAGCCACACAAAGGCGCCTTCCTTTTACTACCGCTCCCACCCGGGCGGAGGCGCCGATGATGCCAAGGAAGCGGCGACCACCTCTCGGCCGCCTGGCGCTCGCTCGCCCTCTTCCCCTTCTAGCTGGGTAAAGGGGGAGGGGACCACCGGGCGCCCTCACCTGGCACAGCTGCTGACAGTAGTCGGTGGCCGCTTCCACGGCCGGTACCCGGCTCTCCCGCAGCTGTCGCTCCAGCTCCTGGAGCCGCTCGCCCAGGCGCTGCAGCTCCGCGACGCAGCCGCCTTCGCCGCGACTCAACCTCTCCTGCTCGGCCTCTTCGTCCGCCATCTTCACACCCCGCTCCGTCGCGTACGCACCTGGGTCACGTGATAACACAATGCCACGTTCGGCGGGGTCACGTGCCAGGCGCGCTTGCACGCCGCCGAGCACGTACAAAGGGCCCGAAGGGGAAGATAGGGGGGTGGGGAGAGTGGCGCGAGAGAGCCCGAGGGAGGTGAAGGCAAGGGGAAAGGAGAAGGGCGGGGTTGGGGCGGTGCGGAAAACCGCGGTTACTTACCCCGAGCGGGAAGTGGGCAGTAGCGGCCAAAAGGGGCGGGCTGGTGAAGGCCTGCTCTCGGTCACGTGGGCGCCGCGACGGGAAAAAGCCTAGGGAGGGGCGACCCTCTCCGGCGTCCCGATCCCGGCGTGGCTTTTCCCAGTCCCCGAAGTCTTCTACGGACATATCCTCCTGTTCCCCAAGAGGATGGCACAGGGAGAGTTCTGAGTGGCCTCGGGCAATGGCTGCATTTGCTGTTGGCCTGTAAGCAGGCCAGAAGCAGAGGAAGAGAGAGAAGGTAAAACCCGCCCATGGACCGCAAGCGTGAGAGCCGAGGCAGGACTATGAACTGTCAAAATTGTCTCTGACTTCTCACCAGGCCGGAGAGGAGGGATCTAGTGCGTGAGGTACCAGATCTCGTCTCACTTGACTCTCCTCCTCTTCAGCCCCAAGAACGCCTGTCCCCTGGAAACATTCTCTAGGGGGTGGAGGCAACAAAGGAAAAGAACAATTGGGTCAGAGCAGAATGAGGTTCAATCCTCAGTCTGGAGAATGAAGCAAATTCATGAAAAGCATAGTTTAAAAGAAGTCAGAATATGAACAGACCAGATGATTTTTAAACCACGAAAACATTTCTAGAATAAATGATAACTAACTACTCTGTTTCACCGTGATTTAGACTCTACTAGACTCTACAGAAATCACCAACAATGAAAACAGGCTATATATGAAAGCTATTGAAAAGTAGGTCAAGAAAAAAACACCAATAAGGACTCCATTAAAAATCATAACGGAGGAGAGGAAATTGATGCTAAAATAAACCAATGTTGTGGAGAATTATTACAAATATCTACAGCATTTTTTCCTAATGCTACAAATAGAGGTAGCATTCTGAACCACATTTTACTTACAAGCTGAAAGGAATTAATACTTGGCACTTGAACAAAAGAGTAGAAGAGGTGCTACAAAAATCCAAGAGCTTAACCCTAAAGTTCTTAATAAAACTAATATTTTGTTACCGCTAGAGCATTAGACCTGTCACAACTGAATGGTCTACAGAAATTTAGAAACAATGATATTGATGAGGCACCCAGTCTTATCATTTACTCTGAGTGAAGTATATTTTTCTAGTACAAGCATCTAAAATAAAAATAATTCCCATTGTGGGCAGTGTCCTCTTCAAGAGATTTCTAGTAATTAATGGAAAGTGTTCTACATACTATGTTGTCCAGAATAAATGTTTCATAACGCATCAGTGATGGTGATGTTTTTAAAGCAGCATTATATAAGGTGACCAGGCACAGCTAAACCCCTTATGAAAAACAGTATCAGTTAATATTACATATTAACAAGGTAGAATCTTCAAATGTTTAATCTTCAAATGTTTACTCATGGAAGAGACTAGGAAGTACATTCAAAGGCTGAGGAGAGAGGATATAATGGTATCACTGAGTTGAAAAAGCAACAATTAAGGCAGCTAATGATTTTTAATATTTGCAGCTCACTTTCCCAAGTTAAGTATTTTAGATACCTAAACCAGGTTTCACCAGTTTATGTTATCTTAGGATTCCAGTGAAAAATGTAAAAAGGGAAATATGAGATTAGCCAAATGTACCAGTAAATCCAAGGACTGGTAAGGTATCACAGGTTAGCAAGCTCATTTCCACTGTAAGTATAATGGTTTACACCACACCTAATCTATAGAAAGGAAGAAAAAATGGTGGTTGAGGGGTGGGAGAGGTATATATCCAGATATTGATTTTTAAGAGAATTGCCTGATACTGTAGGTCATTCCTACCTCTTCCACATAACAACCCTAAAACTAAGGAGACTTGATTAGCAAACTGATTCTGAGCACCATTACTATCTGGTAAATATCCATCAGCATTGATGGCCATGTCTTTTACTTTTATTTGGTATCTGTGAACCCTATCTCCACATTCCTCCATTGCTACTCCTTTACACACACAGAAATATTTAGAGCCTACAGGAAATGAAAGGATTGGGGGTGAGTGGTGTAATTAACACTCATTTATTGGGTACTTGATATTTGCAGGCATTACTTGGTTTGGGACAAGTCAGAGGCGAATAAAAGGTCTTCCTGCCTTAAAGAAGCTTACAGTTTGGTGGGAAAATGACCTGCAATGGGAATACATACGATATAACAAGTGTTCTATTATGAAAATTCATGCCTATATTCAACTTAGAACATCATAGTAATCTAAGATACTAACAAGAATGTCCAACAAAAATCTACAGAAGTACAGGCATTTTTTTTTTTTAAATTAAATGAGAAGGATTGAAAATACTATCCCGTGACAGGTCAACCTTGTCTTGGAAATCTCAGAAATCTCAATCATATCCATGGAAAAGGCATGACTTCTGTGCCTATGTCCATTTGTTCTTTAAATACCAAACTGTCAGCTCATAGGAACCATTTACACACACACACTGACACACACAAACACGCACACCCCTACTTACTGAGATGTTCCTGGGGAAATTCGAAGACCTGTTCCATTGAGAAAACAAGAATAAGCCCCTGGGGCAAAAGACTCCGCGTCTCTGGGGAACTCAGTATCCGCACCGCGAGCACCCATGCCCATTTTGAACACAACGCGACTGCTATGGACGTGGTATAATCATATGGACCTTCACTCCCAAGAGACTCGATTTCAGAGAAAATCTGGGAGACAAATTTAGATCCCTACCCCCCACCCACGCGATCAATAAAGCTGGGGAGACCTTTGGGGGAGGGGACAGATGTGCTTGCATCCGGGCCGTGCGTGCCTGCTTCACGGGTTTTCCGGGCAGCACCGGCCTGCACACGCCGGTGCACTCTTTTTCTGGAATTCTTGAAATAGCAGGGCCTGAGAACAGTAAGGGAGCTGGGTTGTGTCTGCTACAGACAAGCGGCGCAGAGCCTCGGGTCCAAGCCAGGGATGCAGGAAGCGCGGCGTTAGCGGATGACCGATAGC
Organism: Chlorocebus sabaeus; assembly: GCF_047675955.1. Lineage (NCBI taxonomy): Eukaryota > Metazoa > Chordata > Mammalia > Primates > Cercopithecidae > Chlorocebus > Chlorocebus sabaeus. Next base: position 88,860,976 of record NC_132916.1, read on the forward strand.
TCAGGGCTAAGGCCTGGCAGGTCCTTCCTACCCCCGACCCAGTACACCACGCAGCCCCGCCCTCGCCCCAGCACGCGAGGTGAAAGCGTGAGGCCCGGGGATGGCGGAGAGCGCGCGCCACTATCGGGGCACTGTTTGTCTCTTCCCCCGTTCTCGCCCTGGGCCGGGGAACACAGAAGGTCCGCAGGCCTGGGGCCACGGAGTGCACCAGATCGGTCCGCTCTGCTCCGCTAACCCAGCCTGCGCCTCTCCACCCTGCCAAGGCCCTGCTGGGCGCTGCGCGGGTTGCTCGCGTCCTCTGTTGTCCGGGAGCCGCCGCCGCCCGCGAGCCAGCAACGCCGACACCCAGCAGCTGCAGGCCCGGCGTTTGCCGCCGCGGTTTTTCCACCCAGCACTGAGGATCAAGCCAGCTGTAGCGTGGCTGCGACTCCCCGCTTGTGAGCAGAGGCCGCGTGGGGCCTTCGGGCCGAGAGATTTTGGAGCCTTTCCAGGGCGCGGCGGGGCGCGGGGCTCCGGAAACCCACCCCGGGGATGCTGGAGTCTGTCCTGCAGAGGCCGTGGCACGGGCACTGCTGCTTGATTTCGAGGAGGCTCCATCAGCCTACTCTCTTCCAAAGGGCTGGGCAGCCCAGCCACAGACAAGCAGCCTCTGGATCTCAGAAGTGGGGGACGGAGGCTATCCTGGGTTTGGTACAGTGGAAACCCCCCACCCCCATCCCCAGAGTCTGGGAACCAGTGCTGTGCCCACAGATGCAAAGAGAAAGAGCATGGGTTAAAGCGCTATTGGGATAGATTAGACACCACACTTTTCCATGGAAGACATTTTCTTCCAGAGGAACAGCAAAAGGAGTCAATATAATGTTGAAAACATTAAGGCAGGTGCTGTGCCACGTGTTGAAGTGATTCCAAAAGCGGAGAAAACATGGGACTCACATTTAAGAGGATTAGTTGTAGCCCTTGAGTTTTTCCCAGAAAACAAAAAAGGATAGCATATATATTTATATATATTTATATGAACAGTTAATTAAATAAGGAAGGATTTTTAAAAATTGTCTATTTGGATATCTTTTTCCATTTGAGGAAAAGCCAAATGCAAATAAGGAGAATAACATTTAAAGAAAATGCTTTTAATACAGCCTCAATTATCCTAACTTCTAATTTAACCAAGATGAAAATAATTGTGAAATAAAGCAAAATAAAATCTTGGAAGCATAAATGTGGTATACATTTTTTTTTTTTTTTTTTTTTTTCTTCTTTGAGATGGAGTCTCACTCTGTCTCCCTAGGCTGGAGTGCAGTGGCCCGATCTCTGCTCACTGCAACTTCTATCTCCCGGGCTCAAGCGAGTCTCCTGCCTCAGCCTCCCCAGTAGCTGGGATTACAGGCACCCACCATCATACCAGGCTAATTTTTGTATTTTTAGTAGAGACAGGGTTTCACCATGTTGACCAGGCTAGTTTCAAACTCCTGATCTCAAATCATCAGCCCGCCTCGGCCTCCCAAAGTGTTGGGATTACAGGCATGAGCCACTATGCCCAGCCTGTTTCTGTAGAGAATTCTGGAGTTGGTTCACAGCATTTCTCAGAAGATTCAAAGAGAAATATTTTAAAGTGCCTTTCTTTTCCTATATTTCTAAACTTTAATCACTGTGTCTCATTTACCTCATCAGGTTATTTAAAAAATTAGAGGATAAGACTTTTGTGGCATTTGGCTTTTTAAAGAAATAATACTGTGCAAATGTGACAAACTTGGAAATTCCCAGGTCTCTTCCCATTTTAGGACGTCACCTTCTTAGTTTTGCTGGTTTCTGTGATTCTTATAGGTATTTCTTCAATGTAACAACAATAATAATAATGTAAATAATATCATTTTGAGTAGTATTCTACTCATGTATCGGGCCAGAATTGTTCTTCCCACCAAGTGCTTACCCTCTATCACATTATCGCATCTTTACAAAAATATCCTCTTTTTTTTTTTTCTTTCTTTCTTTCTTTCTTTCTTTTTTTTTTTTTTTTTTTTGAGACGGAGTCTCGCTCTGTCACCCAGGCTGGAGTGCAGTGGCTCCATCTGAGCTCACTGCAATCTCTGCCTCCCAGGTTCAAGCGATTCTCCTGCCCCAGCCTCCCGAGCAACTGGGACTACAGGCGCCCACCACCAAGCCGGGCTAATTTTTGTATTTTTAGTAGAGATCAGCTTTCACCATGTTGACCAGGCTGGCCTGAAACTCTTGAACTCAGGTGATCCACCCCACTCGGCCTCCCAAAGTGCTGGGATTACAGGTGTGAGCCGCTGCCCCCAGCCTTACAAAAATATTATCTTACTCATTGTTCTGCTCGTCAAATCCTCATCCTTGTGAATTTCTCTGTAACCAGGCTCCTCTGTGAAGTCTTCTCTGGTGTGCTCTGGTGGAGTATAATCTGGATGCAACACCTCTAAACAGAGTAGATTTGACTTATTTGTTCTGCTTTTCCTTAGGTTACCACAAATAGTCACTCTCCAAAGTTCCTATTGTTCAGATTTATGACTTACTGCATTTTTATTTGGAATCTGTCATTTTGCCTTTTATTAAAGTTAGTCTATGGATGAGCCTTGTTCATCATCCTGTAAGCCCTTTGAGGGTAGAACTGTATCTTATAACCAGCTTACCTCCTCTAATACCCTTTGGCAAGGGTATTAGATATAAATTGCAGTATAATAAGTAATTGATAAATGCACATTAAACTAGATTCCATTCTGTTTATACTTGGCAGTCATATATTGATTTATACTTATCCTCATTGTTATCTGAAATATTCTAGACTCTACAGAGAGATCAGATGCCTTCTAAACTTTAGGACCTTATTCATAATAGTCTTTCAAATATTTTAGGAGATCTGTGATTTATCAACAAAATTATCTATAACCAAATTTATAACACAAGTACAATCAAAAGAAGACAAGATGTATGCTCAGTTATTACATTATAACAGATGAACTGCAAATACATGGTCTCTAGCTTTCTCTTTCACAAACTTAAGGGAAAAACTCATGATGAAGCTACTGAGAAAATAATCATGTTAAGGAAACAATTGGATGGAAATTTAGAATCCTTTGAGATGATTTTAAAAATCTATATTGTGACAAAATGTAAGAGAGATGGCAAAATTTTAAAAAGCACAGATTGAGATTTTTCCCTAACATCTAGCTCACTCCCTAATATGGGCCCTAACACCTTCCTAGAAATCTAAGGAGAAAATAAACATAAGGAGAGTATCTCCAGATAGGACTTATTCTTCAGAGTGGAAATAACCTTAGAGCAGAGTTTCTCAAACTTAGTCTTATAAAGTGTACTTAGACCATTTGACTTCAATGCAGATTCTCAGGACATACCTCTAGAAAGTCTTATTCAGTAGACTGAGGTTGGGCATTGGAAACCTGCATTTCTAACTATCACTCCAGGGCCTTTCAGATTATACAGTTCTAGACCTGTGGTTGTCTAATTCTGTCTTCTCTTTTTTTTCTTCAACTTATGTCTCTTTCACCAACTTCATAAAAAATGCCTGAATAGCTTCCTTCTGGCTCCATCCAGCAATGGGCATACACAACTTTAAAACAATTAGAGCTAACTCTTCGTAATTTCTTCAGATCATCCTAATTATCCCAAGCATTTGCTTTGTGAATCATTTGGACCCTAAACCCTAGTTCAATGCCTGGCACATAGTGGTTATGTTTTCAATAAATGTGCATTTTCCAATCCCTTCCTTGTGCATTCTCTAGCAAGATTACTTGCTGAGGATGATTACTTGCTGAGGATAATTACTTATTAACAGCTGTATCAGAAGAGGTATGCAGAGATAGAAGGAAGACAGTTCAAAACTTTTCCTATATTTATCTGCTATGACAAAAGGCATTTTTCGTTTTATACATGTAAGGGTAAATGGAGAGGGAAGAGAGCCATTTAAAATTTTCATCTGTGAGTTTCAAATGTCCATGGTTTCAATAGTCCCTATGATTGAGAATCAGGTGTTATTACTTTTTAAATTATAAACATAATCTCTACTTGTGGTAAAAATTTCAAGCAGCAAAGGAAGACATAAAATAAAAAGTAAAGATTTTCTTCCTCCATTTCTGACCTCTAGTTCCACCCCATTCACTACACTCAGGAATATTAACAGTTGCTTGCTTGTCCTTTAATAATTGTTTTCTTCATATATAAACATTTATGGTTATATCAGCTTCTTACTTTCAGAAACAAATCAGCTCATACCTCCCCTTGGGCAGTTCTTCACCTTTCTTTTTTCCCTTAATAGTTAATTTAGAAATCTTTTCATGTCAGTATTCTTTCTAATGGCTGTGTAGTATTCCACAGTATAATGCAAGATAATTTAATTATTTTATTGGTGAGCAATTAGGTTAATTTCATTTTTTTAACTATTAAAAAGGATGTAGATGCAGTGACCTCCCTTGTGCACATATGTGATTATATCCATGGAACAAATTCCTTAAAGTGGAGTTGTTAGATCAAGAGCAGTGTGTAATTTTTTTTTTTTTTTTTTTTTTGAGACAAGATCCTGCTCTGTCACCCAGGCTGGAGTGCAATGTCATGAGCACAGCTCTCTACAGTCTGGATCTGCCGGGCTCAAGAAATCCTCCATCTCAGCCTCCTGAGTAGCTGGGACTACACATGTGTGTCACCATACCTGGCTAATTTTGTTTATTTTGTTGTAAAGGCAGGGTCTCACTATGTTGCCCAGACTGGTCTGAACTCCTGTGCTCAAGGATCTTCCCTCCTTGGTCTCCCAGTGTGCTGGGTTTATAGGTGTGAGCCACCTCTCCCAGTTGCAATGTGTGATTTTAATTGTTAGATGGCCAAATTGCCCTTCCAAAATGTTGCACCAACCTATATTAAGAGAGCTGATTTTTCCAGAAACCCTTAATAAAACTGTGATTTATCAACTTTAAAAATAATTTCATAGTTTTAAAATATCACATTTTGATGAATGTTTCTCAAATTTTGGACCAAATTGAGCATCTTTTGACTTGTTCACTGCTACTACTAATTTTTGAAAGGTATACATAGTTAAAATCAGATACTATTTTAAGTAACTGTTAACATTAATATAAAATTACATGAATATACTGTGCTTGAAATTATTAACTTTGAGGTTAAAATGTATCTTTAAAAGGATAAAATGTATCTTTAAAATGTATCTTTAACTTCTTCCTCTCCTCCTCCTCCTTCTTTCTCCCTCTCTTCCTTCTCCTCCTTCTCCTCCTTCTCCTTTCTGAAACACAGTTTCACTCTGTCGCCCAGGTTGCAGTGCAGTGGCAGAATCTCAGCTCATCACAACCTCCACCTTCTGGGTCCAAGCGATTCTTGTGCCCCAGCTTCCTGAGTAGCTGGGATTACAGACATGTACCACCATGCCGGCTAATTTCTGTATTCCTTTTTAAGTAGAGACAGGGTTTCGCCATGTTGGCCAGGCTGGTCTCAAACTGCTGACCTCAGGTGATTCTCCTGCCTTAGCCTCCCAAAGTGCTGGGATTACAGGCATGAGACACCATGCCTGGCCTAGATAACTTATTTACCTAAGTCAACAGAGGAATATGAAAATAGGGCTAATGTTTCTTTCCTTTATAAATATTTCCACCAATAAAATAGCCTTTGGGTATATTTTTCTCCATATAAATTAGTGACAAAAGGTAAAATGGGGTACTTATTTTATACAGAAAATAAACCGTGAAACAAGGAGGCAATTTCTTTTACTTCTGCTTTAGGATGCCCATATCTTGCTGTCATTTTCATTCTACTGTAAGATTTCTTTCTTTGGTGCTTTGCACTATTTCAAGTCGTAGAAAGGAGCAGAACACTTAAAAGTACTCAACTGTCTGTAGCACTGGTATGTCATTTAAAAAGCAAAAATCATTTTTCGCCAAGCACTGACTGGCACCACACAGAAGGGGTGTAAAGCTGAACGGAGAAGCCATGAGAAATTTGTTTCCCTTTTCTGTGAAATGCATAAAACTAGGACTTCAAAATGAACCACATGTGCTTCAAATGAATTTTCAAGATTAAAATCAAAACTTTTTGTAACGTGCAAAGATCAGTATATGTTGCTCCTCACAGAATGATTAGAAACTGCTCTGTACATATTTATTTGAAGTTGTAAGGCTATAACAGAAGAGACAACGCGATAGCAGCCCTCACTCTTGGCGCCTCCTCGACCTGGCATCCACTTTGGTGGCGCTTGAGGAGCCTTTCAGCCCGCCACGCACTGTGTGAGCCCGTCTCTGGGCTGGCCGAGGCCGGAGCCGCCTCCCTCTGCTTGAGGGGAGGTGTGGAGGGAGAGGCCCTGGCGGGAACCAAGGCTGCGCCTGGCGCTGCAGGGCCAGCGCAAGTTCCCGCAGGCGCGGGCGCGGGCTTCGCGGCCCCGCACAGGGGGCGGCCGGCCGGCGCTGCCAGCCCAGGGCAGTGAGGGGCTTAGCACCTGGGCCAGCAGCTGCGGAGGTTGCGCAAGATACCCCAGCACTGACGACCAGCATGCACCACGCTCGAATTCTCACCAGGCCTCAGCCGCCTCGCCGTGGGACAGGGCTCCGGACCTGCAGCCCGCCATGTTGGAGCCCCCACTCCATGGTGGGCTCCTGTATGGCCCGAGGACAGGGGCCACCCGCTGTTCCGTGGCGCAGGGTCCCATCCACCGCCCAAGGGCTGAGGAGTGCAGGCACCGCTCGGGACTGGCGGGCAGCTCTGCCTCCAGCCCTGGTGCAGGATCTACTAGGTGAAGCCAGCTGGGCTTGGGAGTCTAGTGGGCACTTGGAGACCCTTTATATCTAGCTAAGGGATTGTAACTACACCAATCAGCTTTCTGTGTCTAGCTCAGGGTTTGTAAAATACACCAATCAGTACTCTGTGTCCAGCTCAACGTTTGTAAATACACCAATTGGTACTTTGTATCTAGCTAACCTAGTGTGGACTTGGAGAACTTTACTGTCTAGCACTGTGTGTCTAGCTCAAGGATTGTAAACACACCAATCAGCACTGTGTCAAAACGGACCAATCAGCTCTCTGTAACATGGACCAATGAGCTCTCTGTAAAATAGACCAATCAGCTCTCTGTAAAAGGGACCAATCAGCAGGAAGTGGGTGGGGCCAGATAAGGAAATAAAAGCAGGCTGCCTGAGCCCTACAGCAACCAGCCAGTTGCGTCCAATTGTGCTGTGAGGAAGTTTTTTGTTTGTTTGTTTTTTTTTACAACAGATTTTTTTTGCTGTGGGTCACTATTTGGGTTGATGCCACCTTTAAGACCTGTAACACTCACTCCAAAGGTCTGCAGCTTCATTTCTACAGCCGGTGACATCACGAACCCACCGGGAAGAAATAACAATTCCAGACGCATCGTCTTTAAGAGCTGTAATCCTCACGGCCAGGGTCCATGGCTTCGTTCTTGAAGTCAGCACGACCAAGAACCCAGTAATCCAGAGACATGACTGTCAAAATTAGTTTTATGATGAACTCAGCCTTTTGGAGAATTTTGCGTCTTTCATTTAAACTATTTTTATGGAAAGCAAAAGACTTTTTTTAAAAAGAGTAACTGACCACCGTTACTTCCGTGTATGTTTTTTGCACTGTGAACTTTCACAATTATTCCAAATACGCTGCCTGCAAAGCATAATGAAAACAAAGCACATCATTGTGTTAAAGAGGTCTATGTGTTAATACGTTTGGTTTTGGGGTGTGCCGTGCAGGATGCCTGAAAGTTTGCAGTGAGTGCTTTTATGAATTGAAGCCCAGGCTCGTCATTTGTACCTCTGATTTCATAAGACCGTTTTCTGTACAATTACTTTGGAAAATAACTTCCTGGTGAAATATTTACTGTTGTGTTGTAGAACTGTTAAGTTTTTATTGGGGGGATGGATCTTGTAAGACCTGACTTTGTGTCTTGGTAGCTAAAGATACTGAGTGATTTTTTTCCTTGTTTTTGTCTGTAGTAGCATAATATGGTTCTATTTTTTATTATACTTTTAAGTTCTGGTGTATGTGCGCACAACGTGCAGGTTTGTTACATAGGTATACATGTGCCATGTTGGTTTGCTGCACCCATTAACTTGTCATTTACATTTGAAATTTCTCCTAAAGCTATCCTTCTCCCTGCCCCCTACCCCACGCAGGCCCTGTGTTTGATGTTCTGTGCCCTGTGTCCAAGTGTTCTCATTGTTCAATTCCCACGTAAGAGTGAGAACATGCTGTGTTTGGCTTTCTGTCCTTGTGATAGTTTGCTCAGAATGATGGTTTCCAGCTGCATCCATGTTCTTGGAATGGACATGAACTCATCCTTTTTTATGGCTGCGTAGTATTCCATGGTGTGTAGGTGCTACATTTTCTTAATCCAGTGTATCATTGATGGACATTTGGATTGGTTCCAAGTTTTTCCTGCTGTGAATAGTGCCACAATAAACATACATGTGCATGTGTCTTTATAGCAGCATGATTTATAATCCTGTGGGTATATACTCAGTAATGCAGTCACTGGGTCAAATGGTATTTCTAGTTCTAGATCCTTGAGGAATTACCACACTGTCTTCCCCAATGGTTGAACTAGTTTACAGTCCCCCCAACAGTGTAAAAGCGTTTCTATTTCTCCACGTTCTTTCCAGCACCTGTTGTTTCCTGACTTCTTAATGATTGCCATTCTAACTGGTGTAAGATGGTATCTCATTGTGGTTTTGACTTGCCTTTCTCTGATGGCCAGTGATGAGCATGTTTTCATGTGTCTGTTGGCTGCATAAATGTCTTGTTTTTGAGAAGTGTCTATTCATATCCTTTGCCCACTTTTTGTTGGGGTTGTTTGTTTTTTTCTTGTAAATTTGTTTAAGTTCTTTGTAGATTCTGGATATTAGCCCTTTGTCAGATGGGTAGATTGCAAATATTTTCTCCCATTCTGTAGGTTGCCTGTTCACTCTGATGGTGGTTTCTTTTGCTGTGCAGAAGCTCTTTAGTTTAATTAGATTCCACTTCCCTATTTTGACTTTTGTTGCTGTGGCTTTTGGTGTTTTAGTCATGAAGTCCTTGCCCATGCCTATGTCCTGAATGGTATTGCCTAGGTTTTCTTCTAGGGTTTTTATGGTTTTAGGTTTAACATTTAAGTCTTTAATCCATCTTGAATTAATTTTTGTATAAGCTGTAAGGAAGGCCTCCAGTTTCACCTTTCTACGTATGGCTAGCTGGTTTTCCCAGTACCATTTATTAAATAGGGAATCCTTTCTCCATTTCTTGTTTTTGTCAGGTTTGTCAAAGATCAGATGGTTGTAGATGTGTGGTGTTATTTCTGAGGACTCTGTTCTGTTCCATTGGTCTATATATCTGTTTTGGTACCAGTACCATGCTGTTTTGGTTACTGTAGCCTTGTAGTATAGTTTGAACTCAGGTAGCGTGATGCCTCCAGCTTTGTTCTTTTTGCTTAGCATTGTCTTGGCAATGTGGGCTCTTTTTCGGTTCCATATGAACTTTAAAGTAGTTTTTTCCAATTCTGTGAAGAAAGTCATTGGTAGCTTGATGGGGATGGCATTAAATCTATAAATTACCTTGGGCAGTTCGGCCATTTTCATGATATTGATTCTTCCCATGCATGAGCATGGAATATTCTTCCATTTGTTTGCGTCCTCTTTTATTTCATTGAGCAGTGGTTTGTAGTTCTCCTTGAAGAGGTCCTTCACATCCCCTGTAAGTTGGATTTGTAGGTATTTTATTCTCTTTGTAGCAATTATGAATGGGCGTTCACTCATGATTTGGCTCTCTCATTGGTGTATAGGAATGCTGTGATTTTTGCACATTGATTTTGTATCCTGAGACTTTGCTGAAGTTGCTTCTCAGCTTAAGGAGATTTTGGGCTGAGACGATGGGGTTTTCTAAATATACAATCATGTCATCTGCTAACAGGGACAATCTGATTTTCTCTTTTCCTAATTGAATACCCTTTGATTCTTCCTCTTGCCTGATTGCCCTGGCCAGAGCTTCCAACAATATGTTGAATTAGAGTGGTGGGAGAGGACATCCCTGTCTTGTGCCAGTTTTGAAAGGGAATGCTTCCAGTTTTTGCCCATTCAGTATGATATTGGCTGTGGGTTTGTCATAAATAGCTCTTACTATTTTGAGATACATTCCATGAATACCTAGTTTATCCAGAGTTTTTAGTATGAAGCACTGTTGAATTTTGTTGAAGGCCTTTTCTGCATCTATTGAAATAATCATGTGATTTTTGTCGTCGTTTGTTTGTGTGACAGATTATCTTTATTGATTTGTGTATATTGAACCAGCCCTGCATTCCAGGGATGGAGCCGACTTGATCATGGTGAATAAGCTTTTTGATGTGCTGCTGGATTTGGTTTGCCAGTATTTTACTGAGGATTTTTGCATCGATGTTTATCAGGGATATTCATCTAAAATTCTCTTTTTTTATTGTCTGTCTGCCAGGCTTTTGTATCAGGATGATGCTGGGCTCATAAAATGAGTTAGGGAGGATTCCCTCTTTTTCTATTGTTTGGAATAGTTTCAGAAGGAATGGTACCAACTCCTCTTTGTACCTCTGATATAATTCGGCTGTGAATCCGTCTGGTCCTGGACTTTTTTTAGTTGGTAGGCTATTAATTATTGCCTGAATTTCAGAACCTGTTATTGGTCTATTCAGAGATTCAACTTTTTCTTGGTTTCGTCTTGGGAGGGTGTATGTGTCTAGGAATTTATCCATTTCTTCTGGATGTTCTAGTTTATTTGCATAGGGTTGTTTGTAGTACTTTCTGATGGTAGTTTGTATTTTTGTGGGATTGGTGGTGATATCCCCTTTATCATTTTTTATTGTGTCTATTTGATTCTTCCTCTTTTCTTCTTTATTAATCTTGCTAGCAGCCTATCAATTTTGTTGATCTTTTCAAAAAGCTCCTGGATTCACTGTTTTTTTTTTTTTTCTTAAGGGTGTTTTGTGTCTTTCTATCTCTTTCAGTTCTGCTCTGATCTTGGTTATTTCTTGCTTTTTGCTAGGTTTTGAATTTGTTTGCTCTTGCTTCTCTAGTTCTTTTAATTGTAATGTTAGGGTGTCGATTTTAGATCTTTCCTGCTTTCTGTTGTGAACATTTAGTGCTGTAAATTTCCCTCTACACACTGCTTTAAATGTGTCCCAGAGATTCTGGTATGTTGTCTTTGTTCTCTTTGGTTTCAAAGAACATCTTTATTTCTGCCTTCATTTTGTTGTTTACCCAGTAGTCATTCGGGATCAGGTTGTACAGTTTCCATGTAGTTGTGCAGTTTTGAGTGAGTTTCTTAATCCTGAGTTCTAATTTGATTGCACTGTGGTCTGAGAGAAAGTTTGTTGTGATTTCTTTTCTTTTGCATTTGCTGAGGAGTGCTTTACTTCCAACTATGTGGTCAGTTTTGGAATAAGTGCGATGTGGTGCTGGGAAGAATCTATATTCTGTTGATTTGGGATGAAGAGTTCTGTAAATGTCTGTTAGGGCCACTTGGTGCAGAGCTGAGTTCAAGTCCTGGATATGCTTGTTAACCTTCTGTCTCATTGATCTGTCTAATATTGACATTGGGGTGTTAAAGTCTCCCATTGTTATTGTGTGGGAGTTTAAGTCTCTTTCTAGGTCTCTAAGAATTTGCTTTATGAATCTGGGTGCTCCTGTATTGGGTGCATATATATTTAGGATAGTTATCTCTTGTTGTTGAATTGATCCCTTTATCATTATATAATGGCCTTTGTTGTCTCTTTTGATGTTTGTTGGCTTAAAGTCTGTTTTATCAGAGACTAGGATTGCAACCTCTGATTTTTTTTATTTTCTATTTGCTTAGTAGATCTTCCTCCATCCCTTTATTTTGAGCCTATGTGGGTCTCTGCATGTGAGATGGGTCTCCTGAACACAGCACACTGATGGGTCTTGATTCTATCCGATTTGCCAGTCTGTGTCTTTTATTGGGGCATTTAGCCCATTTACATTGAAGGTTAATATTGTTATGTGTGAATTTGATCCTGTCATGATGGTAACTGTTATTTGCCCATTAGTTGATGCAGTTTCTTTGTAGCATTGATGGTTTTTACACTTTGGCATGTTTTTGCAGTGGCTGGTACTAGCTGTTCCTTTCCATGTTTAGTGCTTCCTTCAGGAGCTCTTGTAAGGCAGGCCCGTTGGTGACAAAATCTCTCAGCATTTGCTTGTCTGTAAAGGATTTTATTTCTCCTTCACTTATGAAGCTTAGTTTGGCTGGATATGAAATTCTGGGTTGAAAATTCTTTTCTTTAAGAATGTTGAATATTGGCCCCCACTCTCTTCTGACTTGTTGAGTTTCTGCCGAGAGATCCACTGTTAGTCTGATGTTCTTCCCTTTGTGGGTAGCCCAACCATTCTCTCTGGCTGCCCTTAACATTTATTCCTTCATTTCAACCTTGGTGAATCTGACAACTATGTGTCTTGGAGTTGCTCTTCTCGAGGAGTATCTTTGTGGTGTCCTCTGTATTTCCTAAATTTGAATGTTGGCCTGTCTTGCTAGATTGGGGAAGTTCTCCTGTGTAATATCCTGAAGAGTGTTTTCCAACTTGGTTCCATTCTCCCCATCACTTTCAGGTACACCAATCAAATGTAGATTCGGTCTTTTTCATGTAGTCCCATATTTCTTGGAGGCTTTGTTCATTTCTTTTTCCTTTTTTTTCTCTAAACTTCTCCTCTCACTTTATTTCATTAATTTGATCTTCAATCACTGATATCCTTTCTTCCAGTTGATCAAACCAGTTATTGAAGCTGGTGCATGTGTCATGTAGTTCTTGTGCTATGGTTTTCAGCTCCATCAGGTAATTTAATGTCTTTTCTACAGTGTTTATTCTAGTTAACCATTCGTCTAATCTTTTTTCAAGGTTTTTAGCTTCATTGCGATGGGTTCGAACATCCTCCTTTAGCTCAGAGAAGTTTGTTATTACCAACCTTCTGAAGCCTACTTCTGTCAGCTTGTCAAACTCATTCTCCGTCCAGCTTTGTTCCATTGCTGGCGAGGAGCTGTGATCCTTTGGAGGAGAAGAGATACTCTGGTTTTTAGAATTTTCAGCTTTCCTGCTCTGGTTTCTCCCCTTTTTTGTGGTTTTATCTACCTTTGGTCTTTGGTGCTGGTGACCTAAAGATGGGATTTTGTTGTGGATGTCCCTTTTGTTGATGTTGATGCTATTCCTTTCTGTTTGTTAGTTTTCTTTCTAAGAGTCAGGTCCCTCAGCTGCAGGTCTGTTGGAGTTTGCCGGAGGTCCACTCCAGACCCTGTTTGTCTGGGTATCACCAGCGGAGGCTGCAGAATAGCAAATATTGCAGAACAGAAAATATTGCTGCCTGATCTTTCCTCTGGAATCTTCATCCCAGAGAGGCACCCACCTGTATGAGGTGTCAGTCGGCCCGTACTGGGAGGTGTTGCCCAGTTAGTCTACATGGGGGTCAGGGACCCACTTGAGGAGGCAGTCTGTCCGTTCTCAGAGCTCAAACACCATGCTGGGAGAACCACTGCTCTTTTCAGAGCTGTCAGGGACGTTTAAGTCTGCAGAAGTTTCTGCCACCTTTTGTTCAGCTATGCCGTGCCCCCAGAGGTGGGGTCTACAGAGGCAGCAGGCCTTGCAGACTTGCAGTGGGCTCCGCCCAGTTTGAGCTTCCCTGGCCACTTTGTTTATCTACTCAAGCCTCAGCAATGGTGGACACCCCTCCCCCTGCCAAGCTGCTGCCTCGCAGGTCGATCTCAGACTGCTGTGCTAGCAGTGAACAAGGGTCTATGGGTGGGGGACCCACCAAGCCAGGTGTGGGATATAATCTCCTGGTGTGCCATTTGCTAAGACCTTTGGAAAAGCACAGTATTTGGGCAGAATTGTCCTGATTTTCCAGGTACAGCTTCCCTTGCCTAGGAAAGGGAAATCCCCCCACCCCGTGTGCTTCCAAGGTGAGGGGATGCCTCACCCTGCTTTGGCTCACCCTCCGTGGGCCACACCCACTGTCCAACCAGTCCCAATGAGACAAACCAGGTACCTCAGTTGGAAATGCAGAAATCACCGTCTTCTGCATCCATCATGCTGGGAGCTGCAGACCAGAACTGTTCCTATTTGGCCATCTTGGAATGGAATCAGTATGGTTATATTATATTGGATCTTTGATTTCACTAGAAACTCCTTCAGGCTGTTAATGTTTTTCTAAGTTTCTGCTGTCAATCTTCTCATTTTACTTTCTACTTTGGCAATTTCATCCATCTTTATGGCTTTGATTTTATTCCTATGACTGTGACTCCAAATCACATCTCAATCCCAGATCTCCAATCTGAACTTTTGCCTGATCTGCAACTTCACATATCTAATCGCCTGTTGGACAGCTCCACCTAGATGTTTTGCCAGTGAATTTATCAAAGTCCCTTCCTACCGTTGCCCTCACTCAAGCTAAGCTTTCTCCTGACTTTTCTGTTTCTGTTCAGGGCACTGCTATCTTTCCAAGTTTTAGGTACCAAGTCTTAAGTCCAGCTTTGACTCCTTTTCCTTTTCTTCATATGCCATCAGTTGTTCAGATTTGCCAATGAAATCTTTGTGTTACTTATCTTCCCCATTCCCAGTGTCAACCCTGAGTGGTTCTCTGGATCTCTCCTAAGGAGAGTTTTCTTCATGTTTGTCTTTATCTTCTGGCTTTTCCTACCATGACATCTTTTAAAGTTGAAATATATTTTAGTCCAAAAATTAGGAGGATATGATAAATTACACTAAATACTGGAGTTATGTGGAAGTCCAATTAATGGTCCCCGTAGATGTCTATATCCTAATCCCTAGAACCTATAAATATGTTAGCTTATATGGCAAGGGAGAATTAGTGTTGCAGTGGAATTAAGGTGATTATTCCAGAATATCTGTGTGCGTATAATGTAATCACAAGTATCCTTTAAATATGGCAGAGGTAGGTAGTAGAGGAGGTCAGAATCATTCCATATCAGAAGGACTAGACAAATCATTGCAGGCTTTGCACATGAAGTGTGGCCATACGTTAAGGAATACTACAACCTCTAGAAACTGGAAAATGCAAGAAAATTTTCTCCTAGAGCCTCCAGAAGGAATGCAAGTCTGCCAAAACCTTGATTTTAGCACAGTAAGACCCATTTGGGACTTCTGATCTCCTAAGCTATAGGATAAACTTGTATTGTTTCAAGCCACTAAGTTTGGAGAAATTTGTTACAGCAGTCATAGGAAAGTAATGTAAGTGCTAGTGTCATAAAAGGAAGGAAGATATTCTCTAAACTGGTTAATTTTAGTAAAATTAGGAAACTTTAAAATGGACATATTCAAGGCAGATGTTAGAAAAATAAGAATAATTTGGGCTGGGCATGGTGGCTTATATCTGTAATCCCAGCACTTTTGGGAGCATGAAGCGGGTGGATCACCTGAGGTGAGGAGTTCGAGACCAGCCTGGCCAACATGGTGAAACCCTGTCTCTACTAAAAATGCAAAATTAGCCGGGCATGGTGGTGCATGCCTGTAATCCTAGGTACTTGGGAAGCTGAGGCAAGAGGATCACTTGAACCCGGGAGGCAGAGGTTGCAGTGATCTGAGATTGTGCTATCGCACTCCAGCCTGGGCAACAAGAGCAAAACTCTGTCTCAAAAGAAAAAAAAAAAAAAGAAAGAAAAAAATAAGAATAATTTGATTCCTATAATAGTTTATCAAAATTAGCTGCGAATATGTTACTGCTGAAAGTAATTAAAGGATGCCATATGAAATACACAAGAGATCCTTGATTCAGAGAATATTTCCAAATTTGTTGAGTGTCATATAGTTGGAAGGCAAATAAGCCTTTGTATAAAATTATTTGTGCTTTGTTTCCCTTACTAAAACAAAACTTACTGGAATGATGTATATGCCCATCAGAGTGTGTGAAATTCAATCAGCATAGTTGTATTTAGAATTTGAATATCACTAGCTGTATCAGAAAGTTCACCTGTATAACCAGCTTCCCCTGGGGAATACTGCCTCCTATGTAATTTGATTGCCATAGTTACATAGAATGAGAACCTGGCCTCTTGAAAACAAGGTATTGATCTGGTAAGAATCTACCTTATTCTTATTCATGAAAGCTGTTTTTAGTTGTAAGCATGTAAGGTTCTGAAAAATCACCCTATTTTAAGGGACTATTAACTAAGGTTTGGAGTGATGATTTTTAACCTAATTTGGCATCTAACTTTTTGCCATATATTCAAGTTGTGTCATATTCTGCAAAAGTCATATTAGCCATAGAGAGGTCAAGAAGTTCTGGTCATCATGTACTTGGGAGGCCGAGGTGGGTGGATTGTTTTATCCCAGGAAGTAGCAGCTGCAGTGAGTTGAGATTGAGCCATAGCACTCCAGCTTGGGGAACAGAGTGAGATCCTGTCTCAAAAAAGGAGAAGGAGGAGGAGAAGGAGGAGGAGGAGGAGGAGGAGGAGGAGGAGGAGAAGAGGAGGAGGAGGAGGAGGGAGGAGGAGGAGGGAGGAGGAGGAGGGAGGAGGAGGAGGGAGGAGGAGGGAGGAGGAGGAGAAGGAGGAGGAGGGAGAGGAGGAGGGGGAGGAGGAGGTGGAGGAGGAGAAGGGGGGAAGGAGGGGAAGGGGGAAGGAGGGGAAAGGGGAAGGAGAAGGAGGAGGAGAAGGAGGAGGAGGAGAGGAGGAGGAGGAGGGAGGAGGAGGAGGAGGGAGGAGGAGAAGGAGGAGGAAGGAGGAGGGGGGAGGGAGAGGAGGAGGGGGCAGGAGGAGGTGGAGGAGGAGAAGGGGGGAAGGAGGGGAAGGGGGAAGGAGGGGAAAGGGGAAGGAGAAGGAAGAAAAGGAGGAAGAGAAGGAGGAGGAGGAGGAGGAAAGAAGCAAAAGGAGGTGGAGGAGGAGGAGAAGAAGAGGAAGAAGAAGGAGAAGAAGAGGAGGAGGAGGAGGGAGGAGGAGGAGAAGAAGGAGGAGGAGGGAGGAGGAGGAGGGAGGAGGAGGGGGGAGGAGGAGGAGGGAGGAGGAGGGGGGAGGAGGGGGGAGGAGGAGGAGGGGGGAAGGAAGGGAAGCGGGGAAGGACGGGAAGGGGGGAAGGAGGGGAAGGGGGAAGGAGGGGAAGGGGAAGGACGGGAAAGGGGAAGGAGAAGGAGAAAGAGGAGGAGGAGGAGGAAAGAAGCAAAAGGAGGTGGAGGTGGAGGAGGAGGAGGAGAAGGAGGAGGAGGAGAAGGAGGAGGAGGAGGAGAAGGAGGAGGAGGAGAAGGAGGAGGAGGAGAAGGAGGAGGAGGAGAAGGAGGAGGAGGAGGAGGAGAGGAAGAAGAAGCAGAAGAAGAAGAGGAAGGAGGAGTAGGAGCAGGAAAGAAGAAAGAGGAAGAAGGAAGAAGAAAGAAGAAGAAGGGGGAGAAGAAAGAAGATGAAGATGAAGAAGAAGAAGAAAGAAGAAGTAATCCTTGGCCATGAACAGAGGCCCTGACTTTTTATAAACTGCAGATTTCAAGTGGGCCTTATCCCCTTTGGTTTGTTGGTCTTTCAACAAGATACCTCTAACTCTAATTTACATACCAAAGGACAGGAGAAGCGGGGTTGGGTGGGGAGGATAGCTCTCCAAGAACTTTTATGGAGAGGTTAAAATAATTACAGAGTTTATGAGCCCATAAAGTTCATTGTTAGTCCTACAGAATTTTCAATTTCTTGCAGAGATTTCTTTCTAAACTGTAAAATTTCATTCTATGCAAATTGTTTAGTCCCTTCTTTTCTTTTCCTTTACCCTATTATCAAAACATTCCCTGGAATGTTTCCTTTATGACCTCATATATGCATATATATGCAGCGCTAGAATTTCAAATAATACTGAGTTCAATTCAACAAGGATAATGAACAAAAATAATTGCTGCATGTTTCTTTAAAGTCAGAGAGCGTGCTTCTAGCAATGTTGATATGGTACCATGTCAATATATGCAAGCATAATTCTTTGTTTAAAGCTCAACCATGAAATTCTTCCTGTCAGATGGGTTCCAGAACCCAAAGAAGTAGTGCAGTTTGGACTATGATGGGATGATGACAGAATAAGTACCCATATTAAAGAGGATTATGCCATATAGAAAAAGCAGGAATTCCCAGGCACTCTGCAAATAAAGAAGGTGATCTGTAAAAAGTTTGAGGTCCTGGTATGGCAATGGCTCATTTCTAACATCTCTGCATATTCCCTGTACATGGAGTTGCCTGATTTTCATAACAGGATCTGTAATTAATAGTCAGATTCTTTTAATGCTTGGGCCCATCTATAGCCATATTTTCAATTTTTCTTAATTTTAGCTATACATTTTCCCTTGCACTCCTAATATCAATTAGTAGCATATTCTAATTCTGGTGTTATAATTGATTTAATAACTTGACATTCAAGTTTTTACCTTTTCTCATTTTGGTTTTTTGACTTGGATGCAGGCAATTGTAATCAGATAACCAAATGCAACTTCATGCTTCATGCAGCTTTTTCTAAAGATATTAGTTTGGTACTGCTTTCCAGGAAAGAAAACTCTCTACTTCGAACTCCTTTTTAAAGTGAAGGTTTTCTGTGTAAAAATCACACAAAATCCAAATTAGCTTGCTGTACTATAATACCAGAGGCAGAGTGAACATGTGAGAAAGTGTTCTAAATGTTCATATTCTAGCAATATGCAATAAATAACTTTTTCTCTATTATATTTCCTTAAATATTTTAAATATTTTAGTCAATTGATATTGAGAATTGTGTTATTTTCTCAGTGCAATAAACCAAAGCCTCTAAAAAGAATTTCCCAAAAATACAAAATCAAGGATGAACTGAAACTCAATTTTAGTACGTGCTGTATTAGGTCCTCGGGGTTTTCGATTGATGATAAACGTATATATATTCTTTGTTAAATGTCTATTGATTTCAGCTTTATGTTAAGAATCATTGCTTAGTGGAAAAATAATAGGTGTTAAATGGTAAAATGAAAAACAAATATAATATTTCTTTTAAAAAATATTAATAAGAATACAATGAATGTAATAAATTCCTCTTGTAACATAGTTGATTAGCAATAAGAAAAATGTAGGAAATATTAGGAGAAGAATGTAACATTAACTGCCTGCTAATACAAAGCCTTATAACATATATATTCAGCAGCTAAATTTACTTTCCTCCAGCTCTTCATGTATAGATACTTTTCATTCACACGAACCTTTGTATTATTTACAACTAATTCATAGTATTAAGACGATGAAGAATTTAGCAAGAAAATATTAACTTACTTCTCTAAATCTCCCCTGAGATTAACGACTTGCGAATGGATTCTTTGTCAGAGATGCAGTCTCCATTTTTTAACACCAAGATAGGCTCCTTACACAGCTATCCTCCTACTCGATCAGGGACAAAATATCACTTTTGCTGAAAGCAAACCACTGCTTTGACAGCAATCAAATGATCAAAATTTCACTTTACAGACATAAATTGTTAATGGATTTTTGTAGAAAAAAGTTGTGAGTTATGAATGAGGGAAAACTGAAGGAATCTAGGACACAATTTTGTGACTCATTCAAAAATAAGGATTTAAATGTATTGCTAAATCTTGTTTCTCAGAAGTATTATTTTAATAATTCCTTCAATAATTTTTAGACTACCTTCAACATTGAACCAAATTGCCATAATCTGTGACTGCATGATGTTTCCAAATACAGTCAGCCCTCTGCATCTGTGAATCCCACATCTGTAGATTCAACCAACCATGGATTGAAAATATTTTTTTAAAAAAAGAATGGTTGTGTCTGTACTGAATATGTGCAGACATTTTTTCTTGTTATCATTCCTGTAACAACACAACCATTTATACAGCATTTACATTGTATTAGGTATCACAATTAATCTAGAGATAGTTTAAAATATCCTGGAGGATGTGCATAGGTTATATGGAAATACAACACTATTTTATTTTTTAATTAAAAATATATTTTAAAAATTTTTATTAGAACAGTGGTCCATGTGCATACACCATTTTATATGGACAAGCATCTGTGGATTTTGGTATCCTCAGAGGTGGGGGTTTTCCTGAACCCAATAACCCATGGATACTGAGACATGACCATATATATATATATATATATATATATATATATATATATATTTTTTTTTTTTTTTTTTTTTGAGACGGAGTCTCGCTCTGTCGCCCAGGCTGGAGTGCAGTGGCCGGATCTCAGCTCACTGCAAGCTCCGCCTCCTGGGTTTACACCATTCTCCTGCCTCAGCCTCCCGAGTAGCTGGGACTACAGACGCTCGCCACCTCGCCCGGCTATTTTTTTGTATTTTTTACTAGAAACAGGGTTTCACCGAGTTAGCCAGGATGGTCTTGATCTCCTGACCTCGTGATCCGCCCATCTCGGCCTCCCAAAGTGCTGGGATTACAGGCTTGAGCCACCGCGCCCGGCCGACATGACCATATTGATGGATGTGGTCCTTCTCCATTTTCTTTTGTTCCCATAACCCTTCCCAGTAGTTAGGCCACCATTGCCCCAAAGTTCATCACAATAGAACCAAAGAACCAAAGTAGCGACTTCCTGTTTTTGTTTGTGTGAGTATTAATACTGGGTGTCTACTTGATTGGATTGAAGGATGCAAAATTGCGATCCTGGGTGTGTAGGTGAAGGTGTTGCCATGGAGATTAACATTTGAGTAAGTGGACTGGCAAAGGCAGACCCACCCTTAATCTGGGTGGGCACAATATAATCAGCTGCCAGCATGGTCAGCATAAAAGCAGACAGAAGAACGTGAAAGACTAGACTGGCTTAGCCTCCCAGCCTACATCTTTCTCATGTGCTGGATGCTTCCTGCTCTTGAACACTGGACTCCAAGTTCTTCAGCTTTGAGACTCAGATTGGCTTCTTTGCTCCTCAGTTTCCTACTGTGGGACCTCACCTTGTAATCGTGTGAGTCAATACTCCCTTTTTTTTTGAGATGGAATCTCGCTCTGTCACCCAGGCTGGAGTGCAGTGGTGTGATCTCGGCTCACTGCAAGCTCTGCCTCCTGGGTTCACACCATTCTCCTGCCTCAACCTCCTGAGTAGCTGGGAATACAGGTGCCTGCCACAACACCCAGCTAATTTTTTTGTATTTTTAGTAGAGATGGGGTTTCACCATGTTAGCCAGGATGGTCTCGATCTCCTGACCTTGTGATCCGCCCGCCTCGGCCTCCCAAAGTGCTGGGTATACAGGTGTGAGCCACGTGCCCAGCCAAGTCAATACTCCTTAATAAACTCTCCTTTATATACATCTATTGTGTTAGTTCTGGTCCTCTAGAGAACCCTGTCTAATACAGTTTGCTTGCTTGCTTGCTTTTTAAGTTCAAATGTTCAAGTCCAAGTATAATAGAGAAAGTATAGGTGGTATAACATTTGACAAAATACCTAAGTGAGTTCCACTCTGCCCCCATCTTCCTTCATTTTGTTAAAGAAATAAACTATTCAATGACACTTGTTAAAGCATGTTAAAGATGTTATTCAGGACCATGATGATAGGTATTGGGACCACGGCACTGTGATTTTGCACTGGAGACAGATTGGTCTTAACTCTAAAGATAGCACGGACAAGTGAGAATTTATAGCCAAAGAGCAGGATGGGGTCAGTGGATAAAAAATTACTGTAAGAGGAAATATTAGGGTGGTGAGAGGGATTCTGACTAAATAGACCTAAACAAGATTCTTGCTGAAGATAGGCCAGGGTGACTCAACATCACCTGGGGGATGGTAGGAGATGAGGAACTGATCGAATAACAAGGGTGATCACATGTCAACAGTGGAGGGTTCTTGCTAAGCTGACTTAGGGTTCTTTGCTAAACCTGGATTTTGGAAGGAAGTACACAGATGGGCCTAAGAGAAGGTTCAGGAGCCTGGCTAAAGCAAGAAATCTTTGTCAATTCCTACCTGAGAGCAAATTAAAAAATCCTCTTCCTGTGCTGCAAGAGGGAGAGAACATTGGAAATAAACAAAAGAGACCCCAAGAAAAGAGGCCTGCACCTGTCCAAACCAATCCCTGGATAGGGAGAGGGATGATCTGATAGACTATTGAGATAAATTTAGGTATCCAAGAGTGTGTGTGTCTAGTGTCCTGCTTTTTGCCAGGTGGCCCTATGGATCAGATGAGATGTTTGGGGTAGCCTAAACAATAAAGAGACTTCCGAGACTTCCAGGAAGAAGTTCAGTTGCACACAACTTGTTCTCTCTTTCATCCTTAACTCTTTTAAAAACTGTACATAGCAGATACATAATTAATGAACTAGAGCTATTTATAAAAATATCAATCAGGCCAGGCACAGTGGCTCACACCTGTAATCCCAGTGCTTCAGGAGGCCAAGGCAGGTGGATTACTTGAGGTCAGGAGTTCGAGACCAGCCTGGTCAACATGGTGAAACCCTGCCTCTACTAAAAATATAAAAATTAGCCCAGGCCTAGTGGCAGGCACCTGTAATCCCAGCAACTTGGGAGGCTGAGACAGGAGAATCCCCCTTGAACCTGGGAGATGGAGGTTGCAGTGAGCCGAGATCGTGCCAGTCTGGACAAGAGCAAAACTCTATCTCAAAAAAAAAAAAAAAAAAAAAAAAAAAATCAATGAATTAAACAAATATTTATTGAGTGTTATGTGTGATCATTTTAGAGAACTAAAGAGGGAGTAATATGCAGCCCATACAATCAATGTTTTAAGAGTCATAGAAAGGAAAAATTCAGAGTGGAATGAAGTAAGACTCATGGAGAAAGCAGGTCTTGGGTGAGAGGTGGCAACCTATTTAGTAAAAATAAAACAACTCCCTCCAGAAAAAAGAAAAAAAAAGCAGTCAAGGAAAGAATAGGTCTTCAAAAGGATGATCTTTTATTTCTGGAATCCCCTCTAGGCTAAACTCAATCACTAAAGCATGAGAATATAAAACTGCAAAAGAATTGAAAACTAATAATAAATGACAACTCCTGTTCCTCTGAAATTGTTCAATCCAGCAATGAGTAAAGAAATGCTCCTTGTGGCCAGGTGCGGTGGCTCAAGCCTGTAATCCCAGCACTTTAGGAGGCCGAGACGGGCGGATCACGAGGTCGGGAGATCGAGACCATCCTGGCTAAAACGGTGAAACCCTGTCTCTACTAAAAAATACAAAAAACTAGCCGGGCGAGGTGGCAGGTGCCTGTAGTCCCAGCTACTCGGGAGACTGAGGCAGGAGAATGGCGTGAACCCGGGAGGCAGAGCTTGCAGTGAGCTGAGATCCGGCCACTGCACTCCAGCCTGGGCGACAAAGCAAGACTCCGTCTCAAAAAAAAAAAAAAAAAAAAAAAAAAAAAAACACCAAAATTATTCTGAAAAGTAAATTTCCCTAAAGAATCAAGTCCTTATGTTAAGGACCAAGTGCTGCAGTTTGAGGGAATTTCTCGGGTGCTAAATTGTGAAATCATTGTGTGTGTGTGTGTGTGTGTGTGTGAGAGAGAGAGAGTTTCTTGAGAAAACTCTTTCACCTGTACCTCTTGGCTAAGCCTGTTGCTTCATTACTTCCTGCAGATGCTTTTCCCAGAAGACATAACTATTTCATTACTTACTCTGAAAGGGTATTGTGAAGCTGCTATGGAATAAATTGTGTCCCTTTGAAATTCTTATGTGAAGCCCTAACCCTCAGTATGATAGTATTTGGAATGGAGCTTTGGACAGTAATTAGGTTTAGATGAGGTCATAGGGCTGGGGCCCCATGATGGGATTAGTGCCCTTAAAGAAGAGATGCCAGATAACTTGCCCTCTTTCTCTCCCTGCCATGTGAGGATACAGCAAGAAGGCATCTTCTGCAAGCCGGAAAAAAGGTTCTTGCCGGAACTCGATCATACCAGCATCCTGATCTTGGACTTCCAGCCTCCAGAACTTCAAGGAAATGAATTTCTGTTGTTTCAGCCACAACAACAGTATTTTGTCATGGCAACCCAAACTGACTAAGAAGCATTGCATTTGCCAGCATGAGGATGCTTTCTGAATGTCAAGTGGTTATTGACTTTTAGTTTACCGGAATGCATTATCATGAACATAAACTACTGCCGCTTACCACTTATACATCATCATGTCAGTGCTGGAGCTGAGTCTAATTACAAAATGCCAGTGGCAAAGAGACACCAACTGTTACTGTTTAAGAGAGTAGTTATACTACTAGACAGCAGAACTAGGCACAAATGAAAAAGAAGCCCTTAATGTTAGCTCAGAGATTAGGAAGCCTCACATCTTCCTGTGTAAGGGCCATGCTTTTACAATTTGGATATATCACAAACTTTCTGTTTATGATAACCTTTACTTATTACCATCTATACAGAGCTCAAGATGTTTTTGCTTGATATGTATGTCTAGTTGAACAAGTATAAACCTGAAAAGCACTCTAATGCTTATGATTTGAGCTGCAATAGCAGACTCTATAGCAATGCCTTCTTTGAAAGTGTGGTGTAGAGAACCTTCAGGATGTTCAGACTGAATGACTCAATGCATCCCAGGTTGGTTCAATGGCTTGAATCAGGTATGAGGGCATGTGTAGGAGAGAAACTGCTTGAGTTATCTAAGCCATTCCTAAGCCAGGAACATAAATTATCAGCCCCACCTTTTGGGGAAAGTCACATTATCTCATAAATTATGGTGACTGTGCTATATACACCGAATCAGGGGATGTCTGCATGAAAGTAATGACTAGAAGCTACTTTTGAAGACTCGTAAGAACAGTAATTTTTCCTCAAGTGCAAGTTCCCTTTATATGAAATTCTGGTATACTTAACCTCATTTCTATACGTGTTTTGGTAAGCATGAAAATTTTATTTCTAAAATAGGTTACTATTTTGGGGGGCAATTAAGAAAAGAGTGCTGGTGTGGTGGCTCAGGCCTATAATCCCAGCACTTTGGGAGGTCAAGACAGGCAGATGACTTGAGCCCAGGAGCTTGAGACCAGCTTGGGCAACATGGCAAAATCCTGTCTCTACAAAACAATACAAAATTTAGCTGGGCATGTTGGCACATGCCTGTAGTCCCAGCTACTCAGGAGACTGAGGCAGGAGGATCACTTGAGCCCAGGGTGGTTGAGGGTTCATTGAGCCATAATTGCACCACTGCACTCCAAACAGAGTGACAGATGGAGATGGAGTCTCAAAAATAAATAAATAAATAAATAGTCTGGGCACAGTGGCTCACACCTGTAATCTCAGCACTTTGGGAGGCCGAGGCCAGCAGATCACTTGGGGTCAGGAGCTTGAGACCAGCCTGGCCAACGTGGTGAAATCCCGTCTCTACTAAAAGTATAAAAATTAGCAGGGAGTGGTGGTGTATGCCTGTAATTCCCGCTGCTTGGGAGGCTGGGGCAGGAGAATGGCTTGAACTTGGGAGGCAGAGGTTGCAGTGAGCCGATATCATGCCATTGCACTCCAGCCTGGGGGACAAGAGTGAAACTCCATCTCAAAAATTAATTAATTAATTAATTAAATACATTTAATTAAAAATAAAAAGAGAATTAGAAATAGGAAATAGGAAAATGATAAAAATATTGATGGCATATTAGGAGAACAAAAGTTTAGAAATTAAGCTAGAGAAAGAAAGATGAAAACAAATCCAGCTATGGGAATCGCCCTGCTACATCTGTTAGAAACAAGGAACTGAGACACCTCTGAAAGGGCAGGTGAACCGGGGGCTGCCTTTAGGCCTATGGTGGGATTCTGGGGGCCAATAGTAAACACTATTGGGTCACAAATGCAGAAAAGCTTTAAATATTTGAATGAAGAAGCAGGCACACAAAAAGAATAACTTTTAGGATGTCTATTAACCTATAGAAAAGTTAAACAAGTTTACCAGCATTTCCTTGAAACTACAAGGACAGCAGATTCTAAAAAGTTTCTCATAATCTGGAAACGTAAATGTAAATTAATTTATGGTGCTCATCATTATCCATTTGAAATGTTTTAAAATCCAGCTTTAACCTCAGCCCCTATCTAATAGATCAAATGCACAGTGAAAGGAAGACTGTATTTGACAGACGTTTTTACATCTGTTCAGTTTCACTATATATGTATATAAGATATATATACATAAAAATATATATGATATATATATAAAAGCTAGACAAATTTACCTAAACATATTGATACAAAGTGGGATAAACATTATAAATGATCTCAATTTCAGACAGGATTTACTGCTAAATGAGTCCAGGTCAGGACAGGTTTTGCTGCCAAGTGAGTTATGAATGCATTTTCAGTTTTAGGAGAGTTTTAGACTTCAGATGTAGAATCGTGGGATTGCAAACCTATATTACTTTTTTTTTAAATGCCAAAACTCAGTTTTGGCTAAGAATTATAGAGTTGCGCCAAGTAATACTTTTTCAACTATAATTGAGGTCATACAATCTGTTTTGCACAAAGTATAGAGTACAAAGGAACAGTGATGGTATCTCCGAAAGGAGTTATGTAGACATTCCCCCAGAGTAACTCTAGGCACAGAACCACTGGGACAATCTTGTCTTGTGAAGCTGGTCATAGGAACACACTCAAAATTTCCACAACTTTTTCAAGTGTCCTTGTTTTTGACAAAGTAGAGGAAGTAAGTAATCCTATTTAGCACACACTTTTGGTCCCACAGATTGTCAGGAGATCAGAGTAGTTCAATTATGGGATGTTTAGCCTATTCATTCCAGGATACTAACTCACTCCATCAAACTCCAGTTTGCTCCCGAACAGTTAACAGCGTGTTCTGCTCAGGTTTCATAATGAAGTGTGTGTGTGTGCATGCGCGCGAGCGTGTGTATCTGTTTACCAGTAGCATTCTCTCAATTTCTCTCTCTCTTTCAGTATTGCTCCCTTTCTCTCAATATCTCTCTCTCAATATCTCTTTCTCAATCTATCTCTCTTTCTCAACAATTTCCCAATTTTGCTGCTAGAAAAAAAGGTTGCATTGGCTATTACCAAGCATTAGACTAGGAACAGGTATGCTTTTGACTATTTCGCCCTTTATTAGTTCGAAAATTGCAACTCAGCCTGCAATTATTTTAGCACAAACCAAATCAAAAGAAACATAAACACTGATACCAAACCACGGCATCCTAGATATACAAAGCAGAAGCATTTCAGGAAAAATCAATAGACTGAACAAAACAGAGAAACAGAAAATAGTAAATACAGGGAATGTGAGGAAAAATGGATGACAGCCTCCTAGAGTAACTGAATATTGGCTCATAACAGAAAATAAAGATGGAAAAGCAGTGTGAGACCAGGCGTGAACTGATGTGCATGGGCTAAAATGCTCCCATTGCTAATCTTTGTCACCTGGGTGATAAATGTAGGGGGAATAATATTTTTTTATAGCAATAGCTAATGTACATACGGCAGTTTTTATGTGCCGGATATTATCCAGGTGTTTTATATAAATTAGCTTATTTACTTCCTACAGCAACCTTATGAAGAGGGTACTACTACTACTCTCATTTTATAGGCGAAGGGACTAAAGCACAGAGTAGTTCAGTAAACCTGCCCAAATTTTGCAGAGCTAGGAAAGCATGGAGGTGGAATTTAAGCCTAGATAGCTTCTTCTATCTTCACTGTTAACAACCATCATATTCCAGTGACAAAATAAGTATGGGGACCAACTAGAGAAAGAGTCATTGTAGAACTAGGTTGGAGCGGAAGTGAGAATGTCTAGTGGATTTTTTTTTTTTTTTTAAGATGGAGTGTTGCTCTGTTGCCCAGGCTGGAGTGCAGTGGCACCATCTTGGCTCACTGCAACATCCACCTCCCAGATTCCAGTGATTCTCCCACCTCAGCCTCCCAGGTAGCTGGGATTACAGGCGCGTGCACCACGCTTGGCTAATTTTTGTATTTTTAGTAGAGATGGGGTTTCACCATGTTGGCCAGCCTGGTCTCGAACTCCTGGTCTCAAGTGATCCACCCGCCTTGGCCTCCCAAAGTGCTGAGATTTCACGCACGAGCCACTGCGCCTGGTCCCTTTTGATGAAAGATGGAGGTTGATATTCTTGCCTGCTGAGTTTAGAGCTCAGAGACTGTTAAATCTGGAGTTGTGGCAGCCACTTGCTATCACATGGACACTTTGCCTGCTACCACCACAATAGAAGAAAAAGTCAGGGTGTGGAGAGAGGCCAAACTCTGAAAATAAGACTTGAGCCTTGAATCCAGTCGTGTCCAAACTCTCTCTCTTACTCAAGGTTTTAGTTGTGTGAGGCAATAGATTCTCTTTAACAAACCTCATTTGTATCGGGTTCTTTGTCATTAAAAAATGTACTAGCAAATACAGAGTAAGAGTTTGGAAGAGAAATAAGGTTGGTTTCAACAACTCATGCTTGAGGTTGTCAGTAAAACAATAAGTGGAGATGTTCCATAGATACTTGGGAATATAAACTAAATGAAAGTTCACAAGCAGAGATGCCTGTTCAGAGACTCCTTCAGCAGTTAGAGTTGATTATAAAGAGACTAATTGAACAATGAGTGTGAGTTAACTCTACAACTCAGGTGGTTGTACAGTTGAGGGGAAAATCAAAGACGGAGCTCCAGGGAAGTGTTCTTCTTAATATTTTCAAAATACATGTGCCCGGTCAATAAAATTTTTAAGAAAATTTTCCAATGTAGGCTTAAGTGGTTGCAAAGTGTATATTTTTCTGCATATTCTGACATTTTAAAGTAAAATGGTTATATCACTCTTTTAAATATATTATATGAATTCCAAAAGCTGTACCAATTTAATATTTATCATAAACCATTAAAAAATACATGCACAAACTCTTCTTTAACATAGAAATGCACGTCAGCTTTTTTCTTGAACTCATTTCAATTATATTTCCCTAAAGTATTTTACCCTAAAGTAATATATTTTAATGCTTAGAAATATTTAATAAATCATTTTATACTTCTCTCCATAAAAGTATGTATAAAAACTGAACCTAAGGCACTTTTATTTTCTGTGATTTTAGGGCTGTATGCTAAAAATGCTTTTCTAGATTGAGGTATTAAAATGATTTTCAGTACCAACATACCAAAACAAGGTATATATGTTACGATTTGGTAACTAATTATTAATATAAACCATTTTGGAAATGCATGTGGAAATAGCTGTTAGTTATATCATTGCCACCTCTATGCCACCTGCAGTGGTAATAATGATAATAGGAATAATAATAGGAGTGGTTAACACCTCTATGCCACCTGCGGTGGTAATAATGATAATAGGAATAATAATAGTAGCAGTAAACATATATTGAATTTTATTATGGGCCAGGCATTGTCTAAATCCTTTTCCTTTTAGTTTACTTACTCTTCGCAGCAACACTATGATGTAGTGACTCTTACTACCCACATTTTAAGTTTGTCTGTGGATTACTATTACTTACGATTACTTATCACTAGAAGAAAATGGGATTTTTAGTATCGATTCTACTTTTTAATTTTAATGATGTACAATCTGAGAAATCTTTACTCCCATAAGTAACTAACGGGAATAGAAGGTTTTATTATTTAAAACTTCGTTCAAGTTACATGCTAAAAAATTGTATTTTTATTTTATTGTTTAGTTTTAATTTTTTTACTTTTATTTTTTTTGAGACAGGGTCTCACTCTATTACTCAGGCTGCGGTGCAGTGGCACAATCACAGCTCACTGCAGTCTCAAACTCTCAGGCTCAAGCGATACTCCCACTTCAGCTTCCTGAATAGCTGGGACTAAAGGTACATGCCACCATGCCCGGCTAATTTTTATTTTTATTTTTTTAGAGATCAGGGTTTCACCATGTTGCCCAAGCTGGTCTCAGACTCCTGAGCCCAAGCAATCTGTCCACCTCGGCCTCCCAGAGTGTTGGGATTATAGGCGTCAGCCACTGAACCAGGCCACATTTTTATTTTAAATTATCTCATTGACAACACAATTAGGTGCTCCTTCAATTCTGTTGAAATCGTGGAATTAGAAACTACCTAACTTGCAAGTATATTTGTTGCTCGGTTAGAGTAATGTCATTTCTGGGAAGTCTCCCAAAGAGGCTTCACTAAGAGTTATCAGATGATTATTAGTTACTCTTACTCTTCACTTGGAGGCATCTCAATATACACAGAAAATGCTAGGAAAATCTAAAAGTTGTTAGTTCACCTCTGCAAATATAATATTTCACCTGATACGTGATTTACTTATTTTAAAAAAATTCTTGGAGCTTCAGGATTAGTTCATTCAATGTATGGATAACGTCCAACGTGTAAAATAATTGGCCAAACCATCGTTTTGTCAAACTAATAAGCCAAATCATACTTTCTTTTTTCTTTTTATTTTTTTGAGCCCAGGCTGGAATGAAGTGGTGCGATCACAATTCACTGTAGCCTTATCTCTCAGGCTCAAGCGATCCTCCCATCTCAGCCTTCTGAGTAGCTGGGACTACATTCATTCATTCATTCATTCATTTTAGAAATGTTGCCTGGACTGGTCTTGAACTCCTGGACTGAAGCAATCCTTCCACCTCAGCCTCCCAAAGTGCGGATTACAGGTATGAGTCACTGTGTGGAGATTCACGCTTACTTTCCATCAGAATAAAAAAAAAAGACTTCATTTTTGAATTAATATACATCCCAATAATTATAATCTTCCTTCCTAATTCTAAGGCTAAGATAAATATTTAGGTAAGTCATGAAGCTTTGGCAGGAGTTTGTTACAGAATGAAATAAGGGACTGCCACTTGTCTGAGTCTCTTTTGTTTTCCTTCGAGAAGAATCTATTGTCAGGGATAATGCATTTTGTGATCATGTGTAGAAGTTGGAAGAGATGAGGTTGTTGACCGAAACTGCCATGATTTTTGCTGCCCTACCCAAGCATACATCTATGGTTCACTATTAATAGAAATAGATTGGCCGCCTGCAGCTTCCCAGTCCCAGGACCGGGGGACGCGCACCTCTGCTCTGGCGCGGGTCAGGCCGTGGCGGAGGGACTGGCCGGTCCCTTCCTCCGCGCCGGTCCCAGTCCCGCGGCTGCCGCCGCGCTCCGAGCCCGCATTCCCGAGCTGCCGCTGTCGTCGCTCACTCGGCGCCTCTCTCCCGGACGCCCTCTCCTCGGGACGATGGCGCGCGGCGGCCGCCGCCTGGGGCTCGTCCTGGGGCTGCTGCTGGAGCTGCTGCTGGCCCGCGGGCGCTGCGGGCCAATCCCACCGTGCGCAAGGAGCGCGTGGTGCGGCCCGACTCTGAGCTGGGCGAGCGGCCTCTAGGGGACAACCAGAGCTTCCAGTACGGCCAGGAGGCCTTCCTGGGCAAGGAGGACTCCAAGACCTTGGACCAGCTCACCCCGGACAAGAGCAAGGAGAGGCTGGGGAAGATTGTTGATGGAATCCACAATGATGGAGACGGCTTTGTCACTACTGAGGAGCTGAAGACCTGGATCAAACGGATGCAGAAAAGACACGTCTTCGATAATGTCGCCAAAGTCTGGCAGGATTATGATAGGGACAAGGATGATAAAATTTCCTAGGAAGAATACAAACAAACCACCTATGGTTACTACCTAGGAAACCCCGCGGAGTTTCATGATTCTTCAGATCATCACACCTTTAAAAAGATGCTGCCACGTGACGAGAGAAGATTCAAAGCTGCAGACCTTGATGGTGCCCTGACAGCCACTCGGGAGGAGTTCACTGCCTTTCTGCATCCTGAAGAGTTTGAGCATATGAAGGAAATTGTGGTTTTGAAAACCCTGGAGGACATCGACAAGAACAGGGATGGGTTTGTGGATCAGGATGAATATATTGCGGATATGTTTTCCCATGAGGAGAATGACCCTGAGCCAGACTGGGGTTTATCAGAACGGGAGCAATTTAACAAATTCTGGGATCGAACAAGGACCGGAAGTTGGACAAAGACGACATTCGTCACTGGATCCTCCCTCAAGATTATGATCACGCACAGGCTGAGGCCAGGCATCTGGTATATGAGTCAGACAAAAACAAGGATGAGAGGCTAAAGAGGAAATATTGGAGAACTGGAACATGTTTGTTGGAAGCCAAGCTACCAATTATGGGGGAAGATGTTACAAAGAATCATCATGAGCTTTGATAGACACCAGAATATGGCAGACTGTCATAGGCGTTGTTATTGTCTTGGATGGTTGCTTCAATTGTCTAATTTACAGCAGTTGTGTTCCTACAAAAAGCAAGTTTATACCTCAGATTGGGGTATAAAAATTGTTTTTCACTCAGTATTTACTGGAACATGGGACATCACTATTCTTTCAGTAAGATTTCTCCCAAAACACTTGAAAACCTTGGTAAATTGCAGTTCTCTCTGGGGATATATTCGTACAACACGACTTTTTAAAAGTTGTTTTTTTTGTTTTTTCCCGGCTGGGCGCCCTGGCTCAAGCCTGTAATCCCAGCACTTTAGGAGGCCAAGGCGGGCAGATCACGAGGTTAGGAGTTCAAGACCAGCCTGGCCAACATAGTAAAACCCCGTCTCTACTAAAAAAATACAAAAAAAAAAAAAAAAAAAAAAAAAAAGGACAGGCTTGGTGGCAGACACCTGTAGTCCCAGCTACTTGGGAAGCTAAGGCAGGAGAATCTCTTGAACCTGGGAGTCAGAGATTGCAGTGATCCGAGATCACTGCACTCTAGCCTGGGCGACACAGCAAGACTTTGTCTCAATTTTTTTTTTTTTTTTAAATTAAAACTTAAAGGAGAACAAAACTTGACAAAGCTCTGTTCTTCCGAAGTTGGGTGGGTTGGGGGAGGCAGTAATATGAAATGACTGCCATGTATTTTAACTACCAGATTTTATATATTCGCCACTGTTAACTAGTTAGAAAGTGGAAATTCTTATCAAAAGTAGTATCATCCTAGGTAAGCTTATTTCAGAATAAGTCTAATATTTCAGATTCTTCCGTCTCGACTTTATACTCTGAGCTGTTACTGTAAGTGGTGTGTATGAAACCTCCATGCATTTTCCAGGATGGACCTGCTAATATGCACAATAAATCCATGTCTTTGTTTTTCTACTAAAAAGCAATCAAGAAAGATAATGTGAAAAAGAAAGGAATGTAGAGGTAGGGAAAAAGATGAATGTCAGACATTTGAAGAACTATAGGAAAATGATAAACACTAAATATACTTGAGGAAACTTTCTTGGTGTGCCAGTGAGGTAGGCCTGATCTTTGAAACAGTGAATAGGAATACAATGCATTTCCTCGATGATCACTGATTAGAAGAAGGTGGTGGGATCCTTGGGAAGCCAAATGTAGTGAAGTTCTGGATCATGTCCCATCCAGTCCAGTGAATCCAGACCCTTGGCCTCTTCCCCCAGAACAGCTTATACTATGGAATGAGGACAAGGTGATATTCTGAGCCATGGACTGAATTGGCAGACACAACCTGTCAGATGAAAATTTCACCTTGTAAGGAGGAGGTGAATGAAATAAAGGATCCCCTAAAGATCTTTTTTTTTTTTTTTTTTTTTTTTTTTTTTTAAAGAAATAGGTTTAAGACAGAGAAAAGTGCTAAGACCTACTATGGGTTTATGGTGTCTTCATTAAAGATTGCTTCATCCCATTATCCTCAGCAAACTAACACAGGAACAGAGAACCAAACACTGCATGTTCTCACTTATAAGAGGGAGCTGAATGGTGAGAACACATGGACATATGCGGGGGAACAACACACACTGGGGCCTGTGGGGAGGCGGCTGGTGTAGGGGAGGAAGAGCATCAGGAAGAATAGCTAGTGGACGCTGGGCTTAATACCTAGGTGATAGGATGATTTGTGCAGCACACGCTTACCTATGTAACAGACCTGTACATCCTGCACACGTACTTTGGCACTTAAAAGTTAAAATATCAACACAGATATTTTGAATTATCCCTGTGTTTTCACTCTAGAATTTTCACTCTCAGGGTGATTCAATACAGTTTTGGAATGCATGAAAGACACGTCTTTCTTTTGTAATAATTGAAAATGCAGCTGTGAAAGGTGAGGGGAGATAGCAAGAAAGAACAGGCATGATATCTTGACCATGATGTGTTGTCAAGAAGATCAAGTTTGGAAAAGAATAGTTATGGAATTTGAGGATTTGGAAATTGATAATCTTAAAACTATTCATGCCCTTTTATCCCTTGAAAAGTCGTAGAGTACCTCCAGGGGCATGTCGGCCCCATTTGAAAACTGTGCTTTAGTTATTTAAGGTTTGGGGAAGATGAATCCGTTGAAGTAAACATCAGAGAAACCCTACAGAGAATGGGTTCTCAACCTGGGATTTTGTGGGTGCACTCCAGTGTGGGGCACAAGCCCTCTAAACTTGTACTACAATTTTTGTGTCCTAATACATTTTGGCAAGTGGATAATTTTAATAGCTTTCATCAGTAAGTGACTATCACTAAAAAATGTTTAGATTCCGTATTATGAAGAGAATATACTAGGTCAAGTTTTCTATAACTAATGTATGCTTTCTTATTAGTGAACTTTTTGTTTGTTTGTGTGCTTGTTTTTGAGACAGAGTCTTGCCCAAGCTAGAGTGCAGTGGTGCCATCTTGGCTCGCTGCCGCCTCCACCTCCCAGGTTCAAGCGATTCTCCTATCTCATCCTCCCGAGTAGCTGGGACTACAGGTGTGCACCACCAGCCCAGCTAATTTTTGTATTTTTAGTAGAGATGACGTTTTACCACATTGGCCAGGCTGGTCTTGAACTCTTGGCCTCAATGGATCTGTCCGCCTCAGCCTCCCAAAGTGCTGGCATTACAGGCATGAGCCACCACATCGGGCCTTTTATTAGTAAACTTTGAAAGGTCAGTTGATACCTTGTGTGGTTCCAAAAAGGTTTTAACAGCTTAAAAAGCTGCAAATAATAAAGCAAAATAAAATGAGGGAACCAGAGTAAATGGAACATCAGGGTTTAGGAACGCTTTTACACTGTTGATGGGAATGTAAATGAGTTCAACCATTGTGGAAGACAGTGTGATGATTCCTCAAGGATCCAGAGCCGGAAATACCATTTGACCCAGCAATCCCATTACCCAAAGGATTATAAATCATTCTACTATAAAGACACATGCACATGTATGTTTATTGCAACACTGTTCACAAGAGCAAAGACTTGGAACCAGCCCAAATGCCCATCAGTGATAGACTGGATAAAGAAAATGTGGCACATATTTATCATGGACTATTATGCAGCCACAAAAAAGAATGAGTTCATGTCCTTTGCATGGACACTGATGAAACTGGAAGACATAATTCTCAGCAAACTAACACAGGAACAGAAAACCAAACACTGCATGTTCTCGCTCGTAAGTGGGAGTTGAACAGTGAGAACACATGGACACAGGGAGGGGAACATCATCATACACTGGGGCCTGTCAGGGGGTTGGGGTAAAGGGGAGGGAGAGCATTAGGACAAATACCTAATGCATGCAGGGCTTAAAACCTAGATGACGGGTTGATAGGTGCAGCAATCCACCATGGCACATGTATACCTATGTAACAAACCTGCACGTTCTGGACATGCATCCCAGAACTTAAAGTAAAAAAAAAAAAAAAAAAAAGAAGTAACGTAAAGCTAAGAGCAAGATTGGAGCACAGAACATAGTGAGAGACCTTCATTTTCTTGTTAAGATCAGGCCATAACTGTGAGTACAGGTAGTCCCTCTTTATCCACGATTTCATTTTCCATGATTTCATTTACTACAGTCGATCATGATTTGAAAATACTCAATGGAAAATTCCAGAAATAATTCATACATTTTAAATTGTAGGCTGTTCTGAGCAGCATGGTGAAATCTCCTGCCATTGCACTCTGTCCTGCCTGGGATGTGAATCATCCCTTTGTCCAGCATAAACAACCTGTATATGCTACCCCATCATTAGTCGTTTAGTAGCCCACTCAGGTATCAGTTAGGAATGACTGGGAGCACAATTCAGGATCCTAATAAAGCACCCACCTCACCTCTGCACAGAGATGCCTGTGGCAACACCTTTGCAGAGGGCAAGATTCTTCTCCAAAAGTAATATGTGGTGAGTTCTAACACACAGACAAATGAGCTCTCAGAAGGTCAAATTCCTTCACTCTAATCATGTCCAGAATTATTTTATCCTGGAAAAACTTTTGAGCAACTATAATTGAACATTGGCCTTAGCCACAAAACTATTTCAGAAAAGGAACCACAGAGTATATAACTTTAAGAAATATAATTTCCTGGTGAACATATTAAGTTAAACTGTAAAATATTGATAATGGACTTATGCAGTTGTAAATTATGAACCCATTTAATGTTGGATGATATTGAACAAAAATAATGACTTTAATTTTAGAGTACTTGGTCTCTAGCTCTTTTTTGGGAAGTAATGGTGTAGGAAAGTTGATTCTCTCTTAAAGCCAATCTTGGAGTACCTGAAATAGAGCCATGTTATCTACATATAAAAGAGTATCTTTCTTATTTTCAGAGGAGGGTCATACATCTAAATCATAGTGTCAAATCATAAAGATAAAAATATAAAAGAGTGAATATTACAGATTCCTATTTTGCCTCAATGGAAGTTGTTAGCTGATACATCAAGAAACCACTTTCCCACCTCCAGAATAATGCTTAAGCAAATGCAAATATATACAGATTCTAAATGGGCATCGAAAGCAAAACAAAACAAAATTTTATAGTGAGTTTATTCACTGTGACCAATAATTCATTTTTCCCTCTAAGTCAAAGGACTAGAAGATAAATGAAAGCCTAGGAAATTATTATATGATTTGTAACAGAGCCAGTAACACTTATCAATTGTTTCATTTGATCCTCCTGCATTTTCCAGCCCCCTTGTAGTTAGTGAGCTCGTATGACTAGCTTTGGCCAATAAAATGAAAGCAAAATTGATCTTCGGGCAGAGGTAGTAAAAAGTCTATGTATAATTTTCTAGTTTTTTTTTTTTTTCTCCTGATTGAGGAAATTGCGTATTCCCTATGGGGCATCTATAAGTTGGTGGGCATTGGCTAACCTGGGTCTCTGAGTGACTATGTGGAGCAGAGGCTTTTACTGACCTGTGATAGACATATATAATGAGCAAGAAATACATTCTCACTATTGGCCAGGTGTGGTGTCTCATGCCTGCAATCCCAGCACTTTGGGAAGCTGAGGTAGAAGGACTGCTTGAGTCTAGGAATTCCAGACCAGCCTGGCCAACACAGTGAGATTCTGTCTCTACAAAAAAATAAAAAAGTTAGCTCGGCACGGTGGCAAATGCTGTAGTCCTAGCTACTTACGAGGCTGAGGTGAGAGGATTGCTTGAGCCTGGGAGTTTGAGGCTGCAGTGATATGATCATGCCACTGCACTCCAGCCTGGGCTACAGAGCAAGACCTAGTCTCAAACAAAATAAAATAAAACAAACAAACAAACAAAAACTTTACTATGTTAAGCCATTGAGAATTCAGGATTAATTTGTTACTACAATATAACCCAGTCTATTCCAACTAATACTTTTTTGTAATAGATTTCTCCACAAGATAATAGGAGAGGTTAATAATATTAATAAGGAAATAGCTTTATCTAAAGAATGCCTGATCTTCATGGTGAACCTTGGTTTGAGAATCCTAGCGTTAGTTTAAAAAACATGGAGCTAGAATACACGTTGGAAGAAAGACATAATAAGCTAGTAGGTTAAAAAAAATTGCCCTTTAAAAAATGGGAATAAAGCATTTCTGGGATCTAAACTCACAGGTTTATGTGTGTAAAGTTAATAAAGGTAAACAAGGTAGCATGCATTCAAAGCAATGCTTAAGGCATACCAATTCTAGGTCAGAAAACGTTGCACTATTCTTTAATTCATTTAGGTTGTGCTATTAAAGTGGATATACTACATATGGGAACAACGTTGATATCCAGTCAGAGAGGATCCTGGGAAGGGAAAAGTCTCAGTTTAGGTTTAAACCTTTGTAAAATGAGGATAACATTTTCAATCTTTCAGAGTAGTTATGAGAAATAATTATATCAACATGATACATTCTAACTGCTTAGTCTATCTGAAGGAAAAACAAGCTTTTTCTTTTCTTCTTTCTGCTATACTCTCACTCTCACACTCAACACTGAACATTTATGTGACCAGATGTGTGAGGGGTTTACCCCGCAACATATCCAAGAGACACCAACTGGGTGTCCTATGATTCAATTCAATTCTGACACTATCTGGAGATCTCACAGGCTAAGAACTCAGCCCACACTTCAGATGTCAATTACAAGTAATAGGTTATCATGTACACTTCTGACCAACTTTGTATAAACTAAGGTTCCCATGCTTCTCCTCCTTGAGTTTGATTAATTTGCTTGGATGTGTCAACCTAAATAACACACAAAAAGAGACTCTCTAAGGGAAAAAGATATTTATGTGGGGATAGAGAATTGTAATGGGAATATGCAAATCATAGTAAATTATGTGCATACTCAAGGAAGTAAAGGAAGACAAAGGTTTTTAAAGGAAAAAAATGAGGAGGATTACCTTGTAGTTTTGAAATAATTATACTTAGCTAGAAGGATCAATGACAAAGGTGACACTAGTCTGAGGTTAAACAAGCAGTTGCTGGGCAGATGTCCTTGCGAAGCCTTTTTTTGTGTATGGTTGTGATGGTCTTTATGCAAAGAGGTAGTTTTTGCAGAGTCTTTTGTGATAGCTTTTGTTATCAGATATAAAAGCATGAAAACCTCTCTTCATGGCTGTATTTGTCAGATATTTTGCTTGTTTAAACGTTAGTGACTTCATTTTGATTCTGATAACTTTCACATTTCCTCCTTTCGGTCAAGAACTTTGTCCAAAAGCATCACGGATCAATCATCCTGTAGGTAGGTCTTAATGTCCCTTGGTGCTGGGATAAACCCATCCTGGTTGTGGGGAATGATTGGTGACTAGGAGTCAGTGTCAAAACCCTTTTAGCCACGTTTTAGCAATAAAGAAGGTTTGAAGGGAGTGGCTCTCAGATTAAGTCTACCAGGAATCTATTATTAAGTTTAATTTTGTCTTTTCTGTAGTATTTTGTTATCATCTCAAAGTGCTGGGCCTTCTTTTTTTGTTAGGAGTTGTACTTCTGCAAAAATGTAACAAGTAACAGACACAAAGTTTAAAAAGGGAACATACAAAACAAAATTAATAGTAATATGACAGTTTTAGTTTGTATAATGGTTTTAAGCCATGAACCTAGGTTTAAAGATAACCAATTGAATACATCAAATTACCATAGAGAATTAAGTGAGACCTGGTGTAACCATGTGGCCTGTTTTCTTATTTTGTGAACATGGGTCTCAATTTTTCCAGAGGAATTTATCCAGGTACAGCCTGTAGTATTGGCAATAGCACAGACATTTTCTTATTTAACCAATGAATACCAAAAATTTCTTAGAACAGTTTCTGTTAAGTTACTAGCAGAAAGTATTGATTGTAAAATTTCAGTTATGCGATTATCCTGCCAAGTAAAAAGGTAGGCATTAAGCGGGATAAGACTCTCATTGTGATATAAAGTCTTATTCCAACATCTTGGGGGAAATCTGTCTACAGTATGAAAATGTCAGCTTCTCTGGCTTTGCAGTTTGAATGTGTCTGATCATAACTTTGGGTGATTTGTTGAACTTTGGTATGGCCCATCGGTCAGACATGAGGCTTGTTTTCTAAAATTCATCTAGTTTCAGCTTTAGGGATTTAGGAACAGAAAAGTTTTCTGTGTTTGTTTTTAGTTGGAAAGTTGTAGGCTAATATTGAAGGAAATGAGGAGAATGCAGGATCTAGTCAAGTCTATAGGGAGACCAAAAGAACCTGAAAACAATGCACAGAGCTACAATCTAATAACAGGTTTATTATAGTTTTTCTTTAGAAACATACCCTTTTCTCTCTACCTTGATCATACAGGAGTTTTAGACTTAAAAACTTCTTGATGCTGGGAAGCCAAACCAAAGCAGACTTTAGATTTTACTCACAGTCTTAAGATTA
The DNA here is from genome assembly GCF_047675955.1 of Chlorocebus sabaeus. Taxonomy (NCBI): domain Eukaryota; kingdom Metazoa; phylum Chordata; class Mammalia; order Primates; family Cercopithecidae; genus Chlorocebus; species Chlorocebus sabaeus. The sequence continues at coordinate 88,900,910 of NC_132916.1, forward strand.
TTTGGCCTTCCATGAAGTGATAATTTTAACTACTGTAAAATTGTGAACTCTGGAAGCCAGACGTTTTATGCACCTTCCTAAACGTGACATTTTAGCCAAGGCCTTGGTAGTAGAACCAATGTTTCCAATTGTATCCTGCTTATAAGGAGAGGACAGTTGTTTTCTTAATTGAACTTATGGAAACAATTATATGATAAAAAATAAGAACCCTTATGAATAGTTTCTGAATATTGGAGTAATTAGACGGGAGAGAAAGCAAGCGCTTCCATCTTTGTTCACAAAAGTCTACTTCATCAAATTATTGTAAACTATAGATATCTCATGAAAAAAAGTTTCCTTAAATTTGAAAACAAAATATTTAAGTGAAGAACTAAAAATGTTTTAAATAAAAGTCATAAAACCATTATTTTGATCAGTTAATTGATTAACTTTATGTAATTAATTTTTTGTTTCGCTTGATCTTGATTAGCAGTTTTATGAACCCATCAATCTCTTTATTACAGTTCTGGAAACATGTTTTCAGTCCATCAATTTCAAAGTTATCAGAAATCTGTGCTCAAGAGTGCTTGTTAGAGTCTTTTCCATAAAAAGCAAGTTTGGACTATCATTGATTGCAAATGCTTTTAGAGAATAATCCAAAACAATAACCATGGATGACAAATATTTAGAATATCCACAGCTAAACTTTCATAAAAGTTCCCAATAATGAGGAAATTTAGATAGTCCAATTACATGCAGCATTTTAAGATGATAACCAGAATCATGACTGACAGTCACATCAGGAGCATCAGACTTTTATAAATTTCATGTAATCTTTAGAATACTCAAATTAATAACATATCCATACAAATAAAACTTTTAAAAAGATTTAACATAACCTAATTATTACTGATAACATACTAGATTCTTATGAATTTACATTTTTTTAAATTGAGACAGAGTCTCGTTCTGTCACCCAGACTGGAGGACAATGGCGTGATCTCGGCTCACTGTAACTTCTGCCTCCCGGGTTCAAGTGATTCTCCTGCCTCAGCCTCCCGAGTAGCTGGGATTACAGGTGCGTCACCATGCGTGGCTAACGTTTGTATTTTTTACTAGAGATTGGGTTTCACCATGTTGGCCAGGCTGGTCTCAAACTGCTGACCTCAGGTAATCCGCCCACCTTGGCCTCCCGAAGTGCTGGGATTACAGGCATGAGTCACCATGCCCAGCCTGAATTTACATAATTTTTGAAACATAACCATAAATGTAAGTGAAAGAGGATCTAGTATTACTTATCATTTGACAATGCCCCCCATTCAATTTACCAAATGAGCCTAACCATTTACTATTTCTACAAATGACAGATGCATTCTTTGATGCTTTCCAGGGACCCAACTGGAAAATCCCAAAGTTAATTATAGGCCAAAAAGACTTAATTTAGGATTCTGATCCTGGGAACCCTTGCCAGAGATGTCAAAATATTCACAACACTTGATCAAAGCAGTCACAGGTCACTGTAAAATAATATTTATTCATTTAACTAGAGTAATAACCAAAAGAATTCAAAAGTAATACAGAAAGTTGCATGGATATAAAAACTTTACCCTTTTAAAGTTCTGTTTTCCCAAGAAATCACAAACCTTAGCTAGGCATGGTGGCTTATACCTGTAATCTGGAAGGCCAAAGCAGGAGGATTGCTTGAGCTCTGGAGTTCAAGTTCTGGAGACCAGCCTGGGCAATAGAGTGAGACCTCATCTCTGAAAACATACCAAAACAAAAACAAAAACTGACAAACAAACAAACAAACAAAAAAACAGCCAGGTGTGGTGCTGTTTGCCTGTAGCTATTTAGGAGGCTGAGGTGGGAGAATCACTTGAGCCCAGGAGATCGAGGCTGCAGTGAGCCATAATCACGCCACTGCACGGCAGCCTGGGTGAAAGAATGAGACTCTCAGAAACATAAAAAACAAAAAACCGAATAAAGACAAAGACCATACAGGAAAATATCTTCATAAAGCTTAAAATATTTGTTTTTTGTTTTTTGGGTTTTTTTTGTTTTTTTTTTTTTTTTAGGTCACTTACCAAAAAGGTAAAGAAAAACCTCCTGTGATGTGGTTGCTTCTACTTATGGGAAGCCCATTTAGCTAACCTGGAAATCAAACCTGATGAAAAGTGTACTTGACTTTAATCAGACACAGGAAGAATGTGTCCGGAATTATGTGTATACACTACAGTATGGAGTAATGTAAACAAAAAACTGATACCTTAAGGAGGCAAACAGAGTAACAACACAGGAAGTTTCCTAGTTATATGGAACAATTCAAACACATCAAGAAAAGCCAAGAGTGCAGAATCAAGTTATACTGGAGGAAAATATTGCTTTTCCAGGACTTTAGGGTAAGCATTTTAGTGTCAGGCTATAACAGCAGAACGATAACCAGAGGGGAAAACATAAAAAGTTAATGAGAGTTAACAAAAAAGTTGAAGGAGAGAGTTATCATCTCAGTCAAGCAAAACAATATACCTATTGAAGGGGAAAAAACTGAAGGTAATGATGTATGACCTGCAAATCACATGCAGCAAGGTACAGGAAAAGTTAAACTTCTGAGATATAAATCTGAGATGCTTCCAAAATTTTTTTACCTGAATAGATAAAATAAGCATTCCGAATAACAAAGACAGTATTTTCCACTGAAGCTAGAGAAATTAAAACATCTCAGAAAGAAATCTGGCAGAAATAGAAATTGTCTATAGTTTAGAAGATGTCTGTTAAAGAAACAGATTTCAGAATTAATCAAAACCTCTTTTAATTTTACTAAGAGCAAATCAATACTTGGAGAAAACCTTGTTGTTCTAACATAGGGGGACTAAATGTTTTGTTTTCTATTAGTGTATGGTTACCATCAAAGCTCAATCTACAGAAAGGCTTCTAAATAATTCCTTTCTAATTAATTATAGCCAACTTGATCACACACAGATTTAAAAAATAAGGCGCAGTGGCTCACGCCTGTAATCCCAGCACTTCGGGAGGCTGAGGTGGATGGATCAAAAGGTCTGGAGACTGAAACCATCCTGTCCAACATGGTGACACCCTGTCTCTACTAAAGTACAAAACATTAGCTGGGCATGGTGGTGCGCACCTGTTGTCCCAGCTATTTGGAAGGCTGAGGCAGGGGAATCCCTTGAACCTGGGAGTCAGAGATTACAGTGAGCCAAGATCATGCCACTAACTCCAGCCTGGTGACAGAGCAAGACTCTGGCTCAAAAATAAATAAATAAATAAATAAATAAATTCCCCCTGCATGAACCTTATTATGACTTACTCAGATGACTGATGACATGCTTGGATTTTCTGCTTTGTTCTATAGATGACCAGTCATTTTATTTTAGGACAAACATTTACTACACGAAAATCTTCCTTGTACAAAATGATTCTCTCTTCTTTTTAACTTTTATTACCAAAAATACATCTTCATATCCACAACTTTCTTCACATCTCTCTCCTACTTATTGACTCCTCTCTATCTTGTTTCTATTTCTTTCCTATATCCAGAGTTTGGATATAGGAGACTATTTAAATAGCCTGTGAATTAGATAAAATTATTCTTTTTTCCCCTCAATAAAGAACATACTTTATGCCTTTTAAACATTTTTTCTTATTAAAAATGCATTTTACTTTTTGGGCACACTTTATATACAGAACTGTATACATTAAATAGAATTTTAACTTAGTAACTTTAGTTTTTAGCAACCAATTTTGAACTGTCACATCAGTATTTTTGAGATAAGAACTATCTTATAATTTTTAGAAATCTCTCTCTCCCCATAACATAATTTTTTAGGTATAACAGACCCAAATATATTTAATATTTCAATAAAATGTAAGAAGCTAAGAATAAACTTATTCATGTTCAGCAATTTGTTTCAGTTTTTAAAAATCTTATTTGGAAATGACTCAGACATTTAGTGACTATCTATTTCTTAATTTACCAACTTTAAGATTTTAAATTACATAAAAGTTCTCCTGAGTAGCTGAGACTACAGGCACGTGCCATCATGCCTGACTAATTATTTTTGATGTTTATTCCATTTACATTTACCTAATTTATTTTTTAACAGTTTTCCTAGATTACTTATGAAAACTGAGATATTAGACAAAGCTAGTCATCATTTCAAGCTTTTTCCCTGTTAAACATTTTGGCTGGAGTGCAGCGGTACGATCAAGGCTCACTGCAACCTTTGCATTCTGGGCTCAAGTGATCCTCCCACCTCAGCCTCCTGGGTAGCTGGGACTACAGGCATGCGCCACCATGTCTGACTGATTTTTGTATTTTTTGTAGAGACGAGGTTTCACCACGTTACCCAGGCTGGTCTCAAACTCCTGGGCTCAAGCAACCCACCTGCCTCGGCCTCAGTGCTGAGATTACAAGTGTGCACCACCATGCCTGACCCGTTAACCATTTTTATAGTATGTGAATATTAAGTGTTCATCTAAGTGAGAAACTTAAAATAAAATATATGGATGCTTTGCTGATAACTCAGAAGATTACAGCTGTTTTCATTAAACCAACTGTATTCGTCCATTTCACACTGCTGATAGACATACCTGAGACTGGGCAATTTACAAAAGAAAGAGGTTTACTGGACTCACAGTTCCGCATGGCGGAGGACGCCTCACAATCATAGCAGAAGGTGAAAGCCTCGTCTCCCATGGCAGCAGACAAGAGAAGAGAGCTTGTGCACGGAAATTCCCATTTTTAAAACCATCGAATCTCATGAGACTTATTCACTATCATCAGAACAGCATGGGAAAGACTCGCCCTCATGATTCAATTATCTCCTGCCGGGTCCCTCCCACAACACCTGGGAATTATGGGAGCTACAAGACGACATTTGGGTGGGGACACAGAGCCAAACCATATGACCAACAAAATCAGAGTAGTCTTACTCAGCAAAAAATCTCATAAACAGAGATCATTCTGTTTTCAGCTGGGTTTATAGTTCTACAATCTTTGTTGTCAAACCCTAACACCTTAAAACGTCTACTTGGTGAAAAATGTAAAACAATGTGACCTGTAAATCCACCAAAAATATATGCTGACAATTTTGAAGACATTTCTATCTTTATTTTACTAATAATTTTAAAACCAGCTTATTTATTGAAGATTTACTTAAGTCATGTGAACTAAAAAGCATGAGGGTTAATTATTACGTATTTTGTATGAGTGCTTATTTATCTAAGCCAATCTGAATAGAAGTCCTTAAGGGATTTCTGGTTGAATATGCCAGATTTTTACCATGTAGATACGACATATAACATAACATATGGACATACGTGTAAACACACCTAAACACATATACACACATAAGAATCTTATAACTTTCATTGTAGAATTCTAGTCATGAGGTAGCAGTACAGACTCACTGGTTTATAAAAGACAGTTGGATCTCAATTATATTTCTGACAAAATTGGGACCTATTCACATGACTAAACTTTATTTGCCCCAACAGATAATCTAATAAAGACTGTTGATCAAAATTTTGGGTAAAGCAGTTTCCAAGGCAGTTTAATTTTTAAGAAAACTATTTCACCCATTTTTTTTTTCAGTTTCACCTGAATTTAGGGTTAAATTTTCAATGTCTACAATTTAGGCAGGACTAGCTTAATTGTATAAGAATAACAAAATCTCCAAGTAGCTTTGAACTATGAAGAAACCTATCTTTTGTTTGTTGACCTGGTTTGCTTGATTAGAATCGTGAGTGGGAAGATATTTTAGCATTGTTTCCTCCAGATTTTTATTTTGGCCTCTGTGTGACAGAAAAAGCAAAATGTTTATGTTAGATAGAGATATCTTATATTATTGTGCTGAGCTGAAGATTTTGACTTGCTTGATCTGAGAGTCTAACTTTTATAAACATTTATCTAATTATTTCTCTTTTATATTATTAATTTTTCAATTAAGTGTTCTATCATCATATGCAATTTTTAGTCAGGCAACCTAAACTTATATTTCTAAGAGGTATCTAAGCTGTTGGTTACCATGAAATTGTTGTGATTTGTGAAGTCATTAATTTTAAGGCCCTTTAAGACTTCTTTTTTTTATTTATTTTTTTATTTTTTTATTTTTTTATTTTTTTGAGACAGAGTCTCGCTCTGTCGCCCAGGCTGGAGTGCAGTGGCCAGATCTCAGCTCACTGCAAGCTCCGCCTCCTGGGTTCACGCCATTCTCCTGCCTCAGCCTCCCGAGTAGCTGGGACTACAGGTGCCCGCCACCGTGCCCGGCTAGTTTTTTGTATTTTTAGTAGAGACGGGGTTTCACCGTGTTAGCCAGGATGGTCTCGATCTCCTGACCTCGTGATCCGCCCATCTCGGCCTCCCAAAGTGCTGGGATTACAGGCTTGAGCCACCGCGCCTGGCGACTTCTTTTTTTTAATGTATAAAATCTTGCCATAAAGAGTGAGTTTTATCTCAAAACTAGTAGAAAAGTCAGCAGATTCAAAGTAGGCAGAAAAAAATAGAGAAATAGAGAACTTAGAAGACTCTACGTGTTAACTCTATAGTTGCAAGTATTTTAAATAATGACCATTTGAGCTCTGAATTTTTCTTGATGTAATTTTGCCCAATAGTTTAAAAATGTGCATAAGAACAGGCCATAATACGCAGCCAGCTGGAGTCCCAGAAACACTGGTATGTCTCAATGTTTGAAAATCTCATTTTATCTCTTATTAATCTGTCAAGGCAAAAAAAAAAAAAATCTCATAATTAAGACCACAGGTCAGAAATTAGACCAGTGTTTTAGATGGTGGTGATCACCTCAGTGGCTTTTAATTAGCCATCCTGGGCCCACCATCAGAATGTTTATTTTTGCTCTTATAAGATTTCCAGAAACAAGCAAAGGAAAAGAGTCAAACCAGATTAAAAGAAATCAAGAGAAGAGTGATCACAATTGTAACCCCCGTGTGCAGTTCAAACAAAATATTAAACTAGGCATGCAGACAAAACCAGAAGTAAATTCACCAGAAAAGACATGTCTCACAGACAATGCATTATTTAGAAACCAGAGCACTCAACCCAGAAAGACATACATGTCTTTATACCAGAAAGGACTTACTAAAAAAGACAGAAAGTCTTTTATCATCCCAGGAGGAATGTATGGTTCTTTATTAAGGTGGCCTTATCCAAAGCAGATTCCAAATAATATTTAAAAACCTATACCAAAAATGGGGAGAGCCAGGCTTGGTGGGTCATGCCTGTAATCCCAGCACTTTGGGAAGCCAAGGTGGGAGGATTGCTTGAGGCTAGGAGTTGAAGACCAGCCTGGGTAACATAGCGAGACCCTGTCTCGACAAAATTAAAAAAAAAAAAATTAGCCAGGCATGGTGGCACATACCTATAATCCCAGCTATTTGGGAGGCAGAGGTAGGAAGATTGCTTGAGCCCAGGACTTTGAAGCTTCAGTGAGCCATGATTGTACTGCTGCACTCCAGCCTGGGTGACAGATTAGAATCTGTCAAAAAAAAAAAAAAAAGGGGAAGGAAGCTTAGCTTCAGAAAAGACTCAACAGTGCAGGAAAGATGAACTGTGGAGGTAGAGAGCTCAAAGGGCTCAAGTGAGCATGCACACTGGTTCCAAGAATTGCTGATTCCTTCCAATAGTGATCTTTTCCAGATCCCACTTCTGACACCATGTATGTCAACCTAAATAACAAACAAAGAGATGCTCTCTAAATGAAAAAGATATTCATTGGGGAATAGAGCATTGAGATGGGAATATATGTGCCATAGTAAACTATGTTCATATTTTAAAGGAAAAAAATGAGAAGAATTACATAATTATTTTGAAATAATTGCACTTGGCTACAAAGATCAATAAGGATTACTCCTATCAAAGGTTGCACAGGTATCTGCTAGGCAGATGTCCTTATAGAAGTATTTTTTGTATAAGGTTGTAGTTTTTGCAGAGTCTTCTGTGATGATAGTTTTTATTATCAGATATAGAAGCATGAGAATCCTCTCTTCATGGCCTTCTCTGACCCTATTTGTCAGGTTTGTTTTTTTATTTTATTTTACTATATTTTGATACCTCCTTCCTCAGGTTTTGTTTTTTTCATATGGGATCTTACTATGTTGCCCAGGCCAGACTTGAACTCCTGGGCCCAAGTGATCCTCCCAGCTCCAGGGCTGTATTTATTATTAGTGACTTCATTTCTATTTCAATTCTGACAGCTTTCACAGATGACTCACAGAACTCAGGAAAATGCTTACTTATGTTTACTTGTTAATTATAAAGCATATTTACAATGGATATAGATGAACAGCCAGAAGAGATGGATAGAGCAAAGTATTGGAGGGGATAGCATGGAGCATCTGTGACCTCTCTGGACATGCCACCCTTCCAGCACCTCTACATATTCGGCAACCTGGAAACTCATCAAATCTTACTGTTTGAAAGTTTTAAAGCCAGGTATGGTGGTGTGTAGTCTTAGCTACTTGAAAAGCTGAGGCAAGAGGATCACTACCCTGTCTCAAAAAAAAAGATGTTCAGCCTTCCCAGCACTCATCCTCACCTTTCCCAGAGCTTGGTAGATGATGCCAAAAGTTCCAACTCTCCAATCTTCTAATCACTTGGTCTTTCTGGTTAACACGTCCCATCCTGAGGCTGTGTATGCCACCCCACTCACCTCGTTAGCATAAACTCAAGTGTTATCAAAGGTGCTCATTATGAATAACAAAAGCTGTTCCTATCACTTTGTAAATTCCAAAGGTTTTAGATGTGATAAAAACTGAGTACAAACACCAAATATATTTCTTATGGTTCCACAGTCTGATTCCTGGCCCTCAGAAATCATATATATGATTGTAACTATGATGATTTTGACGATGGTTTCATCAACCAAGATCTAAGATTCCAGAACTTCATCCAAAAATTCATACCTTGAATAATTTGGCCCTAGAACTTGTCCTCATTATGAGATGTGATAGTTAAATCAGATCTTGTAATCTAAAATGGATTTTTTATTTTTTTTATGTGTGTCATTCTTCTCTCTCTCTCTTTCTTTTAGAAAAGAAAATTACGAAGACTACACTATTAGTAGGGAATAACAAGCCAATATCATCTTCCAATTTTGCTTTAGATTTTGAAAAAAATAATTAAGCATTTTGGATTCCTGCAATCTTTATCAGATTACTTGCTGGGAGAGGGTACAGTTTGCTGAGTGAAAGCAACATACATGCAGTCAGCAGTCCATTGATAAGAGGTTAGTAGAGAAACTTTACCTCTGAAACAGAAATACTGAATTTTAGAAGTCATTGTATAGCAAGAAGCTACCCACAAAATCAGGAATATTCCTGGAATATTCCAAATATTCCAGGAATATTTACCTTTTTCAAAGCTTTAATTTTTTAACCATCTAATCTGAGTATAAATTGGTTCTGGGTAAAGTTTGCAAAGGAATGAAAAAAGGGAAAAATAATTACTTTATCCTAGTCTAAATATTCAATTTGAGAGAATGAGAAAGAAATAAACATGATATCATCTATATCTATATCCAAGGTAGAAACGTAGCTAAAGTTTTTTTCTAGATTTATATACCTTAGCTGCCTTTCAGCATACCCACGTTCTGTGGTTAAATACATTTAGTGAGAATATTTCCTTTTAGATAAGTATGTTTCTATCTTAAAGACTGGCTCACCAGAATGCTTAAGATGGGGCTCCACCAGAAGTAACCACTAATCCTTCATGGTCTATTAGAATAAATAAAAGATAGAAAGTCAACAGTTGTTGACTTTTTATTAAACTTTCTTGAGTATAGTCCTCAATATTTAAGATTTCTTTATTGTAACATGATCAGTTGGTAAATTAAAGAAAAGGATTATAATATATTGAATTTTCAGGTAATTTTAATATGTATGTTATAAAAAGAACTAAATTTTATAACACATATGTTATATGGCAATATAATATCATGTAATTCTATTTTGAATCACTTTTATTGAATGTCTTTAATGTACCAGACACTGTTAATGTAGACACTGACGACAGAGAAACAAAATTTTATATGTGAACAAAATATATATGATTCTGCCTTCACATTGCTTATAGTTGAGTAGGTGAGATAAATACTAAACAATAAATAAACAAAAGAGAGAAGGATGTAAAAGAGAAGCTATATGTTCAAAAATCAGAGTGACCCTTATTAGGGAAATTAAATGTTAATTTACCTAGGGATAAAAGAACTATTTGATTGGCCAGGCGTGGTGGCTCATGCCTGTAATCCCAGCACTTTGGGAGGCCAAGGCAGGGGGATCACCTGAGGTCAGGAGTTCAAGACCAGCCTGGCCAACATGGTGAAACCCCATCTCTACTAAAAATACAAAAATTAGCCAGGCATGACAGTGCGTGCCTGTAATCCCAGCTACTCGGGAGGCTGAGGCAGGAGAATCACTTGAGCCTGGGAGATGCAGGTTGCTGTGAGCTGAGATCACGCATTGCACTCCAGCCTGGGTGTCTCAACGAGACTCGATCTCAAAAAACAAAACAAAACAACAGCAACAAATCTGATTGATTTTTTTCCCTTGAAATCCAAAGAGATTAAATATTCTAAAGGTTTTCTGACCTGTTTCTCAGGTAATTTTTATTCCTTCTAAATTTTGCTTCATGTTTCGTCTTCTCTTTTCTTTTAGAACATCATTTTGATTTGTAATTATATGTATTTTTTTTGTGTTTGTTTAGCATTCATCTCACCTAGTCAGCCATCAGTACTGTGAAGGCAGAATCATATACATTTTGTTCACATATAAATTTTTGTTCCTCTGTCATTAGTGTCTGCATGAACAGTGTCTGGTACATGGGAGATATTCAACAAAAGTGATTAAATACGGAGTTATAGGCTACAATGTTATATTATCATATAGCATATATGTTATAAAATGTAATTCTTTTCATAGCATATATATTAAAATTGTCTGAAAAATCAATATATTATAGTTCTTTCCTTTAATTTACCAATTGATCAAGTTACAACAAAGACATCTAAGATATTGGCCGGGCACGGTGGCTCACGCCTGTAATCTCAGCACTTTGGGAAGCCAAGGTGGGTGGATCATGAGGTCAGGAGTTCGAGACCAGGCTTGCCAACATAGTGAAACCCCGTCTCTACTAAAAACACAGAAATTAGCCAGGTGTGGTTGCATGCACCTGTAGTCTCAGCTACTTGTGAGGCTGTGGCAGGAAGAATCGCTTGAACCCAGGAGGTGGAGGTTGCAGTGAGCTGAGACCACGCCATTGCACTCCACCTTGGTTGACAGAGGGAGACACACCGTCTCACACACACACACACACACAAAATCTAATATATTGCAAATTATACTCAAGAAGTTTAAAAAATACTCAACAGCTGTTGATAGCTTAGAACATAGACACTATTTACTGGTGATGTTGGCAATAGAAATTCAATGTGGAGCAGAATCTGATCCAAATTGGACAAATCTTAGCCATGTGTCCTGGTTATATTTGATTGGTGTATTAGTTTTCTATTGCTGCTGTAACATATTGCCACAAACATACTGGTTTAAAAGAACACAAATTTATTATCTTATGGTTCAGGAGGTCAAAATTCTGAAATCAGTTTCACTGGGATAAAATTGGTGCCAATAGTCCTGCATTACTTTGGGAGTCTCTAGGGGAAAATGCATTTCCTTGTCTTTTCTAGCTTCTAGAGTCTACCCACATTTTTGGCTGATGACTCTTTCCTCCATCTTTAAAGCCACCAATGTAGCGTATTCTCCCCTTTCTGTCTCATGTTTCCATCCTTACATCTTCTCTCTCTCTTTTATCCTTCTGCCTCCCTATTATAAGGATTACAGTGGACCCACCCAGATAATCCAGGATAATCTCTCCACCTGAAAATTCTTAATTACACCTTCACAGTCCCTTTTACTATGTTCTGGCAATAAGGATGTGGTCATCTTTGTTGGGGAGTGGTATGGTTTGGCTCTGTGTCCCCAGCCAAATCTCAACTTGAATTGTAATAATCCCCACGTGTCATGGGAGGGACTTGGTGGGAGGTAATTGAATCACGGGGGCAGGTCTTTCCCATGCTGTTCTTGTGATAGTGATTAAGTTTCACAAGATCTGATGGTTTTTTAAAGGGGAGTTCCCCTGCACAAGCTCTCTCTTGCCTGCCACCATGCAAGATGTGACTTTGCTCCTCATTTGCCTTCTGCCATGATTGTGAGGCCTCCCCAGCCATGGGGAACTGTGAGTCAATTAAACCTCTTTCCTTTATAAATTACCCAGTCTGAGGTCTGTCTTTATTAGCAATGTGAGAACAGACTAATACAGGGTGAGCGGCGTTATTCAACCTACTACAATTGGTCTAGGGGTAAAAATCTGACCTAACTGAGGCCAGAGTCCGTCTCCTGATTATTATTATTATTTTTTGCCCTGGAACTTGAGAAAAATCTCCTGTAATGATGGAAGTTCTGACATATGGAGTTTAGGATCCAACAGCAGTCATATTTCTTGAGGCATGGAAAAGGTAATATAAAAGAAAAAGAATCTAGTCCCCTATATGTTTATTTTGTAAATAAAACATCAGAGACATATCCATGGGAGAGACAGATTAAGATGGAAAAATAGAGAGACTGAGGTCCAGGTGTACTTTTACATCTTATACTTTGGTTATATGAAGCACCACAGTTTCCCCTAAAATTTTCCTCTTTTACCTAAACTAATTTGAGATGAGTTTCCAATACTGACAACTAAAGAACGAACTAATATACTAGTACAATATATAATATTACATATTATATCTATAATACAATAAAACTAATATAATAGTAAAATATATTTTATATACCTAGCATTCAGTTAAGCTCTTGCTCACTACAGTTCTTCTAAACCAAGGTCATGGAAATCACATTTGCACATGTCTGACAAGTTCATAGACAAGCTTCCTGAGCCACATTCCTGGACCAGGGTCTCCAATTATTTGGATAAACCAGGAGGATACTCAAGACCAAGCCCTGGTGAGACTGGAGTAGACCAAGGAAAGAGATGACTGACAGTCAGTCTCTCAGCCAGGAAAGCCTAGGAAAGACCTGAGGCTTCTGCCAGTCAGGTTATACGATACTGAGGTAGAGATCTTCCCCTTCATGTGGGTCTCAGTGAGAGATCTTGTACAAATCCTTTCTCACTTCTCTCTAGCAAACTCCAACTCATTTCTCAAGCTCCAACTCAGAAGTTCCCTCTCCTGTGAAGTCTTCTTTGAGTGTCTCCTTTATCCACTTTTTTCTCTATCACCTTCCACTTTTTCAGAACTTAATTGCTGTATCCTGTGTGTTCCCATAATCCTTTAAGCATTCTTCCCTTGGTGTCATTAAAACATGATATGTTCTATTTGGTTGTTTTTTTTCGTGTATGCTTAACTACCTGCCTTGAAGATGAATTCCTTGAGAACATGACATGCTTCAAACTGTGTTATGTACTATGCTAGGTAAAGAATATGCAATGACACTGGGCGTGGTGGCTTACCAGGTAATTCCAGCCTTTTGGGAGGCCGAGGAGGGCGGATCACTTGAGGTCAGGAGTTTGAGACCACTCTGGCCAACATGGCAAAACACCATCTCTACTAAAAACACAAAAATTAGCTGGGCATAGTAGCATGTACCTGTAATCTCAGCTACTCAGGAGGCCAAAGGCAGGAGAATCGCTTGAACCAGGGATGCGAGGTTGCAGTGAGCCAAGTTCACACCATTGCACTCCACTGTGGGCGACAGAGCGAGACTCCGTCTCAAACAAACAAACAAACAAACAACACAAAAACAAAAACCAGAAACAAAAAAAATTCCTTACTCCAAAGGAGCTAACAGTCCAATGAGAGGCAGAGCAGTAAATTCCAGCAGTGTGTGATGAGGACTATGTCAGGGGCATGGGAAATACAGCAGGAGCATTTATGGAGTCACTTCACTTAGAAGGAGTGGGCAGGCCAGGGATGCATCAGAAAGGTGATGCTTAAGCTGAATCTTAGAGGTTAATAGGAGTTCTTGGACAGACAAGAGAAAGAACATTCCAGGCAAGGTCACAGAGTCAAGAGAGAACATGGTAGATTCAGTGCACTATGAACAGCGTGGTATTATTGAAACAAAAAGTTTATGTTGGGGCGAGATGAGAGATGAGGTTAGAAAGAATGATAAGGGAAAAACTGAAAAAATCTTAAAGGGTTATGCTAGAAAGTGAAGATTCCATTTCCAAAAGTGATTGTGAAGTGCCTGTCATAGAATATTGACCATTGCATCATTGATCATTTTGAGGCAGAGACCGCTCACAGTCGATATAGAAATCAAAAGGCACAGTCATGGAATTGATGGTTGACTGTAACACTGACATCTTTGCTTTGGGAAAGAAAAGTCAATATTGAAGCCCTAAATTTTCTGTGTTTTTAAAATTCAAAGATCAAAGACATAAATATGACTGGGCAGTTGTATATAAAAGAAAAGATGAGTAAAATTGGAAAGCTTGGAAGTAATACACACTTATTACTTACTTAGGGTTCTTCTGCATTCATAGTAAACTAATTGTGAGTAGCAGAGTTCTTAGCCTGGGTTATATTGATCTTTTTGAGGTTCTGAAAACATCTTGAAATTCTAGGCAAAATTTTGAGCACATGTATGTTTACTTATTTTCCTGGGGAGAGGGGTTTGGGACTTTGCCTAGGTTTAATAGAGTTCTTGGCCCCAAAAAGATCAAAATCCACTGGGCTCTAGCATATACAACTAGAACAAAAGGACAAAGAGGCAATGTTGTTTAGACATTGCGTGGTAGATAGTCATGTAGGAATTTCTTTTTGGGGAACGTAGAGTTAGCAGGTAGAACAACATTCAATGCTATAGTAAACAATCCTCCAAATGAAATGGCTTATGATAATAGCACCTGATTTCTTACTCAATTTGAAGATTAATGCAGTGAGTGTTGGAGGGCAGGTGGGGAGGTGTGGGGCTGTGTATCATAGTGTGTAGGAGGGTCTGATGTGCATAGCCCTTTAAAGATAGGCCTCCTTCCATCCTGTGGCTCTGCCATCTTCGACATTACACCTCAAAGGCATGCTGGCATCCTCCAGGTAGCATCCAGGGGAAAAGGGAGAGCAGGTGGGGAAGGTTACATTCCTTTAAAATGCCTTGATGGGGCAATGGCACTTCCCTTCTCACATTCCATTCACAAGAACTGATCATATGGTCCCACTTCTAGGTGTAAGGGAGATGTAAAATGTAGTTTATCTAGATACACAAGAAGAGGAAGTGTATTTGGTGAATATCTGGCTAGCCTCTGTCATGGGGAATTTGAAAAACTGCTTGAATTCTTATCAGCTGGTTATGGTTTTGGTCTCATTCTAAATGGAAAAGAGAGATTGAACTAGATATCTTCTATCAAAGATCTTTCTATGGTTGTGTGTAAGAGGTTTTGAAAAATGTGTCCTTTGCTTAAAAAATGTATTAGGTCAAGAGCACAACTTCAAGAATTCTCTGATTCATCAACAGCCTCAAAAATAGTCATCCAACCAATAACTCAGATAGAACTTAAGATAGGGCTCTAAGACTTTAACAAGAAGAAAAAGATTTTTCCCTTATATTCCTTTATACGCTGAAGATATCCAGCAGTCTTTTGAGGCCTAGCACATTTTATTGTCAAATGAGATTCACTTTCCACTTTTATTCTGATTAGCTTCCTTCTGAAGTATTAATCCAGGAACTCGTTAACTCAAACTGCAGAACAAGTCAATTCCAGAGGGGAACACAAAGATCAAGTTATGTAGATCATCTAAGAACTAGAGCTTATTAAAATGCTTTACTTTTGAAAGACATTTTCAAGTGACTACTTTAATCATATAGAATTTTGCTAATTAAACAGCCAATTTAAATGCCAACTCTACTAACTGGATTTTGAGTTACAGTTAATTTTAATTATTTCTGTTCTATAAAAATATACATAAGAGCTTTTTAATTTTAATTCCACTTTCTATGCAGCAGTTAACTCACCCACACAGTCAGCTCCAATAGTTGCAAAAACAGAAATAAGTGGTAGCTGAAGGTATAGTTTCCTCATTTTAAGCTTTTATAAAAATGTATTTTTTTGAATTGTATAGAACAAATTCTGCCCTTTCATGTATCCTACCAGAATCATAAAGCAAAGCAGACAGTGTGGTCTGTATGAATGTAATCCTGGTCAAATTCTGACTTTAAATAGTCTTTTTCTGACTTTAGTTTTATTTCCGCATCAAAAAGAGTCCTTCCTTTTCCTCTTGATTGCTAAATCAGTTTTCTGGCTCTGTCTTCATGCCCTTATTTAAAAAATGTATTGAAAACTTACTACTTATTTGTGTGATTGTAAGCAAATCCCTGTCCACTGTAGAGCCTTATCTGTGATATAGGAGTAGTCTCATAGGCTTGTTGAGAAGGCCTCAAACCAGATGATGAATAGTAAAGTGCTTTCAAATCTTTCAAAGGCTCTAGAAATATAAGCTACCATTATCAATACAACCACCAATAACCTAAATAGGTAGAATAGATACCATAAAGTTTGGAGAAGGAGGAGAGTATGACTCAAAGAATCTTATTGGCGTGAGAAATCAGAGTGGTGGGGGCAGAACTTTTCTGGCTCATGATGTAAGAGGGGGATTTAAATATGTGGAGAGGAAAAGAGACAGCTCCTCAGACAGAGCTATATGATGTGTCCTGAAGGAAATGCACACGAGGGGATGAACAAATCAAGCTGGTTGTCTCTGAAGCAATTTGTTAACCTGAGTATATTGAGGAATAAACTTAGAAAGTAGATTCGGATCAGCAGAGGAAGTCTTTTTATTGATAAGGACCTCAAGTTTGTTTTTGATTAGAACACATGGGATGAGGTTGATATTTTCAGAAGATTCATCTGGCAAGAAAGGAGAGTGACCAGAGGCACTAAGACCAGTGAGAGGGATGGCATGCCAATCTTGGCGAGGAAAAAAAAAAAAAAAGCTTACACCATATGAGAACAAAGAATTAAGAAGGAATGATATAAAAGAGAAGTAAAACACCACTATTATCATCATCATCTATTGCTGCTACCATCAAAACCACAAAAACCATGCATCATATCGCAAGAGAGCATCGTGGATTTGGTGGGACAGGTAAGGGGAGCAGTCAAGAAAGTCTTCAAGCTTTAGAGTTTTGGTGACTAGGAAAATGACATCAACAACCATTATGGTACTCTTGGGGAAGAGAGGGATGCAGGCTTTAGTGTTGGTTGTGATGAGTTTAAGGTGGAGGCTATAGATGCAAGTGAAAAGTTCAGGACTCCATGGCTTGCCACTTCTCGCTTTGAATGTTATGCCTTTGTATTATTGAACTGCTTGCAGTCTCTTGTGCCAACCACACTCTCATACTTCCATGCATTTTTATCTTGCTGTTACCACTAATTAGAATACCCTCTCATCTTCATTTTTATGTTTTTAAAGTCAGGCCTACTGATACATAATCTACATACAGTAAAATCTATCATTTCTAGACACAGACATAGGTTTTGAGTATCAACAAAAATACACAAGCAGGTAACTGCCACTT
Source organism: Chlorocebus sabaeus (assembly GCF_047675955.1). Lineage (NCBI taxonomy): Eukaryota > Metazoa > Chordata > Mammalia > Primates > Cercopithecidae > Chlorocebus > Chlorocebus sabaeus. Next base: position 88,918,490 of record NC_132916.1, read on the forward strand.
ACTCAAGGTATAGAAAACTTCCTTTGTGCACCTTTGTAATCAATCTTCTCACCCTCTTCCCAAACCACTAATTGGTCTCTTTCTATAGTTTTGGCTCTTCCAGAATACCATATAAATGGAATCATAGGGTTAGCTTTTTGTGTTTAGCTTTGTTCACAGCATAATTATTTTGAGATTCATCCATGGTGATGAATGTATCAGTAGTCTGTTTCTTTTTATGCTGAATAGCATTCCTTTGTATGAATGTGCTATACTTTATATCCACTTTCACTAGTTGAAGAACAATTGAATTATAGTTGGCCCTTGAAAAACACAGATTTGAACTACATGAGTCCACTTATACGTGGGTTTTATTCCACCTCTGTCACCCTGAGATAGCAAGACCAACCCCTTCTCTTTCCCATCTTTCCCAACCTACTCAATGTGAAGATAATAAAGATGAAGACCTTTATGATGATCCAGTGCCATGTAATGAATAGTAAATATACTTTCTCTTCCCTATTATTTTCTTAATAACATCTTCTTCTCTCTAGCTTGCTTTATTGTTAGAATAAAGTATGTAATGCATGTAACATACAAAATATTTGTTCATCAACTCTTTATGTTATAGGTAAGGCTTTAAGTCAAGTGTAAGCTATTAGTAGTTGAGTTTTTGGGGAGTTAAAAATTTTTTTTCACATTAAAAATATTTTCAAATGTGCAGGGGTCAGCACCCCTAACCCTTATGTTATTCAAGGGTCAAATGTATTTTCAGTTTTTGGTTATTATGCATAGAATTACTATAAACCTTCATGTGCAAGTCTTTGTGTGAACATATATTTTAATTTCTCTTGTATAATTACCTAGGAGAGAGATTGCCAGATCATAACAGAAACTTATGTTTATATGCATGTATATTTAACTTTATAAGAAACTGTCAGGCCAGGTTTGCTGGCCCATGCCTGTAATTCCAGCACTTTGGGAGGCCGAGGCGGGCAGATCACCTGAGCTCAGGAGTTCCAGACCAGCCTGGGCAACATGGCGAAACCCCGTCTCTACAAAAAATACAAAAAAATATCTAGCCAGGCATGGTGGCGCATGCCTGTAGTCCCTGCTACTCGGGAGGCTGAGGTGGGAGGATTACTTGAGCCTGAGAGGCAGAGGTTGCGGTGAGCCGAGATAGTGCGGCTGCACTCCAGGTCTGGGCAACAGAGTGAGATATTGTCTCAAAAAAACAAAAACAAAACAAAAAAAACCTGCCAAACTGTTTTCTGAAGTGATTGTACAATTTGCATTTCCACCAATAATGCATGAAAGTTCCAGTTACGCTGCATCCTTGCCAGTAGTGACCGTTTTGGGTGTCTACTCTCTTCCTCTCATTTATTGCTCTAGGGGAAGTCAGATAATGTGTTGTTAGCAGCCCTGTGGAGAGGCTGATGAGGTGAGGAACTGAAGTCTCTGGCCAATAACCAGTGAGGAACTGCGGCTTGTCAGCAACCATGTGAATGAGTTTAGAAGTGCATTCTCCAGCCCCACTTGAGCTTTATGATAACTGTAGCCCCATATGACAGCTTGGCTGCAACCTTTTGAGTGACCTTGATTCAGAACCACCCAGATAAGGGGCTCCCAGATTTCTGACCCTCAGAATCTATGTGAGACAATAAATGCTTGTTGATTTAAGCTGCTGTGTTTGGAGTAATTGGTTGCATAGCAACAGATAGTTAATGCACTGAATGAAGACACTGGCATGAAGCTCAAGGGAGATGTCAGGTCTGGAATAGAGATTTCATGTGAAGCCATGAGACAGGATAAGTTTTGCATGTTTTGTGCTTTAGGCCAGAGCTTCCAACCCAATTTCTGCATCCAGAATGTCTCTGATTATCTCAAAGAATATAAACAATTCTCAAAACAAAATTCACAATAGAAATGCAATATTTTTGGGGTAGGGAGAGGGGGTCATATAGTTAAATAATGATAATGTTGTCTCAATTCTCTAAAATCTAGGAATCAGTCTCCGTATGATTTCTCTCCATCTCTTTATTGGCAAGTTTTATTCTGTATTTTATGGTATTCTATTCCTTTGGAAATTTTCAGATATATACAAATTATTTACCTCCCACTCTTTCTCCTCTTTCTTCTTTTTTTTTCTTGTGGAATCCAGCCTTAGCGTTTCAAAGAATGACCCAAGTTAAAACCACTCCCAGGGAGAATGGATTTAAACAGCCTGATACGGCATGGTGGCCTTTGAAACTGATCAGGCATAAAGAAAAAGTGGGAAGCCTTTATTCCTTTCTCCCATTTGGCCCCCAACTCTCAGAAAGTACATTTATCCTGGAGATGTGAGTGTGGGGAATGTACGGGTATGGAGAAAGTGTCTTAGTCCATTTGTCTATTTGTGTTGTTATAAGGGAATACCAGAGGCTGGATAATTTATAAAGAAAAGAAGTTTATTTGGTTCACAGTTCTGCAGACTGTACAAGAAGCATGGTGGCTGCATCTGCTTTTGGTGAGAGCTTCAGGTTGTTTCCATTCATGGCAAAAGAGAGGGGAGACATTGTGCAGAGGTCATCTGGAGAAAAAGGAGGTAGAGAAAGGGGAGGGAGGAGGTACCAGGTTCTTTTTAACAACTAGCTTTGGGAAGAACTCCCATGGGAACTAACAGAGCAAGAACTCACTCATTCCCATGAGGATGGCACCAAGCCAGTCATGAGGGATCCACCCCCATGATCCAAACACCTCCCATTAGGCCCCATCTCCAGCACTGGGGATTGAATTTCAACATAAGATTTGGCAGGGCCAAACAAAGCATATCCAAACCATAGCAGAAGGACTGCTGGCTAATGGCTCATTCAGACTGCATCTAAAAATGCTGGAGAAATAGGGAGTTACCTTGGTGACAGAGAGCTTCCCACTGTCTGAACAGTGACTGGGACTTGCTGCAGTCCCACTGAGGCCTGGGCTGTACTTAGAGGATGAGGATGGACAAAATTCTCCCACACTCCATTTCAGCCAGAGCCCAGGGATAGGGAGGATATTAGTGGAGAAGGGGTGTTGAGATAATGTTTGTGATTAGGTTTCATTCTTTCCCCTTAAACGTATTTTCCATTGAATAGCAGCCAAGATTTTAGATGAGGGCAAGTGGCACTACTGCCCACTCCTAGAAGGAACCATGGGACTCCTGTTATCCACACTGTTAGAGTGAACTAAATATGGCCTGAGAAGGACTCCGTACTTCTATATTTGAGTCTGTGAACTAACCGTAACCTAGCTTAAAAGACAAGATAGGAAACCTAACTTGGGAATACGCGCCTGTAACAATAAGTGAGTCTTGGCCATTCCCAGTGGCCACACTTCAACCACTCATAGACTGTTGAGTGTTCAAACTGTGTTCAAATAAGGCAAATGCCAACCTGCAAGCAATCCAGCTATTTCTGTACCTCACTTCTGATTCCTGGACGTCACTTTACTTTTTTTTGTCCATAAATTTGTTCTGACCACGAGGCACCCCTTGAGTCTCTCCAAATCTGCTGTGATTCTGGAGGCTGCCCGACTTGTGAATCATTGCTTCTTTTTGCTCAGTTAAACTCCATCAAATCTGATTTATCTGAAGTTTTCTTTTAACAACACCAAAAGCATCATCCAAAGGAAATCTCCTTCCCTTAATAAAAGTGGCTTTGATTCTCTCCCACCAAGTTCTTCCACTATCTGTAAAGCTCCACATGGCCATTTATACAGATACTCAGAGAGAATACCCAGAGGTTCTGAATGTAGTACCCTTACCTCTCATGGCAAAATAGGCCAGCTTTTTAAGGATGAATATCTTTAGGCAAACCCATGCAACATGAAAGATCTCATAAGACTTCCCCTGCAAAATTAGGGTAGGAAGTTATTTCATCATCTACTCTTTCATCTCCCCATCCTGCAATATACATAAAACTGAACAATTCTATCAATACAATTGCTTCTCTTTCCTTCTTGTACACAACCTGTTTCTCCCATGAATCCTTTCATAGTTCATTACTGAACGCTTTCTGAAATGGAAGTGGGAGGAGACATGTGCAAAGCAAAAAGAAATGAAAAAATGTTAAACAAATTACTTTTTGCCTGTGAGATTTTTCTCCCTTTCTTGGCAGTATTATTTGCCTAGTCTATTGACATTTCAGACTGGAGAAAGATTAACTATAATTGTACCAGCAGTTTCTTTATCTCTCTGAGGGTTCCAGTGACAGAGATTGTTAGCTTGAGAAACAGGATGTTTGCATTATTGATTAGACCACACTGTTTTGACTGAAATAGCAGAGAATATTCTTGGCTGCTTTACATGTGTCAAGTCAGTTTGCTTGTTGTCCATCAGTTGTAGGGAGCTTTTGTTGCTGCCACTGTGTTAGACGTCACATCTCAGGTGATTCTTTCTGACTGTCAGTCACCTTATCTGTTGCTGTTGATTAAAAACCTAATCTCAATCAAGAAATTTTCTGTTGCCTGTTTTGGTGTTTGTGACCAGGGGATAGTTGTTTCGGTGCTTTGAGCTGTTTCTCATAGATTCTTAGAGCAGGATGTTTCAGCTGCTTGTACAGAGGGGAGGTTCACAGAACTAAACAAATAACTTTACCATTTTCGATTTAGTTGTGCTACAGGGGACAGTTGAAGATTAAAACAAACCACATTGCTCCTTACTTCATTCCTGTATTGTTTAATAAAACAATGTTATGCAGTCACGGTTCTCAAGCTGTGACCGATGAAATGCAAATTTCTGGGATCAACTGAGAGAGGTTTTGGTCCAGAAGGACCAGGGTAGGATGGGACCCAGGAATCTGTATTTTAAACCATACCCTAGTAGTTCTGATTTTAGACAAAACATGAGATGTACTTCAGGAAACACAGCTACACACCATTAAAGAGTCAAGTAAAGATTAGAAAATTAGGGTGTTACGAGCCTCAGGACAAGTCAAAGAAAATGTTGAGGGAAAATTTCAGTGCTTCTAATTTATAGTAACCAGACTGTTAGCAAGTTAATGATATGATTTATGTCTAATTTCTCAACTTTGGTTGATACACTTAATAAAGAGACACTAGATAATTACAGCTAATAATAATCTAAGCAAATTTAAAATATTTAATTATCATTGATTGAACATTTTTATTAATATAGATCACAACAATAGAGAATCCAAAAATAGACCTCAAAATATTTAGGAAGTAAGTAGCATTCCAGATTAGTGGAGAAAGAAGAGTTGATCATACCCATTATGTTATTACAACAACTGGCTTGTCATTTAGGTTTAAAAAGAAGCTAGATTTCTACTTCATTTCCAAAATAAATTACAGATGAATTAAAGGGCTAACCCTAAAATAAATAAAACTGTGTACAGTCTAGAATAAAGTATGGGCACTTCTTTTTAGTATCTTGGCATTACATAAACTTTGCAAGTCTAAGAGTAAAAGATACATGAATTTGACTACATAAAAACGATTGTAAAACTACCATAAAAGAGTCAAAAGTCAAACTTAAAATTAAAGACAGAATTAAGAACTTGAGAAAGATTTTTGAACAGGCAGTTCACAGAAAAAAATTCACAAATGACCACAACTTATGAAATGATGTTCAGTCCTGCTCAAAATTATTTACGTGCAAATAAAAATAAGGTATTGTTTTTCATCTGTTAGTTCAACAAAAATTAACGTATTTCGTAGCATTAACTTTGAGGAGGGGTGGAGAAGAGTGAGTACTTGAGCAACTTCTACTTAAGTTTAAAATACTCATATTCTTTGATCCAACAATTCCACTTCTAAAAACTTATTCTAGAACTATAATTATATATGTAACCAGAGCAAGATGATAATTATAATATTGTTTATAATATTTAAAAACTGGAAATGATGCAAATGATCATTACTAGAGTGCTAGTTAAATAATTAATGGCCCCTTATATTTTGTAATATTCAAAAGTGGGGTTAGATCCGCACATTTGGATATGAAAGAAAGCACCAAGATACAGTGTTATGTTTTTAAAAAAAGAAAGAAGGCAAGGCACTAAACACTGTGTATCTTGTGTTTCTATTTGTATACAGCAAACCTTCAGAAAACGTATGTATATACATAGTAAATTTCTGGAAACATTAAGAAATTTTTTAAAATAAATACCTTTGGGAATGGAATTAAAGATTTTGGAGTAAGAAGATGACTTATTTTTCATTGTATATACTTTTCTACTACTTGAAAACTTAAAATTGTGTAATGTATCATTAAAACTACCAAAGAAAAAGCCACTTGGAAATGCAAGGATTTTACATACCTGAGCTGTTCTGATTACAGCATAATGTCTGTGATAATCATGTTTTGCTATTAGAAAGTTCAAATTATGTTGAATAAAACAAACCAAGTAAGCATATGAAACATTTACAGAGATAGTTATTTAAAAAAAATTCAGCATGTAAATGACAAAACTTCATTACGAAAAAATTCATGTATTTAGTGTAGCGTGTACATATTTAACTGTGTCATACTGCTTTGCAAGAAGTCCCTGACCTGTATACTCTACAGGGCTCTCAGGACTTTGCCTAGTAAAGGTGCTGAGTTGCCCTGTGTCATCCCAGTTTTTCAGCCAGTCTATCGTTTTGGTGACAGACACTTCAAACTTTAGCTGCTGGGAGGCAACTGTCAATGACTGAGGAGTGGTATTTGTATCCTTCACCTACTAAACCTACTTTTATGCAGAGTAAAGAAAATAGAACTATCAGATATGGGATAAAACTGTCAATAATAAATGGAAGCAGCCACATGAAATAGTGAAACTTAAAAACATGTTTTTGTTTTTACTTTCCCCAATTATGAAAGTAATATATGTTTGTTATAGAAGTACAGAGAAGTCTAATTTATACCATACTAACAGAGATTCTCTAAGCACAAAGGCAGGGGTTCCTCTAATTTTTGTATTCTGTTTATTTTAAGGAGAATTTCAACAGGGATGAGGACTTAAATATAATTTGTTTATACATACACAGAGTACAGAAACGTAAGAAAGAAACTGGAAACATTGCTTCTGAGTAGAAGAATTGAAGGCATGGGGAAGATAAGTCAGGTGTGAAAGGAACTGACTTTTGTGTTATTTATGTAGCCACATCATTAAAAAAAATTAAAAAACACTAAACTGTAAAAACTATAAAAATTTTCATAAGAATTCCCTAATATTCAAAATTCTTATATAGAAATGTGAAATAAAAATAAAATCCACTACAAAATCATAAGTCAAACAAAATAATTTAATAAGAGCATCCTAGAAACAATGTTTCTACATAGTCGTTCAGATAAAAAAGAAATAAAAGGATGGAAAGAAGGCACGAATGAAAGAGAAAGAATAGAACAAAGAAGAGTGAAATGCCTAAATGGAAAGATTGCCAAAATAAGTCTGCTACATTGAAAATATACTGCCAGTTGGTTGATATTTAAATGATAGAAATTCTTGAATAATGGTGACATCAATCATCACTAGAAAGGCCCGGCACGGTGGCTCACACCTGTAATCCCAGCACTTTTGGAAGCGGAGGTGGGTGGATCACTTGAGGTCAGGGGTTAAACCAGTCTGGCCAACATAGTGAAACACCCGTCTCTACTACAAATACAAAAATTAGCCAGGCGTGGTGGTGCACACCTGTAGTCCCCGCTACTCAGACTACAGGAGAAGCGCTTGAACCTGAGAGGTGTAGACTGCAGTGAGATTGTGCCACTGCACTCCAGCTTGGGCGACAGAGCAAGATTCTGTCTCCCCCACCTGCCCCCCAAAAAGAAACATCACTAAGAAAACATGAATGGTCGGGGGGCATACTGGAAGGAAACAATGAAAATCTGAAAAGGTGTAAGAACCTAAACAAATTTGTTTATCACAGAAAATAAATCACAAAACAACTTTGCTTTCTCTGGTAAGTTTCTTTATGTTAAATAAGAGTTACTTTTTGCATCACACAGACCTTCAAACTCTTCGCTGAAGAGGTCCTTGGTAGTTTGTATGTAAGCCAGTTCCTTGCAGAAGTGGCACTGAGCAGAGTAGATAAAGATGGGAACTTTTGAAGGGTTATAATCTTTGTGTGCAAAAAAGAAGCCACAGTAGTCTGAAGAGCTGTGCAAGTTTCAGGATGACACTGGGTTGGGAACCTTGGAACTAAGTGTCCCACACCTGGCAAGCCATGACATATACATTTTCTGTTCAGGCAGAAACTGAGCTTTAAAAGTGAAATGAGAAAACAAAACAAAACAAACAAATAAACAAACAAAAAACAGGCATGTATATTGAAAACCATTCAGTCCTTCTTAGAATTGCTTCATACCTTTCTCATGCATCTTTATTAAATTTAGATGCACATTAATTTTAGAAAAGTCTAAATAGGCGTGTGTTTTATTTTTCTGTTTCTAGTGAAATAGTGGTATAAGCCTGGAAATACTCTATATCTATTTTCTGAAATCTGTAGCTCTTGTTTAGGTAAATATCAGGTACTTAGCTAATTAAATGTCTCTTGTTTATGTGAAAGTGTCAAATTTCAGGATGTTATGTGTAAGGCTCAGTAAAATTACGTACAAAATGACAGTGTACTCTCTTTTCATAGGCTGACCTTGTGGTCACCATCACCTGAAAATGGCTCAAAACAAAAATGAATTAAAGGTTGAAACAAGATAAGATCAAATTGACGTCATGGTAATTACACCAAGTACCCTTCAATCATTGGATGGAATTTCTTGTTGATCCCAGGGCTTAGATGCTGGTGGAAACACTCCGCTGGTATAAAAAACAGGTGAGGATTTCATTAACTGCAGTTACTGAGAACTCACAAGACGAAGCTAAAATCCCTCTTCAGAGCCGCAGTCAACTGCGCTGAACACATCCTGCAAAAAGCCCAGAGAAAGGTAATATGAATAAAATAATTTTGGGGGATTTTAATTGAGGAGTAAAATATTTGAGAATATGAGGGAGATTCCAGAGTCTCTGCATACACCTTAATAAGAAGAGAGATACACTTTTACTCATTCTCTTTTCAGCAGTCATGATTGAATTGGGAGGAAGTCTGTAAAATTTGGCTGTGATCATAGGGTAAGATGCTACCTAACAGAAACCAGAAACCCAGTGTCTCCTGCTGGGATGCTTGAGTGCCTGTCAGGATCTAAAAATTTTCCTCAAGAATTATTGGATGTCATTGGAAAGACATTCTTTCAAATAGCTTCCAGGAGCCAGACAGAGGGCAAGCAGACATTATGATATTGTTTTATTATCCATTTTTAAGTGATGTATAACTATATCTTCAAGCTGGCCCATGATAAAGTGGCTCCCTTGTTTGGCTGAATGACCATAGCTTCTCATTATTTTTTGAATAGATGTTCTCATGCAGACTTGAATAGTAGCAGGGAATTTCTTGAACGTCATTGTTTTCATTTTCTTCTTTAATACAATGCTGCAAAAATCAGAGTTGGTAGTATTTCTCTAGCGATTATTCATGAATTTGCAATGATAAGTCACTTGCCCAAGTCTCACTGAGTAGTTCCAATGAGTTTCTGGAAACTTTTTTGCAGCTAACCTTGGCTATCTTTGCATTAACACGAATTGGTGGCTGATTGGGAAACAGAGACTAGAAAATAAAAGAGTTTTTTGTTCCTCCTTATTAGCGTCGAAGAACAGGATATGGGCACGTGTAAAGAACTATGGGCTGACACTATGTGGGTCCCTTAGCAATGCAGAAGCTGCCTTTCATCCCGCAGGAATTTTGTTTCCTAAGCTCTTCAATCTTTTTCCCAGTCAAAAGTCAGATATTTTGCCTTAGAAAAGGAATTATTTAAAGTTTCTGAAAATATCTTTTAAATAATTACTTGACTTAATACCAATTCAATTATTCATAATATTGGTCAACCAAATTGCATGTAATACATTGCTATATTCTTGAATTATTTAAGAAAGACAAGAGCGGTCCTCATTTATAAAGGGTTCATGGTTTTTCATTTTATTTTCAACTTTGGTTTTCTTAATTTTATTATTATTATTTTTTGCAGTAAGAGTCATTGAAATTTTAAGTGAGTCATATTTCTTACCATTTCCTGCTGAAAAGGGTAGCATGTGAGAAAAATGTTAGAAAAGCAATTAATTATGTTCCAGAGCAGATTTTCAGTTTCAGTGTACATTTCTTTTTAATGTGAGACCCAGATTTACATGAAAACTCAAAGTAAGAGCTGGGTAACAGAAATGGCTGACTTAGAAGCTAATGTACATCTTGCTTAAAAACAGATCAAAGTAATCTACTTTCACAAAGAGAACATTTACAGAAGTGAACTTACATTTCTATTGAGAACAGCATGGTTCATAGCACTAAATTTCATTTTTCCAGATTGTGATTCCTAGAGTAGTTTGCTATCAACTTTTGATCTTTGCAAATTCTGGATTTGGTGTATAATGTTACAGCAGTGCCATTGTAATGTTGCACAAAGTAGTCTAGCAATTTCTCGGTTCATCAGGCTTAGAGATAACATTGTAGAAATGATCCAGCATCTTTAATACTCTGTGATTTAAGGTGGGGCACTTAGGCTGAACTAGGGGTAGAATGAATGACAATATTAGAAATCGAATTAGACAACATAACTGAAACAGCATGATTCATGTGTGACTCCAAGTTATAAAGGAGGACATGGATTAATGGTATACTTTCAGGCTATAGGGGTAGTACAAGTGGAAGGACACTATCTTAGGATCAGATTACTTTCCGAGCAACTTTGGCAAATCGTTGAAATTCTCTAATGTGTCGTTTTCTAACATATGACACAGGTGTGAAGAAAACAAAGCAGGTGAATGTATGTGAAAGCTAACGCTGCTGGGCAGGGGGGCTCTCGCCTGAAATTCTAGCGCTTTGGGAGGCAGAGCCGGGGATATCGCATGAGCCCAAGAGTTGAAGATCAGCCTGGACAACATAGAGAAACGCTGTCCCTACAAACAAAACAAAACAAAAACACAAAAACAAAAACCACGCTCAAATTAGCTGGGCTTGCTGGCACACTCCTGTTGTCCCAGTTACCTGGGAGGCTAAGATGGGAGGATCACCCGAGCTTGGGAAGTTGAGACTGTAATGAGCAGTGATTGTGGCACTGCACTCCAGTGTGATCGACAGAGTGAGACCATGTCTCATAAACAAAAAAAAAAAAAAAAAAGAAAGAAAAGAAAGAAAGCCAATGCTTTTTCCCCTTTCCCTGATCCCCTGCTGTTCCCCACTGCAGACAGTCCTCATAGCTTGATCAGTTACAAAATACCTGAACTTGCTCTCTTTTCTTTTCATTTCTTCTTTTCTTTTCCTTTCTCTCTCTCTGTCTCTTTCTTTCTTTCCTCTTCCACTCCTCTCCCCTCCCCTCCCCTCTCCCCTTCCCTCCCCTCCCCTCCCCTCCTCTCTCCTCTTCTCTTCTCTTCTGTCTCTCTCTCTTTTCGAGACAGGGTTTCTCACTGTCTCCCAGGCTGGAGTACAGTGGCTCGATCTCAGCTCACTGCAGCCTCATCCTCCCAGGCTCCAGCGATCCTCCCACCTCAGCTTCCCAAGTAGCTGGGACTACAGGCCCATGCCACCATGCCCAGCTAATTTTTGCATTTTTAATAGATACGGAGTTTCACAATGTTCGCCAGGCTGGTCTTGAACTCCTGGGCTCAAGTGATCCACCTGCCTTGGTCTCCCAAAGCGCTGGGATTACTGGCCTGAGCCAACGGTTATGGCAGAAATGGCTTTTTAAAGACAGTTCTGTAGAAGGTGAAGTCAAATAAATATGTAAAATAAAAAATACATCGGTAAGTTATATTAAACTGGCACACAATAACGTTGCTCTAAAAAAAGATGTCAGCATCTTATTTAGGGATATGTCATCTGAAAACATCATTTAGGAAGCTCATTGTAAAATGTAAAGATTTAAAAGCAGTACAATGAAGTGGTTCAGAGCTAGGAGTTTGGAATTGTAAAGAAACAGTTTAAAATCTTGGCTCTGCCAGTAACTAATTATGTGACCTCGTATAGAGTACTTCATCTCTATAATTTCTTTACAAAAATGAGAATGATACTACACAGGATTGTCATGATGATTGAATGTATTTGTGAGTTCAAGGTGCCCAAATGAATGTCTGGCACACAAGTGCTCAATTAATGGTAGGTATTATTTTTTAAAATATAAGATACTATTGTTACCATATCCAGTATTACAGATACTGTGTTGAATGCTAACCCAATTTTGTATACTTTGTTACATTTCCTGTAATCAGTTAACTTAATATGTGACCCTTAATATAAAGACCCTCCCCACCCAACCTGCCATATGCACAGAGGAGAAAGTAGAGGCAAGATTGTGGTTCTGTATCTCAGACTTTGGAGCAATGTTTGTTATAAGAGAGTGCAGTTGTACCAGTTATTTATTGTGATGCATCAAGTTACCTGAAAACTTAGTGAGTAAAATAACAAATTATTATCTTTCAAAGTTCCGCTGGTGGACTGAGTTCAACTGTGCAGTTCTTAACTCGAGTTTCTGGTTCAGTGCAGTCAGATGGAGGCTGTGGCTGGGGTCATCCGAAAGCTCAGCGGGGCTAGTCATCCAGGGCGGTTTCTTCCCTCAGATGTCTGGTGCCCCAATACTTCTTGGCCTCTTTCTCCCTCTCCATGTGACACTTTTACTCTCTTCATGTGGCTTGGCTTTCCCATCCTGTGGTGGTCTCAGTGTAGGAGCATTTCTTCCATGGCAACTGATTTCTAAGAGATGGAAAGCAGGAACTGCCAGCTCAGTTAAGGGATATACCTACTACTTGCCCAGTGTCACTACTGCTATATTCCTGATCTAAGCAGTCATAGGGCCTACTTAGGTGAAATGGGGTACAAAGATAGACATACCACTGTTTGATGTGGGAGTGACAAGGTCACACTGCAGATAAATGTAGGCTGAGGGGTATTTTTGTGGCCATTTTTGGAAAGTACAATCTGCCATAGCAGTAAACACAGGGGCAACGAACAAGGGGCTTCACTTTGCAGCTCCTCTGCTCTGTTTTATTACAAAGAAAAAAAATCCTTTTAAAGTAAGATGTCAAGATTGATAAATCAATAACCCAGTCCTGTCGACCTTATTATTGAAAAACTTCAGGCAAATTAAATATGGTTCTATGCTATAGTGCCCTTAAATGAGAATTCTGCTTGGTGTGTAAAAAGATGGCATGAAAATAGCTCAAATAAACATAACAAAATATAATCCACAAATTTTTTTTTTTTTTTTTTTTTTTTTTTTTTTTTTTTTTGAGACGGAATCTCGCTCTGTCACCCAGGCTGGAGTGCAGTGGCCGGATCTCAGCTCACTGCAAGCTCTGCCTCCCGGATTTAGCCATTCTCCTGCCTCAGCCTCCCGAGTAGCTGGCACTACAGGCGCCCGCCACTTCGCCCGGCTAGTTTTTTGTATTTTTTAGTAGAGATGGGGTTTCACTGTGTTAGCCAGGATGGTCTCGATCTCCTGACCTCGTGATCCGCCGGTCTCGGCCTCCCAAAGTGCTGGGATTACAGGCTTGAGCCACCGCGCCCGGCCACAAATTTTTAAAGTTGGAAACATTCTTATATTTCTATAACGATGCACCATATAAAACTTTTCTGCACCATATAAAACGTTTTACTTTTTTGAATGATAAATTGACGCTACCCATCGTTTTATTCCTAGTAGTATTTATTATTATAATAATGTTGACTTTTAAAATTAGGTACTTTTAAACAACAAACACATGTAATTCTCATTTAAAACAATAATTTATGGTGCGTGGAGTTTATCCTATCAAAACTTCTCATTGATTTTTGCAATGTAGATTTAGCATGCACAGGACTTAAAAAATGCTGATGTGCTAGAAAAAACAGAAAGGTAATGAAAAAAGCGAGATTTTAATTCCATAATTGTGTTAGCATTGTAAAGCATATTTAAATAACAGTTAAAATAGAATAAATACATCTATTATAAGTCCCTTAAATTTAGTCAATTAAGAAGCTTCTCAAAATGTGATTATTTTAAGAATGGACATAAAATAATTGATATTGTTTTCACAATTCTATGAGCCCTTCAACTTTCTTCTAAATACTGCTCAATCCTTGTATTTACCTTTAAAATAAATATCGTAAAGGTCATCATTTTTTCTATTATCCTTTTTTTTTTTTTTTTTTTTTTTTTTTTGAGATGGAGTTTCGCTCTTGTTGCCCAGGCTGGAGTGCAATGGCGCCATCTTGGCTCACCACAATCTCCACCTTCCTGGGTTCAAGCAATTCTCCTACCTCAGCCTCCCTGCAAACCTCAGCTGGGATTACAGGCATGTGCCACCACGTCCGGCTAATGTTGTATTTTAGTAGAGACAGGGTTTCTCCATGTTGATCTGGCTGGTCTCGAACTCCCAACTTCAGGTAATCCACCTGCCTCGGCCTCCCAAAGTACTGGGATTATAGGCGTGAGCCACCTCACCTGGCCTTTTCACTTCTTTTCTCTCCCTTTTATCTGGAAAACAAGTTGACTCCCTTTAAAAATTTTGAGAAGCACAAACATTATTGAGTGACTGATAAATAGAAATGTGTAAAATAATATAACTATGCTGTGTGCCTTCACTTGGCCTTATTTTCCTCTGAATACTAGGGCACTTTGTGGATCCTCTCTTTGCTACCTGCTGGGGAAATTACATGGACTGAATACATGAAGCTCCTGCATGAATGTCAAAATAATAAAATATACCTTAACTACTCTGATTTTTTTTTTTTCATCAAGTACATGTTTTTATTCCCATTAATTTTTCCTCTGTCTATTTTCTTGTCCCTGGCCTACCACAAGGCTCCATGTCTACAAATACTTTTATTATAGCAGTTGTCACTTCAGCTCATTTGCTTTTGTACTGGAGCCCTCGTTGTACCCTGAGATCCTCAGATGACAGGACATTTAGTCATATTTGTACCACACATTCTTTTTTTTTTTTTTTTTGACAGAGTCTTGCTTTGTCACCCAGGTTGGAGTGCAGTGGCATGATCTAGGCTCACTGCAATCTCTGCCTACTGGGTTCAAACCATTCTGCTGCCTCAGCCTCCTGAGTAGCTGGGACTACAGGCATGTGCCATGCCTAGCTAATTTTTGTATTTTTAGTAGAGATGGGTTTTCATCATGTTGGCCAGGCTGGTCTCGAACTCTGACCTCAAGTGATCCACTCACCTCAGCTTCCCAAAGTGCTAGTGACCATGCCTGACTTGTATCACCAGTTCCTGGTGATACAATTCTTGACACAGTTCCTGGCACACAGCAGGTACTTATTTAAAGTTTTAAAATCTTCCAAGCATTCAATTTGGAGCTTACATTTTGCACTTTATGACATTTGAACTCCTACCAAATTATCTAAAACTCATCTTTTAATAAGATACACAATAATTATCTGTATCAAAGAATGTATGAATCAGACTGTAGGGGTATTAACCAGTCTCTCCTCTTCCCTTCAATCTTTCAGCCATTCCTTGCCTCCACCGTTGGAGAAAATTATCAGCTAACATGTTAATAGGTCTCAAGATCACGCTAGTGTCTGGGAGCACTGTTTGGGCATTTTTTGAGAGGAAGTGGGAAGCTGGCGGATCATTGAGGTTGGGGGTGTGATGCATGTATCATGAAAGACACTGCTGCCTTGGGGCTCACAAGATGTTATAAGAATAAGATAAAAACCCACTTCCTGGAGCCAGGGCATATGAGGAAAGAAAATCTGTAGCCAGGTAGCCAGTTTCACTCCAGGCTGAGTTTCCTAACCACTGACCTGAGGCTCTTTAGAGACAGAGGTGGTCATTTGGCAGAAGGTAGAGGTGAGCAGGCAGAGCTCCAGGGACTGCTCTGTGGAAGTCGGTGGCATGCAGTCTAAACATCCATTTTCCTTTGAGACTTTCCACCTTCAAATCTTTCGTTAAAGCTAAACTATTGTTATCGTCTCTGGACCACGCCAGATGCTACACTTAAAGGCTTATCCTCTGTTTAATAAACAATGGCTGAACCCCTGTCTCATGCTAGGCAATGCGCTGGGGCTTCAGAGCTTTACCTTCTTTGGGCTTCCTTTCATTAGTTATCATTCACTGAAGGCAGGCTATGTTGCCTCTGCTTGGTAGTTAGCAGGATTAGATGGGGCAAAGAGGTGAAACCTTAGGTTAACCCTCTAGAAGTCAGTTAGATTTAATCTGTTTGACTAACACAAAATTATGCCTCTAATCCTAGCCTAGTCATCTCAAGAATGTGTTATGAGTCATTTGAGCTTCCTGGTGTAGAGAGTGTAGATTAGTCACCATTAGAAAAACCACAACCTCACCACTCTCTGGTAGTGGGGAGCAATGGCAACATGTTTGCAAGCAAAAGGCCAGGGTGTTACATTGTTTCAAGCACTTGTAACCTTCTTGCAACCATTATTAATGTATACATAGGGATGTGTATGTATGTGTATGTGTGTGATACTTGGCGTGTCAAGATATATATTGGTGTATGTATGGATTTAATGTATGTATATGGCTTGTATGGCACACTGGTAGAGTGTTTACCTATTTCATAAATCATTTAATACATTAATTATATATAATCACAATGAATAATATTGTACAAACATATGTTAAATAATAATGGTAAGTTATGGTAATAATATCCTTTTATACTTTTAAGAATGCTATTGGGCCGGGTAAGAGGGCTCGCACCTGTAATCCCAGCACTTTGAAAGGCTGAGGCGGGCAGATTGCTGAAGCCCAGGAGTTTGAGATCAGCCTGGGCAACATAGTGAAACCCTGTCTCTATAAAAAATACAAAAAAATTAGCAGGATGTGGTGATGGGTGCCTGTAGTTCCAGCTACTTGGGAGGCTGAGATGGGAGGATCACTTGATCCCGGGAGGACAAGGTTGCAGTGAGCCATGACTGCACCACTGTCCTTCAGCCTGGGAGACAGAGAGAGACCCTGTCTCAAAGAAAAAAACAAAACGGAACAAAACAAAACAAAACAAAACAAAAACCAAAAAACCCTCAAACAATAACAACAACAACAACAACAAAAAAAACAAAACCAAAACAAACAGTATTGTAGAGGAGCCAGAGATCACCTCCAACCCCCTTTTAGCTCTTAGTTGGCTCTTCAGCTGGATCTGGGAGCCAAATTGTCTCTTACATTAATAAGAGAGAAATACGCAAATTTTATTCATTTTACCTGTACATGGAGATCTTCACAAGAGAGTGAAGTCTGAGGAAGTGGCCAAAGCAAGATGCTTTTATACTTTTTAGACAAGTGACAAATTTGAGAAGAAATGACAATACAAAGAAAATCTGGCAGCTGGACATGGTGATTCAGGCTTGTAATCCCAGCACTTTGCGAAGCCAAGACGGGCAGATCGCTTGAGGTCAGGAGTTTGAGATCAGCCTGGCCAACATGGTGAAACCCCCTCTGTACTAAAAATACAAAAATTAGCTGGGCGTGGTGGCTCGCACCTGCAATCCCAGCTACTCTGGAGGCTGAGGCAGGAGACTTGCTTGAACCTGGGAGGTAGAGGTTGCAGTGAGTCGAGATTGTGTCACTGCACTTCAGCCTGGGTGACAGCGAGATTCCATCTCAAAAAAAGAAAGAAAGAAAATCTGGCTGGGGCAGTGAATTCCTAGGGGAGTCACTAAGAGCTATGTGAGGAGGAGGTGTAAAACAGGTGGAAGATAAGGGTTACTTCATTGAGCATTTTTATTCTGGGTCATTGTAGCCTCTATTTCCAAGTCTCTGGTGATAAGGGCTATTTTCTCACCCTGGCACGGAGAGGGTGCCCCTCCCAGAGGAATTATCATTGCTTGCTGCATGCAGAAAGCAACAGGTTCAGCTCATTCTTTCTGCAACTAACATTTCAGCAATGTTTTCAACTCAAAATAATCAATATACCAATCTGGTGTATTTTGGAATAGCGCATCCCTCACTCCTTCACTATCTTTTCCTCACAGAGTCACATTATTTCAAGAATCTAAATTGTTTAACATGAACTAAGAGACACCAGTTTAAACCCTGAAGCTATTATGTGTTTTTTATTAATGGTTTCTTTTGAATTTTTATGACTTTCATATCTTAGCATAAAATGGTTGCTCCCTGTGACGTATGTAACATTTATAGATTCACCTATTAGCCAGCTACAATTTTATAGCTGAACATACTCTCTCTAATGAAATTACATGAAAATATTTTATTTTACTGAACATCTATTCTAAGTTGTCATTCAAGATTATCTTGTTCTTTAGTGTGAATGACAACTCTATATTAGCAGTTTTTGGTTGATACTATTGTCAGTGTTCTAAAGTCCCAATTCCACATAACTGTATTGATCATTTACTCTGTACAAGGCCTTGTGCTAGGGTAACGGTTGATTAGAGGGGCATAGTTTCTATCTTGAAGAAGCTTTCTCAGGCCAAGCACAGTGGCTCACACCTGCAATTTCAGCACTTTGGGAGGGTGAGGCAGGAGGATTGCTTGAGCTCGGGAGTTCCAGATTGGCCTAGACAACATAGTGAGATGCCCATTTCTTTTCTTTCTTTCTTTCTTTCTTTTTTTTTTTTTTTTTTGAGACAGGGTCTCTCTCTGTTGCCCAGGGTACGGTGCAGTGGCACAATCTCTGCTCACTGCAGCTTCCGCTTCTCGAGACCCCATTTCTAATTTAAATAAAAAGAAAGAAGCTTTCTTTGTGGATGAAGAGATAGACGTGTACATAACCAGCTAGACTGTGGGGCATCATCTAAGAATTATAAGCTAAGTGACAGGTGAGTGCAGTGGAGGAAGATATTTATTTTGTCTTTGGGGTTGGGTGAAAACTTCACAGTGAATCTGGCAGTTGAGCAGCTCCTTAAAAGACTCTGAAGTAGATGAACTGCAAAGGGAGAGAGAGAACGCCAAGTTGAGAAAACTCACATTTTCTTGGACTCATATTATCTTGATGTGGTGGTTGATGGGATATAAGTTAAGGGTATGCTGATGTGTATTGCAGATTAGTCTGAGGTTTCATTTACAGGGCCTATGAAGTTTGGAAAATACTCATGCGGAATATCAAAAGAGGCTGAGATTAGCAAATCTGACTTTAGAGTGAGCATATTTTTGCAAAATAGCATAAATCCCAGCAGAATTTATTTTTTCCCTCTGATTCTTAATATTTTCTTTCAAATTTTAAAACAGAAAAACTTGAGGGTGATTAGGATGATAAAAAGATTTATTAAAATGCTTTCAAAATCACCTAGACTTTGAAGGTTATTCTGTTTTTACTTGGTTATTGTCATCTCTTTTCAAAATAAAGGCAAAGAAAGATAACAGTTTCTGCTACAGCAATAGTGATTTTTGTTTCACTTTTTCAACCTTCTCTTTATTATAAAGGCAATTCTAAAATGCACATTGACTTCATGCTTTCACATTCTGCAATCTTATTGTAAATGTTTCTCCTCTGAATTAATTCTGATATAATTGTTCACTGCATAATGGCTGAATTTTCATAACATATGAGCTGCAATATTAAGGCACAAAGATGATACTAGTTTAAAAAGGAAATTAGTTTTAATTCTGAAAATTTCCTTATGGCTTTGTGTATTCTCAAACTCTGTGACCTCAGAACCTGTTTACACTCTTAAAAATTATTGAAGAGCCCAGGCCGAGCGTGGTGGCTCATGCCTGTAATCCCAGCACGTCGGGAGGCCAAGGCAGGTGGATCACAAGGTCAGGAGTTCAAGACCAGTCTGGCCAATATGATGAAATCCCATCTCTACTAAAAATACAAAAAAAAAAAAAAAATTATCCGGGTGTCGTGGCGCGTGCGTGTAGTCCCAGCTACTTGGGATGCTGAGGCAGGAGAATTGCTTGAACCCAGGAGGCGGAGGTTGCAGTGAGCCGAGATTGCATGACTGCATTCCATCCTGAGCAATAGAGGGAGACTCCATCTCAAAAAACAAAACAAAACAAAAACATTATTGAAGAGCCCAAAGAGCTTCTATTCATGAGGTTATAACCATCAATATTTAATAGCTTAGTGATTGTGTTAAAGTTTAAAAATATTTATTCATTTAGAAAAATCCATCATATGTTAACAAAAATAACATGTATTTATTTTTTTAAATGACAATTTTCAAGAAAAAAATTTATTGATACGAGTGGCATTGTTTTACACTTTTGCAAAGCTGTTCGTTGTCTAGCCTAACAGAACACAGCTAAATTCTCATGTGCTTCTTCATTCAATCTGTTGTAAAATTACATGTCATTTAGCCTCTAGAAAATTTCTCTGAACACCCAAGAGGATGAAGAGGAAAAAAAGACAAACAACATTTTAGTATTATTTTGAAAATCATTTCAACCTCACAGATCCACTGAAAATCTTTGGGGTTCCCAGATCACACTTTGAGAGCCACTAACTTAGAATAATATTTATTCAGTGTTAATTATGTATGAAGATAAATAGAAATCAAAATTACTTACATATATATCTATATCTATCTATCTATCTATCTATCTATCTATCTATCTATCTATCTATATCTCAGGTAGAAATAATGACATACATTTGTTTTAGCCTTCATACTTACACAATCTGAATTTCTATACAGGTTGAGTGTCCTTTATCTGAAATGCTGAGGATGAAAGGTGTTTTAGATTTTAAACTTTTTTTGGATTTTGGAATATTTGCATATACATAGTGAGATATCTTGGGGATAAGACCCATGTCTAAACATAAAAATCATTTGTTTTGTATATACATAGCCCGAAGGTAATTTTATACACTATTTTGAATATTTTGTGCATAAACAAAGTTTCTGTTAAGTATTTATATGTGGAACTTTCCACTTGTGTTATCATGTTGGTGCTCAAAATGTTTCAGATTGTGGGCCATTTCAGATTTCAAATGTTCAGAATAGAAATACTCAACATGTATTATAAACTTAGTTCTGCTGTCTGACAAATTATTCCTAAGAAGTGTTATGGATTAATATAAACATCTAGCAGAAACTCAGCCCTATTAT
Source organism: Chlorocebus sabaeus (assembly GCF_047675955.1). NCBI lineage: Eukaryota > Metazoa > Chordata > Mammalia > Primates > Cercopithecidae > Chlorocebus > Chlorocebus sabaeus. Next base: position 88,939,492 of record NC_132916.1, read on the forward strand.
GTCAGTCTACACAAAAAATAACTAAAAGTTTTGACTCATATGTACCTTTAAACCTCATTCTGAATTTTTTTAAAAAAAACTTTTATTTTGAATAATTGCAGATTTAGAGGAAGTTGCAAAAAAATGTACAGAGAAGTCCTGTATACCCTTCAGCTTGTTCCCTCATTGATAATTATCTCGTATAACTATAGTACAATGTGAATATTAGAGAACTGACATTGCTGCCACCTATACAGCTTATTCAGATTTAAGACACACACACACACACACACACACACACAATACTAGTGCCCTGTTATGCAGTTTTATCCCATGTGTAGATTACTGTGACTAACATCCCTATCAACATGCAGCTGTCCCATCACCACAGCTCCCTTGTGCTATATCCCTTTAGAGCCACACTCACCCTTATACACTTCTTTCCCAGTGTTCACTCCTTGAAACCATTAATCTATTCTCTATCTCTATAATTTTATCTCCACAGTGTTATATAGATGGAATCATACAGTATTCAGCTTTCATTCAGCATAATTCTCTCGAGATCCATTCAAGTTGCTGTGTGTATCAATAGTGTGTTCATTTTTTTTTTTGTTGCTGGACAGTATTCCATGGTATGACTATACCATCATTTGTAAAACCATTCTCCTGCTGATGGGCATTTGAAATATTTCCAGTTTTTTGGCTACTTTAAACAAAGTTTCTGTGAATATTTATATATAAGTTTTGTGTGAACATAGTCTTCCGTTCTCTGAGATAAATGCCCAAAAGTGCAACTGTTGGGGCATATGGTAAGTACATGTTTTGTTGTATCAGAAACTGCCAAACTATTTCCCAGAGTGGCTGTACCATTTTATATTCCCACCAGCAATGCCTGAGTTATCTTGGTTCTCTGCATCCATGCCAGTATTTGGTGTTATTTTTTATTTTAGCCATTCTGATAGATGTGTAATATGTCATTGTAGTTTTAATTTGCATTTCCTTAATGGCTGACAATGTTGAATACTTTGTGTTTATCCTCCATCAAATGATTGTATATTTTATATCTCATATATAAGTTTATAAATATTTTCTTAGGTATTATCTAGTTTAAGTTCCATGTTTTACAAATAAGGACATTGAGGCTTTGTAACAGGATGACAGAGAATTTAAAATTTAAATTCTGAAATTTAAATTTTAAAGAATTTAAGAAGAGAATTTATTGTAATTATTATTAAACCAATTTCTAGAAGTTAATGTGAGAAATGGGAAGATTCAGTTATCTATCTCTTTCTTAAGGAGAAATTAAAAAAAATTTACATGGTTTTAGTATATGTTGGGAGCTAAAAGCAGAGAGGTCAAGACACTGATGATTATTATTAGTAGTAATGTTGAAACTACTGGGTGTTGTTGTGGCTGGTAAGCCAATTTTAAATTAACTGTTTTTTTTTTTTTTTTCCATGTCTGTTGCAGGAGCGCCATGGATTACTACAGAAAATATGCAGCTGTCATTCTGGTCACATTGTCGGTGTTTCTGCATATTCTCCATTCCTTTCCTGATGGAGAGTTTACAATGCAAGGTGTGTGACCAAGCTTGTGGTTTGAGTATTAAGGACAACACACATTTCTAGATGTACATCAATAACTCCATTAATTACATTTCTACCTCCTTTTCAAAAGTAATAAACCTTTGCTGCTGGATTCATATCTAGGCTCTTGTAGATTGTGAACATAAAATTAAATTAGGTTCAGAAAATGTGCAGTGAAAACGATATCTTACACAACCATTTATGTAGCAGCCTATGCATTTTCATCTGAAATAGATTCCTTTTTATTCTTTATTTGAGTCTTACAAGAAGAAAACCCTCCTTATTCAGTTAGCTCAGTTAATTTTTACATTTCTGCCAGAAGATTTGAGATTTTAACATTGCCTTTGGAGATGAATTTTCACATCAGTTAATAAGTGAGAAAAGCAAAACCATTTTATACAGTAAATTTGTTTTGCTGTATTGTCTGAAAAATCTCATATAGTAGCTGATATAATTCCTTCTGCTTTGAAATTTGTGAGCTACTATTGGTTATGGTTTTTCTCTAGATAAGTGGTAATATTTTAATCCAGGTCCCAAGTGCAGGCATCTGATCTAATATCAGTCTCTCTGCACTCACCAGACTTTCTTAATTCTGACATATTTCTCTCTGTCAATATTTGGAGTTAGTGTGGGAAAAACAATAGCAGATTCTAAAGGGAAAAATATTCTTCCTCTGTGCAAAATTCTCTTTTCAGATGAACGTGATGTTTTCATCTGACAAGTTTTGTGTTTCCTCTAGGCATACTGTTAGCATTGAGATAGAGAATCTATGCTTGAAGAAAGACTCTAACTGAGATTTTCTATGCATATCTGTGAAAATGTTTGTTTTTAAATTTTATTTCTCATGAACATTAATCAGTATAAATATTAAATAGATATTATAGTTGAAGATTAACATATAACCAAAAAGCACTTACTTAGTTTCCTTTCATTTTTGATGGAAAAATAATATTCACTATCCCATCATAAGGAAACATTCGTAGTTTCTTTCCTTTGTTGCCTTGCCTTGCCTTGCCTTGCCTTGCCTTGCCTTGCCTTGCTTTGCCGTGCTGTGCCTTGCCTTGCTGTGCTGTGCCGTGCCTTGCCTTGCCTTACCTTGCCTTGCCTTACCTTGCCTTTTCTTTTAGGACAGAGTCTCACTCTGTCGCCCAGGCTGGAGTGCAATGGCCTGATCTCAGCTTACTGCAACCTCCGCCTCCCAGGTTCTAGCGATTCTCCTGCCTTAGCTTTCTGAGTAGCTGGTATTACAGGCGCCTGCCACCATGCCCAGCTAAATTTTTGTATTTTTAGTAGAGATGGGGTTTCACCATGTTGGCCAGGCTGGTCTTGAATTCCTGACCTCTGGTGATCCACCCGCCTCAGCCTCCAAAGTTCCAGGATTATAGGCGTGAGCCACCGCATTTTTTCTTATTTATTTTTTTTGAATCAGGGTCTCACTTTGTCACCCAGGCTGGAGTACAGTGACACGATCTCGGCTCACTGCAGCCTCGACCTCCCAGCTTCAAGAAATTCTTCTGCCCCAGACCGCCAAGTAGCTGGGACTACAGGTGCGCACCATCATGTCTGGCTATTTTTTTTTTTTTTTTGTATTTTTTTATAGAGACAGGGTTTCACCATGTTGCCCATGCTGCTCTCGAACTCCTGAGCTCAAGCAATTCCATTTCGGTCTCCCAAAGTGCTAGGATTACAGGCGTGAGCTACTGTGCTGGCCTCATAGATTCTTTCTGAATCTTTTTTGGATTATTTTACTCTGCCTTTTTTTTTTTTTTTTTTTCTGATAGATTGCCCAGAATGCAAGCCAAAGGAAAACAAATACTTCTCCAAGCCGGGTGCCCCAATATATCAGTGTATGGGCTGCTGCTTCTCTAGAGCATATCCCACTCCGGCAAGGTCCAAGAAGACGATGTTGGTCCAAAAAAACATCACCTCAGAGTCCACTTGCTGTGTAGCTAAATCATTGACCAGGGTAAGAACCTCAAGAGCCCCAGAAGTTTTCCAACAGCCCAATCAGAGAAATGTTCATAGAGCCCACCCATGGGATGTAATGCCAAAGGTGTCTAATGACCCAGCCTCTGTCGAGCATTTGTACAGGTGGGGAACACATTTCTACCCATTAATTAAAAGAGTCAATTGTCTTGTGGGTATAGGCTGGATTTATTCAGAGTGAGGAGAATAGGGGTAGAGGTGACAAGGGGCAGGTTGGGAGAAAAGTACAGCTTACTCATGCTAAAAATATCTCCTAAAAAGGAGACTGTGCAAATGTAGTATGCATCTATTTATTTCAGCAGAATGCAGACAATTTTATTTAGTATTCTTCAATTTTGCCTCTATGTATGTATGTATGTATGCATGTATGTATGTATGTATGTATCTATCTATCTATCATCTAATCTATGATATGTTTTTTTCCTTCCCCTTTAGGTCATGGTACTGGGGAGTGTCAGAGTGGAGAACCACACGCAGTGCCACTGCAGTACTTGTTATTATCACAAATTTTAAATGTTTTGCCAAGTGCTGTTTTGATGACTGCTGATTTTCTGGAATGGAAAATTAAGTTGTTCAGTGTTTATGGCTTTGTGAGATAAAACTCTCGTTTTCCCTACCATACCACTTTGACACGCTTCAAGGATATACTGCAGCTTTATTGCCTTCCTCCTTATCCTACAGTACAATCAGTAGTCTCGTTCTTTTCATTTGGAGTGAATACAGCATTTAGCTTGTTCCACTGCAAATAAAGTCTTTTAAATCATCATTCAATGACTGAATTATCATTTTTCTTCAAAGTAAAGCCAATAGCTTTTGACAGCATTAATGGAAGAGAGTGGGCCATTGGGTGAGTTGGGGCCCCATGTGTTTGGTGACTTGACAGTTACCAAATGGTTTGGCGAGCCTTGCTGTTACCACACCTTCTAGTAGCATGTGAGTCCTTTCAGCCAGTGGGCTACTTACAAGACATTTGTTAGGGCAAGAGAAGAAAATATGAGAACTTCTATTTATATTCATTTTATATAATTTTATATATTATATTCATTTTTATATCTTTAAATTTCCATTTTGATGGATTTTATAAAAGCACAGATACATTAGTATAGTAATACATGTATACAATTTATAAATAAATAATTATCCATATATTGGGAACGTTTGATCAGAAACTTTTTACTGTTAGAAGGGTACAATAAAAAACAAACAAAAGAAAAATGGAGAACCCTCCTCCAGGGTTTGGGAAAGACAAAATCACTCCCAGACTGAAGTTTCTATTTACTTGCTTTGTGCCTGACTAAAAAACGCTCATCTTGTTTGTCCCTGGCAGCAAGGCTATAACTGAATAGTGGCCAAGGAAAGGGCATCATTGCACCCAATTAAAACTGGGCATTGCTCTGAAATTCCGGAGGCATCAGACTTTGTTTTTCACATTCAGATCTGGCTAAGAATGAATAAATGATGATCAAAACATTCACTTAGCACTCACTATGGTCTAGGTGGGATGCCTGGCATATTCACTTTGTTTTTTTAAAATGTTTAAGATGGCCAGGCATGGTGGCTCACACCTGTAATCCCAGCACTTTGGGAGGCCGAGGCAGGCAGATCACCTGAGGTTGAGTTTGAGACCAGCCTGGCCAACATGGTGAAACCCCGTCTCTACTAAAAATACAAAAATTGCCAGGCATGGTGGTGGGCGCCTGTAATCCCAGCTACTCAGGAGGCTGAGGCAGGAGAATCGCTTGAACCTGGGAGGCGGAGATTGCAGTGAGCTGACATTGTGCCACTGCACTCCAGCCCGGGCGATAGAGAGTGAGACTCAGTCTCAAACAAACAAGCAAACAAAAATGCTTAAGAGTAGTGCCATGCTTCAGTGCCACATCCGTTGAGCATTTATACTGAGAGGTGGTCCTTACCTTGAGGACAATGGTATTATAAATATTAAATTATATTAGCCATGGTGGAGATCACAGTTACTCAAAAAAGTTCTACTCCTAATGGAGCCTATAATTTAAAAAAGATGATCACACTGGTAACTGGTAAGGTTTTGAGAAAGACATTTTGATCATCACCCATTTGTCAAAATTTTATTTCTGAGTGGCAAGCCAGTTCCTTGTTCCTTAGTAGGCTGGTAAACATATCAGGTGTTAGGGTAAATAAGTTAAAATAGGAAGTACATGTCCTTTTTTTTTTTTTTTTAAACAGAGGCTCTGTTGCACAGGCTGGCAGTGGTGTGATCTTGGCTTACTGCAACCTCTGCCTCCCAGGTTCAAGTGATTCTCCTGTCTCAGCCTCTCGAGTACCTGGGACTACAGGCACATGCCACTATGCCCGGCTAATTTTTGTATTTTCAGTAGAGATTGGGTTTCACCATGTTGGCCAGGCTGGTCTCAAACTCCTGACCTCAAGTGATCTGCCTGCCTCGGGCTCGCAAAGTGCTGGGATTACAGGTGTGAGCCACAGTGCCTGTTTTTTTTTTTTCCAGTACAGACAGGCGTTTTGTCCTGTTGGCCAGGCTGGTCTCTAACTCCTGGCTTCAAGTGATCCCTCACCTCAGCCTCCCAAAGTGTTGGGATGATAGGCATGAGCCTCTGTGCCCTGTTTGTGCATGTACTTTTCAAGAAATGTGAAAGGACACATGAAGATATTAGTGCATTTCTTCATTTATTTATTATACTTTCATTGAATGTATAGTAAATGTTGATGTTGTGTTAGATCACTGGGATTTAGACATCAGGAATCTCTGGAAGATAAGATTGAAAAAATATAAAACTGCTTAATCAGAGAAACAATGGTGGTGATCACTGGTTCATTCAAATATTTAGAAGATATTGACTGAGAACCTACTAAGCGTCAGGTCTGGAGAGCTTGTTTGGAGGGCTCATCAATGATGGAAAGCTTCTGAAACTTCTCGGCTAGAATGTCCTTGTTCATCTGGGACCATCCTATTTGACAGAAAGAATGGAAGAGACACTCGAGGAGTAAAGAGAGAGGAAAGGGACATCCCCATGTCTATTTAGCTCAGCCAGGTCAACCCTGGTGAGCGCTAGGATGAAATGTCATAGCCATACTTACCTCTTGTCTTACCATGTGCCAGGCTGGGTGCTGATCCAGTGATGGCCAAGATGAATAAGACACAGATCCTGCCCTGAAGCAATTCACAGTCTAGTGCAGAATGGTAGCATAAGCAGCAAATTATAATCAAGAGTGATGTACACTATGGGAGAAGAGTGAACTTTGGTGGCATAAAGGGAGGGATGGCTTATTCAACCTGTTGGGGCTTGTCACAGAGAGCTTCACAGGGCAACACAATCCTTGAGTTGGGTCTAGAAGATAAGCAGAGAGATGGGGGAGAGTACATTCTAGTTTGAGGAAACAACATAAGCAATTATTCTGAGATAAGAAACACTAAGATGGTCACAGAATTTCAAGGAGTTCAGTGTGATTGCCCTGCAGGAAGCTGGTTGGAGGACTGGAACTGTAGAGAGAAATATGTACCTGTCAAGAAGGTCCTTGTATAACATGCAGAGAAATATGGATTTTAACTAGGCTTCTAGTTTCTCAAGCTGGAGGGCCTGAGGGTTCCTGAAGCCGCAGAATAAACAAGCACCTTTCTGCAGGATCAATTTTGCTTGAAGACTTGGGGAAATGTTATTTTTACTTCAAAACAAAAATGGATATATGATAGAGTAGAATGCAAAATTGCCAAAAATAAGAAGAAAAACAGTGACTTAAAAAGAAATTTCATGCTGAGGGTGGGACCTTTCAGATCCTGCTCTTCTGAGCCCTCCCAAACCTCCAGTTTCACTCTTGCATTAGGAGTACTTAAATAGAGGAGTTCTGTTAACATTAAAGGAAGGGTAGTTGCTGGACTTCCAAGCTTCTGGATGAGTCTGGCTGAGAAAATAGTCGTCATGGCTTTCGGGACAGTCAATTTGAAAACTCCGATGTGAGCTCTCTAGAGAAAAGATTATAATCTCAGCTATACAAGCAGCAAGGAGGAAGAGATGCAGGTGTGGAGGCTGGCGATTTTGTCTCAGGACCATCTGTGAAAATACTTGAAAGAAATCCTAAGGCAGAGTAAGCACATGTTTGAGGGGGTGCTTCTATCAACAAAATTGTCCATTGTTCACCTCAGCTAGAAAGCTGCTCCGAATTCTCCCCTGTGAGATTCCTTCCTTATGGCTAAAACATGGTATCCCAAGCACCTGATTTTTAAATGACAACACTCCCAGGAGATGCAATGTGGTTGGCCATTAATAGTTTAATGAACTATTACACAAGTTTAACAGACCATTGGTTCTGTCTGCACTGGGAGTTCTGGACCCTTGTTGGCTGGGAAAGGGAGGTGCCTGGCAGGATATTGAAAAGGATAAAGCAAAGATGCAAGACTTCTACTGCTTTGTAATTATGTCAAGATTTGACGACGAGAAGAAACTCCAAAGTGATTATAGGGATATTATTGGTGACTAGGACTCAAGGAGGAGATCAATATAACAGTGATGGCACTTGGCCTTTGGTCCGTCTCCTGGGACTGAGAGGAAAGGGCATAATATGATGAGAGGGAAAGAGAGATACTGGAAAGGGAGGAGAAAGAAGAATGAAGCTGCACAGAAAGTGTGGGGAGGAAAAATGTGTGATGGGAAGAGAGAGAGGCCGGAAAGGCTGCTGGAGAGTCAGTAACCTCAGTGGTGGCAGAGCTGGAGTCAAGCAGAAAGAATAGGCCATTACCCTACTCATTTCCACCCACTCATGCCCACCCCTCTTCCCTTCTGTACGAATCTAAATAATCAAGATCTCTAGGCTATATGCAACTATTGTACAAATTGGAAAAGTATGCCCTCTCTGGGCAGGCATAACACCTTGAGTAAATGGCTACACAATCAAAAGGCTGTGTAGCAAAACATCTTTTCCCTCAGGCAGAGGTGGAGTGGGGTCTGGATAGTTGTTAGCCCTCACTTCCTGGCTGGGCACCTTTGTTCATTACACAAACTGTGCACCCTTACATGGCAGCTCTATCTATAATCTCATCATAGTAATTTGATCATTGCTGCATTTTGAAAAATAATGGCCTAAATTGGTGAGAATCTTGACATCTAAGATTCCAAATGTTGATGTCTTTATTATCCTTATACTGCTTGGGGTGGGGAATCCTGGATAAAATATTGGTCCAAATACAGTTTTGTTTGCTTTTATCTTGTATGGAAAAAGTAGAAGGGATGTCCAGAATCTGGCAAAGGACAGGAAGGTAAAACCAAAGAATACACATGCAAATGACCATGAAGCTGACGTGAGGAAATTGGCTAGGACCACAAGCATCAACAAGACCAGAGAGACTGACTGACTCGACAAAAAGTTAAACAACGTCAAACTGCCTGACATTAATGCAGCTCTTCTACTTTCTTAGAATTTCCCATGTGTAATGTGTCAATGATTTTCACTTAGCCCATTCCAGACTGAAAGTTGGAACATGTGGCGCCATCTTCATTTGACAATTGGATAAACAGAAGTACAAAGCTTTGGTTGTATAGGAACAAAGAATATGTACAGGAAAAGTGGGCATCTCCATTTCTGTGCTGCTCCTTTCTAATTCCAACTTCTTTCCAAATCTATGACATTTTTGTTTTATCTGCAAAGAACCTATTTCCCCCCGAACACTAACGGAAAACTCTTTTGGAGATTTGTCAAGGTTGAAAAGCCATTCTATTAAAAGATCTGATATTTGGTTTGTGAACTGTCTACTAATGTTTTGTCTGGAAGCTTGGGCTTCAGCTTCACCCTTACAGCTCTTCTTCCTTTACTCAATGCCTTCTTCAGATATTTCCCTTGAAACTTAATTCATATCTCAAAGCTATCCTATCCCTCAGGAGGAGAAACATGAAGAGATTTCTGTGTTCTGAAAGTCGACTAGGATATCCATATTCTTCTACTCAAAACTGGGTAGCATGAGGAATTGCAAATTTTAAATGCTGTTTTCACAAGGAACTGAAGCTGAATCTGAGTTGCCTCAGAACAAAGAGAGAAGTTAAATATTGCATTAAACTTCAAGATGAGAGACAGAAAAAGAAAATAACTATTGGATTTTAAAAATGAATTTCCCTTCCGAACTCCAGAAAAGCATACGCTCTGAAAAGCATATACTTTTCTATTGAACGTGACTTCCAGGGCTCGTTCATCTCTAGGACTTGAAAGCTGAGGCTTTAGGAAAAAGAAGGAGGGAAGGAGGGTCAGGAGAGGAGTCTCTGAAGAAGCAGCCAGAATCTTGGCACATTATTGATAATTTGTAAGAGAGTGTTCAACAAAGGCATTCTATTGTTTAAAAACCATTTCCTTTAATGGGATGTTAGCAGAAAGTAGAATAGTAAAGTAAAAGCACTAAAACTGTACCAATTTTCTCCAAATGCTATTGATCAGAAAGTGTGTTTGAATTACAGTCACTTATTTAGCTGTAAATTGTCTGTGAACCGTAATTGATTCTTAGTTAAGTTGACAGCAAGTAGAATTTCAGTACGTGCAAATTTACTTCTGTATACCTTTTTCCCAATTGCAACTCATGTTGAGGATAACGGGACAAGGCCAGCATTAGGGCTAGGCCTAGGAAATGGAGATGAACTGGGAGGCAGGGCAGAAGCAGTGGTTTGCCCAAGATGGCTTCAGAGGGATAAAGGAAGAGGAAGAAAGAAAACCCGGGCTTAACCTAGAAATGTACCGCATCTTTGTGAAGATGGAGGAAGTGGGACAGGCTGTGTGTATAAAGGGTTGCTGGCAGGTGCTTGGGTTGAAATCATGGTTAGAGGAACTAAAGTCTTAACCTTGGGTTTTAGGGAGATAATTTACTATCTAAATTAAATTATGGTTACCACCACAGTTATTCTAGTGACTGCGTTTCTGTGCGAAACACTCTGATATGGAAGACAGTGATAACATCAGAGATGCATTCACTGTTTACATGGGCAGGGTGCGCTCTGAGGGCTCTGGGGTAGGCTCTGTGATTCCTGAAGCTGAAGATACAAGTGCTGGCCACAGCACTGTGAAGCTGAGCTTGGCCAAAGGGAAGCTCTCCCTCACTGCCAGCTACGGATTTCTTCAGTCTGCTGCAGAGCTCACTGCTGCCCCTTGTGGACAAGTGGTCCATGGAGCTTCTGGAAGAGTCAGTGGGTGAGGCTGGGAGTGATGTTGGGCAGGATGGGTCCAGCTGACTGGGCACATTTGTCTTCATGTTTATGGGATCCTTCTGTTCATTTGCTCCTGATGTGCCCTTTTAGTGACATCCAACTACCTATGGGGTGGCAGCTGTAATACTTGTGCACCTGGCAAGAAATATTTGATAAGCTAAAGCTAAATTCCAAAATTCCTTCTGATTATTATAGGAATTTCAATAATACATTTGTCAATGCAAGGAAAGGAAAACCATTTAGGTTAAAGACGTAAGCTCAAATTTCAAATTGAAATATCTGAAAATATTTTATTTGGGTTTCATTCAAATTTGATACCCTGTTTTTTTCTCATAACTGTATTTTTTTTTTTAACCAAGCCCCATATGGATATCCACAAACACCTTCTAGTTCATCCTATGTTTTTTTCTCTGTGCTAGGACATAAAAGGTTTAAAAACAGTTGGCTAGGGGACTAGATATAGATATACAAAAAAAAAAAAAAAAAAAAAAAAAACTCCAACAAAGCAAAATTTAAAAAAACCCAGAAAACCTCTTTGTGTTTGGTTGCCATCTGCAATAAAGCAAGGCATACACTAAAGCATCTAATGAATATTCAGGAAAGGGAGATCCTGAAAAACGTTTAGCAAGCAAAGGATGGAAAATGGAATTAATTATATAGTAACCTGTTATTACTAATTTAATATGTTTGAAATGCCATTAACATTATCTTCATTTGGTTTGCTGTATTTATTGTTTCATATTAGTGAACATAAAAATATTTATATGCATTTACATAGTAACCATTTTACTATCTATATGTATCCCATAACATTATGTTGTATGCCTTAAGTATATATAATCACATTTATTTTTAAGGCTGGGTACACTGGCTTACGCCTGTAATCATAGCACTTTGAAAGGCCAAAGTGGGCAGATCACTTGAGCTCAGGAGTTTGAGATCAGCCTGGGTCACATGGCGAAACCCTGTCTCTATAAAAAGTACAGAAACATTAGCTGGGCGTGGTGGCAGGCCCCTGTAGTCCAGCTACTTGTGGGGGCTGACGCAGGAGGATTACTTGACCCCTAGAGGTTGAGGTTTCAGTGAGCTGAGATTGTGCCACTGTACTCCAGCCTGGGTGACAAAGTGAGACCCTGTCTCAAAAAAAAAAAAAAAAAAAAAAAAAAAAGGCATCTACTCTAAGATACATATTCATTACAAAGAGAAAAATTACAACTTTATAGTGGAGAAAGCTGGTTGACACAGCGACTAAGGTTAACATCGCCAGCAATAAGGTTGGGTACCAACATCATAAGACCCCCCCAGAACCATGCTCTGAGAAGGGCTGAAAATGCATGCACTCCCTCTAATTATGAAAAAGTATCAGACAAAAAAATTGAAGAAAAATCTACAAAATAACTGGCCAGTACTCTTAAAAAATGTCAAGTTTCATTAAAGACAGGGAAAGATGAGTTGCTATCACAGATGAGAGGGGACTAAGGAGACATGACAAGTAATGCAAAGTGAAATTCTTGGATTGGATCCCAGAAGAGAAAAATAATATTAGTGGCAAACTGATGAAATTTACATAAAATCTATATTTTAAATTTATTTTTATTTACTTATTTTTCAAGACAGGGTCTCTTTCTGTCACCCAGGTTACAGTGTGGTGACCCGATCTCGGCTCACTGCAACCTCCACCTCCTGGGTTCAAGCGATTCTCCCACCTTAGCCTCCCAAGCAGGTGGAATTACAGGTGTGTGCCACACACCTGTAACAGGAGCACCCGGCTCCTGTTTTTATTTTTAAAAAATCAGTAAAGAAAGCCAATTAAGCTACTTATATGTTCCTTAATCAAAGTCTCCTGTGACGTATTCTTCCTTGACTTTCAGTCTCATTAAACATTTATCTAACGTAATTTTTCTATGCTTATTAGAGCAGAAAATGAATCTTGTGCAAATCAGCTTTTTGCCCTTTTACTTAGTCTCAAGAAGACTCAGAAGCAAGCATAGGGCCTAATTCAATGCCTTTCCAGGTGAAGAAAGTCTAGCTGTTAGTGGATTTCCAGATTTCAACTGCCTCTGAATTCTTGGTGACCATGTTACCCCATTCATTGTTACTCCATGGTGGGCTTTCCTAATGCCGACGAGCCTTCCCTGAGTAGAGGACATGTTCTTCTAGCCAGATTGGCCTGCTCCCAGGCCCCAGCTGGTTCCCCACCCCAGTGTCTGTTCCATGCCAGGGGCCATGTTCCTGTCTGTTTAGGCCCAACCCATCTAGAGGTCACTTGACATGCTGAGTGAGAAAAAGCCAGCTGGTGTGGCTTGAATGTGTGAGGGCAGGCAGAGGTACTTACATAGGATTTTCACATAGCTTTTATCCCAACTACAAAGAGAAAGGAAATGCCACTGTTCTACCGCCTCACACTTGTGTCAGGCGAGGCCTCAGTAACAGCTGTCTCAGCACTGACTGAGTGGTTAAGTTAAATATTAAAAGCCAGTGCCCTCATACAAAGGCTGGGATGTAACAAAAGCTCATCAAGAGTTTTGCCTAGGTCATTCTTGGGCCTTAAAGCATGACAAAATAATGAAGGAATTCTTACTAGGACCCATTTAGGGATAAACAAGTTTTATTGTGGGTCTGAAGAAACTCCCCAGGCCTCCACAAACAAGTTTATTGGGGGTCTGAAAGAACTCCCCAAACCTCTGTGATTTAGCAGGAGGCAAGATAAGGGTAATCACCACAGCACCTGGACCCATTTAGATTAAGTAAATTTACTGAGGCTCCAGGGAAAGCTCTTCAGGACTCAGACCTTAGTTACAGATTAAAAGAAGTTAATCACATATGTCTTTAGATGAATGCATACTTGCATGTAGACATACAGCTTAGAAGGTATATCAGTTCTGGAAAACTTTGTAATTTTGAGTTGGTCTGACGATAATTTCCAGGTCTTCTCCCTGTAATGGGTTACAGAAATAAAAACTCTCTTCTTCCCCAGTTCATCTGCATCTCGTTATTGGGCTGCGAAAAATAGCAGCCCGACCCTCAGTTTGGTCCAGGAACACACTGACAGTCTGTTCATAGCCAGAGAATGACCATAAATAGTTCTAAAAGTAACTTTGATAAGCAGGATTTAATGATTATAATTATAATACTTGGCTGCAAATAATGGGGACCAATTACTGGTTAAGAAAATCCCACTTTGGGAGGCCAAGGCAGCTGGATCACTTGAGCCCAGAAGTTCGAGACCAGTCTGAGCAACATGGTGAAATCCCATCTCTACAAACAAAGGTACAAAAGTTATACAAGAATGGTGGCTTGTGCCTATAGTCCCAGCTACCCAGGAGGCTGAGGAGGGAGGCGGAGGTTGGGGTGAGCTGTGATTACACTACTGCACTCCAGTCTGGGCTACAGAGTGAGTGAGACCCCGTTTCATAAATAAATAAATAAATAGATAAATAAAAAAAGACAGAAAAGAAAAGAAAGAAAATCCTTGATGCCATTTCAGCTCTGATAGTGACTCTTTCTGTGGTGGTGGGAAATTGGTGGCCTGACTCATTTTTCCCAGATGGATAAATGGACGCTACATTAATGATTCCAAATTCAACTGGAGAATAGAAGGCAGGATTTCCTGTTCCTTTAGGGAATAGAGAGGTCTTACCTTTAGATATGTGCTTCCTAATAAAAAAAATCATATATTTATCCAAGACTTTAAACATGACAGATGTACTGAACGTTAGATCCAGTGAATTGAATCCCAGTGCTTGAGCCCAAGTTTATGTATACTTTAAAACTCCACAGTTGTTTCTAATATGCGTCACTGATTGAGAACTGCTGTGCCAGATGATTATCAAAACCCTGTTTAATTCGGCATAAGATCTCAAATAAGAATGGGGACTGGTGACATCTATTTTTGCTTTTGAAATTGCTTTCCCTAAGGTCTTAATTTTGAAGCACTGCCTGAAAATCCTGTATTTTGCATTTCTTTTCCCTTTAACTCTTGAATAAACATCTTGAACTGAGCATCAGCAAAAAGAAGCAATGATGATTATTGTCTTTAGTCCCTGGAGTTTTGCCTTCACTTAAATTAGAGGAATTTCCTGATAGATTCATTTGTTATGTCACTTCACATTTTTATGTGAGGGAAGTTGGTTGTGGGGTTCTTCTCAGTGTCCAATCTTTTCCATAGGACAAAGGCAATAAAAATCACCAGCACAAAAAACAACTCCATGAAGCTACAGCACAGTGAAAATGTTGTCTTTAATCTTTCTCTTGGCCAAATTCAAATGTTTATTGTCTGTGTATTCTTTACTCAAAATAGAGAGAAGGTGTTCTACTTAGTCCTATGCCATCATCGTTCCATTACTTAGAAGTATCGAAGAAAGCCTGGATGACAGTTTTAAGTCAGAGAGATAGATGTTAGTGTGGCTCCGAAAGAATTTAATTTCCTGATCCAGGAATTAAACATATGGAAGTCATTTGCTCAGACTATCTGTTCTCTCCATGTGTTGACTTAAATGTAAGCACATTATTGAGTTTCCTACACCTTTTATAGAAGCAATAGATGCCAGTATCCATTAGAGGAGAAATGCTGTTTTGGATAAATTCAGGAATGCTCTCACCAAGAGGTTCATGTACATTTCCCTTCTTACAGATAGGTAGAACCATGTGACCACTTTTGGCCAATGAGCTGTGAGCGAAAGTGACTTGTCACTTCAGGGCTGGTATGAGTTCTCTTTGCCTCCCATAGGCACTGAGGATGTTCAGCTAATAGCGCCTGCAGAAGCTTGGGTCCCCAAGGGACTACATGCAGCAGGGCTCCCCACCTGCAATGGACACGTAATGTGAGTGAAAAATTAACCTCTGTTCTATTGAGCCACTGAGATTGCAGTATAGCCTGCCCAGACTTGACCAGTGCAGGCATTAAGAAGTATCAAAAAACATCCCAATACAGGGGCTCCCTTGCTATGTTTTCTTCACAATGATCCGTGTTTGGAAGATCAAAGTCAAACTTGTGGGGAGAGGCATGGATGGGAGCAAGTATACAATTTATTTCACAGACTTTTTGGCCAGAGTTTTTTGATGCTTAATTAGAGAATAGCTACTTATTCAGAAATGTTAAAACTATTTTACAAATGTGTTGTATGTCCTTTGTTGATCATTCTTAACGTTTCTTGGTAATAGCAGTCTCCATTATGTCCTTAGAAGTGGCTGGAGTGAGGAGGGCATGGTGGCTCACGCCTGTAATCCCAGCACTTTGGGAGGTTGAGGTATGTGGATTACTTGAGCCTAGGAGTTTGAGACCAGCCTGGGCAACAGGGAGAAACCTTATTTCTACAAAAAATACAAAAATTAACTGGGCTGGTGGTGAACACCTATAGTCCCAGCTACTCTTGGGGCTGAGGTGGGAGGATCACGTGAGCCCAGGAGGTCGAGGCTACAATGACCCATGTTCACACCACTGCACTCAAGCCTGGGTGACAAAGTGAGATGCTGTCTAAAAAAACAAAAACAAACAAAAAAAGAAGTTGTTGGGGTATTTTGTTGACCAGAGCCTGGAGGAAAAATTGACCTGGCGGTGCTTGGTGCCAGTCTGGCTTCTACTTTCTCCTTTTGGCAACACCCATGATACTTTACTACCTCAGGAAATCCAGAAGGGCTGAGTACCTCACACTCAGCTTCTGAGAAACTGCTTAAGCTTCCACACCCTCAGGACTACAGTTACAAAGACCTGCTAGGCTGGGGGAGGAGTTCTCTCCAGCTTTGCTCTGGTGAATAATACCTTCAGAGCTTTTATGCCAGTCCAGGACCTTTAGCTACAGAAATTAATATACACCTTTCAACAATCCCTGCCTTCAATCTGCTTATAATCTACCTGAGGAAAAGGACATAAAAACAAGGGTAGAATAACAAAACGAGTGAATAAGTACAGAGAAATAAATGAGTGGTCAAAAAAGAAAGCAGTGGAGATTCCTACTCAAAACTGACTTCAGGCTGAGGGAAAGGAAAATATGACCTATGTCTGAAGTGATAAGTCAACTTTTGACAGATGGAGGTGGACATACAGACAAGTGGAATGGTATGCAGAAGGGCATGGAATGGTTATGCAGGAAGACTGGAATAAAGCAAGACCTGGGAGAAGTTGGGGAAAAGCCTGGAAAGATAGGTTGGGAGAAATGCCCCACAAGTGTTCCCAAAGCTGGAAGAGTTTACAGTGTTGCTCGGCATGCTGTTAGCATTGCTGTAAACACACAAGTTAAGGGCAAGATTCTTGCCAAGAGAATTACTGTGCATATTGAGCACATTAAGCACTCTAAGAACTGAAATAGCTTCCTGAAATGCGTGAAGGAAAATGATCAGAAAAAGAAGGAAGCCAAAGAGAAAGGTACCTGGGTTCAACTGAAGCGCCAGCCTGTTCCACCAAGAGAAGCACACTTTGTGAGAACCAATGGGAAGGAGCCTGAGCTGCTGGAAGCTGTTCCCTAAGGATTCATGGCGTAATAGGGGTTAAGAAAAATAAAAGACCTCTGGACTGTAAAAATGTTTCTCTTCATTGAGTAGAGAAGTGTGGTGTATCCTTCCCCAAATAAATATTTAAAGCAAATTTTAATTCTGTCCTAATTCATTGTGTAATGTCTTTACTATTCAAATTTAATATATTTCTTGCTGAAAGATATGAGGTGGCAACAAATTACTCAATTGGTTAGAAATTGGCCAGGTATTATTTATGAAATGTTTGTGCTGGTTTGAAGATAGTCCCTCTAAATCATCATGGAAGAAATAAAATAATTTCCAAAAAAAAAAAAAAAAAAAAAAAGATAGGTTAGGAGCAGACTGTGGAAAGCACTGGATACTGGACTAAGGATCTAGAACTTTTAGCTTTTAGATAATTGTCAGTATCTAGCCATGATTTATTTATTTATTTATTTATTTAAGACAGAGTCTTGTTCTGTTGCCCAGGCTGGAGTACAGTGGTGTGATCCCCACTCATTGCAACCTCTGCCTCCCTGGTTTAAGTGATTCTCCTAGCCTCAGCCTCCTGAGTAGCTGAGATTACAGGAGCCCACCACCACACCCAGTTAATTTTTTTTTTTTGTATTTTTAGTAGGTACAGGGTTTCGCCATTTTGGCCATGCTGGTCTCGACCTCCTGACCTCTGGTAATCTACCCACCTCGGCCTCCCAAAGTGCTGGTATTACAGGCATGAGGCACCACTCTGGCCTCATTTTTTTAAGCATGGAGAGTATCATAATCCTAGTGGCGCTTAAGTAGCAGTAGTCTGTCCCCAGGAGCAAGGTTCATTGGAGGGGAAGGACTTGGAGGTGAGGATACTTTCAAGGCAGACTGGTCATGTGTGGAGATGGGGGGAGATAAGGAGGTTGTGATTACAAAAGGGGGTGCAAAGTGGGTTCCTGTAATGGCTGCCTCCTGGAAGGCAGTGTCACAAGGAACCTCTTAGTCTCAGCATCTAGAGCTCCAGGAGGGAAAAATTTCAAGTCAGATAGAATTCTATATATACCATTTCTTTGGAACCTTCAGCCCTCAAGATTCCAACATCATGACCTGAGTTTCAACACAGCTGACTTAGTCCTCATGTCACTATTTTGGTGCTGCCTGTGTGAAGCAGTAGAAGCCTGTGATGCAGTCGCTGTCTTGTTAGGTGTGGTTCTCAGCGTTACAGGCATTCTTGCTTGCTTGGGGGTATATGCACGAAAGAGAAATGGACAGATGTGACTTTGAAGGGCCTACTGAATCATGCCTCACCGGGAAAGGCTTTGTGCTATTGAGGCTAAACCTGAACTTTCGTGAAAGTTTCCAGGAAGAATCAGCAAATAGGGGAGTTTTATATTTTTCATTGTTTCCATGAAATGGGAAAAACAAAAAAAATTTTCTTTACAACAAATAATGCACAGAAAAACGCAGCCTATGATTTGTATTTGCTGGTTAGAAAGGAGGTCAAGGAAGTAAGATGTTGAAATTTATATAAGTAATATTTCATAGTTTTAAAATTCTCAAAGCATATGAAATAGGAAGAAGGAAGTTCTTGCCCAGAATCCTAGAAAATCACCAGTATTCAGTTATAATCACCACTTCTTGAATCATTGAGGAGTCTTTTCTCCATATTTTTATTTGATTTTTGTTTTGTTATCTCCCAAGTTAATATTGTATTTAGATATCAAATAGTCAAAAAGGGAAACTTTTATCTCTGGGGAAGAAACATTTAGAAAAATGTATTCAGTGTGATACTGAAATTCAGGAAAGATTTAATGTAAAAAAAACTATAGACATTGACATGGAAAAGATTTAATGTTAAAAAAAACTTTATGTCAACTGAGTAATATCCTTCTGATGAGAAATATTATATTAAATATAAACTCATTATGTTGTAAAAGAAAAAAAAGGGTGGGGTGCAAAGCTGACAATATTGCATCATTGATAATGATAATGGTCAATGTGTTAGCTTGCAGAGAGTGCCAGACACTATCAAAAGCGTTATATACTTTAACTCATTTAATTCCCATAGAAACCTGTGAGGAAGGTATTATTATTTGTATTTCACAGGTTTAAAAACACAAGGGAATTTAAGTCACCTGCCTGAGCTCTCACAGGTGGTAAGATTTGAGGTGCTCTTCAGTGACTGCCAAGGGATGAAATTGGAGAGCCATGGTAGAATCCAGACATTTGGCTGAGCTTCTCTGCTGAGAGGAGAGGGGATGCTAAGCCTATTTTGGGTGAAACCTCCCCTTGGGAAGCTAGAGCATTGCCTCCCTTGTTCCCCAGATCGCAATGCTGCTGGGTGGTACCTAGGAGGTAATGGGGCGGGAGCAAGGTAGGTCATAACCGGGATATCTTCTCTCTGACTGAGTTTGTTTTTAACTAGGACATCCTGAGATTTCAGTGGAATGTGCTGATGGGAGAGGAAGAGAATGAGTTTTGGTGCAGAAAGGCATCTGAGGTAGGTATTGCCATTTCCTAGCTGTGTATCATTGCACAAGTTACTTAACTTTGCTGAGGCTTTTTTTCCATACCTGCAAAGCGGAGATTATAATAATACCTCCCTCTCACTCAAAGGGCTGTTGTATTAAAAGGGGTGAGGATATAAAATACTCAGCATTCACATATCATAAATACTGCTTTAGTGTTAGCTATTTTGTTATAACTCAATGAAATTTTGTTAAACATGTACTATCAGCACAAGAAAAGAAAACTGGAAATTGGAAAAATGCTAATATAGCTACAAAAGAAAAATGCTAATATAACTGGAGCCAGTTGAGACACATCCGATTTCCCTCCTCTCTTTGTCAAAGAACCTTTCAGTTCATGTTCTGGAGGTAATGAAAAGCTCATTATTATTTTCTCTTCTGGTTTGCAACTCTTCCTTTCAGGGGCTTGACAAAGGGGGAAAGTGCAAGTTGCCTTATCTAAAACAGTGTGATAATCGGTTTTCTTAGTGGCATTTCATGTTTTATTTTCCCAAGGGGATGGTTGCAGGAGCAGATGGACTGTCTGGCCCCGAAGCAGCCTCTGGGCCTTCTTACAGGAATGCATTTAACCTATACTCATAATATGCACACATTCACACAGTGTACATATGCAAAATAAAGCTGCTAAGCTGCCAGTGCCTCTGTGCAATTAAAAAAAAGGTGATTAAAAAAATAAAGCAAAACAAACTCTCTATGCAAGGACTTCAATTCGTTATGATCGTAAGCCTCCAATCTCACTCTGAGCTAAAGGATATTGCACATTATTGATCTCTGAAAACCACTTCAGCAATCTCTTTCTGAGCTGGCTGTTCTTTTTTTTTTTTTTTTTTACTTGCAGAGATGCTTTCTTTCTTTCTAAAAGATGGCCACTTCCTTTCATTCAGTGTTTGTGCTTCTTCACGTATCAACACAAGAGAAAAAAATATTTTCAATGTTATGTGTCTGAAAATGAGTCCATGGCTGGCTGCTTTTTATTTACTTGCTGGTTCCAAGATGCTTTTGTGGACTTTGAGCTCCACCCAGTGGCAATGTGTAGCCAAAAACCTAAAAAAAAAAAAAAAAAAAAAAAAAAAAAGACATGATTTGGAGATGAAAGAAAATATCAGAAGCGATTAATTAGTTTCCTTTAAATGACCTAGAGTACCTGGTGCTTCAGAAGCAAATATGACCAGGTCATTGCAATCAACATCATTGTAACGCTGACCTTTTCCTCCTTCTTGCGTTTTGTTCCTTTGGTTCTTTTGTGCAGTTTTATTATTAGGGTTGCTCCCACGTGTTTATAAAAAGAAACCAAATGAGTTTTTGTGATGGTTTGTAACACCTATTCCCTGAGGCTGTTAGAAATAGACATGTTAGTAGTTTAATATTGGATTGATAGCAATCTAATTCAAGTCTGCATGTTCCCACTACCACGCCATAGGGGTCTCTGAGACATGTAATGGTACTCTACTGAAGAGAGAGCTGCCTTGTCTCCTTATTGTAACTGGGGCTGGCCACATAATTCTTCTATGTTTTTAAATTCAGGGTACTTCTAACCTTGTCAGGCAAACTAAATTCGCATGTGTTATAGACACTCACACACTGTTAGCTCACACCAAACTCACAAACAAGAGAGTCCTTTAGATGCTATCATTGCTTGTCCTGTGTCAAGTGCAATGTCAAGGAAATCCAACACAGGTCCTTCCTTTTGCTGACATCAAATTTCATCCTGTTGGTTTTCGTCCCAGTGTTGTTGGGGACTACTGAAGTGTTTTAGTCATCCGGTCTAGTGTTATATTATCTAGAAATTAAATAATCATTTGGGCTATGTCTCAAGTGATTGAGAAACATTTGAATAAAACAGGGATAACAAGTGCCATGGCAGCACACCAGCATTCTCTGTCAACTGTTAATCAACATTTTGGGGGTTGGTTTCAGGAGTTTAGCTGGCTACTGTGAAGTTAACAAAATAATCACAACTATGACCATTTTATTTATTTATTTTTGAGATGGAGTCTCGCTCTGTTGCCCAGGTTGGAGCACAGTGGCGTGATCTTGGTCCACTGCAACCTCTGCCTCCCAGGTTCAGGCAATTCTCCTTGACTCAGCCTCCAGAGTAGCTGGGATTACAGGCACCTGCCACCACGCTTGGCTAATTTTTGTATTTTTTAGTTTCACCATGTTGGCCAGGCTGGTCTTATACTCCTGACCTCAGGTGATCCGCCCACCTTGGCCTCCCAAAGTGCTAGGATAACATGCGTGAGCCACCACGCCCAGCCAACTATGACAATTTTTGATCATCTTTTATACCCAGGCTTTGAGCTAGGTTCTTGACATGTAGTATTTCAAGGGCTCACGTTTCTGCAGAGTACACATTATTATCCTCATTTTGTAAGATGTCAAATAGAAGGCTGGAGAGATTAATTGGTACACTCAAGGTCACACCCAGCTTGGAAGTGATGGAGCTAAAAGATTCCAGCTACTAGGGAGGCTGAAGCAGGAAGATTCCTTGAGGCCAGGAGTTGGAGACCAGCCTGGGTAACATAGAGACCCAGGTTGGTCTCCAAATTCTAGCCTCAAACAAAAACAGAAAAAACCTGGTACACGCCTGGGTCCTAGCTACTCAGAAGGCTGGAGAGGGAGGATTGATTTAGACCAGAATTTCAAGGCTGCAGTGAGCTATGAATGTGCCACTGTACTGTATCAGCTTGGGTAACAGAATGATAACCCATCTCTAAGGCGAAAAAAGTTCTCTTTCCTGCTTCTACTTTTCCTGCTAATTCCTAATTATCCCTCAGGCTCTGGTGTGGATCCTAGTTTCTCCGAAAGCCTCTCCTGAGCTTCCTCTAGAGGATTTTATTCCCTTTCTCTGTGGCACTATAGCATTCTCTGTCTTACTCTGTCGTTCTATAGTAACTGAGTGTATTGTATTAAAATAATCTGTAACCTCATTTGGATTAAGCCCTTCTTATGAACAGGAACTTTGTCTTATTCACAGTTGTATCTCAATAACCAGTCTACTTCCTTACACATCCTAGATGCTGAATAATTATTCTTAAATATATAAATGAATGAATAAATGGAGAAATTCTTTCACAATAATTTATTCGATTTAATGATGTCATAGAAGTTATTGAATGTGTATTAGGTTTTCAATTTTTGATGATCTGTTTCATCCCATGATATCAAACTGCTGTCTGTTATTCCTTGTAGGAGTTTTGTGTTGGCCTTCTCCTGCTTCTAACCTGTTGAGGACTTGGAATGTAACTTTTGCACTTGGTAGAGTTTCGCATAAAAAAGCTAAGTGGGCCGGGCGCGGTGGCTCACACCTGTAATCCCAGGACCTTGGGAGGCCAAGGCAGGCAGATGACGAGGTCAGGAGATCGAGGCCATCCTGGCTAGCACGGGGAAACCCTGTCTCTGCTAAAACTACAAAAAATTAGCTGGGCGTGGTGGTGGGCGCCTGTAGTCTCAGCTACTTGGGAGGCTGAGGCAGGAGAATGGCGTTAACCCGGGAGGCGGAACTTGCAGTGAGCCGAGATCGCGCCACTGCACTCCAGCCTGGGCAACAGAGTGAGACTCCGTCTAAAAACAAAAAACAAAAAACAAACAAACAAGCAAACAAACAAACAAAACCTAAGCGGACACAGCAAAGAACCTGAGTCTCTTCTCTGAGCAAGTGCATAAACTGTAGTAGACTTTAACAGACGATCTATATTGGCTTTTCAGTCAGTTTTGTTTATTTCCTCATTCTTAGCTATGTTGGGAGTTCGTGCTATATTATTCTGTTCTGAATTGCCATTTTCAGTTCTACTCTCCATTCTTAGTTCCTTCTAAAACTTGTAATTATGGGCTGAACCCATCAGCCCCCCTGCTGAGTGATAGAAGGGAAGATGCTGGCATGCCTGGAACCATTCTGGTCGGGACCCTTTTGGGACCAATCCCACGGAAAACACAGCCTCCTTACCTTGCTCCTCCTGTTCCTGCGTCTTTTCCTTCCCTTCTCTCTTAAGCAGCAGGGTTTCTTGTGAGTTTTGAATCTAATTTAAGACAATACAAGCCTCATGTAGGACTGTAGTGTCCTCCTCCCTGCCCTGTGCCCCATGTTAGTCATTCCTGTCTGTTTTCCACCTTCCCTGCTTTCTCTTACCAATTAGCAGCCACGCTTCCTGTCCAGTAGCTCAGCCGCTAAACCAGGCTTCCCGTGCTGTACTCAGGCATGATTAGCGACCTGAACAACTATCCTTGTTAGCGAAGATTAACCAAATCTTGACCTTCTGGGTCAAAAAATACATACTGGGTCTGTGTTAAAAAATACATATTCCCATTGGCTTTTGGAGACACGGTTCTAGTATTTTCCAAATCCGACCTCTTTGGCAGAGAAGTTTAGGGTGTTATTTCTGAATACTTAGCTTGGAACCTGATTCTCCAGCTCTCCCATGATTCTGTGAACTACCCCCAATCATTTTATATAAAAATTCCTGGCAGGGTGCGGTGACTCATGCCTGTAATCCCAGCACTTTGGGAGGCCGAGGCAGGTGGATCACCTGAGGTCAGGAGTTCGAGACTGGGCAACATGGCAAAACCCTGTCTCTACTAAAAACACAAAAATTAGCTGGGTGTAGTGGCTCGTGCCTGTTATCCCAGCTCCTGGGGAGGATGAGGCAGGAGAATCGCTCGAACCTGGGAAGTAGAGGTTGTAGTGAGCCGCTGCACTCCAGCCTGGGCAACAAGAGTAAGACTCCATCTTAAAAAAAAAAAAAAAAAAAAAATTTTCCTTTACTTTCTTAATCAGTCAGCAATAGAAGTTTGTAATTGATAACCTAGACAACAGAGAAAGATCTTCGGCTTCCTGTTTTTTCTCTATTTCTCTTTGCTTTTTAAGGACTTTACCTCAATTCTTCCTTCTCCTTGTACACAGAGCATCATAAGAAACTACATCCATTGGGAGAACTTCTCAATGGGACCTGTGGCCTCTGCTGACTTCATTTCCTGTTTCTGAGCATGCTCATTCCTTCTCTATATCAGCACTTGTCTCAGATCAAATTTCTCAACATGAATTCACCTTTAGATTCCCAGTGAATATCCAGGGTGCTGCTTATCTTTCCTTCTTTCTCCACAAGCAAGATTCATTCTTGTCTTCTGCATTTTGGGGTCTGAATTCTAAAGTTGCCATAAACAAAGCTAGTTTCTCTACTGGTGTTTTCTTGTTCAACAGAGAATATTTAACATATATTTACTGATATATACTATGTACCAGACATTTTTCTAGGGACTGGGATTTCAGCAATGAGTAAAGCATACAAATTTCCTGCCCTATGATACCTTATATTTTAGTTAACAAGTATATTAGTTATATGTTTAGTTTATATATAATACAGATTAATTATATTATATATTTATTATATATAATTTATTGCATATACAATATATAATTTATATAATTTATATATGCATATTATGAAAAATAAGTAAATATATAGTGCAGCAGATGGAGATGAGGGCTGCAGAGTAAAACAAGCAGGCGAGAGGGTCAGGGGAGGATATAGGAATAGAGTTGTGTTTTACAATATGAGGTTTGAGCAAATACATGAAGAAAATGATGATCTGTATAGAGAAAAGTATTCCATGTAGAGAGAACAGTAAAAACAAAAACTCTGAGACAGGAACGTGTGCTTGATGAGATGACAGCTTTGCCCCATAAATCATTTAGAATGTTTCTCAATCTGCAAATGTTTCTAAAACATTATGTGGCAGAATTTCTAACCAGAAAGTACAATCAGCCCTTCCTATGGTTTGAATGTATCTCGCCAAAAGCAAGCATTGGAAACTTAATTTCCTATGCAGCAGTGTTGGGAGGTGGAGCCTAATGGGAGGTGATTAGGCCATGAGGGCTCTGGAGGGGATAATGCCATTTTCGTGGAAGTGGGTTTATTATTATAGGAGTGGGATCCTTATAAAAAGATGAGTTTGGCCCCCTTTTCTCTTTCTCTCTCTAGTCCTTTTTTGCCCTTCTGCAATGGATGACACAGCAAGAATACCCTTACCAGATGCAGTTCCTTGACTTTGGACTTCCCAGACTCCAGAACCGTAAGTCAATACATTTCTGTTTATTATAAATTACCCAGTCTGTGGTATTATGTTATTGCAGCATGAAACGGACTAAGACATTTCTCTTTTACGTTCAGTCTAACAAGAGGCAGAACTAATGTGTTCTTCCTGGGTTTTAGAAGGTGTTGTGCTTGGGCTTAGGGAGTTTAAATGCCCCTTTGTTTTCTGTGTCACCCTGTCATCATGATACTTGAAGACACATTTCTGGGATTCCAAATTTAGGTAGTCTTAATTTCTTCCCCGAGTGGAGTGGGGTTTGGGCAATTATATATTTAATGAGCCAGGTTTGGAAACCCCTGGGATATTGGGAGGAGGACAGGGTCAGGATTTGAGTATTGATTCTCTTCTAGATGGTCGTGATGACTGAGGAAGGCATTATGGTACTCTGCCAAAAGTCAGGGTGCCAAACATGGACTGCTGGGTTCTGCCACTTATAGCCACCTAGTTGTGTTCCCGATGTAATCCCAAGGAGGTTGGGCAAATACAAACACACTGCATATAAACCACATATAAGTCACATTTTGCTGAGATAAACCCAAAAGACACATTTTAAGTAAAGGACACTAGTGAATATCAGTCTGGGGCCTATTCAGTGTGTCTTTTTCGTCAGTTAGTAGAAAACATATTTAACATGGCAAGGGCGTAGACACCAGCCCATCAGTGGTGTCTCCCAGAGGCCCCTTACAGTGCCAGGTGTTAATTCTTCAGTTATCGATTTTTGAGGAGTTGAGACAGGGAACCAGGGGAAGGGGCTAGGGCAGTGTTCATTTATGAAACAAGGGTGTTATCTCTTTTTAAAATTACTTCAATAAGAAAATCATCATCTTCATCGTACCAAGGATTACACGGGCTGTCTCTGTGAAAGGGCAGGATGGGGCATCTTGAGGACTACGCTATTAGACTTGTTTTGAGGATTAAATGTGTAATAATGTATGTAAAGTACTTAGAACATTGCCTGGAGCAAAGTGAGTATAAAATAAATGTTACCTACTATTGTTATTATTGTTACTAAGTCATTAATTTCTTTGAGCCTTAGTTTTCTCATCCATGAACTGAAGATAAAAATAGTGAAGATACTATAAGAATTATGTGTAACAATGTAGGTGAATACACTTTTATAGTTGTCAAATGTAATGCAAATGTTAGTTGTATTAATCATTATGCAGGGAGGAGAATGGGAAGAGGGAAGAGACAAAGTCTTCAAGGACTTTAAGGGGAGCCAATGTTTCTGGACAGTATGAGTCTAACTTGCACTGAGTGGGCCAAGGGCAGGAATAGGGGGTGCAGGGAGGGTTGGAAACGCCCTACCTCACTTTTGAATCTACTGAGTACCACGTGCTAAAATTCAAAAGGATGATTCCTATACCCTGAGTACAAGGGGATGGGAACTAAATTTTATTTGAAAACTACTCAGAGGCAGGTACTGGGTTAATAATAATTATAATAATTATTATGGTACTAACAGTATTGAAAAATAGGCTGGGTGCAGTGGGTCATGCCTGTAATCCCAGCATTTTGGGATGCCAAGGTGGGAGGATTGCTTGAGACCAGGAGTTCAAGACCAGCATGGGCAACACAGTGAGACTGCCTCTACAAAAAATAAAAATTAAAAAAAAAAAATTAGCTGGGCATGATGGTGAGTGCCTGTAGTCCCAGCTACTTGGGAGGCTGAGCTGGGAGAATCACTTGAATCTAGGGGGTCAAGGCTGCAGTGAGCTATAATTGTGCCACTACACTTCAGCCTGGGTGACAGGGTGAGACCCTGTCTCAGAAAAAGAAAAAAAAAAGTGAAAGAAAAAAAGGAAAATGGAAAAAAAATGACATTGAGTGCTTAGTTTGTGGCAGGTGTTTCATTTATGCCATGCACTATAATTCTCTCAAAATCCCTGTGGAGGAAATAGAAAACCCCATTTTGCTGAAGAAGAAACTAAAACTAAAACGAAAATAGTTCCTTTTCATCTCGCTTTTGTGTTTAGTGCTTCTTACCCTCAGCATACAGCCAGACTGACTGACAAACACAACCCTAGAAGTTCACAAAACTTTTGTTCTGCCATTTCTTTTGGTTTAAAACATTTAGAAGTTGTAAGCAAGCTGATTCACCCCAAGTTCAGTTAGGTTGGTAGTAACTGCAGTTTTCTCTGCACGATGTTTTCGTTTCACCTAAACAGAAGAATTGAGGCAAGTTTTTTTAAACTGCTAAAATCTTGATACATTTATAGGCATTAATAGGAATCACAAATGAAAAAGCTCAAAGATAGTTATATATTGAAACATATGCAATATTCTGATATCTCAGAGTAAAAACTCCAACTGTCTTCAAAGACCTTCAAAGAGATCAAGGCTAGAAGCATTGGAAATGTGAATTACATTAAGACTGACTGCTAGCTATGAAAATGGCTTGAAATAGCAAGAAAATAGAACCAGCATGAACAATCATGTCCAGCAAGGCCAGAATGCTGCCTGCCACTTTTCTTGGACTTACTGAAAATTTTTGATAAGATAGATTTGGACATTTCTTTCCAATGGTGGGTCTTTGATAAGCAGCCTGGAACATGAACAGACAGAATTCATTAACTTTCCATTCAGTCCATTTTAGGAAAACTCAGTTTGTTCATTTTTATTTATAAAATAGTTCTTTTAGGGTAATACACTGTGAATGAAGTAGATGAATTAGATTTCACACAATATATGCATGCTGTTTTTTCTATCTGAAAATGACCTGAGTGTCTCAGCATCAATTGCTCTGTGTTAGCATCTCGGTTGTGATGACAGCTTTTCTGTGATTGAACAGCATTCTCATTTTTGGCCTCTGGTCACCATTCATATGCTTGTGAAAGATGCCTGGCTGGCAATAGGGCACATGGTAATGAAGAAAAAGATCAGAGACATAAAAACGTACAGCTGGAAAACATTCTAGACATTATCCAGTGTTTCTCAGACTGGAGTAAAATATGGACCTCTTTTAAGGGCAAATTTCTAGGGCCCTTTGTATTAACCTACATTATTTATAATATTTAAATATTTACATCTATAAAACCAAGGTTAAGACTAATTATTTAATGTGACATAATATTTTGCTAAAAATTTATAATACTGAATTTAATATAAAAATATAAAAAATATTTGGGCTTTATATGTTATTTGAAGATCTGATTATTTTGATCTTGAACATAGTGGACCATCATCTGAGTCCTTCTTATTATTATCTTACCTTTAAAAAATAAATTTCTATTAAACCATTAATCTATTAAATGGACTTATAAAGGTATATTCCAATATTGAAGATTTAAAAAGTTTCTCTGTCTCCTAGACTGGCATGATTTTGGCTTACTGCAACCTCTGCCTCCTGGGCTCAAGTCATCCTCCCACCTCAGCCTCCCTAGTAGCTGAGACTGCAGGTGCATGCCACCATGCCTGGCTAATGTTTTTGTATTTTTGGTAGAGACCGGGGTCTCACCATGTTACCCAGGCTGGTCTCGAACTTTTGGGCTCAAGCAATCCACCCTCCTCAGCCTCCCAAAGTTCTGGGATTACAAGCATGAGCCACCATGCCCAGCCTATCAAGTTTATTTCAACCAACAAAACAGGTAGGTATTGGGTGCCACATTTATCCTAATGAACTGTTTCAGCTGGTGTATAGAAGCAGTATGTTGGCTAGCAGAGTGAATATGGTTCTGACTGTCACAACGTTGTTGTTTTTGTCAGCATGTTCAATATGCTTTATGGTACTTGAATTCTATCACCTTTATTCTCTATTCAAACACTCTGAACCCTTCATTTAACAGTGCCACTGTGATACCATGTAACTTACCTTGTTATACGTTTAATCACTTATTACATTTATATTTTCCCGTTTCTCATTAGCCAGTGAGATAGAGCACATTATTCTGTTTTATTATATTCGATTGAGATAATTGAGTAAAACATGTAGAACAAAGCCTGGCACCTAGTACGCATTCAATACATATTGCTCTTATAATCCTTTGCAGAGTCTGAAACCTAAATTTATCTAAAAGATGCAAAGAAGCAGCAATGACACCCTTAGTATAAGAGATAGATACAGCATCCCTATTGCCAAGCTTTGTTTTGCAATGAGCTGGGATCACACATTTAATGGCTACATACGTTTAGGAAAAGGAAATTCTTACAGAGATGTTTTTTAAAGTTACCACCGTATTTATTTTGATGTAATGAAGTCTCCTCTCCCCATTTTTCTTAGATTCTTTGGCGACAGTGTGGGGAACTTGGAGCTTCTGATAAATAGTAACCCCAATACTAATTCAATTCTAATTTTGGGGTAGGGTCCAGCCAGGTCTGTTTTTGTTTTTATCCTTTAAATCAGCCAGAGTCGAGAACTACAGAGTTACATAATATACGCATTCAGCCCATTATTAGCAAAACTGACATAATCTTTGTTTACCTCAGTTTTTTCATAGGTAACATGTGAAGATTGGGTGAAGTACTCTTTAATTAATTTTTTTAGTTCAGGTACCACAAGTTTGGCTAGCAACTGTTCTTCTATGCATAAACATTTCAACAAACTTAACTCTCAAAAATTATACAAGTAATTCAGTTTCATTGTAGAAAAATTAGAAATAAAGTTAAGCAGAAAGGGAAAAATAAAAGCCATTTATTGACATTTTATAATCTTTTCATACTTTCAGAGTGGGTATATTGTATGTGTGTGTGTTAAACTTATTATTATAATGAGTGTTTGAGAGATATTTTTAAACAATATCTGTCTAATATGTTAGCTGAAAAACTGAGCAGAACAACATATCAGTAGTTTCTCTTGTTGTTTTTAATGTCAAATAATCTTTCTCCAAAGATTCAAGGACATTCAATAGTATGTTGTATGTAGTAGTCATTCAGTAGTCTGTGTTTTTAATTATTTGGTTTACAACAAATAATTCACAGTTTTATAAATGATAAACTTATTTTTACCCTCATTTATCACACTCAGTTTCTTTATGGATTAAGGTAGCACCTTGATTGTATTCCACATCTTCATCATTAGAATTTTCTCTCCTCCCACTCCCTTTACTATGTGAGTTTCTAGCTAATGTGTTGCATGTTAGATTTTATTTTCCAATTTTTTATTTTGGAGGTAGAGTCTTACTCTGTCACCCAGGCTGCAGTGCAGAGGTGTGATCATAGCTCACTAACCTCAAACTCCTAGGCTTGAATGATCACTCTGCCTCAGCCTCCTGAGTAGTTAGGACTAAGGCATGTACCATAATGCCTGGCTAATTAAAAAAAAATTTTTTTTTGTTGAGATGGTGTCTATGTTGTCCAGGCTGGTGTCAAACTCCTGGCCTTAAGCAATCCTGCTTGCGTTGGCCTCCCAAAGTGCTGGGATTGCAGGTGTGAGCCACTGCACCTGGCCCTGATGTGCTTCATAAACCATGTGGGTGAGAATGTTTACTCTGAATTTTTGGGGTTAAATCGGTAATCAAAGAACTATGCATGAGACAAGATGGGTGCAACTTTGAGAAATTTAGTTTAATTCCACTTTTTGAAAAAAAGTATGGTATACCCTTCATAATGGCTTGAGGCATGAAACTTTTCAAGGGAATTCTCAATTGTGTCTTTATTCACAAAATCCATTGGAGTGAAACTATAAACATTATCACTTACAATATTTTCTTCTGCTGCTGCTTCTTTTGTGTTTGATCTCTAACTAGTATGCAATCTGACATGAAGACGCTTTCTACCAAACCTGGAATATTTGGATTGCATTATTTCCCTGCTACTGCTCTTTTTTTATTTGTAGATCAATTTTGAAAACTGGGTTTCAAGGGGCTGATAGTTCTTTGATAAAAATATTATATATTAGTGCTATCCGTCATACATGACACACTTTTTTCTCCCTCACTGCCTAACTAGAACTTGCAAACATTATTTAAGTTGGAGATAGGGCTCTGGACTAGAATTCGTGTTATTTTACTTTACCGTTTGGCACAGTTATCAGTTGAGAGCTTGGAGGTACCATTGTAAAACATAGTAGTTTATGAGTTTAAGGAAGACCATGGGCCTTCCTGGCTCCTGTCATTCTGTTAGCATGTTAATTCAATGAGGTTGCTAGAAAGTGTTAGAATATGAAATTCATAACTACTTATACAATAACCACCTAGTGAGAAAAAAATGAGTGTTTAATATGAGATGAAGATGCATTTTATTACTTGCTAATTGACCATTTAAAAACGCATACAAAGAAATAAAATTATAGTTAATAACGCAAGTGTAAATATAGGTCCAACTTTAATAAATGTATCACTTCCTTTTTCAGATGCTGCCCACAAGTCTGTGCTATTCATATTTTTAAACCTTCTCTTGTACCATTCACATCACCAAAGCTTCTCTTGTTGAGGTCACCAGTGACCTTTATGTTGCTAATCCCCTGGTCAATTCTAGGTTTTCATCATCTCATCAGCAGTATTTGCAGAGCTGATCATTCCTTTATTCTGGAAACACTTTCTTCATTTGGCTTCCGGAACCACACTAACCACTTTTTCTCCGTTCTCTTTTGGTGACTGCTCTTGTCTTCCCAATCTTTTAAGTTTGGTATTTCTCAGGGTAAAACCTTCGTTATTTTCCTCTTCATTATTTTTACTCACTTCATTGACAATTTTACTCAGTTATATACTTCCAAATATCAACCATATTCTAACAACACCTACATTTATCTCTCTAGTCTGGACCTCCCTTCTCAATACCAATTGGAGATATAACCAAACATCATCTCAGCATAGTTATTTGTAAGTCTAGTAGAAGTCCAAAATCAAACTGCCCCCTCACTGATCTTATTCCTCTCATGGTTTTTTCTGTTTCAGTTAATGGAATTCAGTCCTTCTAGTTGTTCAGGCAAAAATCCTTAGGGTTATTCTTGACCTCTTTTTTCTTCATATACCCCACATCTAATCCCCCATTAAACCTCATTGGCTCTACTATCTTTAAAAATATGTTATTTATTGACCACTTTTCACCACTAGTCCCCTGGACCATATGACTATTATCTCTTGTCTAGATTATTGCAATAGCTTCCTAACTCATCTTGTCTCCCTACACTGTATTCTTAACACAGCAATCAGACTGATCACTCTGTTAAACACTAAGTCAGATCATGGTGTTCTTTTTAAGAACTGTCCAATGGCTTCCCCATTTCCCTTAGAGTGAAGTCGAAGTCCTTATATTATGCAGCAAGGCCCTATTTGATCTGATTCCCATAATCCCTAAAACCTCATCTCTCACTATTCTGACTGTTCTGATATCCCCGATGCTGCCCCTCTATTCCTTGTCAATCACACTTCACACTTCTTCTTGTTTTTGAATAGTTTGGGAATGATGCCTCCTCAGTGCCTTCTTACTTGTTGTTCCTCTGCCTGGATTGCTCTTCCTTAGCCATCTATAGGACTCTCTCCATTATCTCTTTCAAGTCTTTTCTCTAACACCACGTTCTCCTTCAGGCCTTCTGATATTATGCTATTTAACATTTTAATGCACACTTCACTCAGTGCTCAAGGCTGTAGCATTCCATCCTATTTTTATGCTTTGGTTTTCTCTATTGCATTTATCACTTTCTAACATAGTATGTAATTTACTCATTTATTTTGTCTAGCATCTGTCTCCCCATACTAGAACATAAACTCTATAAAAGCAGAGATTTTTCCCTCAGTGCATCAAACTATGCAGAGCATGTGGTAGGCTGTCAGTAAATGTTTGGTAAGTGACTAAATGATTATGGTAAGTGCTAATAATGCTCTAAAAATTAAAAAATACTTAATATTTTAGAAAAATTCATTTTTTTCAAGGTATCACCTAGAATTAGGGATGTCATAGAGGAGGGGGAGAGAAAGAAAAAATCTTTAAAAGTATTTTAAAGGTTTTATTTTATTGGCAGAGGTTAGAGATTAGGGAGTTAAATAAGATGCAAACAAATGGAAATTTATATCTTCTTACTGAATTGAAAGACAATGTTATAAAATGTCAATTCTCACAAAACTAATAAGTGAATTTAATGCAATTCCACATAGAATTCTGCATTAGTCCATTTTCACACCATTATAAAGAACTTTCCTGAGACTGAATAATTCACAAAGGAAAGAGGTTTAATTGACTCACAGTTCTGCATGGCTGGGGAGGTCTCAGGAAACTTACAGTCATGGCAGAAGGGGAAGCAGGCACCTTCTTCACATGGCAACAGGAGAGAGATGTGCAAAGGAGAAACTTCCAAACACTTGTAAAATCATCAGATCTCATGAAAACTCACTATCATGAGAACAGCATGGGGTAAACTGCCCCAATGATCCAATTGCCTCCCTCCATGAGCGGATAAAATTTAGGTTTCTTTAGTTAATGAAGTTATAAGCTACAATTATTAAAAATAATAGCATATTAAAAATTATCCTGGAAAATGTCCTGTAGATAGGATTTTTGTCTCATTAGAATAAGCTTGCTAGAATGCCAAGTCCAGGATTGGCAAAAATTCCGCCTCTCTGCAGTTTCTTTCAAGTCCCTGTTTTCTTTTTGTGTTTCACATTATGTTAGCTTTGAAACCAGGAGAATTAAGTTATTCTGAGCAGTTACCAGGTGAGTACAGATGGTTTTGTATGGTTGCTAGGTGGAAAGATCTGTGGTACAAATTTATAGTCATAAGTTGGGTATGCCAAAAGAGTGGAGGATATCCACTTCTTTGCATGAGATCTATTTCACCAACCTGTTTTTCTTTTCTCCCACTCATTCATCTACAGGAAAGCAGCTGAGTGAACTCTTATGTATCGTGATCAATAATCTCTCACTTGTTCTTAGAAACAACATATTGTTTCTTCTGTTTGTTCCTGGGTACTTTTCATATTTAAAAACCCCAGATGACATATGGTTCCATTGATTAAGAGCGTCAAAGCTTAGTGACTAAGGGCACATAAGAAAATATCTCTGGGGGTTCAGATCTAATATATTGCATGGGTTTATTTGTAGTACCAGTCAATTGTTTTTGATTTCTCTTTATGGACCAAATAAACTAGCTAAATATGAGTTACAGTTACAAAGTCAAGGGTCTCCTAGTTTGGTCTGTTCATCGGAAGAATATAATTCTGTTGTTATTTTATGAAACTTCTAGTTTTCACAAAATCCAAATAAATAGCTGGCCTATAGTCAGAAATCTACCACATTTAACTGACCTATCAACCAGACATCTGCATTTTAAAGGTGGCATTTCTTACTCCAGTTCATTGTGGCATTACATGAGCAGTTTCTGAAACTCTGGTGGAAATGCATTCTTCAGAGAAGATGTCCGGTGTCTCACCTAAGACTCCACTGAGACTACCAAAGCTCTTTTATCTTTCAATTTCCTCCAATGAAACAAGCATAAAAATGGCAGCAGGTGCAAACTCTGTGTGGGCCCATGGCAGCATCCAGGTGGGGGTGCCTGTGATCCCTGAAGCCACGGAAGGCATGTTACAGTGCTGTTTCAGCTCTGCCATTCGTGGCTGGCTTAAGTGTTAACAGCTCAGTGGGCCCTTTGCCTTGTAACGTGGGGCAGTTGCCCTCCACCAGTGAGGGTAAAGGACCAGTGTGACAACCTCTTTTTTTTGGGTATCCACACTCATGGCTCCTGAGCTCTTGTCTGATGTCCAGGAAAAACGAGGTTACATGAATGAATTGAAGGATGGTAAATGTGGAGGATTTTATTGAATGATGAAAGTGGCTCCCAATGGGAAGGGGAGCTGAAAAGAGGATGGGGTGGGCAGGTAATCTTCTTCTCAAGTCCTCCGAAGTCAGGCTGTCAAGCTGTTCCTCTGAAGTCAAATCACTTCTTTCCAACGTTCAGCTGCTTCACCCCTTCTCTCTGACTGAGTCTGGGGTCTTTATAGGCACAGGATGGGGGGCAGGGTGGGCCATGAGTAGTTTAGGCAAAGGCAACATTTGAGCAGGAAAACAGGCATAGAAGTTCTGCTTTTGGGCTGTGGGTTTTAGGCTTTTTGGTTTGAAGGTGGGGTTTTGTCAGGGACCCGCCCCTGTCTGCCTAAAATTTCTTTGCCTCCTGTTGCTATCGCTATCACATACTCGTTGCTCCAGAATTGGCTGTGATGTCAAGTTTAAATAAAATCCAGATGCAGACCAGTTTCAGTAATTAATGTTATTTGAGAAGGTTGATTTGAAGGAGAACAATATTTGGGAGGGTTGATTTGATTTGAATTCAAGTCACTTTGATGAGAAAAATATTTATTGAATTATGCTTCCACAAAGTGTTGAGCTCTTTTGATGTTAAAAGTCAATAGTACCTCCATTGTAGGAATTTATACTTCATTTTAATATCTGCTTATGAAAAAGAACTAGAACTAGAAATAAGGGTTGTACTGCATAGCTAGATTGGGTAGCATGGATCTTGAAATTAAAGAAGAGTAATTCCACAAAAATGGCTAAGAAATAAGAGTTCTTCAAGAAGGTGGGACTTGAAATAAGACAGGAAGTGGGAACTCTTGAAATGGAAGTCACTAAGGAATGGAGACTCTAAATCTTAGATCGAGTCCTAAGCATGGAAGAGTCTCTAATTTCTAGATTCTACTTTGTTAAAATTCACTCCAAAGTGCAAGGTCCTGAGGTACCAAGAACAAAAGGAGCAATCCAAGAATCGAACTTTCTTTTTTTGAGACAGAGTCTCGCTCTCGCCCAGGCTGGAGTGCAGTGGCGCGATCTTGGCTCACTGCAAGCTCCCCCTCCTGGGTTCATGCCATTCTTCTGCCTCAGCCTCTGGAGTAGCTGGGACTACAGGTGCCCGCCACCACGCCTAGCTAATTTTTTTTTTTTTTTGTATTTTTAGTAGAGATGGGGTTTCACCATGTTAGCCAGGATGGTCTCGATCTCCTGCCTATGTGATCTGCCCCCCTCGGCCTCCCAAAGTGCTTGGATTACAGGAGTGAGCCACCGCACCCGGCCCCAAGAATCAAACTTTCATGGGATGCCCAGAGCCAAAAGAAGAGTGACCGGGGGTCATACTGGGGAGTAATGAGAACCAGGGCCAGGTTCTTAAATAAAGATGGATTAAGGAGGGCCTTGGCTATCCAAATAAAGACTTTTTAGAAAACATTTATTTATTTTTATTGACATGTAACAATTGTATATATTTATGGGGTACATGGTGACATTTTGATACAATTTATAATGATGAAATCAAGATAATTAGCATATCAATTTCAAATATTTATCAGTCTTTATGTTGGAAACATTCAATATCATCTCTTCTAGCTCTTAGAAAATACACAACACATTATTGTTAAGTTATCCTACAGTACTACAGAAAACTAAAACTTATTGGTCCTAGCTAACTGTAATTTTGTATCCTTTAACAAATCTTTTCTTATCCTTCCCTACCCCCTACCCTTCCCAACTTCTAGTAGCCTCTGTTCTACTCTTTATTTCTATAAAGAAACTTGGGTTTGACTTGTGCAATCAGAGACCCAGAAATGTTCAAAAAGAATTTTTTTTTTTTTAAGATTTGAGGACTGAACACTATTTGTTCAGTTATTTGGTTAAAGATGAATGGTGTCTGAAGGAAGAGCCTGCCAAGCTGCTCTTATGGCCAGATCAGGGCAATTGGAAACCAGCTCATTACTTATATACCAGTGGTGGCAACTGATTTATTTTCTTTCTTTTTTTTCCCTTTCTTTCTTTTCTTTTCTTTTCTTTTTTTTTTTTTTGAGACAGAGTCTCACTCTTGTTGCCCAGGCTGGAGTGCAATGGTGCAATCTCAGCTCACTGCAATTCCCACCTCCTGTGTTCAAGGGATTCTCCTGCCTCAGCCTCCCGAGTAGCTGGGATTACAGGTGCCTGCCAGCATGCTCAGCTAATTTTTTTCTTTTTTTTGGTATTTTTAGTGGAGATGAGGTTTCACCATGTTGGCCAGGCTGGTCTTGAACTCCTGACCTCAGGTGATCCACCCACCTCGGCCTCCCAAAGTGCTGGGTTTACAGACATGAGCCATCATACCTGACCAAAATTTATTTCCTTTTGGTACTCCAATTCTGCTCCACTAATGGTATATTCCTTTTGGGTATATGGTACAGATAGATGGAAGGTTCAGATTCTCCAGTTGGGATAACACCAATATCAAATTAATGGCATCTGAATAAATGATACATTATTTTGAAGAAAGCTGTCTTAGAACTCAGAGAACTTAGAGGAACTCAGAGCTAGAGAAGAGAATTAAGCTCTGTATTTTTAGTCTGGCCATTCTTACACTAATCAGGGTGCTCTTATTCCATAAAAGTTGGTATTATCGACTAAAATGTGATCCTTTCAAATCATATGTCAAAGCCCTAAGCCCCAATGTGACTGCATTTAGGAGATGGGGATTTTAGGGAGGTAATTAAGGTTAAATGAGGTTATAAGCGTGAGGCTCTAATCCTGTAGGAGTGATGGCCTTATAAGAAGGGAAGGAGACACCAGAAAGCTCTCTCTCCCTCCACCCAAGCACAAAGGAAAGGTTGTGTGAGGACTTAGCAGGTGGCCATCTGCAAGCCAAAAAGAGAGACCTCACCAGAAACAGAATTTGCCACTACCATGATCATGAGAAAATAGTTGTTTAAGCCAGGCTGTCTGTGGTATTTTGTAATGGCAACCTGAGCAGACTCATTCAGATAGTAACCTTCGAAATGAAAGACATTAGGTCATTTGGGCTGTGGCTTAGAGCTCCCTAATTTGCCTTGTCCATAACTAAGTTCTACACATGGGAAGTATCTAGGGTTTTCTAATAAAATTGCTGAGAAAATTACTTTAGAATTTCTGATAAAATTTTAATAATAATTTTAAAATTTATAATAAAATTACTTTTAAAAGTGTGAGGTCTCAGATCTTGACTTTTGTCATCCTGGTGTACATGCAGTTCTCAAATTTTAGGGAAGAGTTTTTTGGCAATACTTTGGCAAGGACTATTATAAATCGTGGTCATGGATGAGAAATTTGTAAGACAATTTCCTAAAGAAATCTGCACTGTTGTGCTGGTAAGAGTAGTTGTGTTTCTTAATACAGAGTGTTGATTCATGAACTCTAATTGAAGTTTGTGAGTGACTGAACTGTTCACAATAGCAGGGACTGACACATATATTTGTGTAGTGAGGAGATTGTTATTAGGTTGCTGAGCATTATTTAACACTATGCCAACAAGCTCTTTCTCCTGAATAATTCTGTGTTGCAATGTGTATTTATATAACACTTGGTTTCAGGCAGAATCAATATGATTTTGACTTAGGTTTTCTAGGACTGTTTTAGGTTTTGCATTCTCTTAAATATCAATTTGTGTGATTCTAAAATTAAAGCTGGTCTGCCAGACACTATTTTTTTGCCACAGGATGTGTAATAATAACAATAATATTCCCTTCCTTCCTCCCTCCCTTTCTTCCAAAATGCTACCTGCTTCTAACCTTGTAGTCACAGAAAAAAATCTATCAATTCAAAGAGAACCCATTAAGATGTTTTGTTTTCAGGTTAAAATATCTTTTAGTAGGAGAGTTGCTGTAGTTTCGACATCTGTTCTGGTCATGGCTAGCAGAAGCAAGTCTGCATCGGTTGGTAGGGCTTGTAATCTGGAATTGGTGCTCTCTGGGTGGCTCATGCCCAAATGCTGTTTCTTTCTCTCATGGAGCATTTTACGGACTTTTAAGAAATACCGGCTTCCTTTCCCTTACCAAAGCCTTCAACATTTCCCTGAAGTTGGTGAGGCATTCCCCAGCAAATGGCTTCTGAGGTCCCTTCTAGTCTACACTATGCAGTCTCTTTCTGCTGGGCTCACCACATCTCTCCAGGCAGTCCTCCGGGATAAGGGCCCTTAGAGGTCACTCAAGCCTGACTATCTGCTGCTGTGCTCACCCCAGGCCTTTGGAAACATTCTTCCTCAGATGGTGCAAGTGCAGCTTTCTCACATCCCAGGTTTATCTCCTGGCTCCTAAAGCCACTCCAGGCAGCTTCTCATTTTAAGAATTTCTAGATAAAAGGTAGGCCCCAGTACCTACTCTCCAATTCTGGAGGATGCAGGTTAAACTGTCTCTCATGGCTGTGCCAGGACAGAGTAACAGAAGCCTGCAGCTCAGTACATGTTTAGTTGGGCGCTTCCTTCCTCATTGCACACCTTTTATCCTCCTAGAAAACACCACCTTTCTCTCTGAGCATTCCTTTGAAAGCCCTGTCCTTGAGCTAGTGGTACGGGAAGGCGCTTAGCTAATCAGGGTGGAGTTTCGGGTTGGAATGCCCGACAGGCTGACAATTCTGTTCCAAGGACTCACCAATAACTTTAAGTCATTTCTTAGCTTTCTCTCCTGTATCCTGGTAACGTGCTAAGGGTTGTAATCTTGATTTTTTTGGGTGCTTTTTAGCCAGTCCTGTATTTGGCCCCTCTCTAAAATGTTGAGATACCTGTTATCTGTTAGTTTCTGCTGAAACTAGATTAGATTAGGAAATGTCCCATTTAATATTCAATTGTAGGAAGAATAATCGGAATTGCGATGAGGAAAGAAATCTCATAGAATTAATAAAAGTGAAATGTAAATATGTCATCAATAACTTACAATCAAGGTAGAAAAGCATAACAGGAAAATGTGTTTTATAATTGTGAGCATTGCAATGTGAGATACTGCAGACAGTTAAGCACAGATAGTAAACACATCGAATGCTATCTTAGGCATCTATTTGATTATATGAGCTCTTTATAGGGTATGCATATGAAATGGCAAACTACAGGAAACACATTAGAGAGTATAACTTAGCAAAGTGTTCACATCAATAGTACAGCATTTGATTCATGGGTTTGTTAAGTATGACATGTAAGAATAATGAGATTGTTGAAATATATAAATAAAATACACAAAAATTTAAATAATTATGAAAATTTGATAGAGTGGTAGCAGATAGTCTTTTAAAATAATTTTTAAATTTTAGAATAATTTTAGATTTACAAGGAGTTGCAGAATAGTATGGATCATTCTCATGTACTCCATACCCAGTTTCCTCTATTGTTAACATTTTAAAAAAAGAGGTTTTTTTTTTTGAGACGAAGTCTTGCTCTGTCACCCAGGCTGGAGTATAGTGGCATGATCTCAGCTCACTGCAACCTCTGCCTGCCAAGTTCAAGCAATTCTCCTGCCTCAGCCTCCTGAGTAGCTGGGACTACAGGCCCGTGCCACCACATCCGGCTAATTTTTGTATTTTAGTAGAGATGGGGTTTCACCACGTTGCCCACACTGGTCTCAAACTCCTGAGCTTAGGCAATCCGCCCACCTCAGCCTCCCAAAGTGCTAGGATTACAGGTGTGAGCCACCCCACCCTGTTAACATCTTATGTTAGTATGAAACATTTGGTGCAACTAATATATGCATAATGTATATAATAATAATCACACATTATTAGTTTGTTAAAGTTAACACTTTATTCAGATTTCCTCAGCTTGTTCTTTTTTCCAAACCTGTTTGTTTTTTATCCTGCTATTCTTCTTCTGTCCCAGGATCCTATCCAGGAAACCACGTTACAGTTAGTTGTCATGTCTTCTTAGCTCCTCTAGACTGTGTCAGTTTCTGACACTTTTTTTTTGATGACTCTGACAGTTTTGAGGAATACTCATCAAGTATTTTGTAGACTATCACTCAATTTAGATTTCTTTGCTATTTTTCTCATGAAGAGAATGGGGATGACATGGGTGTTTGGGAGGAAGACCACAGAGGCAAAGTGCTATTCTCATCACATCATATTAAGGGCACATGCTATAGTCATGATTTATTACTGTTGATATTAGCTTTGACCACCTGACTGAGGCAGTGTTTGTCAGGTTTCTCCACTGGCACAGTTAGTCTTTTTCCTCCCTTTCTGCATTGTACTTTTTGGAAGAAAGTCATTTTTCACAACCCACACTAAGGGGCAGTATCTACATTATTTGGAGAGCTTGATGGGTGATTTTTCTATTTATCCCATTTATTTATTTAATCATTTATTTATATAATTATGGACTTATAATAGTTATTTTATTCTTTAGGCTATAATCCAATGCTATGTTATTTTCTTTGTTGCTTAAACTGGTCTAGGTTTGGCCATTGGCAGCTCCAGTATCATTGTGTTTTTTTGGCACATTTTGTTTTCTGGAACTACAAGATGCTTCAGACTCATCTTATATATTCCCTGACCCAGCACTAGTACCAGTCATTTCTTAAAGGCACCCCAGTTCTTTTTATTAGAGGATGTTTTTAGGAACCAAGATCTGAGCACTGAGTGTGCTCATTGTTACTGGTGACTAGTTGTATTTTTAAACTTTGGAATTTCTATACTATCAGGAAAGAAGTAAACAATAACACTTGTAGGTTGTGTATATGCATCTATCTGTGTGGGCTAGAGATTAATGAAGAAATTTCCAAAAACACGGAAAGCACAATCTGAGAGAGGTTTTAGGTTTCAAAAGCTGAGGACTTTCAAGTCAATGAGGATAGATTTTTCTGGATGAGGGGTGGAGACTTTTGCCTTGAGGAGAAGTGGCATGTGTTCTAACCTTCAGGCATTGCATTTCCTGAGACAGAGGGTATAGAGATGATTGTTTTCATGAGTGTTCGTCTTGT
Organism: Chlorocebus sabaeus; assembly: GCF_047675955.1. Classification (NCBI taxonomy): domain Eukaryota; kingdom Metazoa; phylum Chordata; class Mammalia; order Primates; family Cercopithecidae; genus Chlorocebus; species Chlorocebus sabaeus. Next base: position 88,981,860 of record NC_132916.1, read on the forward strand.
GTCTTCCTTGTGGGTAGCACCCTAGTAGGGACAGGAACTTTGGTGGATAACTGGGTGGGTACTCTACTAAGTGTAGGGGACTGGGTACCTCAGGAGAATTTTCCACAACAGAATTTAGCATCAGGGAAATACAGAGACAGCAGATGAAGATATCTTTAAATCATCCATATACTCTAAAAAACCAGAATGGTCTGAGGATAAGGGCTCTCTCCCATGATTTTCTGGAGTGCATTTGCCCTGAGTCCATTTATGCTTTTCGTGTGCTCATTCCAAGCAACAATATTTTATGTATTGCTTTTTAAAAAGTAAAAATCAATCAACCTAAATTTTCAGAAATGTGTCTATGTACTTCTGTTTCAGTTTCATGAATTTTTTTGTTTTCTATGTGCCTTTGTTGGAAACTTATCTAACAAACATCCAAACCACAGTTGGATATGATTGTTAGGGCTCTCCAGTGTTTAGGATACTGGGACAAAGTCAGGAGCTTAGGGTAGCAAGAAAAATAAATATTTGGCGGCGGAGGGGAATACTCTGATTACTATTGCTGCATAAGAAATTACTCCAAAATGTACTGGCTCACAACCACCATTTATTTGCCCACAAAATTGTGAGCAATCAAGAAGAGTTTGGTTAGGCAACTTTTGCTTGGGATGCCTCACACATTTGCTATCAGATGTCAGTTAGGTCTGCAGTCCTCTGAAGGCTCAATTTGGCTTACAAGATGGCTTATTCCCATGGAAGCAGATGCTGGCTGTCAGCTGGGAACTCATTTGGGACTGTCAATCAGATCATTTACACCTGGGCTCTCTAGGATGGTGGTCTCAGGGTAGGTCGACTTACATGGTGGTGGCTTCTTCCAGAGCGAGCATTCAAAGAGCAGATGGAAAATTGATGGTCTTTCCTGACCTAGCCTCAGATGACAAAGTATAATTTTGTTTTATTTTATTGGTCTAGTCAATCATAAACTCATCTAGATTCAAAGAAAAGAGACATAGCTCTCACCTCAAGATGAGAGTAGTATCATATAGTTTAGAGCTATGTTTTAAAACTGCCAAAGCAATAAAACGCTTTCAATCTTAAATATATCTCTTACCCTGTCTATGTAATTGTGCTTGTCTAGCACTTGAGTTTTGATTTTGAAAGTCATAGAACAATTTTTACTTGTCCCGTATCTTTGAAGCATGAGCTAATGTTCAAGATTGAGTCCTAAGGAAAAAAGACACCAGATGGCTTGGCTGCTGCAACTCTGGGGATATGCACAAGGCATGGCAGTGCATGAGGCATGGTGAAGAGAACCAGCTCTGCCATTTGCTGGTGACAGGACCATGAGCAAGCTGCTTAGTTTCTAGGAGTCTATATATCCTCAACTATAAAATAAGCACAATGATAGCATTCATTCATTAATTTCTTCATACAATTATTGAACATCTATTATGCATAAAATTTACAGGATTATAGTGAGGATTATGCATGAGAAGTGCTTGTCAAAATGTCTGGGACATGGTTAGAACTCAATAAAGGTTTTAACACCGTTATTATAGTAAGTAGTGGTAATATTTTGTCAAAATGGTATAGGTGAAGTAGATGAACCTGTGATTCAGCCCAAGACATATCCAATAGACCAGAAAAAATGGATATATTTAGTGGTCAACATTAACTGTGGGGACATTTTCCAGGCTGATGAGATTCTGTGTTTGGGGAAGGAGAAACTTGGAATAGAGCCAAGCAACAATCAGAATGTCAGCTTTCAGCCAGGCATGGTGGCTCATGCCTGTAATTCTAGCACCTTGGGAGCCCAAGATGGGAGGATCATTTGATGCCAGGAATTTGGACCAGTCTGAGCAATATAGTGAGACCCTGTCTCTAGAAGGAAAAAAAAAAAATTAGCCAGGTGAGGTGGTGTGTGCCTGTAGTCCCAGCTACTCAAGGGGCTGAGGTGGGAGGATCACCTGAGTATAGGTGTTTAAGACTACAGTAAGCTATGGTCATGTCACTGCACTCCAGCATGGGTGACAGAGTGAGACCCTATCTCTAAAACCAACCAGCCAACCAACCAACCCACCAACCAACCAACCTACCTACCTCAGCTTTCATCCCAGATAGGAGGCACTCAATCTATGGGCAGGGCAGCAGGGAAGGACTCCACACTTACCACATGGACACGAGGTCCTACACCATGAGGCCTGTTATTAGGTGTCCATTGGTATTATGAGCTACATTGTGGGCTTCCTATCTCCAAATTCATATGTTAAAGCCACAAGGCCTTACAACTCAGAAAGTGACTGAATTTGGAGAAAGGGCCTTTACAGAGGTGATCAGGTTAAATGAGGCTGGTAGAGTGGGCCCTAATCTGATCTGACTAGTGTCCCTACAGGAAGAGGAAATTTGGACACAGACACCAGAGTTGTGTGTGCACAGAGGAAAGACCATACGAAGATGCAGTGAGACAGAAGCCATCTGTAAGCCAAGGAGAGAGGCCTTAGGAGAAACCAAACCTGCTGACATCCTGATCTTGAACTTCTGGCCTCCAGAATTGTAAGAAAATACACTTCCATCATTTAGGCCACCAGCCTGTGGTATTTTGTTATGGTGACCCTAGAAACGAATACAGCCATAGGGCTGGGATGTGAGGGACAGGTAGAAAAAGGGTGGGGGGTGCAGAAATCAAAAGAGAACTCTGGAATGAGGAGCTGGGGTCCTCAGGGACAGGAAGAGGTGTGATACAGGGAGCATAAAGTCTCAGGTCTGACTGCAGCAAAGATGGCTCAGGAATCAACACAGGCGCCCTTTAGGATGTTCAACATGAGTAGATGGTGGGTCTCAAAAATGGTTGTTTGGGAAGTAGGGCCTTGTGGGTCTTCATATGAGGAATGTTTTGATAGACTTGTCTATGAGAGGCTGGGAAACACAGGGGCTCCAGAGATGATGTGTTGGTGGTGGTGGGATTCGGTCATGGAGGGCTATCAGGGATTTAATTGGTTATAGCATTAGGCTAACCATAATTTGGTTTATTCTAGGGGTCGTGATTTTTCTTTGGGTCAAAAGTATGATATTTATGCCATGCAGGGTGTTCAGTGTGTGTGCATGAGTATGTGTGTATATAAAATTGTATGGGAATTAGGAATGTATTTTAGTTAAGTTCACTTAGATCTTAAGGTTATCTGACTGGTTAGGGCATTTACTCGTATTTTTTATATTGCTACACTTCTCAATAGACCATTCTTATAGAGTCTGATGCAATAGGAAAATTTAAAAATAAGAACAAAATTAACTTCATCATTATTATGTTTCATAAATTAAATATTCAGTGAAACTGGTTTACACCGTAATTTGAAAATTTACCTAGTAGTGATTTGTTTTGGGTTTATATTATCGGCTCAATGTTTTTGATACATTTTTGTATTTTTTATATCCCTTTATTTACTTATTTTATTCCCCAGGTCAGCCTTCCTAGTGTTCAGGCATATGATAAGCAGATTAGAGGGTCATGCAGAAAGAGTTCATGTTGTACATTGGATGATAATGTTATGGCCAGTAGGGGGCATCAAAGAACTGTCATAAGTACAGGCTTTGATTAAAAAATACTTGCATTTTAATTGCCAAAGCATCTGTTCTAAAATAATTCCAAGACATAAATGTATATTTAAATCAATGTTTACATTACTGAGTGATAATTTGGTCCCAATCAGTATAGATACACCTTAATTATACATTTTAAATAAGAGTGGATCTTATTTATATCAAAATGGTAATTGCTGAATATTGATACTCAGGAAAAATATAAAGGGTGAAATTTCAAAACAAATAGTATGATTTTGGCTTCTGAAATACTGTATGTATGTATAGCCCCTTGGTGCCTGTTTCCTCCTCTCATAAATGTGGGAATTGAATATACGCTCTCCAAGGTCTAGTTTCAGTATAATATGACAATAATTTTTTATTCTTTTTTCTGGGAACAGCACTGAAAACAGGAGGATTTAGATGCATACTGTATCAAACACTGGAGGGCTCTGAGATCAAATCAGAATTTGGATTAAAAGTGCTGGGCATTTTCTGGATAGACATAAGTGTCTGACTTCTTAGCATTATTTATCAAATTAGAATCCTTTTAATATCATTGCATTATCTAAGGCAATTTTAAAGATTTTCTGACTTTACTTCCCATCCCCTTCAATCTCTTTTTCTGTCTTTCTATTTTACTTTCTGGCTTTGTAGTTAACTAAAGCACTTTTTGAGTACTATATAATTTAACTCTCACAATAATCTGGGGAGTAAGTATTTTTACCTGTATTTTGTAGAGGAAGAAACTGGATTCTGAGAGATAACACTGCTTTCCTGATACCGTTCAGCTAATAATTTTGGAATTGAAATTTAAACATAGGTTGTCTTACAGCATATTCAGTATTCTTTTCAGTCTACCAGAGTAAGTCTCAAGTTAATTTCAAATATATTACTTGAGAGAAGTAACCTATTAAACTATGATTATTATTGCATATATTTTCAAGAATCATAAGAGTTAGTGGTGAAATTAACTGTTCTGATTTCTCATTAGCAAAAATGCTATGGCTTCCTCTATATCTCCAATTCTGATTTTATCTTCTGTCTCTGTGTTGGACTCATTAGCTTTGGTGCCTTCAAATAGTAGAGCATATAGCCACTTGCACCTCTGGGCTCCCATTTTAATAATTCTTGGCAGCATCCATAATCCCAGGAAAGGACCTGGATTGACCAGACCTTGGTCACGTGCCCACTCCTTGCTGGGACTGGCATTCTGTGATGGAACGCCTCCTTGGAGCCATATGAAATGGGGATGGGGGAAAATTTCCTCAGCTGTTGCGGGAGCTGTTTCCAAAGGAACAGAGAAAGAAAATGGTTTCTGAGCCTGGGCTATTGGTCCAGAGTGGGTGCTACAGAGGTCTGTGGGCAGCTGGGAGCAACAGGAGGACTCTAGTATCTGATGGTTGTCAGAAGAGTAAAGAGCACAGAAAACAAATTTCACTTATTTAATTCCTTTACTGGCGTCGAGTCCTGGCTGAATGCAGGCAAGAGCAAGCGTAGGAAAGGCCCAAAGAGTATAACAATGTTAAGGGTTGAACTTCAGAAATACCCCGTAAGGTAGTTTTTGATTATCAATATAACAAAAGTCAAGGAATGCAAAACTATGATTCCTGGTTTTTCTTGATAGTCTAGGGCCCATCCTCAAAATGAGGAGGTGTGATGTGCCTCCTCACCTGGGGTGACTCTCTGTATTGAGGCTTTTATCAGGACACACAGCCTGAGAATTCTAGCTTCCTGAAGGGCAACAAGGTGTAAAGCTCATGGAATATAGTCAGGTGGAACTCTGGCAGTTAGGCGAGCCATTTTTCAGATGCTGACTTAGGTGCACATTTAAATATCTTGTGTTAATGGTATACACACATATCCTGAAATTTAAGCACACAGTTTAGATTCCTTATATTGTATTAAATGCAAAGTAAAGAACATTCTGTTGGGAAAGGGTCTTTTATTGATGTTTCCTTATTGCTTGTTTTATGGTTTTGTGTCTTGCTGGATTTGCAGTATCCTATAATTCAGGTGTGACAGAGGCTAACTGAATAAACAGGAGCAGATTCCTCTCTTTCCCATTTTCCTTCTGCTTCTCTTGGCCTTTTACTTGCTTTAAAAGACAAGGTAGATGGTCTCAGGATCCCAGTCAGCTAAATTCTCCTAGCTCAGGTACTCTGTTTAATCTTGCCTGAAAAGGATGTTTAAGATCCAGAAGTTTTATTAGGACAACAGGAGAATTAGTTGAAAACATATGAACCCAAATAATGAAATACATTTATAAAATATTTAATTTGAAGCATAAATGCACATAGCAAATTATTTAAACAGTATCATTATAACTTAATTTTGGGTCAGGTATTAAATGCTAATCCCTCTGCACTGGGCTATGGGCAAAATGAGTGATGCAGTGAGAACTCTGTCCTGGCCCTTGTTTTCTACCTTCATGGCTCTGGTTCTACATGTCTGCTTGCAGTCCTAAGTGTGGACACTCATCTCCATTGTCTTTCTGAACCAACTTGCTCAAGGGTCAGTTGGATTTTCTGCTATAGTTGCATTAGAGTCCTGCAAGTATGCCTGTATTTACCTGCTCTTTCTTTCTCTGTTCTTAATTGCTATTGCTGAAATCATGATACACACGAAATGCAGATTTCATCCTCCTGCCAATTTCTCTTCAAATGATTTTGAGTGAGAATGACTTACACTGGGTTATGGGAATCTATGCCATTCAAAGTGTGGTCCCTAGACTAGAAACATCAACATTACCTGGGGATTTTTAGAAATGCACTCTCTCAGGTACTACTCTAGACCATAAAGGAAATACTTCCCTTTATTGCACTTTAATGCACTGTATTGAAAATGCTACTTAATTTGTCTCTCACTTTCATTACAATGAAATCTCAGTCAGGGAAGGAATCTGTACTGTCTAGTTCACCACTGGATATCTAGGACCTAGCATAATTCCTGGCACATAGTAGGTGCTCAGTAAATGCTTGTCGACTGATAAATGAATGGATATCTGCTGGTGTGAGGGATGTTTGCTTAACCATGTTGTGAAGTAACCAATGTGTTTAGAAGGGCTCAATGAAAGAGTAGTGCTAGCAGTGGAGACAAATGAGGTATGTAATTCACACCTCTGATTATATTGCTATTTCACAGAAAGATTTTCTGCCCAGTTGACTATGATTAAGCAAGGATGGACAATCTGCAATGTAGAAAAAGAATTCATCCTTTTGGCAATAGTGACTTGGTCTATTCTACTATATTCTCAAATTGTGAGATTTATGTTCTGCTTCTGCAATTACTACATGGTCCTTTTTGCAATCTGAAACTTTGCTCTCTTTCAATTTAAAGAGTTTATCTTCTAGTTAAATCTACTTGTCTTTCATTCTTCAATTTTATTTGTGAAATCGCTCTAGCATCTCCACACCTTCCCCCTCCCCTCACTTTCTTCTTCTTCTTTAATGTAGACCCTCCGTTATTTCTCATTGGCTTCTTCTAACACGTGTTTACCCGGTCATCATTCTTCCATCTTCTATCTTTCATTCAAGAATGCTTTCAAAACTGCAGGCCTGATCCTGTTCTCCTTTGGTTAAAAAACCTTGGGTGATTTTCTGCTGTCTGTAAGGTACGATCTATTATCCTTAGCAAGGCATTTGAGGCCCTTTGTGGACACTCTTCCCTGCCAGCCTCTTCTCATGCCATTCCTCTTTCTACCGCACACTCTGGCCGCCACAGGCTACTTCTCATTCCCTGAACACCATTTATATTTCAGCAACTACATGCCTTTGTTCATGCTGTTTATCTGAATAAATGGTCAGTCTAGCAAACTCATATCATGTTCCAGTTTAAAATGTGATTATTACAGGCTCCTTTTTCGTATGTTTCACATAAATTTTTATTTAGGCTTCTGTGCTCACATAATGCATTGTACATATCTCTATTATAAAATGTGTCACATTCTATTGCAATCACTTATTTACTTGGCTTTCTCTTCCAATAGACCATATGTTCCTTAAGGGCTGGGGCTCTGCCTATTGACAACACAATGTGTTGCAAAGCTTTACACACAGAGTTAACAAATGTTTGTTGATTAAACTTTATCTTCAATTTATTCTCTAGTAGATTGAATCCTCTCCTCCCCCCACTGGATTTTAGTAATTTCTCTTGGTTACTTCTATTCAGAAAAGACTTCCCTAACTAGAAATATGTCTGTTTTATTTGCTGGAGTATAGTCAGATCTGTAACATATAGATCTATAGCATATAACATCTATTTATAAGATAAGAGGAGGTGATTCTGTCCCCCTAGGATGGCTGTGACTGGGCTAAGCCTGGCTGAGCACATGGTGGTGGTTAATATCATGACTGTGCTCTCCAAATCCCTTGAAAAACCCAGAGAGGATGCTAATGGGGCTGGTGAAGCCGGGTCCGCAATCCTTGTTCAGATCCTGTTAGTACTTTCATCCCTCTGCCCAATACCCCTCCCATCCTTTCTTCACTACTCCTTCTCACTCTCAAGGCCAAAACTAAAGAAAAGTCAGTTGTTCCTTACATCACTTCATCCTAGGAACCAAAGCAAAAACAACAACAACAAAAAAAGGAAAGCAGCAACAACAAATAATGATAAATAAAATCGAAATACAGGTAGTAAAAAGTAAATGGAGGAATTTAATTTCACTGAGGAAACTGAAGTGTATCAGGGAGTAATAAAAACTCTGTACATTTCCACAATGGAAAGGTCAATAGAAATGAAAATCATGACTTGAATCTGGCCCAACTGCACTTATTGTTCTGGTTTATTGTAATGGTAACTGGTGCAATGAGAGTAAAAGGAATCTCTGGACTATTCTTACAGCTAAACCTCAAGGATCTGGGAATAGTTTGGTACCTGGAAGGCTGTTTGGTGTTGGAAGAGGCACTCTAGGGAATAAGTGAAATTGTTAGTTTCTCAGCAGCAGGAATTAACTGTGTTCATTTTTGTCCTGTGCGTTGAATGTGAGTGAGCTGGGGTTTTAATCAGCCTCTGTTTGCTTATCTTTCTCTTTCTGATCCGTTGACAGTGGTATGTCCTTTGTATATTTTTAGTTCAAATTCTTGAGAGAGTAAGAATGTCACCATCTCAACGAGTCACCTTGTGTTTGGGGGAAGCTTTTGTATCAGACCGTGTCATAGCGCATGGCCATCCTTGGGCCAGGTGCTCAACTCCCCACGACCAATCATCTGCAGGCAGAGAATACGGGTGGGGCGGGAGGTGGCACATAGCGCTTCATGGTGCTTTGTGCTTAAGGAACCAGCTAAGGTTGCTTTTCTCATGGAAGCTGTATGTGATCATCCATTTAGAAGAAGTTTGTGGGCAGGGCAGGCATTCTAAGGCAAGATCTTTTCAATATAGAACACATTTTGGAGACTCTGATTATGACTTATCTTCAGCATGATGAATGAGGCTGATATCTCATATCCTCCTATTACAGTTTTCACAGTGTCCAACAATCATACATAGAATAACATGTACATAGTACATCTGATGTTATGCTTCGATATTACATTTCTAATTGCACTCTCCTAACCATTTAGCCGATGACACTTGGCCCATATCAAACCGATCTTTGCTTTCCTTACTGAGGTTGAGAATATTGTTTTTGGTTCTCTGTGTATGGGTGTGTGTGTGTGTGTGTGTGTGTGTGTGTGTGTGATTAGAATGGGAAGTTAGGTCTTAGTTTTTATTAGTTAAAAATGATAAATAAGAAGGAATCAGGTAAAGCTATCAGGTAAAAAGCTGCATGCTGCCTCAACATTTTTATAGTATTTGTCAAGACAATTTACATTTTAATTATTCTTATTGTTTGCTATAAAACACCTCTTCCACCCTCCAAAGTACAGGAAGAAAGGCTGACTAAATGTTCAGCTTGCAGCCTCAGCTTTTTCATATGACTACTTCATACCTCTTGAATGCATATTTTATTAGCATCTTTCTTACTAATTTACCTAAATACTTTTGCTATATTGCCAAATTGTTCTCCTTTGTTATCTAACTTCCAGCTCAGGCTTGATTTCTTAACTGAGCAACTGATTTATTCATTTGCCAATCTCTCATTGAGTGTTTATGAACTGGAAACACTTGAGGTTACTGGTCTGCTTATTATTAGACTGCATACAAGTCTAAATTTTTCTTAGTTATCTGTTTCCAACCTTTTTCTTTTGGATATCTTAATATATTAGCTTTCTTGAGTCATTACTTGATGTATGATTGTTGGATACTAGACAAATTGGAAAAATACGATAGCCCATATGACCTTCTTTCTGGTATCCAAAAATACAGGAATATGTATTCCTGCTTATAGATATTCTTTATATATTTTCTTTGAACAACCATCCCTTCTCTATTCTCCAGAGTTTCCAGTATCACCTTCATTTTCCTCAAGATTCATATGTGCAAAGTGTTCTCCTATGCCTCTTTTCTCTCCCACCCCCTTATAATTCTCTCTAAAATACCATTTTATACAGAAAATAAATACAATGGACTTTCTAAAAATCTGTTCTTAAGATCTGGGTCTCATGGTTTTCCACTTGGATCATTTGCTGCTCCACCCCCACTTTTTTTTTCTCCTTACAGAGATCCCAGTGCCTAGTACGATGCTAAAGTCATAACATAGGCTAAATTAACATTTTTAACAGCAAACCACAATGACATTATTAATATATTCTAACCTCTGCTCTTTCCATTGCTGTGTTCTCTCTTGCTTCATATGATTGCTTTTATTCCTATTTTTCTTTTTCAATTAAAAAATTTCACAATCTACTTAAACTTATAGCAGGTACTCAATGTGTTTTGATTACCTAAAACTCTGCTGATGCCATCTCTCAGCCCCTCCCTTTGCTGTTTCTTTTGTATCATTATCATTGTCCTGGATACTCCTTTTCCTTTAAACAATTTTAGGTATTTAACAATTCCACTTCCATATGAGAAGGTGCCCTCCTTACCCATTACATAGTTCTCCTTCTAAATTTCCTTCCTTCCTCCCTTCCTTCCTTCCTTCCTTCCTTCCTTCCTTCCTTCCTTCCTTCCTTCCTTCCTCCCTCCCTCTCCCTCGCTCCCTCCCTCCCCTTCCTTCCTTCCTCCCTCCCTCCCTCCCTCCTTCCCTCCCTCTCTTTCCTTCCTTCCTTCCTTCCTTCCTTCCTTCCTTCCTTCCTTCCTTCCTTCCTTCCTTCCTTCCTTCCTTCCTTCCTTCTTTCCTTCCTTTTTTTTTTTTTTTTTTGGCAGAGTCTCACTCCTTCACCTAGACTGGAGTGCAGTGGTGCGATCTTGGCTCACTGCAACCTCTGCCTCTTGCATTCAAGTGATTCTCCTGCCTCAGTCTCCTGCGTAGCTGGGATTACAGGTGTTCACTACCACAACTGGCTAATTTTTGTATTTTTAGTAGAGATGAGGTTCCCTGTGTTGGCCAGGCTGGTCTTGAACTCCTGACCTGAGGTGATCTGCCCACCTTGGCCTCCCAAAGTGCTGGGATTATAGGTGTGAGCCACTGAACCTGGCCTCCTTCTCAACTTCTTGAAATCTATAATCAATGTATCCATTCCAATTAAGTTCACCCAATATATATATTATATAAATTACATGCCACCATGCTGTGTGCTAGGTGCTTCCAGGCAGGCAATAGATGACTTTACTGAAGGAATTTCACCTCAGAGTGATCCCTATTTATTCTGAAGTGAATAATTTCAAACCATTTTTGTTGTAAGGCTGAAACCCACTGTATATTCTCTAGGATGTGGTCCTAGATGATCCCTCTAGGGGCACATTGGATATTCTTGAAACCCTAAAATTGTCCAAGGACAGTCCCTATGTCCTTGGATAACATCCCCTATGTCCTTGGGAAATTTTAGGGTTGGGTGTCTTTGGATAATTTTAGGGTCCCAAGAATATCCTATGTCTCCTTCCTACCATTTGAAATGTCTCCTTCTCTTATGGACCAGTGCCTGAGATTCCACCTCATAACATCATTACTTGAGGACACGTGAATTGGATAATATTCTTGCTTTCTCTCCAATTTAAGACAAGCTCTCCAATGTATAAACTAGTTAAGGTCTGAAGGTTGTCCATCAATCATTTTTAATTCTAAATCTGAGGTGGCTTAGGTGAGACTATACTTATAGTCTTTGTAAGGTTTTCCATCAGATAAGGATGTGAGTCAATCCTCTGAAGCATTAATACCATGCACATGCTGCTCTTTGCTGATAGGCATTTTATTGGGCCCCTTTCTTAGTTACTTCTGCCAATGTCATGGGAAACTCTTTAATCATTGTGGTGTTTTCATTTGCTGGCTTGACCCTCACTTTAATGTTGAGTAAATTCAAATTGGCTTTGAAACTTTGAAACCTTTCATGGCTCTTAATGAAATTTTGTAAGCCACATGTTCACCATGCTTCACCTTTAAGTTCTCAAACAACCCCTAGTCAACTTCTAAATTAACATTAGACTTCTGAGCATCCCATGTTGACGCTGATACTTGTGAATTTCTCAGCAGGTGGTGACATTGGTATTTTGGGTGGGACAATCCTTTATTGAGTGGGACTGGTTTATCCACTGCAGGATTTAGGCTTACTGAATCCTACCACAAAAATGCCATTACTATTCTCTATGGAGACAACTGAAATGCCTACACATATTCCCAAACTCCTTTTAAAACTACTGTGTGGTGCTCACACACTTTTATATCTCTATAATTCCATTCACATTAACAGACATTGAGTGCTGACTGTGTGTAAAACACTGTAGGGGTCCCTAGAGATACAGAGAGGAAACAGACACAGTCCCTTTTCCTTCTTTTCTCCTTAATTATAGTCCATACTTTAGGTGCAGTGGTCTTCACCTGTTACGTGTGGCAGTCCTTGAATATTGAGCAAGATTTGATCCCATTCTCATATGCAATTGTTGTCATTTTTCTCAGCACTTTTACTTAAAAATTGTCTTTACTTGTATTCTTGTCATAGTCATATGCTTCTTTTCAATAATTTTTCCAATGCTATCACTGCTTTTGCAAATGCTGTGCATAATGGAGTTAAAAGTTGTGTGGAGAAGACTTTACAAACTAAGCTAAGGCAGCACACACATTAGTAGACCAAGACCAGTGTGATGGTTGAAACTAAAGTGCGTTGTGCTGGAAGTCAGTGCAGTTGCTGGAATTTATTTAGGAACTTACCTCAAAGGTAATTATCAGAGTTTGAAAACTGAAGTCCAAAAGTATAGGAGGCCTGTAGTGTTACCCAAAGCAGACCATGGTAGCAATGCTAATGGGGGTTCTTACTGCCACCTGTTGTAACTGAAGGACCTGTCAGGTCTACCAGGGGGTGACTTATATTCAAGAATTCTTTCACCAAGAATAGAAAACTAAGAAGTCCTAATTTCTAATGGAGGTAATCAAAATGCCATCCCTAGGACTTACTTTTAGCATACTAACGTTTGCATGAGAAACACTGACCTTATTAAAAGGTACTATTACTTCATTCAAGCTTTAATTTAAAGGTAGTCAATGGCAGCTGGCACTATTGGCTCAATAAGCAAAGCAAATAATAGATTATTTTTCAACAGGTTTGGTTTATACCAGGAAATATATGCAACTTCTTTGCTAAGAGCAGAGGCAGCTGTGAGATAAATGTATTTAATTAGGACTTACCTCATAATTAGGAAATGAGTTAATGAAAATAAGCAAGTAAAAATTATTATGCATCTGCTTTTTGCTTTTTATTTACTTAGACTCTTAAAACTTTAAAACTTTTATAATTGCCAAGAATTTTCAAAGGTAGTATCTGGAGGATGATGGGAAAGCAGTGTGAGTTGCTCATATACTTTCTAGATATTGTAGTCATAATCAATACTAATTTTGAGCGTAGGTACAATCTTGGTAAAATCACCTGTAATTTAGATGCCAACATCCTTGTACATAGATCACCACTAGCTGGGCAGCCATGTGACTTTCCCAGTAATATTTGAGTTGCTCATACAGAAACCAATAGCCCCTTGTGGCAGATATTGTTCTTTGTCCCCTTGTATCGAATCTCTCCTTTTTCCTTTCTCTCTTTTGAGAACAGCGTATCTGGAATCCTAATGAATAAAGGATATTCACTTATATTCAGTGAGAAATTTATTTTCTTTCTATATATAAGTTTTTCCCAGAATTTTTCGAAACAAACCTGGAATGTCAGGGTAAGCTTTGGGAAAAAAAAGGGTCAGTATAGAACCATGGAATTTTGGAACTTTTGTTTTCTCACTGAGAAAAGATGTCACATTTACATTTTCTCCTCCAGGGACTTAATTCCATTCACATTCACAGACACTGAGTGCCGACTGTGTGTAAAATACTGTAGGAGTCCCTAGAGATACAGAGAGGAAACAGACACAGTCCCTGCCCTCAAGGAGCTCACAATATACTAGAGAAGACAGCACAAATACACAAACAAATGCACTAGAAGATAGGATGCATGTAATATTAGAGATACAAGTGAAGTTATATGGGAGCATAGAGCTGGGAGAGAGGACTTCCATAGGGACAGGGAAGGAAGAAGTATCTCAGGAAGACTTTTTAGAAGAGATTGCATTTGAGCGACATATGAAGCATTGGTGGAAGAAAGATGTGAAGCCATGGAGGTCAGCTTTCTAAAGCAATGGGATCAAATGTTAGGGGAGTTTAGAAAGCACAGGTAATACTCACATTTTTCTGGAGCGGGAAGTAGGTGAAAAGAAGTGGTGAGATATAACTCTGCAAAGATAGTTTGGGGTCACAAAGTAAGAGGCCTTGAATGCTATACTATGGACTATTAATTTATTTTATATCGCTAGGGAAAGAGTAAAGGATTTTGAACAATGCAATTAAAAATCTACTTTATGCTCTAAAATAGTGACTCAAACTTTAGCTTGTATCAGAATCTCCTGGAAGGCTTATTAAAACAGAGATTAATGGGCTCCACTCTTAATTTTTGATTCAGTAGGTTTTGAATGGGGCCCTTGATTTTGCCTTTCTAACAAGTTCTCAGGTGCCGCTGATGCGGCTAGTCTGGAGATGCCTCAGTGAGAAACTCACACTGGGAGATGTGTGGGGGCCGAGTTGCAGGTGGGAGAATCCAGAGGCAGGTGGATCAAATAACATTTGATCTAGGGGAGAGGACCAACTTATTGGAGAGTAGGGTGGCATAAACACATGTTTCTGTAGAGGTAAATGGACAAGACTTCAGGACTATCTGGATGTTGGAGACCTGAGGCAAAGAGAGAGAATAACATTCATCTAATAGGAACGATAAAAAGCATGGTAATTCTGTTATCTGAGACTGAGAAGGTAGAAAGAGGAGAAGGCTTGAGTGTGGGGAAATTATCCTGAGTTAAGTATAGGAAGGCTGTGTTTGAGGTACCAAAGAAATATTCATAGGGAGAGGCTCACCAGATGTAACTTATGGGTCTGCAGTTTAAGAGAAAGATCAGGACTAAAGTCACAAATTTGGGAGCTACAGGCATGAAACTAACAGTTGAAATGGCCAAAGTTGGGATGGAATATAGAGCTATAGGAGGTGATTGCTGAGGACAAAGCCCCAGGAGGAAGGAAAGGAGACAAAGAATAAAGAGACAAGGAGGTAGTTGGATAACCAGGAGAGCAAAATATCCTGGAAGGTATGGGCTTAAACATGAAAGGGATGGTTAGCTGTTGTAACTGATGAGAGAATGACAGGTAGAGACGCAGAGAAGGGCTACTGGCAAGTCTCCAGTGACCTTTGGGAGATAAGTTTGGGAGAACTAGGGTATACTCAGATGGAAAAGGATAGAAAAGTCAGTGGAAGGTAAGAAGTGGATGCAGAATGAGTGGATTAATGATTGGAGAAACCCAGGTGAGAGAGTTAAGGGAGAGATGAAGTAGGATCTTGATGGGAAAGTAGGGCCAGAGGAAGTTGATTTTTGTGTCCAAGAGATTTGAGTAAAGTAATAGATGAGATTAAAGAGGAGTGGGGAGGAAAAGTGTTGAGATGGAGAGGGAGAAAGGAAGGTGCAGAGGGAGGTTGGGTGTAAGAAGTAAGATTCTAGTAAGGTTGAGAAGGGATTGATTGAAGGACTAAAAACACAGAGGTGGAAAGGAGGCAAATCAATGTCTTCTCCCTACAAAGAAGAGTGAAGAGATGGGGAGAGGCTGTGGATGAGAGACTAGGAGCAGAGGCTGAGAACGGTCACCTACTTAGGAGTATGCAAGAATGTACAAACTTTCAGTCCTCCTGCCCTCACTCTTGACTTTGTAATGGTGTACTCCTCCATGTGACTATAGCAGTCACTCCTTCTCAGGCCACACCCATGGCCTCAGGTCCCATCTGCAGCCTCCTGGTCCCAGGGTAGAGTCTGGCACGGAAGCCACAGTTATTCTGGGAGATATAATTTCATTCTCATATCCTGATGAGTGGCCTTTAGTGTAAACACAGATTTTCAACTTTTACTTTTTTTCTCCAAGAGCACAACTGGTAATTTTTTTTTTTTTTTTTTTTTTTGAGACAGGGTCTCACTCTGTTGCCCAGGCTGGAGTGCAGTGGCACGATCTCTGCTCAGTGCAACCTCTGCCTCCCAGGTTCAAGTGATTCTCCTGCCTCAGCCTCCCGAGTAGCTGGGATTACAGGCACGGGCTACCATGCCTAGCTAATTTTTGCATTTTTAGCAGATATGGGGTTTCACCATGTTGGCCAGGTTGGTCTTGAACTCCTGACCTTAGGTGATGCACCTGCCTCAGCCTTCTGAAGTGCTGGGATTACAGGAATGAGCCACCATGCCCAGCCGCAATTGTTAATTTAATGAGTAATATTCTCCAACGAAGTTCTTCAGATAATATATTCTGTCATTTGATCACTGCACCTCATTAAGCTTCTTAAAAAGTTTTCCAAATTTGACATGTACTCCCACCTTAGCCCTGCTACAGTGAAAGTGTATATGGGAGGCTTAACTGGCATAGATTTTAGAATTGGAGGAGACCCAATGTGTCTATCAGGTAATATCGCAACACACTGACCAAAGTAGATTTAGATGATTTCTTATTTGCTTTATGTTTTATATTCATAGTAAAAGACAGAAAACTGCCAGTGCATTTATTCCAGGTATTTCCATTTTAGAAAACGAGGAAGTTTATTTAATCATGAACTAAAAAGGACAAGCCAGCTGTACTATTTTTACCTGAAAGGAATAGGCTATGTAGTCACAGTGCTACAGTAAACGACTTTAGCTCAGGTCTGCAAGCAGTAGATGACAGCACATCACTTTCTTTGAATTCTTTACGTAGTCATGCAATTCCCACTGGAATATGTATGCAGATAGAGCCATAATCTCAGATTTAATGCCATAGAGGGCATTATCAGGTATTTAATTTATAAGTAATAAGAAATTCTGCAAATAAAGATATTTTTGGCATTCTTTAATTGCAGGGTAACTGAAATGGCTAAGAAAAACCAAGCCCATAAAAAGTATTTACTATTTCACCTTATTATTACTTCTACAAAATTTATGTTTTTGTATGATAATGTTTATTTGAAATTATGTATCACAGATAAGACCAGAGGTAGAAAACAGCACGCCAAATAACAGTCCTCAAACAAAACAGAACAAAACAAACAAACAAACAAGAAAACAAGACCACACATACTTACAAACTCTCCTGAACCAAGTATGTCCAAGAATTAATAAGTTGCACCCCTTACCCCCATCCACTCATGAGGCTCTGGTAAAAGTCGTGCCTTTTAGCTTTTGACAGTCTAAGCATGCTCTCGGCATCTAATGAGCTTTTTAAAAGCCAGCTTAAAATCTTCATTAAAACTCGTATAGAGCAGAGGGTTGATCAGAGAATTAACATAACCGAGCCACGTCAGAAAGTCGGCCACTTCCGAGGACACGGTGTAGATGCTCAGACCCACAATCAACTCTTTGATGAAAAATGGCAGCCAGGACAAAATGAATGCGCCCAGAATCAACCCCAGGATGCGCGCTGCCTTCCGTTCCCTGGTGCTAGAAATCTGCTGGCGTTCTCCCGGGTGATCTAGATCATTGTCGAAGGGTGGGATCCTGATGGAGGCATGGAACTTTTCAAACTCTGTGGTAGGGTCTGAAGTGGAGAAGTCAGACACACAGAAAGTCTGTGTAAGTTTACAATTTGCGAAAGAATTCTGGCTATCTGTGCTTCTGTTGCTTAAGTGCCGACTTGATCCCCTTTTCTGGTAAAGGCTCTTGGCCGCGTGGTAAATCCGGTAATAGAGAATCAGTATTAAAGTCAAGGGGATATAAAATGCACCCAGCGTGGAGTAAATGGTGTAGATAACATGGTCGTGCTGGATGGTGCACTGGCTAGGGGGAGGGCTTAGCTGGCGGTGGCTCCTCCAGAACAGAGGGGGCATGGAGATGAAAATGGAGATGGTCCAGACGGTGAGGATCATCAGCGCCGCCCTCTTGGCCGTCCTCTTCCTGGCGTATTCAATAGCATTGGTGATGGCCCAGTACCTGTCCAGGGCAATGACACAGAGGTGGAGGATGGAGCAGGTGCAGCAGGTCATGTCCACACTCAGCCACACCTCACAGAGGAAGTATCCAAGCTTCCAGCGGTCCATGACAATGTATATGATGCTCAGGGGCATGACGAGCACGGCCACCAGGAGGTCCGTCACGGCCAGAGAACAGATTAGGTAGTTGGCAGGCTGGTGGAGCTTCTTGGTGGTGCAGATAGCCATGATCACCGCCAAGTTCAGCAACGTGGTGAGGGTGGTGATGACCACCAGAGTCATGCAAATGAGCATCTTTTCAGTGATGGTCTTGGGCCTCACAGCCATGCCGGCTTCTGTGGTACAGTTTGTGATGTTCATGTTTTCCCTGTTTCAGTTTACACTGTGGAGAAGCTGTTGGTTATTTTTCTTTGGCTGAAAACTACGTAGCCTCGAAGGTTTCTCACTTGTAAGGAGGCTGTAATTTGTTCAGCTATGTGGTCTCTTGTGTTCCATTTTCTGTTGGTAAAGGGAAGGGCCACAGCATTTCTTCTGAGTGAAGGTTCCTGGAAAATATTATGCTATTGGTTAACGAATGAGAAAGCCACACTTTTCCTGGAAAACATGAAAATAGTTTGATATTTATACATTCTTTATAAATTTTAATTTTCTCTTTCCTGTGGAACTTGAGCTCATCTTTACATTGTTCCTCAAAGGATACTTTTTCACTTTGGGAAGTTTTCAAACTTTTTTTTTTTTAAAATTATATTTTAAGTTCTGGGATACATGTGCAGAATGTGCAGGTTTGTTACATAGGTATACACGTGCCATGGTGGTTTGCTGCATCCATCAACCAATCATCTACATTAGGTATTTCTCCTAATGCCATCCCTCCCCTAGCCCTTCACCCCTCAAAAGGCCCTGGTGTGTGATGTTCCCCTCCCTGTGTCCCTGTGTTCTCTTTGTTCAACTCCCACTTATAAGTGAGAACACACGGTGTTTGGTTTTCTGTTCCTGTGTTAGTTTGTTGAGAATGATGGTTTCCAGCTTCATCCATGTCCCTGCAAAGGACATGAACTCATCCTTTTTTATGACTGTGTAGTATTCCATGGTATATATGTGCCACATTTTCTTTATCCAGTCTATCATTGATGGGCATTTGGGTTGGTTCCAAGTCTTTGCTATTGTAAACAGTGCTGGAGTAAACATATGTGTGCATGTGTGTTTATAGTAGAATGACTTATAATCCTTTGGGTACATACCCAGTAATGGGAATGCTGGGTCAAATGGTATTTCCGGTTCTAGATCACCTGAGGAATCACCACACTGTCTTCCACAATGGTTGAACTAATTTACATTCCCACCAACAGTGTAAAAGGATTCCTATTTCTCCACATCCTTGCCAGCATCTGTTGTTTCTTGACCTTTTTTTTTTTTATTATACTTTAAGTTCTAGGGTACATGGGCACAACGTGCAGGTGTATTACATATGTGTACATGTGCCGCATTGGTTTGCTGCACCCATTAACTTGTCATTTACGTTAGATATTTCTCTAAATGCTATCCTTCCCCAATACCCCCACCCCACGACAGGCCCCAGTGTGTGATGTTCCCTGCCCTGTGTCCAAGTGTTCTCATTGTTCAATTCCCACCTACGAGTGAGAACATGCAGTGTTTGGTTTTTCTGTCCTTGCGATAGTTTGCTCAGAATGATAACTTTTTAATGATTGCCATTCTGACTGGCCTGAGATAGTATCTCATTGTGGTTTTGATTTACATTTCTCTAATGACAGTGATGATGAGCTTTTTTTCATATGTTTGTTGGCTGCATAAATGTTTTCTTTTGAGAAGTGTCTGTTCATATCCTTTGCCTGCTTTTTGATGGGGTTGTTTTTTTCTTGTAAATTTGTTCAAACCGTTTTTGACAAAAACGTCACAAAATTTTAAATGTACTTTGCCACCCCAATTAATTTCTTATTATATTTATTCTTTTATACATGTTTATATGTAAAAAGGCTTTTTTTGCATTTGAAATATGTATTCATATTATGTAACATTAAAAATTCTGGGATCATTACATTAAAGAAAAAATTATATTGCTTATAAGAAGCAGCTTTCAAATTAGATTTTAAACTTTCACAGTAAATAGGCTGGGTGTGGTGGCTCACACCTGTAATCCCAGCACTTTGGGAGTTTGAGGTGGGCAGATCACCTGAGGTCAGGAGTTTGAGACTAGCCTGGCCAACATGGCGAAACCTTATCTTTACTAAAAGTACAAAAATTACCTAGGTATGTGGTGGCACACACTTGTAGTCCCAGCTACTTGGGAGATTGAGGCATGAGAATTGCTTGAACCTGGGAGATGGAGGTTTCAGTGAGCCAGCATTGTGCAACTGTACTCTAGCTGGGTGACAGAGTGAGACTGTCTCAAAAACAAAAACAAAAACAAAACTTTCACAGTAAATATTAAACTCCAAAGGTATGTAAGTGTCACAGTGGGATTACACAACTTTGTCTAATTATTTCTAACATTTTATGCATCATACTGTTCTATTTTTCTTTGGAGAAAAGCATATAACATTACATTGATATTTGTGGAAAATTATTCTCTGAGTAATACAATAAATCAACTGTGAAACAGCATCATCACCAAACTAAAGATGTCTATATTAAAAAAAGTATTTTGTTTCACTTGACATTTGTGGCTGTCCTTCCCTTCCCTTCCCTTCCCTTCCCTTCCCTTCCCTTCCCTTCCCTTCCCTTCCCTTCCTTTCCCTTCCCTTCCTTTCCCTTCCCTTCCCTCCCTCCCTGTCTCCCTCCCTCCCTCCCTCCCTCCCTCCCTTCCTTCCTTCCTTCCTTCCTTCCTTCCTTCCTTCCTTCCTTCCTTCCTTCCTTCCTTCGCTCCTTCCTTCCTTCCCTCCCTCTTTCCTGCTCCCTGCCCTTCTTCTTCTCCCTCCTCCTCCTCCTTCTTCTTCCTCTTTTCTTCTTCTTCTCCTTCTCCTCCTTCTCCCTTCTTCTTTCTTCTTCATGCTCTTCTCTCTATCTCCTCTTCTTTCCCCTCCCCTCCCCTCCTTTCTCCTCTCCTCTCCTCTCCTCTTTTTCCCTCCTCCTCCTCCTCCTTCCTTCTCTTCTCTTCTCTTCTCTTCTCTTCTCTTCTCTTCTCTTCTCTTCTCTTCTCTTCTCTTCTCTTCTCCTCTCCTCTCCTCTCCTCTCCTCTCCTCTCCTCTGCTCTTCTCTCTCATTCTCTCCAAGATAGCTGTGATTAAGCTGGTCAGTCAATGAGCTAGTGTCATTTTTATAGAAATATAAAATCAAATACAAATGTATATTCATGAGAGCACAACAATCAAAATTACATGGAAATATTCACAGTTAATGACTGCTGGATAGGAGGCTTATCAAATTCTATGATTTGACTCCACGGGATTTGGTCCAGGAAGACTTCAAGGAAATGTTAGCAGTTTTAAGAAGAGATATAGATTGATGTGCATAAGATTTAACAGACAGTGATTTCAGCAAGGGATGGAGGCAGGAGCAGGTGAGGCACATGTGTAAGAGGGTGTGAATGTTGGAGGGAGTCTTTGGGTGGTTTGGAGATAGGTGGCAGGAATAAAAACCTCCAGCCTGTGGATGAGATCTAGCCCTAGTTTTAATTTCTTCTGCTTATAGAGCAAAAACCAAGAAGGGGGAGAGAGAGGTGACATTTAGCCTTCAGATATAGAAAATAAAAGAAAACAAGAAGTTCACTGAAGACCACAAATGTGTCAATTGTTTTCAAGACAGTTTGTATCTTTCTGTAATTAAATGACAATCTTTTAGCCTGTTTCCATTATGCACTCACAGCATTTCTATGACTATCCCTACTATTCAATGACTCTTGTGTTTCTCTAGTTCTTCCATGGGGCTAGTTCTATGAACAACCCCTTCTCTTTTGTAGACTGAATATTTTCTTCTCTGCTGGTACCTTTCCTTCCTTTTTACAAACAGTTTAAACTTGCATTTGTATCTGAGATAGACTGTAAAATGGAAAGATTGTGGGCTTTGGAATTAGACAGACCTGGGTTCAGATTCCAGCGGTGCCATCTACTAGCTACCTGGACCGACCTCTCTCCATTGTTCCCTGTGTTGCATGGTCAAAGTTTCTTCACGTTGACCTCTTTCTCTCTAATTGAATGAAAAAAGTTGTGTTTTTTTTTTGTGCATGTACTAATCCTTGGTTATGTTTTCCTTGGGTTCTAGAGATTTATTGGGTAGAATGGTTCTGAATAAAAAAGCTTTTCCATTCTGGTTGTAAGATTGAAAGTATAGAGAGTAGCATTGATAAGGAAAACTTTAGAAATTTCGATTTATAGTAGAGGTAATTAGGAAATGTAGTGATTTTGAAAGCATGCAGTTTAAAAACATCCGAAATAATTCAGCTTTATAGATCTTTTAAATCTGCTCAGTTTATCTGAGCTCCCATAACTCCTAACTGTCATCTCTCTGGTGACATTTTCTTCCTTATTTTGTGACTATTTTTTTATTCTCCCCAACAGACTATACATTTCTAGTGGGTGGGATGTATGCCTGATTCACATTTTGGACTACTTCTAGTTAAATTAGTAAAAATATTACAGGTTGAGAGCTACTTTCTTAGCTCTTAACATGACTTCCTGGTTTATTTTGTGCCTAAGCCTTTCAGAGTAAGAGTTAAATTTTGTATCCCTATGTTGTCAGTCACCGCAAACTCCTTCTCACACCTAGCTTGCCGTCTTCCATCTTTTTTTCATTTAACAAATATATTTTGAAGTTTGTCCCATAATAACACATATAATACATTCTTTAAAATGGCTAAGTGAGATCAGGCCCAGGAAGACCTAATTGCAGAGCAATTATGGATTGAACAATTCTGAGAACTGGGCCCTGGAGCTCTGTACTGTTTTTGAGATAGGGTCTCACCCTGTTGCCCAGGTTGGAATGCAGTGGCACAATTATGCCTCACTGAAGCCTCCACCTTCCCAGGCTCAGGTGATCATCCCAACTTAGCCTCCTGAGTAGCTGGGGCTACTGGCACACACAACGATACCCTGTTAGTTTTTATTTGTTTTTTTTGTAGAGATGTATTTCACCATGTTACCCAGGCTGGTGTTGAACTCCTTGGCTCAAGTGACCTGCCCTCCTTGACTTCCCAAAGTGCTGGGATTATAGGCATAAGCCATTGCGCCTGGCCTCTTTTTAAAGGTCAAGTTGGTAAGAAGGAACCAGCAAAGCAGACAGAGAATAACAGCCACTGAGGTGGAAGAGAATGATGAGAAGTAATTTTATTCCAAGACCAAGTGAAGAAAGCTTATAAAGCTGCATAAATACTGCTGATGATTCAAGGGTGATGGGGACTTGACCACTGGGCTAGGCAATAGGATGACATCTATGCCCTTGACAAGGGCAATTTGGTGAAGCAGTGGAGATAAAAGGCTGAAGGTGGGGGTTTCAAGAAAGAATGGGAGAAGATAAGATAGACAATAAATAAGAAAGGTTATTTCAAGTGCTTTGCTGAAATGGGGAGTAGAGAAATAATAGCTATGGAGAAGAATGTGGAGTGAATTTTTTTTTTTTGAGAGAGATCGTCTTTTTTAACTAGGCTATTTACAGTTTTCTTTGCTACTACACTCAGTATCCTTTATATTGGGACAGAGAGCATTTTTGGAGTGAGTGAAATGTAAAAGAGGAAGAAGAAAAGCAGTAATGGGGGAGGCTGATGAAAGTGGTCTATGGGGCCTGGGGGCATCAAAGAAGTAGAGTTCTTTGAGCAATTTTAGGGATCATGTGGGGGCAGTGAAGACGTCAAAGATAATAGTCATACTCAGGAAATGATTCAACCTCAATTGTGTTGAGTTTCTTTAACTTCTCAGGAAAATAACATGTGGTTTTCTAACCACTACCAATTCCTTAGTGTTTTTCTAACCACTACCTTAACCACTACCAACTCCATAGTATGATTTCTAAGTAGAACAGAGCTGGTTAAATAGCACCTGGGAATCTGTTAAGCCTCTTCAGCTTTTCACATAGTGTGGGAGGAGGGACTATAATAACACTCAACTCAAAATACATTCTGCAGAACAAAGCCAGATACTAATATCAACACACCAGACTTTTATCAGTCCACCAGAATGGAAAGTTAACTGCAATAATCAGAGGTAAAGGGCGGAGCAAGATGGCCGAATAGGAACAGCTCCAGTCTCCAACTCCCAGCGCGAGCGACACAGAAGATCAGTGATTTCTGCATTTTCAACTGAGCCTCTGCTGCTGATACCCAGGCAAACAGGGTCTGGAGTGGACCTCAAGCAATCTCCTACAGCTACAACCTACAGCTGAGGATCCTGACTGTTAGAAGGAAAGCTATCAAACAGGAAGGACACCTACACGAAAACCCCATCAGTACATCACCATCATCAAAGACCAGAGGCAGATAAAACCACAAAGATGGGGAAAAAGCAGGGCAGAAAAGCTGGAAATTCAAAAAATAAGAGCGCATCTCCCCCGGCAAAGGAGCGCAGCTCATCGCCAGCAACAGATCAAAGCTGGACGGAGAATGACTTTGACGACATGAGAGAAGAAGGCTTCAGTCCATCAAATTTCTCAGAGCTAAAGGAGGAATTACGTACCCAGCGCAAAGAAACTAAAAATCTTGAAAAAAAAGTGGAAGAATTGATGGCTAGAGTAATTAATGCAGAGAAGCTCACAAACGAAATGAAAGAGACGAAAACCATGGCACGAGAAATACGTGACAAATGCACAAGCTTCAGTAACCGACTCGATCAACTGGAAGAAAGAATGTCAGCGATGGAGGATCAAATGAATGAAATGAAGCGAGAAGAGAAACCAAAAGAAAAAAGAAGAAAAAGAAATGAACAAAGCCTGCAAGAAGTATGGGATTATGTAAAAAGACCAAATCTACGTCTGATTGGGGTGCCTGAAAGTGAGGGGGAAAATGGAACGAAGTTGGAAAACACTCTTCAGGATATCATCCAGGAGAACTTCCCCAACCTAGTAGGGCAGGCCAACATTCAAATCCAGGAAATACAGAGAACGCCACAAAGATACTCCTCGAGAAGAGCAACTCCAAGACACATAATTGCCAGATTCACCAAAGTTGAAATGAAGGAAAAAATCTTAAGGGCAGCCAGAGAGAAAGGTCGGGTTACCCACAAAGGGAAGCCCATCAGACTAACAGCAGATCTCTCGGCAGAAACTCTTCAAGCCAGAAGAGAGTGGGGGCCAATATTCAACATTCTTAAAGAAAAGAATTTTAAACCCAGAATTTTATATCCAGCCAAACTAAGTTTCATAAGTGAAGGAGAAATAAAATCCTTTACAGATAAGCAAATGCTTAGAGATTTTGTCACCACTAGGCCTGCCTTACAAGAGACCCTGAAGGAAGCACTAAACATGGAAAGGAACAACTGGTACCAGCCATTGCAAAAACATGCCAAAATGTAAAGACCATCAAGGCTAGGAAGAAACTGCATCAACTAACGAGCAAAATAACCAGTTAATATCATAATGGCAGGATCAAGTTCACACATAACAATCTTAACCTTAAATGTAAATGGACTAAATGCTCCAATTAAAAGACACAGACTGGCAAACTGGATAAAGAGTCAAGACCCATCAGTCTGCTGTATTCAGGAGACCCATCTCACACGCAGAGACATACATAGGCTCAAAATAAAGGGATGGAGGAAGATTTACCAAGCAAATGGAGAACACAAAAAAGCGGGGGTTGCAATACTAGTCTCTGATAAAACAGACTTTAAACCATCAAAGATCAAAAGAGACAAAGAAGGCCATTACATAATGGTAAAGGGATCAATTCAACAGGAAGAGCTAACTATCCTAAATATATATGCACCCAATACAGGAGCACCCAGATTCATAAAGCAAGTCCTTAGAGACTTACAAAGAGACTTAGACTCCCATACAATAATAATGGGAGACTTCAACACTCCACTGTCAACATTAGACCGATCAACGAGACAGAAAGTTAACAAGGATATCCAGGAATTGAACTCATCTCTGCAGCAAGCAGACCTAATAGACATCTATAGAACTCTCCACCCCAAATCAACAGAATATACATTCTTCTCAGCACCACATTGTACTTACTCCAAAATTGACCACGTAATTGGAAGTAAAGCACTCCTCAGCAAATGTACAAGAACAGAAATTATAACAAACTGTCTCTCAGACCACAGTGCAATCAAACTAGAACTCAGGACTAAGAAACTCAATCAAAACCGCTCAACTACATGGAAACTGAACAACCTGCTCCTGAATGACTACTGGGTACATAACGAAATGAAGGCAGAAATAAAGATGTTCTTTGAAACCAATGAGAACAAAGACACAACATACCAGAATCTCTGGGACACATTTAAAGCAGTGTGTAGAGGGAAATTTATAGCACTAAATGCCCACAAGAGAAAGCAGGAAAGATCTAAAATTGACACTCTAACATCGCAATTAAAAGAACTAGAGAAGCAAGAGCAAACACATTCGAAAGCTAGCAGAAGGCAAGAAATAACTAAGATCAGAGCAGAACTGAAGGAGATAGAGACACAAAAAACCCTCCAAAAAATCAATGAATCCAGGAGTTGGTTTTTTGAAAAGATCAACAAAATTGACAGACCACTAGCAAGACTAATAAAGAAGAAAAGAGAGAAGAATCAAATCGACGCAATTAAAAATGATAAAGGGGATATCACCACCGACCCCACAGAAATACAAACTACCATCAGAGAATACTATAAACACCTCTACGCAAATAAACTGGAAAATCTAGAAGAAATGGATAATTTCCTGGACACTTACACTCTTCCAAGACTAAACCAGGAAGAAGTTGAATCCCTGAATAGACCAATAGTAGGCTCTGAAATTGAGGCCATAATTAATAGCCTACCAACCAAAAAAAGTCCAGGACCAGATGGATTCACAGCTGAATTCTACCAGAGGTACAAGGAGGAGCTGGTACCATTCCTTCTGAAACTATTCCAATCAATAGAAAAAGAGGGAATCCTCCCTAACTCATTTTATGAGGCCAACATCATCCTGATACCAAAGCCTGGCAGAGACACAACAAAAAAAGAGAATTTTAGACCAATATCCCTGATGAACATCGATGCAAAAATCCTCAATAAAATACTGGCAAACCGGATTCAGCAGCACATCAAAAAGCTTACCCACCATGATCAAGTGGGCTTCATCCCTGGGATGCAAGGCTGGTTCAACATTCGCAAATCAATAAACATAATCCAGCATATAAACAGAACCAAAGACAAGAACCACATCATTATCTCAATAGATGCAGAAAAGGCTTTTGACAAAATTCAACAGCCCTTCATGCTAAAAATGCTCAATAAATTCGGTATTGATGGAACGTACCTCAAAATAATAAGAGCTATTTATGACAAACCCACAGCCAATATCATACTGAATGGGCAAAAACTGGAAAAATTCCCTTTGAAAACTGGCACAAGACAGGGATGCCCTCTCTCACCACTCCTATTCAACATAGTGTTGGAAGTTCTGGCTAGGGCAATCAGGCAAGAGAAAGAAATCAAGGGGATTCAGTTAGGAAAAGAAGAAGTCAAATTGTCCCTGTTTGCAGACGACATGATTGTATATTTAGAAAACCCCATTGTCTCAGCCCAAAATCTCCTTAAGCTGATCAGCAACTTCAGCAAAGTCTCAGGATACAAAATTAATGTGCAAAAATCACAAGCATTCTTATACACCAGTGACAGTCAAACAGAGAGCCAAATCAGGAATGAACTTCCATTCACAATTGCTTCAAAGAGAATAAAATACCTAGGAATCCAACTTACAAGGGATATAAAGGACCTCTTCAAGGAGAACTACAAACCACTGCTCAGTGAAATAAAAGAGGACACAAACAAATGGAAGAACATACCATGCTCATGGATAGGAAGAATCAATATCGTGAAAATGGCCATACTGCCCAAGGTAATTTATAGATTCAATGCCATCCCCATCAAGCTACCAATGAACTTCTTCACAGAATTGGAAAAAACTGCTTTAAAGTTCATATGGAACCAAAAAAGAGCCCGCATCTCCAAGACAATCCTAAGTCAAAAGAACAAAGTTGGAGGCATCACGCTACCTGACTTCAAACTATACTACAAGGCTACAGTAACCAAAACAGCATGGTACTGGTACCAAAACAGAGATATAGACCAATGGAACAGAACAGAGTCCTCAGAAATAATACCACACATCTACAGCCATCTGATCTTTGACAAACCTGAGAGAAACAAGAAATGGGGAAAGGATTCCCTATTTAATAAATGGTGCTGGGAAAATTGGCTAACCATAAGTAGAAAGCTGAAACTGGATCCTTTCCTTACTCCTTATACGAAAATTAATTCAAGATGGATTAGAGACTTAAATGTTAGACCTAATACCATAAAAATCCTAGAGGAAAACCTAGGTAGTACCATTCAGGACATAGGCATGGGCAAAGACTTCATGTCTAAAACACCAAAAGCAACGGCAGCAAAAGCCAAAATTGACAAATGGGATCTCATTAAACTAAAGAGCTTCTGCACAGCAAAAGAACTACCATCAGAGTGGACAGGCAACCTACAGAATGGGAGAAAATTTTTGCAATCTACTCATCTGACAAAGGACTAATATCCAGAACCTACAAAGAACTCCAACAAATTTACAAGAAAAAAACAAACAACCCCATCCAAAAGTGGGCAAAGGATATGAACAGACATTTCTCAAAAGAAGACATTCATACAGCCAACAGACACATGAAAAAATGCTCATCATCACTGGCCATCAGAGAAATGCAAATCAAAACCACAATGAGATACCATCTCACACCAGTTAGAATGGCAATCATTAAAAAGTCAGGAAACAACAGGTGCTGGAGAGGATGTGGAGAAATAGGAACACTTTTACACTGTTGGTGGGATTGTAAACTAGTTCAACCATTATGGAAAACAGTATGGCGATTCCTCAAGGATCTAGAACTAGATGTACCATATGACCCAGCCATCCCATTACTAGGTATATACCCAAAGGATTATAAATTATGCTGCTATAAAGACACATGCACACGTATGTTTATTGCAGCACTATTCACAATAGCAAAGACTTGGAATCAACCCAAATGTCCATCAGTGACAGATTGGATTAAGAAAATGTGGCACATATACACCATGGAATACTATGCAGCCATAAAAAAGGATGAGTTTGTGTCCTTTGTAGGGACATGGATGCAGCTGGAAAGCATCATTCTCAGCAAACTATCACAAGAACAGAAAACCAAACACCGCATGTTCTCACTCATAGGCGGGAACTGAACAATGAGATCACTTGGACTCGGGAAGGGGAACATCACACACCGGGGCCTATCATGGGGAGGGGGGAGGGGGGAGGGATTGCATTGGGAGTTATACCTGATGTAAATGACGAGTTGATGGGTGCAGCACACCAACATGGCACAAGTATACATATGTAGCAAACCTGCACGTTGTGCACATGTACCCTACAACTTGAAGTTTAATAATAATAAATAAATTAAAAAAAAATAATAATCAGAGGTAAAAATGGATATGTCCTGTGAGGAGTTGATGGAGGACCTTTTTGGGAAATTTGTAACTTTAAATTTCCACTTTATTGTGACATAAAAAATATCATGAAGTCCAAGGCCATATTTAAATGGCTTTTCATAAAAATTACAAATAAGAGAGAATTACTCTAAACCAAACTGGTTAGTGTACGCTGCTCCTCATTTCCTGGGATACTCTGGAGCCTCTGCTATACCATCCCAGTGAAGGTCAGAGCACTAGGAAGAGGAGGTTACAGGGATGATAGATGTTAAGGCCGACTTTGTCATACTGTTCTTCAGGGGTTTGTCCTTTGCAGCAGTTGAAGAGGGACAAGAATGTCTTCCTCATCCGGGAAGAGTTTCCAAAGCATCTAAGCATTATCAAGAAGGAGGAGTCAGCTGGCACCTGCTCATCTTAAAAATTCTCTTAAAGAGGGTTTTATATTTTGGATCTGGTTCCTCCAATAGAAAACTGACATGCACTTCATAAGTCCTGATTTACTTTAACCTAAAAAGTGTGCCTGAGTCAGCGGTTTTGGAGAGGAAGTTTGGAGTGGTGACTACCCACATGGACTCTGAATGCTGACTCTGCCACCTGTCAGCTGCGGTGCAATCCTAAGCATGTTCTCTAACCTTAGCCTGCTTCAATTTCTTCCTCTTTAAATCAGGAGTAATGACATCTTTCTCTAAGATTAAGGTAATGTGAAGATCAAATGTGTTAATACACGTAGAAGCTGAGAACAACGCTTAATACACAGTAAGTGCTATGTGAGTGTTAGAGGTCATTTGTTATATGAATTTCCTCAGTGTTTTCTGCATTGGGTAATGGAGACAAATTTCATCCCACAAACTCTGATGTGTAATAAAAGCCTATTAAAAATAAGTCAACCTGATTTCATTCTTTCTTTCTTTTTTTCTTTCCAACTTTTATTTTAGGTTTTGAGGGTACAAGTGCGGATTTGTTCCATGGGTAAACTGCGTGTCACAGGGTTTGGCGTACAGATTATTTCACCACCTAGGTAATAAGCACAGTACACAAAAGGTCGTTTTTCAATCCTCACCCTCCACTCACCCTCTACCCTCTTGTAGGTCCTGGTGTCTATTGCTCCGTTCTTTGTGTTCATGTGTTATTCAATATTTAGCTCCAGTTATAAGCTAGAACATGCGTCAACTTAATTGCTGCCTCTAAGCTTCTCACTTCTCATGCTTGAGACTTTCTCTAATCCCAACCACATCCCCAAGTCTCTGGAGGTTTATGCAGGGCCAAGGCATTGAGGTTGGACTGGGGAGAGAGGTTTCAGGTGTCACATGCACAGAGAAAGTCCCTGGTAATATATTTACTGTCCCCTACTCCTACAGTTCTTTCAGATCCAGACTGCTTCCCTAACATTCTTAGGAAATGCCCCAATGTCGGGAACCCCATGCCTAGGCCCTAAGTCCCTAGCCCCACCATGCATTTATCCCTTTTAAAAATATTATAGACTCTCCAAGGGACTTTCAGAACTTCTGGCCCGAGTCTTAGACTCCCAGGATCTTTTCTGTTCCTCCATTTTTCAGGGGATAGGTATGTCGACCACGGGAGAAATTCCTTTCTTCCTTCCACTTTTTTTTCCCTAACCCTTTCAGCCACCTTCTAAAAGCTCTCTTTTCCTTTTTTGCTTATTTATAAATCTTTTATTAATAGATCTCCTATGGGCTTGGCTTTGAGAACATAAATAGGGATTACTGTCTGATACTTCTGCTTTCTGAAATATCTGTGAGGTAAGGAAGCATAAACCAGGCCACATGCTTGACTGAGGGAGAGAAAAAATAGAAAATAGCATCCAGCCATACATGTAACATTGCTTGTTGACATACTCCTCTTTCCTGGCATTTTTTGAGTTATCTGAAATATGGGACAAATATCCTTACCACAAAGTTTTGCTAAGACTTTGAATTTTCAGAAAATATTATATAACATCTCAACCGTTAAAAGTTTAACCTGCTGGTAGACCTGGAACATTCCTGATCAACTCATTTACTTTGCGTGTAATCACCATCATTTAGAGAATATTTTCCCAAACTGCTTTGAAGGACCCCAGGGTATACTTGCCTTTCTCTATTTGGTTCCCAGTATTTTCCCAACCTGTGTAAGTCCTGACTTCTGTCCCTTCCTGCACACTTCCAGATACCACTTCCCTTTGATA
This sequence comes from Chlorocebus sabaeus, assembly GCF_047675955.1. Taxonomy (NCBI): domain Eukaryota; kingdom Metazoa; phylum Chordata; class Mammalia; order Primates; family Cercopithecidae; genus Chlorocebus; species Chlorocebus sabaeus. The sequence goes on from NC_132916.1 coordinate 89,013,689, forward strand.
AGCCATTCCCTCATGCTACAAGGTTTCTGTTTTGCACATGGCCTCTAAACCCAGCCAGGAAAACTGCCCTCAATTCTGTCAGCGTAGCCACCCTCTCTCCTAGCAGCATTTCTTGGCTCCACGTGATGTTCTGAGTTGCAATTGCTCTACCTCTTGCCTACCAAAAATTCAGAGGTCATACAATAGCTATTGCAAATGGCATTGAAGCTGTCTAAAGTCAATGTATTAAAAGTTTAAGCATCTTAGACCAATAACTACTTTAAAGAAACCACAGAGAATCAAGAAACTAACACTACCTTATGATTAGGCAATCATTGGAATCCAAACTGTAAAAAAATTCATGGGTTAAATCACCCAATTTCTTCAAAAATAAATTGCAGACAAGGAGGGCGATGAGAAGTGTGGCATATAGATTAAAAGGGACTTAAAAGACACATAAAAATAAAAGCAAGCAAACCAAAACTATCAGTATCCGGGATATGTATTTGAGTGATGTAACTTTCAAGGAAGCTTAAACATAAGGAGGATGGTTATTTTTACAGGGGAGAAACATGATTGTGATTGAGACATAGCTTCTGTGTTCAGCTAAGTTACATTTCTTGATCTGGGTAGTGGTTTGCAGGGGTGATTATCTTATAACAATTTAATAAACTGTACATTTATTTTAATTTAAGAGGTTTAAAAAGATGCTCTTAAATGTAAATAATAATTCAGCTTGGAATTCTGTTTCATGCGTTAATCAGCAAGCTGCATTTCATACTCTAAAATCAGTGCCTGTGAACTTAATTATGAAGGACCTCTTGTCTCCAGGAAGAGTCAACACTCACCTTTCCCCACAGAGAATGGCTGCTTTTGGACATTGATGTATGTGGCATGCTCAGTTCATTTTTAATTTCACCAATTTAGCTAATCTATTGGTTTTCAATAACTGTTAATTCACCATAAATATTCTTTCATCTCTTCTTTGGTTGTTCTCATTTTGCCCAAATTACTTCCAATCATTTAAAGAAGTCTTCAATATGTACCAATTTCTTCTTTTTTATTATTTCAGGAATGGCACTTTGCCCTCACATTAGTAAGTTTTTCTTTGTTTGTTAAATTTACTTTCTCAGCCTTTGGAAATACTTTTCTTTGCCTCTCCAGGGAAAAGGAAGGGTGGATGATCTGTTTCCCAATTAGATCTTCAGTAGAAGCAGTGGGAAGATGTAGAGGAGATACTGCAGTGTGGGATTCTTTATTCTCTTTTTCTTTTTTTATTTATTTAAATTGTGATTGGAATATGACATGTGATTATTACAAGGTTATTATATTCATAAACAAGAAAATATTACCATTTTATAAACTCAAAACAGTGCATAGAGTTTTAGGAGATGTTTATATACTCTGGATACAAGTCTTTCGTTGTCACAATGCTTTGCGAACATTTCTTCCATTCTGTAGTTTGCCTTTTGTTGCTTTTTGACAAGCAGAATAGTTTAATTTTTTTTTGAGACAGAGTCTCACTCTTTCACACAGACTGGAGTGTAGTGGCATGATCTTGGCTCACTGCAACCTCTGCCTTCTGGTGTCAAGCTATCCTCCTGCCTCAGCCTCCCAAGCAGTTGGGACCACAGACATGTGCCACTACTTTGGTTAATTTTTGTATTTATTGTAGAGACAGGATTTCACTGTGTTGCCCAGGATGGTTTTGAACTCTTGAGCTCAAGTGATCCACCACCTCGGCCTCCCACAGTGAGAGGATAGCAGGTGTGAGCCACCACACCCGGCCAGAAGAGTTTAATTTTTAAAAATGTTTAAATTTTTTGTGGGTATATAGTAGGTGTATATATTTAGGGGGTACATGAGATATTTTGATGCAGGCATACAAAAAGTAATCATCACATCAAGGTAACTGGGGTATCTAATATCTCAGCATTTATTCTTTCTTTGTGTTACAAAAAGTCCAATTATACTCTTCTAGTAATTTTAAAATGTAGAATAAATTATTGTTGACTGTAGTCACCCTGTTGTGATATCAACTGCAAGATCTTATTTTTTTCTATCTGACTATATTTCTGTACCCATTAACCATCCCCATTCTCTCCATCCCCTGCCTCTGGTACCCTTCCCAGCCTCTGGTAACCATCATTCTACTCTCTATCCCCATGAATTCATTGTTTTAAATTTTAGCTCCTACAAGTAAGTGAGACCGTGTGAAGTTTGTCTTTCTGTGCCTGGTTTATTTCACTTAACATAATGATCTCCAGTTCCATTCATGTTGTTGAAAATGACAGGATCTCATTCTTTTTTATGGTTGAACAGTACTTGATTGTACATATGTATCACATTTTCTTTTTTTTTTTAATTTTTGTTTTTATTTTAAGTTCCAGGGTACATGTGCAGATGTGCAGGTTTGTTACAAAGGTAAACGTGTACCCTGGTGATTTGCTGCACCTATCAACCCATCACCTAGTTATTAAGCCCCACTTGCATTACCTATTTTTTTTTAATGCTCTCCCTGCCTCCTTACACCCCTACACGCAGGTCTGAGTGTTTGTTGTTACCCTCCCTGTGTCCATGTGTTCTATTGTTCAGCTACCACTTATAAGTGAGAGCATGTGGTGTTTGGTTTTCTGTTCCTGGGTTCATTTGCTGAGGATAATGGCTTCCAGCTCCATCCATGTCCCTGCAAAGGACATTATCTCATTCCCTTTTTATGGCTGCAGAGTATTCCATGGTTACATGTACCACATTTTCTTTACCCAGTGTATCATTGATGGGGATTTGGGTTGATTTCATGTTTTTGCTGTTGTGAATAGTGCTGCGGTGAACATACACATGCATGTATCTTTATAATAGGATAATTTATATTTCTTTGGGTATATACCCAGTAATGGGATTGCTGGGTCAAATGGTATTTCTGGTTCTAGATCTCTGAGGAATTACCACACTGTATTCCACATGTTAAAGTAATTTACATTCCCACTAACAGTGTAAAAGCATTCCTATTTCTCCACATCCTTGCCAGCATCTGTTGTTTCTTGACTTTTTAATAATCACTGTTCTGACTGGTGTGAGATGGTATCTCTTTGGTACCACATTTTCCTTATCCATTCATTTGCTGATGAACACTTAGATTGCTTCCAAATCTTAGCTATAATTGTGCTGCAATAAACATGGGAGTGCAGATGTCTCTTCAATATATTGATTTTCTTTCCTTCGAGTATATACTTAGCAGAGGGATTGCTGAATCATACTGAGGAAACTCCAAACTGTTCTCCATAGTGTTGTAGTAACTTACATTCCCACCAACAGTGTACAAGGATTCTGTTTTCTCCAATTCTTCACCAGCATTTGTTATTGCCTATCTTTTGGATAAATGCCATTTTAACTTGGGTAAGATGATATCTCATTGAAGTTTTGATTTGCACTTATCTGATGATCAGTGATGTTGAAGACATTTTCATACACTATTTGTATATCTTCTTTTGAGAAATGTATATTCAAATCTTTTGCCTATTTTAAAATCAGATTATTAGATTTTTTTCCCCATAGAGTTGTTTGAACGCCTTATATATTCTGGTTATCATTACCTTGTCAGATGGGTAGTTTGCAAATATTTTCACCCATTCTGTGGGTTATCTCTTCACTTTATTGTTTCCTTTGCTGTGAAGAAGCTTTTTAATGTGACATGGTCCCATTTGTTCACTTTTGGTTGCCTGTGCTTGTGGAGTATTTCTCAAGAAATCTTTGTCCAGACCAATGTCTTGGAGAGTTTCCCCAATGTTTTCTTGTCGTAGTTTCATAGTTTGAGGTCTTAGATTTAAGTCTTTAATCCAGTTTGATTTGACTTTTGTATATGGTGATACATAGGGGTCTATTTCATTCTTCTGCATATGGATATCCAGTTTTCCCGGCAGCATTTATTGAAGAGATTGTTCTTTCCTCAATGTAAGTTCTTGGCACCCTTGTCAAAAATGAGTTCATGGTAGATGTACGGATTTATTTCTGGGTTCTCTATTTTGTTTCATTGGTCTATGTGTCTGTTTTTCTGCCAGTACTATGCTGTTTTGGTTACTATAGTTCTGTAGTATAACTTGAAGTCAAGTAATGTTATTCATCCAGTTTTGTTCTTATTGCTCAGAATGCTTTGACTACTCTAGGTCTTTTGTGGTTCCATATAAATTTTAAGATTATTTTTTTCCATTTCTGTGCAGAATGTCATTGGTATTTTGATAGGCATTGCCTTATAGCTGTAGATTGCTTTGGGTAGCATGGACATTTTAACAATATTGATTCTTCCAATCCATAAACATGGAATATCTTTTCACTTTTTTGTGTCCTCTTCAATGTCTTGCATCATGTTTTATAGTTTTCACTGTAGAGATATTTTATTTCTTTGGTTAAGTTTATTCCTAGGTATTTTATTTTATTTGTAGCAATTGTTAATATAATTACTTTCTTAATTTCTTTTTCTGATTGTTCACTGATGGCATATAGAAATGCTACTGATCTTTATATGTTGATTTTGTATCCTTGACTTGACTGTATTTGTTTATCAGTTCTAATAGTTTTTTTTTGGTGGAGTCTTCAGGTTATTCCAAACATAAGATCATATTATCCATAAGCAAGGATAATTTGACTTCTTTTCTAATTTGAGTGCCCTTTCTTTCTTTTGTCTGCTTGCTCTAGCTAGGACTTCCAGTACTATACTGAATAACAGTGGTGAAAGTGGGCATCCTTTTTGGGTTCCAGATCTTAGAGGAAAGGCTTTCAGTTTTTCCCTATTCATTATGATACTAGCTGTGGGTCTGTCATGTGGCTTTTATTGTGTTGAGGTATGTACCTCTATACCCATTTTTTTGAGGTTTATCAATCATGAAGGGATGTTGAATTTTATCAAATGCTTTTCAGCATCAACTGAAGTGACCATATGGTTTTTGTCCTTTATTCTGTTGACACAGTGTACCACATTCATTGATTTGCATATGTTGAGCCATTCTAGCATCCCAGGGATAAATCCCACTTAGTCATAATGAGTGATCTTTATTGTGTTCTTGAATGTGGCTTGCTGGTAAGTTTGTTGAGGATTTTTCCATCAACGTTCATTAGGGATATTGGTCTGTAGTCTTCTTTTTTTGATATCTTTGTCTGGTTTTCATATTAAGGTAATACTGGCTTCATAGAATACATTTGGAAGTATTTCCTCCTCCTCTATATTTTGGTATAGTTTGACTAGAATTGGTATTAGTTCTTCTTTCAGTGTTTGGTAAAATTGAGCAGCGAAGCCATCACGTCCTGGATTTTCCTTTGCTGGGAGAACTTTTTATTACAGCTTTGATCTTATTACTTGTTGTTAGTCTGATCAAATTTTGGATTTATGCTTGGTTCAATCTTGGTAGGTTGTATGTGGCTGGGGATTTATCTATTTTTTCTAGGCTTTCCAGTTTATTGACATATAGTTGCACACAGTAGCCTCTAATCATCTTTTGAATTTCTCTGATATCAGTTGCAATGTCTCCTTGTTTCATCTCTGATATTATTTGAATCTTCTCTCCCTTTTCTTAGTTTGACTAATTGTCTATTTTATGTTTTTAAAAAACAACTTTTTATTTCTTTGATTTTTTTGTATTTTTTGTTTCACTTTAACTTATTTCTGCTCTGATCTTTATTATTTCCTTTTTTTAATAATAATTTTGAAATTGGTTTGCTTTTGCTTTTCTAGTTGTATAAGATACATTGTTAGGTTGTTTATTTCAGGTTTTTCTACTTTTTTCTTGTAAGCACTTATTGCTGTAAGTTTTTGCTGTATCCCATAGGTTTTGATATGTTGTGTTTCTATTTTCATTTGCTTCAAGAAACTTTTTGATTTTCTTCTTTTTTTCTTTTTCTTTTCTTTCTTTCTTTTTTTTATTGAGATGGAGTCTCACTCTATTGCCCAGGCTGGAGTGCAATGGTGCAATCTCGGCGCACTGCAAATTTTGCATCCCAGGTTCAAGCAATTCTCCTGCCTCAGTCTCCCAAGTAGCTGGGGCTACAGGTGTGTGCCACCATGCCTGGCTAATTTTTTTATTTTTAAGTAGAGATGGAGTTTTTCCATGTTGGCCAGTCTGGTCTCGAACTCCTGACCTCGGGTGATCCGCCAGCCCTGGCCTCCTAAAGTGCTGGAATTACAGGCTTGAGCCACTGTGCCTGGCCCTCAGTTTCCTTCTTAGTCTCCGACCCAATAGTCTCTGACCCAATAGTCTCATAGATAGTTCTTTTTTGATAAACATAAAAATTGATCCTTCTGGTCTTAAAGCTTGAAACTTGTATTTGTTTTTTATCTGAGTTCCTGCCTCAGGAAATGACCTTCAGGCCTCTCACAAAAAGTATTAAAGAACTGAAACTCACCAGATTACTATATCCAGACAATGAGAGGCCAGACGCTTCATTTGTCACGATTGCTTCCTTGCCGCTGTCTAGTTCCTGCTTTCTTACACATTGTTACATTTCTTCCCTGCTATATAAACCCCTAGTTTTAGTCAGTCAGAGAGATGGATTTGAGACTGAACTCCCATCTCTGGCTGCAGCACCTAGTTAAAATCTTCTTCCTTGGCAATACTCATAGTCTAAGTGACTGGCTTTTTGTGTGGCAAGCTGCAGGACCTAGACAGAAGTCCTGGTGTTTCAGTAACAAAGTGTATTTCTTGTAGGCACCAGATTGTTGGGTCTTGTTTTTTAAATCCATTCACTTACTCTATGTCTTTTGAGTACAGAGTTTAGTCCATTTACATTTAGTGTTATTATCCATAAGTAAGGACTTACTCTTGCCATTTTTTGATTTGTTTCTGGTTGTTTTCTGGTCTTCTTTTCCTTCCTTCTTTTCTTTCTCTCTTCCTTTTGGCAAATGTGATTTCCTCTGGTGGTATGTTTTAGTTTTATATGTTTTCTTGTTTGTGTTTTTGTTATATATATTTTTGATTTATGGTTACCATGAGGCTGGCAAATAATCCCTTATAGCCCATTACTTTAAACTGATGACAACTTCATACTAATTTCCTAAATAATAAGCTAATAAGCAAAGAGAAAACTAATAAAAATGCTACATGTAAACTTTATCCCCCACTTTTAAACATTTTGTTGTTTCTATTTACAGCTTATTATACTGTCTTGGAAAGTTGTTATTACTTTTGATAGATTTAGCTCTTAATCTTTCTACTCAAGATATGAATAGTTTACACACCACAATTATAGTGTTATAATATTGTGTTTGTTTGTGTACTTACTATTTCCAGTGAGTTTTGTACATTCAGATGATTTATTATTGCTCATTAATGTCCCCCTTTCAGATTGAAGAACTTCCTTTACATTTCTTGTAGGACAGGTCTGGTGTTGATGAAATCTCTCAGCTATTGTTTGTCTGAGAAAGTCTTTATTTCTATTTCATGTTTGAAGGATATTTTTGCATGATATACTCTTTTAGGATAAAAGTTGTTTTCCTTCAAGCATTTTACATATGTCATGCCACTCTCTCCTGGCCTGTAAGGTTTCCACTGAAAAGTCTGCTGCTGGAGATAATTGGAGCTCTATTGTCTGTTGTTTCTTTTCTCTTTCTACTTTTAGAATCCTTTTTAAAATCTTTATCCTTTGGGATTTTGATTATTAAATGCTTTGAGGTGGTCTTATTTGGGTTAAATCTGCTTGGTGTTTAATCGTCTTCTTGTACTTGAATATTGATATCTCTAGGTTTTGGAAGTTCTTTGTAAAAATAATTTTATATTACAATTGTTTTATCTTCTTGCTTAATTGACCCACTTTTCAGCAGTCATTGATATGGGAATAAATAGAGGTCAAGATCCCATAACTGGCAAACCCAAGTTGGTTGGAGATGTGGAATTTTAAGGAGTCAGGAAAAAAGCCAGTTACATCACTCCAGTTCCTGGGGTTGTTGGTCCCATGACAATGGGAATGCTAATGGAAAATACCATTATTGCTGCAAAAAAGTGCTGAGGCTTGATGAGCGGGAAGTGCTGAAGTTTAAAGAGCTTGAAATAGCCACAAATTAGCTGTTGTGTCTTCTGTGTCATGAACAGCACCTCAACCCAGCTCAAGAAGCAAGGTAGGCCAGTAGAAATGATATATTTTTAAAATTTATTCTACTGAAATGGTTTAAAATGATGCTTTGTATTTATTGAAAGCTTAATGGCAGGTGTTTGCATAAATAGCAGCACCTCACCAGAGAGCATTCCAGTATTATGCAGGGTCATGTAATCTGGCTAAGTGCAGCTGTTAACCTAGTGATTAACATGGGAGATGCTGTCACATTCAGGATGGATGCTGAACTTTCTCAAGCTACCTCAGGTAAAAATTTGCCTTTTCTAGGATTACATTTCCCAAGTGCTATTCCAATAAGAGTTGATACTCATTTTAGGTCCCAAACCTTTTGGGTTCAACTGATTAAACCAAAGAAAAACCATTGGTAGAGAAAATCAGGAAAAAGGTGAAAAGGAAAAGATGGTGGTAATTGAGTAGGAAAAAATTACTCTAATAGTTTTTTCTAAGGTGCTTTTTGTGGCTTAGTCACATGGGAAAATGTTTAGGAATGTTCCTTCCTATTAGTCCTCATTTTATGTATGTTAGTCCTCAATGAGGTCTCCCCATTTTATTTAGGATTGAAAGGCTTATTTTATAAATTATTCAGGTGTATTGTCATATTTGACTTTTGCTATATACTTTAACCTCATTTTTAAATTTTTTGTATTGTTAGAGAGTAACTGTATAGTTTATTTGGTATATCTTAAAACCTATTTTTGAAAAACAAAACAAAAAAGCCCAAAACTGGCCTGGCACAGTGGCTCATGCCTATAATACCAGCACTTTGGGAGGATGAGGTGGGCAGATCACTTGAAGCCAGGAATTGGAGGCTAGTCTGGCCAACATGGCGAATCCCGGTTTCTACTTAAAAATAAAAAAATTAGCCTGATGTTGTTGCCTGTGCCTGTAGTCCCAGCTACTCGGGAGGCTGAGGCAAAATTATTGATTAAAATAAAAAAATCAATAATTTTATTGATCTTTTTAAAGAACCAACTTTTGAATGACTTAATTTCCTCTATTATTATCTATTATTTTATTCCTTTCAGTCTTTATATTTATTATTTCCTTCCTTTTACTTACTTTACTTTAATTCATCATCCTTTTCCTGGTCTCTTAATGACAAAGCTAAGATAATTAGTTTAAAACATTTTCTCAGTAACAATATAAGCACCTAGAATTATCCATTTGCTCTAAGCATTATTTTAGCTGTATCCTACAAATTTCAGTATGTTGTATTTTCATTGTTAGTCAGAACTATTTTCTAATTTCATGATTTCTTATTTGACTTACACAATATTTAGGAAGGCATTTATTAACTTAAAATTTTTAGGGATTTTATAGATTCTTTCAAAACGTATTTTTAGTTCTATTGTACTCAGGCTCATAGAATATATTCTGTATGATTTTAATGTATTGAAGTTTATTGAGACATTTTATGGCTCAGTTTGTAGTCTATCTTGGTGATATTATACTTACGTTTCAAAATAATGTGTATTCTGTGATTGTTCCACATAATGTTCTATAAGCTAATTTACTTGATAGTTTTGTTCAGATCTTATATACCTCTATCAGTGTTTTGTCAGCTTGTTCTGTCAATTCTTGAGGAAATTGTGTTAAAATCTCTAACTATAATTGTGGGTATGTCAATTTCTCCCTTTAGTTCTGTCAATTTTTGAGTCATGTATTTTGAAGTTCTGTCATTAGATATATACACATTTAGGATTCTTACTTTTTATGAATAATTCTTATAACATTATGTAAATCTCCATTTATCCCTGATAATATTCTCTGTTCTGATGTTTACTTCGTATAATATTAATATAGCTATTCCAGCTTTCTTTTGATTAATGTTCGCATGACATATCTTTTTTAAATCCTTTTATTTTTAACCTATCTATGTCTTTGTATTAAGCGGGTTTCTTATAGCTAGCCTGTAATTGAATCTCGCATTTTTATCGAGTCTGACATTCTTTGCTTGTTAGCTGGGATGTTTACATTATTTACACTTAGTGTAATTATTGGTATGCTTCGGTTTAAATCTACTATCTTTTAACTTATTTTCTCTTTGTCCAAGCCTTTTTTGATTTATTTCATTAGCATTTTGTAATTTTCAGCATACAAGTCCTGCATATGTTATGTTAGATTTATACCTAACCATTTTATTTTATTTTGGAATAATTGCAAATGGCATTGTGTTTGAAATTTCAGTTTTCACATGTATATTTTTAGGATATAAAAATATTTTTTATTTTGTGTATAGATTTTATATTATGCTACCTTGCTGAACTAACTTATTAGTTACGAGTTTTTTTGTAGATTATTTGAAATTTTCTTCATCAATGATTATGTCATTTGACATACGAACATTTTTATTTCTTCTTTCTCATATGTATGTCTTTTCTTTTTTATTCTCGTCTTATTTTAGGGGTTAGATCTACCAGTACTATGTTGAATATCAGTCATAAGGGCAGACATTTTTATCTTATTCCCTATCTTAGAGAGAAAGCATTTAGTTATTCTCTATTAAGAATCATGTTAGCTTTAGGTTTCATGTAAATGTTCTTTATCAAGTTAAGGAAGTATTCCTCTACTACTACTTTTATGAGACTCTTTTTTATAATGAATGAATGTTAAAATTTGTCAAATAATTTTTCTGTGTTGATTGATATGATCATGTGATTTTTCTTCTATAGCTTAGCTTGTTAATCTGGTGGATTATACAGCCTTGCATTTCTAGAATAAATCTCACTTGTTTGTGCTGTATAATTCTTTTTATATATTGCTGAATTCTTTTGATAGTATTTTGTTAAGGACTTGTATGTCTATACTCATGGAGGATTTTTTTTTTTACTATCGTTGCTTGGTATACTGGCTTCATAAAATGAGTTGGAGAGTGTTCCTTTTCTATTTTCTGCAAGAGATTGTGTAATTGGTGTTAATTCTTTAATCTTTTGATAGAATTCTCTAGTGAAACAATCTGGGCCTGGATATTACTTTTTCAGGAGTTTTAAGATTATTAATATGATTTTCTTAGTAGTCGTAGGCCTATTTAAACTTTTTCCTATGGGTGAATTGTAGTAGTTCGTGCTTTTTGAGGTATTGATCAATTTCATCTAAGTTGTTATATTTACATGTATAGAATTGTACTTAGTATTCTCTTATCTCTTTCATATCTGCAGGCCTGTAATGATATTCCCTGATTCATTACTGATATCAGTAATTTGTGTCTTTTATTTTTCTATGTCAGTTATAAGGTTTGTCAATTTTGTTGATCTTTTCTAAAAAACAACTTTTTCTTTCATTGATTTTCTCTATAAAAATTTGAAGTATTTAAAGATTTCTCCTGAGTTGCTTCTTTGGCATATGAATTATTTATAAGTGTGTTCTTTAGTTTCTGTTTAGAGATTTTCCTGTTATACTTCTGTTACTGATTTCTAATTGGGTTCCATTGTGGTCAGAGGACATACTTTGTGTTAATTTAGTTCTTTTGAGTTTTCTGAGGTCTATTTTATGGCCCAAGATAAGGTTTATCATGGGGCCTTGAAAAGAATGATTATTCTGCTGCTGTTGTTTGAAGCATTTTATAAATATTTATTAGCTCTTGTTGGTATTTTTGGTTTCCTTTATACTCCTGTTGATTTTCTGTCATTTTGTTCTGTTAGTTTTTGAGTGGGGTATGGAAGTCTCCAGTTCTAGTTGTGGATTTGCCAGTTTCTCTTTCCAGGTCTATTACATTTTGTTTCATGTATTTTGCAGGTGCTATTTTGTTTATGCACATTTAGAATTGCTATGTCTTCTTGGTGGAGTGAGCTTTTTATCATGATGTAATGTCATTCTCTTTCTGTGGTAATTTTCTTTACTCTGAAGTCCATTTTATCTGATATTAATATAGATACTCCTACTGCTTTGATTAATCTTTTCATGGCATATCTTTTTCTACTCTTTTATTTTCAACCTACCTAGTTACATTTGGAGTTTTTTTGCAGATAGCATGTAGTTGGGTCATGTTTTCTTTTCTTTCTTTCTTTTTTTTTTTTTTTTTTTTTTTGAGACGGAGTCTCACTCTGTCACCCAGGCTGGAGTACAGTGGCATGATCTTGGCTCACTGCAACCTCCGCCTCCCAGGTTCAAGTGATTCTTCTGCCTCAGCCTCCTGAGTAGCTGGGATTACAGGTGCCTGTCACCATGCCTGGCTAATTTTTGTATTTTTAGTAAAGATGGGGTTTCACCATATTGGCCAGGCTGGTCTTGAACTCCTGACCTCAGGTGATTCCCCCACCTCGACCTCACAAAGTGCTGGGATTACAGACTTGAGCCACTGTGTCTGGCCATGTCATGTTTTCTTAATCTACTCTTCCAATCTTTGTCTTTCATTCGTAGGTAGATCTTTATTTATTTATTTATTATATTATATTATAGAGATGAGGTCTCCCTATGTTGCCCAGACTGGTCTCAAAGTCTTGAGCTCAGGTGATTCTCCCAACTCGGCCTCCCAAGGTGCTGGGATTATAGGTGTGAGCTACAGCTCCGGGTCAGTATGTAGACCTTTCAAAATTCAATGTAATTATTGATATGTTAATCCTTAAGTATGCCATTTTATTTTTTGGTTTTCATTTGTTTTCACTGTTTATGTTTTTCTGTTTATTTCTCTCAGCTCCTGAGGGTTACTTGGGGACATTTTTAAGGGAATTCATCATAATTTACTTACAGTGTTTTCGGATTTACCTCTTTGTAGAGCTCTTTTAGTAGTTGCTCTAGATATTATATGATATATACACAACTTATCCCATCTATTGGTGTTACCAGTTTCCAGTTCAAGTGCAGTGTAGAAACCTTACTTCCTTTTATATCATTTAACCCTCTTTCCATTTATAATAAAATTATCTTAAATATTTCCTCTACATCTACTGAGAACCACATCAGACTGTTATAATTTTACTTTAACTATCAAACATAATTTAGAAAACAAGAGGAAAATGAAAGCGTATTTCATTGATTCATATTTTTGCTCTGTTTTTTTTTTTTTTCCTTTTTTTCTGTTGGTCTAAGATTTCTCCTTATCATTTCTGTTTAGAGAACTTTCTTTGGCTATTTTAGTATAGATCTTCAGGCAAATTCCCTTAGTTTCCCTTCACCTGAGACTGTATTGAATCCTTCATTAGTGAAGGATATTTTCTTTGCATGTGGAATTCTGGGTTGACAGTTCTTTTCTGTGAGTACTTGAAAAATGTGCCAGATTTTTCTGGTCTCCATGGTTTCTGCTGAAAAACCTAGTCATTCAATTTTTTTTTTCTCCTGATAGGTATGGTGTCATTTCTCTTTCACAGCTGCAAGATTTTTTGTCTTTAATTTTCAAAAATTTAACTATAATGTGTCTGGTGTGATTTGTTTTATTTATTATATTTGTGGTTTGCTCAGCTCTTTGAATATTTTTCTACATCTTTTGCCAAAATGGGACATTTTTAGCCATTATTTAAAAAAAATACTTTTTCAGCGCTGTCTTCTTTCTCCCTTATGAGACTCCACTGACATGAATGTTAGATTTTCTGTTACATCTCACAAGTCCCCAGTACTCTGTTCATTTTCTTCTGTTTATTTTATTTCTGTCATTAGATTGGGTGATTTCCATTTTTCTATCTTTAGGTTCACTGATCTTTTCCTCTGTCTTCCATGCTGCTCTTGAGTCCATACACTGAGCTCTTTAATTTCAGTTATTGTATTTTTCCATTCTAAAATGTTAACTTGGTTCTTCTTCATATCTTCTGTTTCTTTGACAAGACTTTCTATTATTTTATTTGTTTCAATTGTGCTCACAATTCTTCACTGAGATGTTTTTGCTATGGGCTTCAAAAAATTCTTTTCATCTGCGAATTGTTTTTTTTTTTTTCTCATTTAAGTTAAATTTTCCTGGTCTTTGATACGATGACTGACTTTTTATTATAACCTGGACATTTTGGGGATTATATTATGAGACTCTGGATCTTCTTTGAATCTTCTGTTGTAGCAATCTTCCTCTGACATTGCTCCAGGGAGAGAAGAGGAGTACTGGATGACTGCTGCCAGGCAGTGGTAGAAGGAAAGCAAATTTGGCCTTTTCTGGCAGGAGAGGAGATAGAGTCACCTTTTTAAAAAATTATTTTGGTAGTGCTTGGTAGAAATATAGTGGCTATAGTTAGTAAAATTTAGAACATATTCTGCTTCTCAGACTCCTACACAAATAATACTTCACTTGTTCTGTGAAGAGCAAACATCGTTTTTCCTTTCCTTCTGCAGCCTGTTGTCACCACTCCACACCTGGCTGCTGAAGGCATTTACTTTTCCCAAGGTTTCTTTAACTGTCCTCTTTGGATTTAGCAATGCGTTGGTTATAAAACTCCGCCATTCTCCAGGCAGGAGCTTGCAATGAGATACGTTTATACTATCTATTTTTTAAATAAACTTTTTATTTTGGTAAAATTTTATATTGATAGAAAAGTGTAAAGATAGTACAGAGAGTTCTTATATACTGTCACCCAGTTTTACCCATTGTCTAAAAGTTTTCTTCTTGCTTGGCTGTTCCTTTTCTGGTCCTTCTGGAGAATGAACTTTGAAGTGGTATGCCCTACTTCCAGGTCTTGCACACAAAACCCTTTAATGTGCTCTTAATCTCCATCTAGCTATTGGATAGTGAGGTCTCTGGGGACCTAGAGGAGGGCAGAGCTGTGGGATGAAAGTATTTTGGGTCCCTGAATGGACAGGTGGGATAGAATATTCTTAGCCACACCCACCACTGACTTGCATTGAATGGTGATATGAGTGAGAAACATTTTAATATTTTGTGGTGTTAAGCCATTGATATTTTGGAACTAATATTACTTATCTTAAGTAACACATCGATTCTCCTTGGGTAAGTTACTTAATCCTTTGGAAACTTGGTTTTACAATTTGAAAAATGAGGATAACTATATTTACCTTACACATTTATAGAGAGAATTAAATGAGACAGCATTTGCCAAAGTGCTTGCACATTTCCTGACACCTAGGAGATACTCAATAAACATTTGTTCAGTCTATTGTTTGCTGAACATGTTCATATGCTGATGGATTTGTTATCTACATATTGAACTCTGAAATATTTACTTGGGTTTGTGTTTTTGAATGTTTAGTCCATCCATTTTAAATTTATTCTTCAGCCATCAAGGTGATAAAACAAAATGTGAATCTAATATATATTGACCAAAGTATAATGCATTTGTCAGTTCAGTTCACATTGTTTTTTGGTAAACATTCATAGTAGTCTTGAGAACTTGAATTGAAAAACTGTTTTTAATAACCTCCATACCACATGTTTTACAAGCTACGCCCAGGCCTTCCTTGGAATTTTTGGAAACACAACTGTATATTTCTATGGAAAGATGAGGAGAAAAAGGGCAAGTTATACAGGTAATTTTCCCTATCTACATAAAGCTTTTGTAGAAAGCAGATACATTTCTTTTTATCCATTAAATCAGTTGCATTCATTCACAAAATCATTTTGAAGGGATTATTGTTCAGAAGGCAAATCCAGAAAAAGGTGTTAAAGGAAAGAGGGTGGTTGAGATTTTTCCGATGAGGCTAAGGGATGTAAGTGGGATGGGTAGAGGGGGACAGTTTGGGTAGGAACTGAAACCTTCAGAATTGAAAGCAGAGGATGGCCTGAGTGGGAAAAGGAAGTAATTTAGAGGGCAGGGTGGCAGAAAGGTGATGCAAGTGATTGGCAAAATGGTTTCACCACTTTTAGATAATAGTATGAAAGTCAGATGTAATATTCTGCACAACTTATAAGGAAAATTTAGCAAAATTTATCCAATTTGAAGAGTTTGTATAAAACATATGTTTGCAACTGGAGTCTATTCTACTATTAAACATTTAATCACTACTAGGCAGCCACTACACATTTGTGTTTCTGTGAAATCTGGTTTACTTGTTGATTTGAGCTTTTACCTTCCTTAATTTTTTGTTTAGAACATATTCTGCTTCTGAGACCACCACACAAATAAGACTTAGTTTGTTCTTCACCAAACAAACATCACTTTTCCTTTTATTCTACAGTCTGTTGTCACCACTCCACCCCGGCTGCTGAACGTATTTAGTTTTCTCAAGTCTTCTGTCTTCCTTGGATTTGGCAATGCATTCACTATAAAACTCTACCATGCTCCGGGGAACAACATGCACTAAGATACATCTGCACCATCTACTTTATGAAATAAGCTTTTTATTTTGGTAGAATTTTATATTTATAGAAGAGCTGTAAAGATAGTGCAGAGAGTTCCTATATACCCCTCATTCAGTTTTACCCATTGTTAACATCTTACATTACCATGGTACATTTATCAAAATTAAGAAAAAGACATTGGCTCGTTACTATTAACTAAATTTCAGACTTTATTTGGATTTAACAGTTTTTGCATTAATGTCTTCTTTCTGTTCCAATTCAGGACGCCACATTGTATTTAATTTTTCATATCTCCCCAGCCTCTTCTGGTCTGTGACTTTCTAATCTTTGCTTGTTTCTCATGACTTTGACTGTCTTAAGGAATACTGGCCAGGTATCTTGTAGAAAAAAATGTCCCCCTGATCTCAGTTTATCTGATGTTTACCCTCATGTTGAGACTGGGGTTATAAGTTTTGGTGAAGAGTATCTCAGAAGTCAAGCCCTTCTCATTAGATCATATTAGAGAACATGATATTCACATGACATTACTGGTGGTGGTAACGGTCATCATTTGGTTAAGGTAGCATTTGCCATGATTCTCTGCTATAAAGTTACTATTTTTCCCTTTCCCTGCTCTATTTTTTAAGAAGTGAATCACTAAGTCTAGTCAACTTCCAAAACTGAGGAATTAAGAATTAAGCTCTGCCTTTTGGAGAGGGAGAATATGAACATACATTATATGGAATTCTGCAAGGAAGATTTATCTCTTCTCCCTTATTTTATTTGTTCTGTCATTTATTTATATTGATATTTACTATGCATATATTTATGATTCAGTCCCAACGGGCAGTAGCCTTTAGTTCTGGGGAAATTACTTTTATAAATTCACTATTGAGGCCTATTTATGTTTATTTATGTAAGTATGAACTCATGGCTATTTATTTTATTCTTTGGGTCATAATCCAATACTATGTTATTTATTTTATTGCTCAAGTTGTTCCAGCTTTGGTCACTGGGAACTCTTTCAGTTAGCTCCTGCTGAACCATTTCTTTTATTAGACTGTTTTCCTTTGTCCTGTATAGACTGACAACGACACCTCTTTGAAAGGTGATGGGGAAAAATGATTTGTCTTGTGAAATACAGATAAGGTTTTAGTCAATACAGAGTCTCTATTGAAGGCAAATAAATCCTTTTTATATAAAGGACACCTGTAGCAGTGTTATTTACTTTTCAGCTGAGAATAATAAAAATGAACTTTATGAGATGCCTGTCATTTAAGCTAGCTGGTGCTTGAGGTTGTAGTAGCATATTTTAAAAAAATGAAATGACTTTTTTTTTTGACCCAGCTTAATAACACCACTGAAGTAGGAAACTCCTCAGAGAAGAACTGGGCTCCCTCCTGTGCTGTGCACACATTTGCCTTTTGAATCTTTTGTAGTGCAGCATGCCTTTGTGGCAGACCCAAGGGAATACACACGGAAGCTGCCTGCAGGGCTGAGGTTTCCTGCTAGGCTTCTACTTAGTGCCATCTATCTAAGCTTCCACCTAATGCATTGCTATCTCAGACCACTTGATACTGTTCCAGCCACCTCCAAGGACATGTTCAAGAAGAAGGTTTGCATGTATCTTTTTATTTTTATTTTTTGGCTCAACCTACTGTAGGATGAAAAGCAAGAGATAGTATGTTGTATAAAAATGGAGGAGTGAAGAACAGAATCTGCCTGCAAATGTGTCTTAGATTATTAATGATTAGTTGTGTGACCCTGAAAAAGACACTCCTTGCTTCAGGTCTGTTTCCCTATCTGTAAAATTAGGACCTCATTATTTCTGACCATCTTTTGGGGCTAACATCCTATGACTTTTATTCTACAGTCAGTGTTATGGTAATTGTTCATACAGTTTATAACTTCCAGAAATTAATGGCAAATAGGTTGGGAAGGAACTGATTAGAAACTACTGCTTTTTCAACAAGGACCAATAACTTTTCCTCAGGTGACAATGTTGTCTATTATTTTCCCCTAGATATTTAATTGAATTTTACAAAGTCACAGGAATCCTCCAATACCAGTTATCTGATTCCTAAGGCACTCTTCTCTTCCAACAACCTCCTATGTCTGCAAAGTATAAGTAGCTCATCATTTTTTCTCATGATTTGGTGATAGCTTCTTAAGTTGGTGCAGAAAACATCTTCCAAGACCACTTCTCATCAGGGCATAAGGCACTGCACACTTTCATTCAATATGTGCAAGGCAGAATTTGGTGATTTGGGGACTGGTACGCAGGAAGACAGGCAAAAAGGACAGCTGCTTGGGGAGAGAAGATCTGGGGCTGGCTTCAGGGAGAAGGACATCTGGGAGGCAGTGTGGTGTCAGGGTAGGGGCAGTAACCTGGAGGATCCCTCAGAACAGATGGCTGCCTTGGGTAAGGGGTATGTGCATGTATTTATCATTCAGTTCCAAGAAAGAAGTAGCCTCTAGTTTGGGGGAAATTATATTTAAAAACATGCTGTTAATGCCCAATAAAAATGTCAGTGATTCATCACACTTATATGGCACTATTAGTTCCCAAATTTACTTTCACTTTAATTTCCTGGCTTAACATTAATTTCTGGGTTTAACTTTGAACACATAGTCTTTCTATCAAACATACACACTTACACCTCGACTTGGCTCTTATGTTGATATTTAATCATCTTTCTCTTTTCTGGGCTTATTTTATACTCTTTGGTGAAAAAACAGGAGAAAACAGTTTTTCACCAAACAGGAGAAGAAGTGGTGTGTGGTTTCTCACATTTATGCATGTTTTGGGACTTCCTTCATTTCAAGTTATCATTTCAAGAATGTTTGTATAGACAGCATCCTTGGAGGATAGATATAGAGAAAGGGAGTCATACTTACTGTCTATTATGATAAAGATAATACTGATAATACTCTGCTTTAGAATAAGGAGTAGGCATGTTTTCTGCCCACTATAAATGATTTAGGTTTTCTAAGGTAAGTTTGCAAACTGTAATGCAACCCATTGCATGCACAAGAGTTATCCGACCCTCTTTGCATCCATCATTCTGTGGGAATTTGGGCTTGGGAAATTGCTGTAAGAAAATGTTCATACTCTGTCTACTGCTATTACTGTGAGAAATAAAGTCCTTTCACTCTGATCCAGGAGTCTCCTGTGTTCTGCTGGCTTTCATGAAATTGACATGCTAATTTGTTAGCCTACAAATAGGGTAAAATCTCAGATTTTCAGTTAGTTCTTTGCAGTGTACTTCCCATGCTATACTCATAATGGGCTGCATAGAACCATTAGTTTCAGGGCATGGTGTTTTTTTGATCTATACCTACCTTAAGTTTGATGTGGTACCAAAGAAGGGTCTGATAACTTAGTTTCTGAAAGAATGAGATTCAAGTATACATTTGGTCACTCTCTAGCTTTGTAATGTTGGCAAGTCAATATCTCTGTGTCTTTTTACCTTCTCTTTTCAATGGAGATGACCTACTTGACAAAGTTATTGTGAAGATCAAATGAGATAATATGGATACTTGTGCTATTCAATATAGCAGCCATATATAGTGCTATGGTTTGACTATGTCCTCTCCGAAAGTCAGGTGTTGCCAATGTGTTAGTACTAAAAGGTGGAGCCTTTAAGAGGTGATAGGGCCATGAAGGCTTCTCCTTCATGAATGAGATTAAGGCCCTTGTAAAAGAGGTTTCACACATTTGGTGAGCTTGCCCTTCTGCCTTCTGCTATGTGAGGACACTGTATTCTTCCCCTCTGGAGGATGTAGCTCTCACCAGACAACCAAACCTACCAGTGTCTTGATTTTGGAATTCTCAGGCTCCAGAACTATGAGAAAATAAACTTCTGTTCTTTAGAAATTACCCTTCTTGCTATTTTGTTGTAGCAGCACAAAATGACTAAGACTCATGGCCAGTTAAACTTAATTACAGTAAAAATCAGTTTCTCAGTTATACTAGTGCTAATTTTCAAATGCTCAATAGACACATGTGATTAGTGGCTGCCATATTGGATTGAATATATATATATATATATTTCTATTATTGCTCACAATTCTGTTGGGTAGTGCTGATAAAGCTCTTTATACATTGCAGAGCATTAGAGAAATACAAGATAGTTTTCTTTTTCCTTTGCTATTGAAGGGAGATTGGATGAGATCAGCTTGTCTGCCTCACTGCTAACTTGTGGCAAGTTTTAAGACTCATGTATGCCTTGGAGAGCCCTAGCTTTTTATATGCAGTATAGTAAAAAACCTAAGAAAGCTTTAGCAACAGATGCAAGACTGGGAATGACGACTAAGGCTTATCTCATCTCATGTTTCAGTGATTATACTGACACTGCATTGGACTAAGATTGCATATGGTCTCAGCATGAGAATTACTGTGAATTGGTGATTGATATTTGCTTGCCATGGCTGTGGGAAGGGGTTGGGGAGCATGCATCCTATATATTTGCCATCTTTGTTCTCTATGTGTTTATTTACTTTGTATTTGGTTGTCTTGCCTCAATGGTAAATGTGTTTTTGCTTTCCCTTTGTATAAACATATTTTCTGACTTCCAAGTTTCCAATATTTACTTTGTCAATTTTTGCCTCCTTTTCTTTTTCCTTCATCAATAGTATGGATATGAAAGAGGCCAAGGGGACTTTGCTATGTTTCTTCTTACCCCCGGTGAACCTTCTTAGCTGCTAAGCTATCATTAGCTACAATTCCTTCTAGAATATGGTTAATTAAATTTCACTATTTCTTAAGAAAGTGTTGAAAGAGTCTATGGGGATTAGTCGCACTAAGCAGAATTTGATAGGGTACTAATATCTCTATAAACATTATAGGATTATATTTATTTTTCTTAACTGCTACAAGTGAGGTACTTCATATTTAATGGGAAATGTGAATAGTCTCACCTCATGTAAACTTCAACTCACGGGTGCTTACTGATGGAGTGCTGGGCTGAGTATTTGGAGGTAGTGTTCAGATTCAGCAGAAGAAAGTTATGACTGATTAGTGATCAGTCACTAGCAACTAGCCTACATTGATATCTGAAGAACTAAGATATTTTATTTTCCTAGAATTTAAAAACACTGCCTTCTAAATGGCAGCAAAGGTCTTGAAGACTGTCATCTTTGTGCAATCTAATTTCAATTCTAGCTCTGCCTAGAGAAAAACAAATTCTTCCAAACACTATGAGTATGAATTCAAGCTCTTACAAAAACACTGGTAGCATTGTGATCCTATACAATACTTTAAAAATGTTTCTAAGAAGTACAGCAAGGTAGTGATATAAACTTTTCTCCTGTGAAAAAAAGCATATATAGTAAATAACACTCCTCCAGATATTGGAAATAGTAAATGTTACCAGAATTTGTTCTGTAAAATGTGAAGAATGTCATCATCAATTTTGAACTAATAGTTTTGCCAGTTCTCCAGATGTTTAGGACCGACAGAATAGGTAGTGACAGTTTTCTGAGGTGAAGAGTCTGTGGAGAAAAATATCTCATATTTATCACACAAAGTAAGAGGGGATGACAGAGGAGAAATGTATAGAGAATAAATGAATTCCAGTAAATTTAATCTGTGATTAAAGTCAGAAGCATTCAAATATAAGACAGATAAGAGCACTGCATGCCTCCCATCTTGACCTGACAAGATACGGTTTCCAGAGTCAAGACATGCTTTAAAAATTTCACCTTGTTGCAATGTATGCTGCAGCATTTAAAAGAAGCAAGTTGATGCACACAATGAATTTTATTCAGTTCTCCAAACCTGGATAGATACTGGTAATTGGGGCTAAAGGATGACCATGGTCTTTGCCTTTGAGGTGCTCACATTCAATAGGGAAGGCAGATCTGAGTGAAGCTGGGCTGATAAGAGGACCCATCACCCAGTTAATTTATCTTTTGCAGCACTAATGGTTGTCCTGATGCTGTCCTCTAATGGTTGTCCTGAAGCTGTCTCTGCTGACTAGCACTATTCTAGTTCCTTTGATTTGGAATATCTTCCCTCGTGTCTTCTGCTTATCTGAGCCCTGCTTTTTTTCTAAGGCACTCAAATCCCATCCCATTTGTGAGGTCTTTTTGGGCATTCCTTACACTTATTTAAATATCCGGACCAAGTTGATACCTTAAAGGGCTCGGATATTATGAAAATATTTTGATGTTCTCTATACACGTGATTAAAAATTGTTAATCATAAGTATAAAGAAATCCTACAAAGTTCTTACCTTTATTTTGATGAACATTTTAGTTCTATTTAAGGACACATCAGGGATCAAATTGTTTCAAAAACTTTCTCTTTTTTTTCTGTCTCTAGTTTTGGTGCTCCTACATTGGAATCCTAAAAAGGTACTTGATTTTCTTTGAGGTAACCTAGCACCGCTTAGGCCTGTCTCCTACACGGGATTGAGAGCACCATCTTCATTTCCTTAGTTTACAGCCCAGCAAGTGCCAGCCGGTAGATGTTTAGAAAGCATTTGCTGAGTGACAGAGTGAATACATTATAGTTCTTTATTGTCACTTGGCCTATGCCGTCTTTGATTATTACTACAACATCCAGAATAAAGTCGGTATTGATAAATTCTTGCTTAATGGTGTTTGTGGCTGTGATGAATAGTTGTACACCAAAACTTGTGCTCCCTGTCCCATAGTTTAGGTTTAAGTATATTTTCTACACTCTCCCCCTCCCACCACCTTGCATCTTAGTTTGATTTTATGATTATTTCACATCCATGAAATGTGAGCCAAAGTGATGTGTGTTACCTCTGGGCCATAGTTTTTAAGAAACAGAATGTTTCTCCATGCTTTCTTCTTTCATTGGCAAAATGCAGAAGATTGTGAGATCCTGAATGGCGGGACCGCAAGAGGCAAGGAGTCTGTGTCCCAAATCACCATGTAGAGAAAAGCTACCTCGCGATTAGGAGTTCCAGAGTGGGGCCATTGTTTGAATAAGAAAAAACCTTCTGTTTTGTCAAGCCTCTGACATTTCAGGGTTTATTTGTTACAGTACTTAGGGTTATTCTAACTGATAAATTCTTGTAATTAAGTTCTTAAAATCAGTATCCCTGTTTTTTCTTGTTGGTGGCTCTCTCTTGCTGTTGGTTAGAGTATAGTATTGAAACCCAAGTCATGGGTAAATTCCTTACACAGGCCAGAGAGAGCTGCCCTGAGCACTGAAGCTCAAATGGCTGTGCTTTGATTTTTAAGAGAGGTCAATTGAAAGAATGTGGATTGATCTGTTTAAATCTATGTATTCATTTTGTGGAAAACATCCATGTGAGAGTAGAATTATATGACCTTTCGCCGAGGAAGACAGTATTATATTTGACACACAGGTATTCTGAAACCACTGCTGCTTTTGTTTCTTAAGTCTGAAGGTGGTGGCCTTTTGAATTCTAAAAAAATATGCCTAGTTGTAGAATGTATTTGGGAAATGAGGCTTGAACTCAAAAGTGAAAGCCATCAAACCAAAGGCCACAGCAACTAGGATGCAATTTGGAAAACTTTTCTAGAGTACCTCCAAAAATAAATGTAAATATAGGTTAACATAAATTTGAATTTAATTGGGGGATTGATCACAAAGAGTATTAGTTACGTGAAAGTCAAATAATTCTAGGAATATATATATTTTAAAGTAAGTATATTCTTTTTGTAATTCAGGATATGATCTTTGACTTTCTTGAGTTTTAAATATTGATTATTTTTGAAAACTAATTGTTTAGTACAATGAATAAGTTTATTCAATCAGTTATAAATAAAAAAAGGATTTGAAACATTTTAAGACTATTGTCATGCATTTCTTCAATGATTATTAAGATTTTACTATGCTCTGGTTACATTTTCATGGGCAATAAAATTATTCCAAAACAAATCCACTAATAGATACAACCATAAAACAAACTAAATTCATTGGAAAACAAAATTGAGGTGGGCAAGCTGGAAGGATGCTCTGTCTGTAGGAGGCTTACTGGGGATCATTGATTTTTAAAAAGAAAAAAAAATCACATATTTAATTTGGTCCTAGAACAAATGATCAAACAAAAAAACCCAGGAAGCATTTCAAGGGGTACCCATGAAAGATTTTCCATAGAAAGTAGAAGACAGATGAGATAAATATTATCTCAGGTAATTACAGGTTTATTCAAAATTAAAAAATTTTTTTTCATTATTTTACAAGGTCTTGAAATTATCTAACATTTAAAATTTTTTTCTTAAGAAGTCTTACAGCAGAAACAAAAGTACTCTGTTCCCATAGGCAATAATAGTGTCCTGGATTGGCAGGCCCCCAGGGTCGTCTTAATTTCCATTCCATCCCACACCTCAAATTCTCCTATAATAAGTTGCAGAACTCTTACTATAATTACAATTGGAGAGTTTATTTGTGGAATAATAGTTCAAGAGATCAGAGGCAACATGAGAGGCTAGCTACTGAACTCTATATTCCCATACTAGAATTCTTAAAAAGAAATTTAAAATGCAGTGAATCATTCCAGGTCATCATTCAACCTCCCCTTTCCCAAATAAATTAGAAGAAAGACCTCCTTTAACTGCACTGTACTGAGAAGACTCTTTTTTGGTGGGAATGTGGTATCAAATTTATTCTTCCTTGCTATTTGAGCCTGTTAATAGATACTAAGATAAGTACTCCATGAACCAGCACATACTGATCATGTATATGCATTTAGTGGAAAGTAAACTAATGAGCAGTTTCATATTGGTATCTCTGTTTTGTAAACTATAAGGCACATTATGTAATAGTGATGATAATATAGTATTTAGGGTCTTTATGGGAAGACCATTCACTCCATAGGGTGCTATTCCTTGTCAAACTATCTTGCCTTTCCTGGATTTTCCAGGACCAGTTTAATCTGTTGGTCAAATAATGCAGTTAAGCACTACAGTTGAATTAACATTCTGTTGATATCCCAGCATGAATAATTTGTGGCAAAGAAATTTCTTCAACATGCCATTGCTTAGCTCTCTGTTGAAACAAAGCTGTCCTGGGTCTGGACTTATGCCTGTTGTGTTTTTCTAAAGATTGTAGAACATTTATGTAAGAATCCAAGACTCTAAATAGAACCTGGACATATGTCAATAGAGTGTTTTAGTTTCAACCCAAACTAGATTGAACTCCTTTGTTTTACATGCTTGCTAGTTCTCTTTCTAAGACAAAGTACATTCACTGAATGGCCAGAGCAATTTCTTATTTGTACTATTGTCTTATAAGTATAAAGGTACAAAATTATCTAAAGCACATTCCTCACTAATTTTGTCCTAATTTATTAATCAACAGATATTTCTTGTGCACTGACTTTGTATCAGTTACTGTTCCAGTTGCTGGAGATGTGGTGTAAATAAAACAGATAAAAAACCATGCCTTCCACAAGATTATATCCTGTTCACAGCATAATTTATTTGAAATAAAATATTAATTGTGGCTCCTTTAGAGACAGACTTAAAAGTCTATTTTGAGCTGGGTGCAGTGGTACATGCCTGCAATCTCAGCTGTTGGAAGGCTGAGGCAGGAAGCTAGGAGTTTGAGACTAGTCTGGGCAACATAGCAAGGCACCCATCTGAAAAAAAAGCATTTTGTATACTTTGTAGGATACTGTACATTGTGGGAAATGTTTAAATAAATACCTCTTTATTTTTTATACTGAAACACTCCCAAAACTTTAGTGTTTATTAATTTATTAATTCAATCAGATTAACCTAATGACATTATTTGTATCTTTCTTATGTGATCTATTGGGACCAAAGTAAAGAATTGTTTTCAGAGTAGATAATACCGCTGCTGTGTTTGACTCACTTCTTTTTTATTTTTAATTTTTGTCAATGCATAATAGTTGTACATATTTATGGGGTACATGTAATGTTTTGATACATGCATATGATGTATAATGATCAAATCTGGGTGATTGGGATATCCATCAGGTCCAACATTTATAATTTCTTTGTGTTGGAAACATTCTAAATATTCTCTTCTAGCTATTCTGAACTATACAATAAAAATTATTAACTATAGTCACCCTATTATGGTATCAAGCACTAGAAGTTATCTCTTCTAACTGTATTTTTGTACCCATTAACCAACCCCTCGTCATCTCCCCCTTCCCATTACTTGTCCCAGCTTCTGGCAACCACCATTTTATTCAGTATATTCATGTGACTCAATAATTTTAATTAAGAGCTTCACATTTTCCTTAACATCTTCCAGTCACTAAAACCTCGTTTTCCTAGAACTTGGGGTATATATGTTCTTCAAATGAATATCTTTAAATTTTGATCAGAAGATAGTGATACCATGATCAGAAGATAGTGATAGTGACATGTGTGTTTCTAACTTAGCAACTCTTAAATAATCACTTTGAAGAAATGATTTCTTAGGGAAGAATTTTCTTTCTCGGATTTGCTAATTTCATTTGAAACAATGAAGAGTTACATGTTAAGTTAGCTCTGAAAAATGGTTCTCTGTGTTATAAATTGCAAATGGCTCAAGTTAAGAAAGACAGAGAGAAGAATATTTGTATTAATAGTTTAAGATAATCAAACCTGGCTTATTTATAGAAAATAAGAGGTAAATTTACATCATTTCTTTTACATGTGAAATATGTTTCTGAATTTGCAATGCATTCTGCCATCCTTAAGGAAGCTCCTCTTTTGCATGGCTTGAGGAGCTCTCTTTCTTCTCACTCCCTTCTCTCCCTTTCCTCTTTCTTTAATCAGATAACATAGACTTCACGCTGGATGGTTTAGGATGTGAAATTGCATAGTAAGTGGAATGTAATTAAATTATATGGGCTGATAATGAATCAGTAAGATGCTATATTCCACATAGACTTGACTGGCTTTCATTCAAATTACCCAGTCTCATCTTAATTATTTTTAGAACTTTCCTACTTTATAATCGTTCTTTGTTCCACTTAGTTCCCCTGGAGAGGGAGCTCAGGATCTTTTCATTTTTGCATAGTCAGATTCCAGACTGGTGTTTAGGACCTTAAAGATCTTTTACCTGGAGGAGGAATAGGTAATTAAGCTGAAGACACAAGTCAGGCCCACCAATCTGAGCAGGTACAGTGCACACCATGGTGCCTGCCCCAGATCCCTTTTCAGGGCTGACCCATTCCTGGATTCTCACTCCTCCTCAGGCATTCTTCTGTCACTTCCTTGCAGATGTATCTCCTGAGAGCACATCACAACCAAACTTCTGCACACAATTCTCTCTCTTAGAATCTATTTCCAAGAAACCCAACCTAAGACAAAAGGAGAGTGGGTTAGGGCAGTGCCTCCCCTTAAAAAAATTCTCAAAACCCAGTAAAGGTATAAAATTATCTAAAGCACATTTAGAAGGTGAATGTTCTCTAGAGACAGTTGAAGCAGGGAGTAGGCTGTTTGGACAATTGGGTAATTATGGTGGAAGGGAAGAGGAGGTAGATACCTACAGGAAAATGTGGTCTATAATTAAGAAGAAAGACAAGAGATAGAACTTCTAGTGCCTAAAGACAGGTCACATTGATATGTTGCTTGCCCCTGTTATGGAGCTGGAGAACACTGGCAATTGACGCCAGACCCAGCCCACCTGGTTCTTATTCTCCAGGAAATGGTAGATATTGCTAGAGGCACATGTGGAGGGCTAAGGGTTCAGATACATCACTCAAGGGAGAAATCAAAGTTAAGTGAACAGCTTCATTTTCTGTGAAAAACCAATGGAAGTGTTTGAGAGATAGTGAATATGTCTGGCCAGAGTTACTGGAGACACTAGGGTAACAAGCATAGAGGCATCAGCTTTAGAATCTTAGGTTGAAATCCTGACTCTTTCCCTTCCTAGGTAGTGTCTTTGGTTCGTTTACTTCATTTCTTTGAGACCAGTAAATTGGAGATAATATCAAAGGACAGTTATAAGAATTAAACAATATATGTAACACACTTAACACAGTGTGCAGTAGGTATTAAATATGTAGGTAATTATTTATTTGTATGATGAGAGAATGTTGTACAAGTACCCATGTGACTGCTGGCATGAAATACCTTAGCCTTAGCAGTGGCTCCATAGCTCCTTCCTCCATTCCAGGACATTGAAGATGATATTAAATAGAGTTTCTCCAGCGGAGCTGAATTACAAAGTACAGATCTATTCTAGGGCATGAATTATCTTCTTCCTTTCTCACAGCTTTGTGGAGTCATTACTTGGACATGTAAATATTTGCCTGCGAAATGGTAAGCATAATTTATGCAATTCACCGAAATCCTAAGGTTCATGTGAGGCTGTAACTCTTAGGCCCACAGAAAGTCACTGAGGATTTGTTGTATTTTAATGTCATCTGTTGCTTTCCTTATCTAATATTTAATTTAAAGTTGAGTAGTTAGCATTCTCTATATAAGTTTAAAACAAAGCTCTTTTCAAACCAGAGCAGTCAGTAAGCAGCAAAGTGGATGTTCCCATTAGGTATGCTGATCAGGCACAGGCATGGGAACCACAGAACTTAAAGTCGGTGGATATCTGACCCTCTATTGCCTCAAACCATTACTCCTTTGAAGAGTAGCTGGAGGGGTGAGGGACTTGCCAAGAGACCTACAGCTTCGTAGTGAAAAGACAGATCATGACCAGTGTCTTCAGAACTCTCTATACTGCACCAGACAACTATGAAATCCATCCCTGAAAAGACACAGACATGATGAGCTAGTGGTGGCCTTCCAGGTGCATGTACACACGGACTGTCAATTGATCAGTTCAGTACGTTATACACACCCACCCACACATACTCCTGGACACAGCTTAGGTGCATAACGACTCAAAAGATAACTGTGAATCTCATAGGAATTAGTATAATTTGGAGATGGAATCAACACAATTGTTTCCAGTTTATGTAAACACTTTACTCTTTAACGGGAATAAAGTACTGCCAAAGCTATGAAACTAGAAGAATATTTTTGCCTGAGGGGGAAAATTAGCTTTACTATCAGAAAGTTAATGATTATAAGGTAAGTATTTGTTTATATCCATAAAGTTGTCAACATAGAGTATGATGACTAAAAACTAGCATTAACTAAATGGAAAGGATTCTGAAATATACATCTTTCAAAAAATGTGTATCAGAGCTACTGTGGAACTAAATATCTCTATTTCTTATTGAGAGTCCCTCCTGTACTGTTATATGGGCAGTTTCTGAGTTGGGTGGCGCCTATTTGCCTTGTCACATCCCTCTTCATCCATGACCCTATTTTGGTTCTAAAGGACTGATCTTGTCAGATAAGATAATCCAGCTTCCACACCCTTAGCTTTTGTTTGGATTTGGTCAGTGAGAGGCTTTGGCAGGAGGTCAGATGATGGGGAGAGAGTGAGGATGGGTATTTATTTCCAGGGCTCCTTTCCTGTGGTGCTGCAGGTGGACCGTTTCTGTAACCTTCCACCTGTGATCATAGCTCCTGTCATCCTTCTACCACCGTGACTCTCAATAGGCGAGCTTTGGCATAGGAGTGGTAATGGCGTCTCCTGTTGTCAATCCTAGGCTCTTTCACCATCCCTGCGGCTTCTCTTAATCCCATCTTTTACTCTTTTGTAAATAGTACTTTAATTAAAATCTCTTCAATTACCTTTTGTGGATTGTGTCTTAAGTTTCCTACAAGTACTTTGATTGATCCAGGTGTGCACCTAATTTGTACCCACACAGCAATAGATTGTCAGTACATATCTTAAAGTCTCCAGGGACTTCTTATTTGCTTGTTGTGTTTCCCAACTATACTGTAGTAGACTCAAATCTATATATACAGCCACGTTGCCATATCCAAGAGGCAGTCACCTTATATCTGTCCTCTCAACCAGGCCAAAACTTAAAAAATACATCTTATTTCATTTCTTCTCTTTTCCTCTTTCATGGTAATTTCTCTGACCATCTATAGTTACTATTTGGCCTTCAGAAATAGTTTTTGAGTCATGAACACCTTTGTGAATCAGATGAAAATAAAATTCCCCTTTTCAGAAAAGTATATACACATACACAACAAATTTGCATGTAATTATGGTTTCTCCTATTGAACTGGAAGTTGATTTTGTTCAGAGAATATTTTCATCATGGAAAAAGCCATGTAAATTTAGTGGTGATTTTCAGAAAATAAGATGAATCTAACCTGTACAAAAAAAAAAAAATAAAATAAAATCCTAAGAGTAAACATTAACTCTGTACAAATTAAGCCATCTGATGTTAAACTTAAAAAAGAGACTGACATAGCAATGTGAAAGTTATCTTGGACACTCAATTGATTTTGACATTTTTATTTTGATGGCAGCTGGTACTAAAACCTGTGACTCAAAGGTACATTGCTGTCAAAGAACATCAGAATTCTCCGAGACTCTCTTGGGTTTAATTTGTGTAGCATCATTTCCTTTTTCTTCAAATCAGTGAGGTTACCTTGCAAAGCTGGCGTTACCAATTCTCTCTATGCCAGGAAAAAAATGATTATGGAATTGTGTTTAAGCTTTAAAGTTGTCTCAGTGGAAGAAATCTGCATGGGAACTCTTCAGTGTTTTCAGTTATTTTCAGATTTTCTTCTGCAGGGAAGCTGTGAAGGCCTAACCTGCAGAAACACTTTCACAAGCACCTCAAAGTTGGCGTGCGTGTCTGCTTGCGATTTCAGTTTTCAGACAGGAGGTTGGACTTGATTTGATCAATTAGGATGTTTCTGGCTGCAAGTACAAAAGCCCGAGTCAACGATGAATTATACAGTAAAGAAGTTTATTATCTCACATAACAGACAGTTCAGAAGTAGAGTCAGCTTTGGTCAGGGTGGTGACTCAGTGATCCATAATGTTATCAAGACATAAATTCTTTACATATTTCTGCTCCGTTAGACAGCCTGGAATTCAGACTGCTTCTCCTATGGTTACAAGTCACCTACCAGGAGAATCTGATGTAACATATGTTCTTAACATTGTAAAAGAGAGTTCTTCCCCTAACTATGATTGGACCAATGCAGGTCATGTAATTTCTCCTCTACCTACAACAGTGGCTAGAACAATGTCATGTGCTGACTGGCTTCAACTAAGGAAGGACAATTTGGCAATGAGATTTGTTTTCCTCAGTCATTTGGTGAGTGGGGGAAAGAAAGAATGTCCAAACTAAAATCAGGATTTCATTAGGAAAGAATAAAGTGAAATGAATGTTGGGAAAGTAACTAATGTGCCCTACTGATCTTTGCAGTAGCATCTACAATAACATCTGTAGGAAGCATATAGAATGATTTACTTCAGCAAAAATATCTGCTAATTAAACTAATCATGGAATAAATCTTCATCAAATTGTTCTGTGAGTAAAAGACACTATCAAGAGAGTAAACAGACAACCTACAGAATGGGAAAAATATATTCGAAAATTATGCATCTGACAAAGGAATTTAAGCAAATCAACAAGCAAAAACCAAATAACCCCATTTAAAAATGGGCAAAGGATATTAACAGACATGTCTTAAGGGGAGAGATACAAACAGCCAACAAACATATGAAAAAATACTCCACATCGCTAATCATCAGAGAAATGTAAATTGAAATCATAATCACAATTCTGAGATACCATTTCAGCCATTCATTCAGAATGACTATTATATTAAAAAGTCAAAAAACAACATATGCTGGTGAGGCTATGGAGAAAAGGGAATGCTTACACACTGTTGGTGGGAATGTAAATTAGTTCAGCCATTGTGGAAAGCAGTTTGGAGATTTCTCAAACAACTTAGAGCTACCATTCGACCCAGCAATCCCATTACTAGGTATAAAACCAAAGGAAAACAGATCATTATACCAAAAGACACATGCACTCATATGTTCATTTCCTCACTATTCACAATAAAAGACATGGAATCAACCTTAGGTGTCCATCAATTGTGGATTGGATAAAGAGAATGTGTTACATATACATGGAATACTATGCAACCATAAAAAGAATGAAATAATGTCCTTTGCAGCACCATGGATGGAGCTGGGGGCCATAATCTTAAGCAAATTAATGCAGGAACATAAAACCAAATCCATATGTTATCACTTTTAAGTGGGAGCTAAACATTGAGTACCCACCGACACAAACGTGGGAACAACAGACACTGTGAACTACCAGAGGAGGGAGAGGGGAAAGGGGGAATGGGCTGAAAAACCACCTATTGGGTATAAGCTTACTCCCTGAGTGTAACATACCCGTGTAACAAACCTGCAGATGTGTACCCCACACCTATAATAAAAGTTAAGAGGGAAAAAAAGAAATTGGCAATATTAAGGTTTTCATACAGTATTAGAAAGTGTCACAATAAAGGTAGTTAATAGAGGATCTTAAAAAAATTGTTCTAAGAATGGATATTCTTTTTCTCTAAAAGGAGCAAAAATTTTCCCTTAAGTTTTATTGTGTTTCAAAAACTACTTTTTGGAAATCCAGCAAACTTAGGTCTATAATGAAGAATACAAAGAGAATATTCAGGTATGCTTTTGAAGTCAAAGTGATGAAAAGGCAATGATTTCATAACCTGGATTTGACAAGATCCTAGCATTAGACAAGACATTTTTCTGGATCATTGGTAGGGGATTGAGTCAGACACATTGATGTGATGAGATGTGTAGTTTCTTTCTTTATAAAAGCAGCAAAATCAGATGTGATGCTAATGTTGCAGGCATTCTATTTATACACGTATCAATATTTTTCTTCAACAAAGTTTTGATCAACCAAGAACTCTTTCACCATCTTGGAGATGTTGATGTGTGGTGTCCAAAACTGATGCTCCAAACAGCAATTATTTAAAGATGTCAGGAAGCAAATATGTAGACAAAAATTCAGAAGTTGGCTTCTCAAAAAGTGTATGAACAAACAGTTTCTCCATTACTGGCTTAGACATGGCAGTGATTTTGGAGTAGGTAACTTTTTTTATTTTGACAGTAGCACTGCTTTGGGGCTGATAATAAAGTTGGCACCCTTTGCCATGGGATTTGGTGGCTAAGTTAGATGCTCCTGAAAGCCGCTCCCACTACTTTCTTTTCACATTTCTCCCATTTAGCATCCCACCTGTGGTTTTTCTCTCCCAGATCACCCTTTCCATTTCCCTTCTTGCTACTTTCCTCATTCCGACCTTTTCTTTTTCTTATTTACTCATCCCTCTCCCTTCTGTTTTCCATAACATCTTCCTTGTATTTCCTTTGTTTCTGTCATCAGTCTTGTGGAAGAATCTTTCTAGCAACAGAATACGATAGTCAGTGTTTTCCTTGAAAAATATTAGTACTTTTATTATCCTTTGCCAATTTTGATCCACAGAGGATTGAGCAAGAGCGAAAGAAACTTTCATGGTGAAGGAATGGGAGAGTGTGTGTGTGTATGTGTGTGTGGTGTGTGTATTTGTGTCTCAGAGAGAGAGAGAGAGAGAGAGAAAGAGTGAGATTTAATAAAAAAGGGATACACTTTTTCTCATAAACAATGATTATATTGATGACTGGTCTGGTCTGACAGGCAGAAAAGAAGGAAAGGAATCACTTTTCCATGAGTGTATTTCAAGTATGCTAATGAATTCAGGTTTGGCCAAGGACCTTAAGGTATTAGGATGTTCCTAGACTAAAAATCCTACCAGTATCTCTTTTTTCTTTAACTAAAAATTTTTATTATTTGTAATCAGAGTGAGAGGATATGCATGTATGGGCATCCTAGTAGAGTGAGGAGGGTACACATATAGGATAGTCCAAAGTGGGGTATCGGAGCCCAAGCAGGGTGACAAGGATATCACAGGGGGTGGGTGGCCTGGCATGGAATTTTCAGAGAATGCACAGGCTTAGGAGAATATACAGATGGAGGGATAGGGGAGAGTAACTTGACTTAAGTTTCAGAGACTGAACAGAGAGGGGAGGATATCCATGTGCAATCATGACCTGAGTGGAATAAAGAGGATATTTATGTGGGAAGGTGGTAGTTCCAAAGATGGGAGACATATATGGAAGTGTTTAAGTAAGTAACTATATTAAGGATAATGGGAGCCAGGTTTCTCATTATTGGAAATAGGAATTGCAAATATGGAAAGGGAGAAAGCTGGAATAAACTCAATGGAGTTGGAACTTTTAAGTGTGAACTTATGATTTTCAGTATCTATAGGTAGATAATAACTATCTGTGTAAACATGTATGGATTTATACATGTGTGCACTTATACACATTCCCATGATTTTAAGCTCTGTCGACTGAGCAGTCTTCGGAGCAATACTACCCCAAATGCAATAAAAACTCCTAGGACTCAGACCTTGGTTTCTAAATCCCATTCTTAAGGGAACCAGGAGTCCTTGTAGAACTATGGATGAGTCCAGGTTGGGGTAAGAGAAAATACGAATGATCTTGGAACATCTTATAACATAAAGCAAAGAAATGCTCAAAGAATGGTGAGGATGTATCAAAGTAGACAGGAACCACTTTGAAGGGGTTTCCACTGGCCAAATCTTGTCAATTTCAGGTTCAAAAGAAATAATGATAGTAATGGATTAGAGCTCATAGAATAAAATAAACAGTGAGTTCATACTGACAAAAAATAAGTGAACGAATAAAAGTTTCAAAATATATCTCTACAAAATATCATTAATTACACAGGGGAAAAGAGTAACTTCAAAGTTGAGAAGACTGGCAGGAATCATCTTAAGCAATCAAAGTGAGCATAACTAATAATAGAACAAATTGCAATCATGCACCATTTAATAAGAACAAATCATCACTTCTGTGATATTGCTACTGAAGGTGTGTAAACTGGATCTAGTCATGAGGAGACACTAGACAAACCCAAATTGATGAGTACTCTATTAGTCTGTGTTTTCTAAATTGTCAAGGTCATGAAATTTAAGACTGAGACCCCATTCCAGATTGAATGAGATTAAAGAGATGATAATTAAATGCAACACTTGATTCTGAACAGGATCCTTTTTCTATAAATAACATTACTGGACTGAGGAATAGATGGCTTTAATGTTTCAATATTAATTTTTTTATTTTGAAGGTTGTACTGTAGTTACATAAAGAATGTCTCATTTCTTTGCAGGAAATACACACAGAAATATTCAGCTGTGATGGAGCATTAGGCTGGCAATTTACTCTCAAGTGGTTTAAAAAAGTTCTCGGTATTGCAATTTTGATTGTTTCAAAATAAAAAAATATATATGTGTGTGTGTATATATATACATGAAAAAGTTAAAAACATAAAAATCAAAGGAGGGAAAATTACTTCCAGCTGTGGATATAAGAAGAGTTTTATGGAGAAGGGGATGTTTGAATGGGAACTTGAAGGATAGAAGGATCTGGTCAAGCAGAGGTGAGGGAGATTTATTCTAGGCAGAGAATACACATGGGCCGTGTGGACTTGTGACTGGCCAGTGGGTTCTCTACCCTCAGAAAATAGAAATTGATGGAGAGTCTAAGATGGGCTTCAGCAAGGCAGTTTATTGCGGCTTTCACCTGAAGCAGAAAGGGAAACTACAGCAGAAAGAGATCTGCTGTTGGCTTCCTGAAAGTAGGTTAGCTTGAACTTTTATTCTTTCTAAGCTCTCTTCCAGGTGACATTATTGCATGTTTGCATGGTCTGTTGGCTGCACCTGTGCAGTCTCTTGTCATGCTTCTTTATATGTCCCATGTCTCATTAACATCTTAAATGTCCTCCCTGGGCTCTGTGATTTTTACTATTAAAATGAAGCAAAGGTTAAGTTAGGGTGAGCTAAGACCCTACAGAACATATGTATTTGGGGAGGGTCTTTTGGAAAGTCTCTATGCTGATGGCCAGGACATTTGTGGTTACAGTGCTCTATCTCTTTTAGTTCTGATTGATTGATTTTATGAGAGTCGGTGGCTGCAAGGTTATGGAGCTGGGTATGGCTGTAATCAGCACAGTACGAAAAGAAGTGGGGAGAGATCCCCTCTCCTGCTTTCCCTGTCAGCCTCAGACTTACTGAATTTCCCACTCAGCTACACACACAGACACACAGACACACACAGACACTGCCTTTGTTCTGGCTCATTATTTCTTGCTCAGACTATTGCAACAGCCTCCTGATAGGTCTTCCAGCCTTCAGACAAGGAGCATAGAACCTACAGTGGAGTTAAAAGCCAAGGATTTAAAAGGAGAAGGTGGAAGGTAGAATGAAGATGCATTTTTTCCCTCCAGGAAAGTAAATCCTACTAAATAGTAAGGAGGTATCCAACCTTGCTAGAGAATTTCTATATTATAGACCAAGCTGTGAAATACAACTGTAATAAAGAACTAGCTAAATAGAAACAGCAGCGGTACAACGTGCTCCTGTGTTCAAGCCTCT
Organism: Chlorocebus sabaeus; assembly: GCF_047675955.1. Taxonomy (NCBI): domain Eukaryota; kingdom Metazoa; phylum Chordata; class Mammalia; order Primates; family Cercopithecidae; genus Chlorocebus; species Chlorocebus sabaeus. Next base: position 89,050,227 of record NC_132916.1, read on the forward strand.
TTTTAGAAACCATCTTGTAAAGAGTGCTGTTTACCTAATCTGCCTGCTCTGGGAACTAGGATCTAGTTATGAAAACAGAATTTATTCCGATAAAAGTTATACAGATTTATTACAGAAACTCAAGATGATTTAGCAGTAAGTAAAATGAGAAGTAAAAATCATCTATATGCCATAACCCCAATAATCACGGGCAGATTTTCTTCCAGAGTTCCCCCAACTCACATACACACTCATATAGCTATCTGGGATAATTCAGATATGATTTTTAAAGTCACAGATATGCCATTATTAGAAATTTAGATTTTTTCCCCTGTAATAAATAGTGCTGCAATGACATATATCTTTTTGGTGTCTTTATTTTTTAATATAACCTCTCAAATGGTAATAGAGTAAAATGCTAACTATTTCAAGGCTTTTTATGCAACTTGGAAAACTGCCCTATACAACAATATTTCATCGTGTACAACCACCAGTTGTAATGAGAAGATGAGAAGAGCCTTGTAAAAGTTGGTTACTTCACTCAGTTTAGGTAACCTTTTTTTTCCCTCTGAAAATACCGAACAACACCTTTAAGTGTTCGGCATGAACTTTAACCCCTGCGTAGCTAAGAATGTAAGGGATGAAAAAATGCATAAATAATTTTTAATGCATTTTACTAACAGAATTTAAGCAGCATTAACTTATGAATAGAATGAATAATGTTTCAGCCATTATTTGTGCTATTTTAAGACAGCAATTGAAACATGGGAATATTCAAGTAATATAAAATTTTACACTTAATGAAAATTCCACCAACTAAAGTAGGTAAGATTGCTTTTAATTATTGCAAAATAAAAAATTATAATGCTCTGTTTAAAATCATAATAATGCAATAGAACAAAAATTTTCTTATATTCCATTGACATTCACCCCTCAATTATCTGCTTGTGGGTTATCTGCTTTGCAGATTATATGAAGTAAATTTTAAGGACATCTAAAAATGGTTTCTAGAAAACCAGATAGTGTATGTTCTTACTTATAAGTGGGAGCTAAACATTGGGTATACATGGATGCAAAGATGGAAATAATAGACACTGGGGATTCTAAAAGAGGGGAGAGAAGGAGGGGGACAAGGTTTGAAAAACTACTTATGTTCACTACTTGGGCAATGGGATCTCTAGAGCCCAAACCTCAGTATCTTGCAATACTCCCATGTAAAAACCTGCATATCCCCTCTAAATCTAAAATAAAATAAAATTTAAAAATACAATGATTTCTGTTCATGACCAGCACAATAATTATCTTTTTTGTCACCCAGTTAACATATGCTCAGACAATCCAAACTCATTTTTTTTTTTTTGCCACTGGAGGCAAAATGAAATTAGGAAGGAAAATTTACTGCTGAACTGATCATACAACAAGGTCTCCAAACACATACCAATGACTTTTGATTATCCACAATTTTACATTCTCTCATTAGCAGAGGCAATTGGAAGCTAAATGAAACAATTTTATTTGCAGAAATCAGAGTAATTGCTCATATCCATGATGCCTTTCTTTTAGAGTTTAGAGAGTTCGTAGTTTTTATAATCCATAAAGTTTCTGAAGAACAGTGAGGCTACAGGAGAAAAGACGTGAAATAATCAGCTCTAACAGAGAATAAGTATTTGATATGTGCTGTTATATTATTATCATTTTATTTTTTTTCAGTTTGAAAACAGTTACTGTTTATTAATGGACTAGATTACAAAAATAATCATGGTAGACACCTTAGTTCATTCCTCTAATAAGCCTGTTGATCTGGTCTTCTCTGTTGCCAGCATCTCCACCTTCTATAAAATGAGTGGTCTTTTCTTCGTTCCTCCTCATGGAGGGGATAATTTGGAGAGCCACAGGAAGTTATTTGCTTCTTTGAAGTGTTTTCCAACAGTATAGATCTCATGAATCAGATCTTCCCAGCAGATGATGCCACAATTGCCAAGAGATTGAGCAAAGTGTTATCTGTCAAGGCGATTATTGATTTTGTCTTAACACTGTTGTAGATGAGTTCATTTACTGACTTCAGGTTTGGGTACCCTCATGCAATAAGTGGCTCTACAAGCCTCAGTATGTTACCTGAAGCCTTGCTGAGCTTAACAAAGGTTCCATTGAAGATCCGACAAAGGTGAAGAAGCTGCAATAATACCTTTCAGACCTTTGGGGACACATCATTGGTACTTCTGATCCTGATGATAAATGCCAGTTTGGATTCTGCAGGTATATAGAGGTTGCCAGCTTTTCTTGCCATTCTGGCCATTCGAATCTCATTCTGTCCATCCGCTTGTATTCCTTGTGATAGTGCTTCAGTTTTTCACAGATAAGCTTTTGCCTTGCCTTTACAAGTATCTTTTGGGCAAACTTCTTTCTCAGGTGCTTGATCGTTAGCTCTGCAAAATTTCTTTGCTTTTTCTTGAGTTTTTTTTGGCAAAGCAGGAACCTTCTTCTCTTTGGCACACTCCTTGGTTCTGGCAATAAAAGAGGGTATCATCACCGTTTTAATATCAAACCTCAAAGCATTGCCATTTTACAGGTGAGCAAACCAAGGATTTGGGCCCAAGTCAGCCTAGATTTGAATCCAGATTCTGCCATCAGTCAGCTCAGTGATCTTTTGCAAGTAGAATATCCATACATGGAAGCAGTTGTTACTTTAGGATTTAAAAGAAGTTTGCCGTATTATTTATTCTTTTTCCTCCCTGTATATTTATTGAATGCTGTTGTGCTCCAGGAATGGAGCCCTGGGAATACAATAGCATTAAGACACAGTTTCTTCCCTTAAGAAACAACCTTCAGGAACTGTTAAGAGGTTGCAGTCATTTTCTAGAAGTGACAGAAAATCTAACATAAAATGATGTGAGGAAGACCAAGGAATTTATTACTTTACATAATGAAATAATCCAGAGATGAGATTGGTTTGCAGTTTGATCCAGGGCTTCAGATGGTTTTCTCTGTCCTTCCATTTCTTGGTCCTACTTCATTTTTGGTCCACTCTGCAGACATCTGTTGTTGTAAGATGACTTCTGGTTTGAGTCTTCATTCAGGCTCCCCAGGCCAAGTTTCACTGTGTCACATTAGCTCTCCTTGGGCACATGCCAATCCCTGAACCAATCACTGGGGTGTGGAAAATGACTCATATCTAGCCGCTTTGCCTAGGTCATGTGTGGGACATCAGTGGTGGGGTCGAGTCAGTGCCATCAGAAGTACCTGGGCTTAGTGTAAGAGAAGGAGAAGTCATCCAGAGAGAAACTTAGTCACTGAGAGAGATGACTAGAAGCTGAGAGTGAAGAAAAATGTCCACAACAGAGGTGAAAGCTTTGAGACTAGACAATACAATGCACAGAATGCTGCAGGGACCAAAAAAGGAACACTTGATTCATTCTTTGCCAAGTCATGGAAGTAGATGGCGGAAAATAATGTTCAAGCTGAAACCTGAAAGGTAATTAGTGAGAAATCTACACTGGGCTAGAGAGGTAGGTAGAGACCAGACCAGAAAAGTCCTGGAGTACATGTGATGCAGCTTGGACTTTATCATGTGGGCAGTTGGAATAGGTGTCCTCTCATTACCTTTTTTATCATTAAAGTATTTGTTTTGGAGTTGTCCCTACTTTTTCTCTGACATTTTAATCTCCTTTTTCCTCTATTCCTATTTGCTTTCTTAATTCCAAGTAGGCACCCCTCCTGCTTCCTGCATATTGCTTTTTCTGTGTTTCTTGCCCCACACATCTGCTTGAATTCAGTAGGTTATTATCAGCCATCAACGTTAGTGAATCAAGCCCGGGGAATGTCCATCTCTAAACAGAATAATGATAACTTTTACAAATCACTTTCCCTACAAGGGAATTTAGTATATGACAGAAGTATTTTAAACTCATGGAAGAAAGGTGAATTATTCATGAGTAGAGTTGGGACCACTTAATAGTCATCTATTAAAAAAATAAAGTTGTATCCCTACCTTATAACAAAATAAATACCAAAGGTATTAACAATTTACATAAAAAATTCTAAGTGAAAACTAGGAAGTTTCTTTTTAAAAAATAATCTTGTGTTAATAGAGATGTTTATGAATATGAAACAAAACTTAGAGGCCACAAAAGATTGATTAATACACTAAGTTATTAAAGCTAGATAATTCTGTAAGGTAAAAATACCATTAATGAAAAGGAATGCCACACTAGGAAAAATATTTGCAATTCAGATTATGTAGTAAGGACTAATTTCATCAATATTAAAGGAGTTGCCAAAAACCAATTCAAAAAAGAACACCCACCCCATAAAAGAACTGAAAATATAAATGAGTTCACAGAAAAGAAGCCACTAATGTTTTTGTTAAACTATGAACTAATGCTTAAGCAATCTTATGCTTAGAAGGAATGCAAATGAAACTACCATGAGATTCTGCTATTCACTCATCAGATTATGAAATATCTCAAATTTGGTAACACATTGTGTTGGTGACAGTGTGAGGAAACAGGCACTCATACATTGCTCCTAGGAATTGCAGCCAGTATACGTTTTCCAGAAGGAATTTAGCAGCAGCTACCAAATTGCCAAGGCACATACAGTTTAGCTCAGCAATTCCACTTATAGGAAATTGTCTTACATATATACTTGCAGAGGTGTTTCTACGAAGATACTTATTGAATTACTGTTTGTACTAGCAGAATTTTTCAGAAACAAACAAAAATGGTGACAAAAGTTCCATACATATGCTTTAATAACAGACCAGTTAAATAAATTGTGGTACAATTATATATGGAATAGGATGCAACCATTAAAAATAATAATGCAACATGAAATAACCTCCAAAATATAAGAGAAAATAGGGTGCAGAACAGTTCACACAGTGTGATACCACATGAGTAAACTGTATGGTAGTATACTCATTTAATATATCTGGATTGATATGCAAAAATGTGATTACAGCGACTGCCTTCAGGGAGGGAAACTGATAGCTGAAAGCCAGGTGAGAGGAACAATTGTTTTCTGCATATATTACCTATCCAAAGAAATCTCTCCCCTCTCCTTCAATATGACTGCCCTTTTATCCTCCAACAAATCAGCTGATGCTTCTCTTGAAATAAAATTACCTCTCTTATTCTCACATCTGCCAGAGACTATATGCCAAGTTATTTAATGAGATAGGTTTATAAAACCCTTTGTAATGTATAAAACACTGAACACAAGTGAGAAATAACTAGTATTAATACTAATATAATATCTTGAATTTTGTTAATTTGACAAGTGAAGCATGGAAATGTTGGAGTAGAAAAATAAATTTCCCTGATCCTAAGCTTTTCTGTCTTCTGCATATTTAATCTGTCCTTGTCAGAGTAAGAAACACATCCTCTCAAAGTTTGGTACAGTGCTTAGCTCACTGTGGGTGTTTAACGAATGTTAAATAATAATAATAGCTATTTATGGATCATTGCACTACTTGATAATACTTTGTCTCCATTGAATTACATCTTTTAGCAAGCCATTTTTAAAATGTATTCCTAACTAAATAAAGGTGCAATAATTCACAGTGAGAATTGATATTTATGTAAAAAAGAGAACTGGCACAAAACCAATGATATAAACTGCAACTTTCCAATCCCTTCTTGGTGGCGTTAATAATGGTGCCCTTCTGAAATGTCTTTTCTTCTTTCAAATACCACATTGTAATGGTGATAGATTGGCTAGAGGGTATAGTCTTCCCAGTTGCTGTTTTTCCCCCTTGCCTTTGCTTCTATATTTGGTGATATGCCATGGGGGAAGGGCATCAAAAGGAATAATAATCTAATTTTAACCTTTAATTGCACTTGCTCTTTAGCTACGTGTCTGGTTTCACAGTGTTTCTGCTCATTATACTATTTCACTCAGCCACGGCACATGGGTACATGGGGGCTGAGATAAAAGATGCCTGAGGTCCCCTCCAATTCAGAGGCTCTGTGTTTCTCTAGAAAAGATGGACATTTTATGTGCCTTGTATTGTCTCTGGTTATGAAGAATTATATCTGTTCAATAAACTTTAATAAAATATTAACCCTTTAAAAGAATAAAAATTCTTTAAATCTTTTAAGAATATGTCCATGCAGCCGAGTTTCAGAAGTCTGGTGTGATGAAAATGCACATTTGTATCTCCAAACCTTCACGTATGTTGGTTATCCTTACTTGAAATACCCTTTCTCTGCCTGGCAAACTCTATCTCAGCATTCCATACTAAGACTGAGCATCACCTCTTTTCTGAATCAGTCCCCAACAAAGGCGTGTCAGCAAGTTCCTTCTCAGCTCCCACACCATCTTACGCACCCCTGTACTTACCTCCTAGACTCAAGGGATGGGAAGCACAGATCCTACCTCATAACAGGAGGAGATTCAGTCTCATAATGCAAGAAGATAATGTGTGAGAAAAGATCTTGCTGTGGGAATCTTGGAAAGTCTCCCACAACTGCCCAAGATTGCAGAACTGGAAAGAGGTAGAGATGAGATTCCATCTGTCTTCTTTAGCTCAGGACCTGTATACTTTGCATTATCCACAGGGCCTCAGTCATTGGATGATGCTAATAACTGGATGGAGAGTTTCCTTTTTTTCATTTAAATAACATTAACTTTCCTGAAAAATCTCAATTATTTCCTTCTCACTTTTCTCTTTCTTCTTGTGTTATAACTTTTTACCTTGGACTCAATCAGTTAAACTGACTTTTATTTTCAGCTGTTTTTCCTTCTTCCCTCTTCTTGGTAATACTATTTCCTACCCAGATCCTGTATTCATTTTTTTTTTTCAGACTCTGAACAATTTGAAACCAGCCATCCTTTCATTTTGTACCACCCTCCAAGAAAGACTGGATCAGTTAGAACAACTTAGATATAGGGGAACACCATCTATTTTTTTGTGTGGGTGTTAGAGAATTCCTATTTATTTTTTTATTTCCATAGGTTTTTGGGGGAACAGGTGGTGTTTGGTTATATGAATAAGTTCTTTAGTAGTGATTTCTGAGATTTTGGTGCATCCGTCACCCAAGATGTATACACTACATCCAATTTGCAGTCTTTTATCCCTCAACCCCCTTCTACACTTTCCCCTGAGTTCCCCAAAGTCCATTGTATCATTCTTATGCCTTTGCATCCTCATAGCTTAGCTCCCACTTATGAGTGAGGACATACAGTGTTTGGTTTTACATTCCTGAGTCACTTCACTTAGAAAAACAGAGACCATCTATTTGCTATCATTCCTTGAGCTATTTACTTATAGCAAGTTTGGGGTGTGTGTGTGTGTGTGTGTGTGTGTGTGTGTGTGTGTGTGTGTAGACCCCTGGATGGAATGGTTTGACTCTTGACATTGACTGGGAAGGTGAGGCCTGCAAGAAACCCGCAAGGATAGTGGTCTTCAGCCCTGACTGCACTTTAGAACCACCTGGGAAATTTCTGCAAACTGTTGATGACTCAAACCTATTCCAGAATGATTAAATCAGAATCTATGTGGGTGATGGCTAGGCACGGATATTAAAAGAAACATACAGAACTTCCCAGATGAATAAAATGTGAAACCAAATTTGAGAACCACTGTACTAAGAAGTTCTAGTGTTCTCAGTTGAGAATCATTGAGAACCTCTGAACTGGAACTCATAGAAAGTGGGGGGAGTGGGATAGATTCCATGCCAGGAGTGAGAGCCTCATTATCAGGTAGGAACACTCCTGCAGAGGATGGTGAGACTCTGAGAACTGATTCGAGTCAATGGCTTGCTCTGTCAGAGGAGCAGTGAGCACGCCCAGGACTGATGGAGGAGCCCCTCAGGTGGCTTCAGTGAAGGAGGTGGAAAGCCCTGGGATGCTGAGTCCCTCAAGTCAGATTTGGTCTGGAAGCCCACATATGGCATGGAGTGGGTGCAGTGATAGGGAATCTGACCTATAAAGACAAGGGAAATGAGGCAGAAGGTGATGTTAATTGAGCAGATTTGGTTCTGAAGCAACAGCTCAAACAACAAAATCTGTGGGAGAATGAAGCTCAATAAATTTGAAGAATATGTCTGAATATGTTCCTTTTTCTTTCTTTTACTAGTACTATGTTGTTTCCTTTATTAATTTAAAATCATTGACTATAATTTTATGTACAAGTTATAATTCCTATGATTGAAATAATTCATTATTTCAAGGCATTAATATATAAGGAACCTTAAGAATTAATAAACATTAACAATTTGTAACTACTCTTTCATTGAGTTCTTCAGTACTGTGGATCATTGTTTTAAGATGATTTAAAAAATTTTCAAAAACTTTGTTCAAACTGTAACTTATTTCTGTTGTAAGGAGAAGTTGACAACTTAGACAAAGTTTACAACTTCACTGTTTTAAAGAAAGGTTTAATTTAGACAAATGTAACTACCCATGCTTGAAAGAAAATATAAAGGCAGAGAAAGAGAGAAAGAATTTAAGTACTGCCGACAGTTCTGCTATATCACTAAATGAATATATCACCTGCTGTCACATTTTCCTTGTGTCTCACATTGAGAGCATCTTGCCACAGAGTGTGATTCTTGCGTTTATTCCATGGATGGCATATTTAGGCATATATATTACTTACTAAATATAGCCACAACATAAAACTATGCACATATTCATGCACTTAGTACTTTATGAGCAATATGTAGGACTTTTAAGGATAATTGTAAATATTCCTGATTTGTCTTATGTGTTAGCAGTGCAACCTGCCCCATGCCCCCAGATACGATTCCAATGCATATTTTTTCAGTCCTGCAAATGGCTATATGAGCTTTCTTCATAGTCACATGATGATTTTGTTTTTCAAACTAGAGGACTGGATATTGTTGGGAAGCCTTCCCTAGCATACCATTGCTCCAAGGAAGGTGCCTCTCTTCTTCTCCATAGCACCCAGTGCAACTTCTTTTCTAGGGTTTTCTAGAATGATGTCCTGAACTGTAATTTTTGCTTGTCTGTTTGTCCTACCCCTAAGACTATGAGGGCTTTGAAAATAGAGTCTGTTTATTGTGTCTCCAGTGCCTAACAGAGAGTTGGGCATATAACAGGTGCTTAATAAGTATAGTCCTACATTGCTTACCATCAGGGACATATTCTAAGAAATGTGTTGTTAGGCAATTTTGTCCTTGTGTGAGCGTGACTTACCAATCTAGATGGTATAGCCTACTACACACCTAGACCATATGCTATAGCCTATTTCTCCTAGGCTACAAACCTGTACAACATGTTACTGTACCAAATAATGTAGGCAATTGTAACACAATGGTAAGTATTTGTGTACTTAAACATAAAAAAGTACAGTAAAAATACAGTATACAAGATGAAAAAATGGTACATCTATATAAGGCATTTACCATGAATGGAGCTCATGGGACTGAAAGTTACTCTGGGTGAGTCCGCGAGTGAGTGAGGGGTGAGTATGAAGGCTTAGAACATTACCGTACACTACTGTAGACTTTATAAACACTGTACACTGAGACTACATTAAATTTATAAATGTTTTATTTTCTTAAATTATAAATTAACCTTAGCTTATTATAACATTTTTACTTTATAAGTATTTAATTTTTTTAACTTCTCGATTAAAAAACAGAGCTTAAAACACAAACACAGCTGTACAAAAATATTTTCTTTCTTTACATCCTTATTTTATCAGCTTTCTCCTATTTCAATTTTTTTTGTTTATTTTTAATTTTTTTCTGTTAAAAATTAAGACAAAAATATACACATTAGCCTTGGACTACACAAGGTCAGAATGATCAATATCAGTGTCTTCTACCTCCACATCTTATCCCACAGGGAGGTCTTCGGGGCAGTAACATGCATGGCGCTGTCATCTCCTATAATAGTAATGCCTTCTTCTGGAATATCTGCTGAAGGACCTGCCTAAGGCTGTTTTGCAGTTAACATTTTTTTAATGAGTAGAAGGAGCACACTAAAATAACAATGAAAGTATAGTATAGTAAATACATAAACCGGTAACAGAGATCACGTTTTATGTACTATACATGATTGTATGTAGTATGCTTTTATTTTTATTTTATTTTTTATCTTATTTTTTGAGACAGGGTCTTGCTCTGTCACCCAGGCTGGAGTGCCTTCCAGGTTCAAGTGATTCTCCCACCTCAGCCTCCTGAGAAGCTGGGACTATAGGCATACACCACTACACCCGGCTAACTTTTGTATTTTTAGTAGGGACAGGATTTCACCATGTTGGCCAGGTTGGTCTCAAACTCCTGGCCTCAAGTGATCTGCCCACTTCAGCCTCCCAAACTGTTGGGACTATAGGTGTGAGCCATAGCGCCCAGCCTGTGGTATGCTTTCTTATGACTGGCAGCCCAGTAGGTTTACACCAAATAACCACAAACACATGAGTAATGCATTGTGCCATGATGTTAGGATGTCACTAGGTAATAGGAATTTTCCAGCTCCATCTTACGGGACCACCATCGTATATGTGGTCTGTTGTTGACCAAAACATTATTATGTGGTGTATGACTGTATTCATAGAATGAATAATTATGTTAATCTCTTCATGTCTACATCTGGCCAGTCTCGAACAGCTGGATAAGATGATTTGCACTGAACCTCTGACATTTCTGACCCAAGTAACTTCAGGAAAATGGGTTTTTATTTTCTTCTTTATGTGCTCCAGGATTGGAGATCACACTACCACATTTTATAAACTGCTCCGTTGTACCTAACCAAAAAATTCTCCTTAATGTTCAAACAAAAATCTTACTAGCTTTATTTCCCTTCCTTTTTTTACCATGTTCCTCAATGCCAGTCATGAGCCTGTACACCCAGTTCTTGATCTTGTGCCACAAGTTCATGCATTTGTTACTGATCTTCCCTGCTGTGGATGTCAGCCTGTGAGTTCGCTATGACAGCAGAAGCGTGCACGTAAGTAACAAAGTGCTAAGAAAATCTGGAGTAACTGGAGGGCTCAGATTTAAAAGGGATTACTCAGATGAAGTTCTGCAAAGGAGCTGAATTTAGACTAGGTTAAAAATGTGAAATCTGTTCTGATCTTCACTCGCCACTCATTCCGGACATGAGAATTCATACAGCTAGGCATGCATTTTTGTGTGCACATGTACATTTGCATGTGCATATGTATGCATTACAAAAACCAAGAGCAACCTAAAGGTTACAGTCGGTGCTCAAAGGCATGACCTCATCCCTCTTCTCCTCCTCAGCACACTGCTTCTGTTTCTTCACCGAGTCAGAGCTTCTTAATAGCCATGGAGACACCTCTGGCTAACAATACATGCTGACGCACTTGGCAAAAGAGGGGCATGGAAGTGAATCATTAAATCCGCTGATAAGGAGGAGAAAATTAATTAGAATAACCGGATACTCAGGAAAGGAGTAATAAAATTTTATACCAAGCTTGGGCAAATTAAACTCATATAATTGATTTTATACATTTTAGTGTCATTCAAATGGGATGTGTAAGAATGGGAAAGACTTAAAGTCTGGTAAAATAATTAAATTAAAAAAAATTCTTTTTCTTACCAACCTGACATTACGAACATATATTTTCTTTTGTTTAATATGTGATCCACATTCAGTAGGTTAGCATTATAATAAGGTATGACTTTTAATTGTAAAGGCATGAGGAGATGATTTTAAAACAGATGAAAAAACCCATTTGACTTCCATAGCAACAAGAGATTTTCTGAATCAGTTGAGCAGAAAAAAATATCAAAAGAGAAAAACTGACTCCCCAAATATTGGAAGCTGATTTGAAACCAAAATACTAAAAAACATAATAGTCTTTGGAAATAGGACCAGGCTCTCTTGATAGTTCTTAGCTTCATTTTTATCACTGGCACAATATTATTTTCTATTTATAATTAGATAAACATACAGTATATGTGTAAAGCAATTCAGAATCTGTATTCAGACACCCTATTGTGGGGAAAATAGATTTTTAAAAAAATATGGGTTTTCCATTCTTTAAATGGTAGAAATAAAACCAGCAGTAGTAGTAGATATTTGAAAGCACAAGGGTGCTAACACATATCAGGCATTAGGAGAGGGTTCTGAGGCAACCCAACAGAGTGTCTGAGATTAGACATCCCATGAAATTATAGGGCTAAAGGAGAATCAGAGAGGAAACTGAGGCTTAGGGTTAAGTGACTTGTCCCAAATGATCAAGAGAGGTGTTAAAATCTAGAATTCAGGTTCTCCATGCCTAGCTTAGCCTTTCTTTCATTTATCCTCACTTTCCTGAAGTGGTTGCTCCTGATTCACTTCTCCCACCCACTACAGCTCAACGGATCTTGATTGAACAATAGGATAACAGAACATTCACCTGAGTTGTGTCATAAAGGGAGTCTAACTGGTGAAGTTCACCAGCTGGAATAATGTAAACCCCAAATATAAGCTTTTCAAACTTGCCTGGTTTGAATGTGTCTCCAAATTCATATGTTGGAAATTTAATCCCCAATGCAACAGTGTTGGGTGGTAGGACCTTTGGAGAGGTGTTTAGGTCAGGAGGGGTCTGCCTTTATGAATGGATTAATGTCAGTATAAAAAGGGTTATGGGGGGTGGGTTTGCTCTCTTCTGCACTTCCACCATGTGAGGACACAGCATTCATTCCCCTTTTGCCCTTACACTTTTTGCCTTGGGATGGTGCAGCAAGAAGGCCCTCACTAGTCACTATATGATGGCACCTTGATCTTGGTTACCCAGCTTCTAGAACTGTGGGACATACATTTCTATTCTTTATAAATCATCCAATCTTCACTATTCTGTTAAAGCAGCACAAAACAGACCAAGACACCTGCTCAATTTTATCCTGAATTATCTGGATAACTTTCCCAGTGTGCCCCTTCAGTTTGCTTATTTAGACAGTCTGCATTTCAATGTACTTACTTGTACATTGAGTACAATTGGCTGGCTTCCTTACGAGTATGAGGAATATAGTGGCATTAAGGAAGAGGGTCTCTGTAGACACAGCTGGGGATTCAGAGATGCCTTATCTTTGCCTACAGCTTTATCTGTATGCACTTGGCTGATATGGGGCTGCGAGAAAAGGGCTCCTATGGCTGAACATGAAGTGATCTTCTGACACTTGCATAAAAGAGGATTAACAGAGATTCAAAATTTGTCAGGAGGTTACACAAAACTTGCCCCTTCTTTCTCACACAATGTCTGTTTCTAATTTTTTCACCACAGGGTACTCTCTGTGTTACCTACACAGCTGAGGCTCCAGCTGAGGTTCTGTCATCCTGCCCAGGATGATGAATTTTGTGTTTCAACCTGGCTAGGCAATGGTACCCAGATTAGTTAAAACACTAGTCGCTGGAGTGCAGTGGCAGGATCTCCACTCACTGTAGCCTTGACCATCTGGGTTCAAGCATTTCTTGTGCCTCTGCCTCCCAAGTAGCTGGGGACTACATACAGGCGCCAGGGTGCCTGGCTAATTATTGTGTATATATATATATATTTTTTTGTAGAGACAGGGTTTCATCATGTTGCCCAGAATGGTCTCGAACTCTGAGCTCAGATGATACACCCGCCTCAGCCTCCCAGAGTGCTGTGATTACAGTTGTGAGCCACAGTGCTCGGCTGAGTGTTTTTTCTTTTCTTTTTTTCTTTTCTTTTCTTTTTTTTTTTTTTTAAGATGAGATTCACATTTAAACTTAAAGTAGACTTTGGGTAAAGCAGATTATCCTCCGTAATGTGGTAGGCCTCCTCCAATCAGTTAAAGACCTCAAGAGAAAAAAGACTGAGTTTCCCCAAGGAAGAGGGAAATCTGCCTCTAGACTGTCTTCAGACTTGAGTTGCAACATCAGCTCTTCCCTGGGTCTCCAGCCTACCGGCCTACCCTGCAAATTTTGAACTTGCCAGACTCCACAACTGTGTGAGCCAATTTCTTAACATCAATCACACACACACACACACACACACACACACACACAATTGGTTCTGTTTCTCTGGAGAGCCCTGATTAATACATTGTCTTATGCTGTGTGGGAGCTGGGCCAACATCTGGTTGGTAGACACTTCCTGTTCAGAGTCTGTGGCTGCTAGGATCTTCCACCAGGCAAATTTTCTCTTGCATCTCTGGAAACAAATGTCTCCTCTAACAAATAAGAAAGGGAACTTTGGAAGCAGATGTAAAACTTGGGCACATTGCTATTTTTGCTTGCAGTCCCTGCTCCTTCAGAGTTTTACAGCAGATAATAATGGGACAAGGACATTTGTCTCATTCATTCTTACATTTATTCAAATATTTTTTGAGCATCTACTCAATGCTCGATTCTCCTCTAGGCACTGGAGATGAAAACTGAACAAGATTGATGAGACTCCTGCCCTCGTAACGCCTGTATTCTAGTTGGGAGAGAAGAGAGGCCAACAGATACTTATTAATTTTGGATTATGGCAAGTATCGTGAGGGAAAAAACGGAAACAGAAACAGACTGGAAGAAGAGAGGGCACTTTAGACAGAATGTTTGGGATCATTGTGAGGAGCTGGCATTTAAGTATAGGCACATGGGCTTCTCCCATGAGCTCGTAAATTAAAAATGCCTCTATTGGTCAGGGAATGCATGCCTCCTGCCCACTCCCAGTTAAGAACAATTAAAAAAATTAAATAGTATGGGGATATAGCCTGAGTTTAAAACATTTTACTATTATGGAAGTATATATTACTAAAGGTGACAGGCCCCCTCTCTGCTCACACTCCACTCACCTTCCATGGGTTACCAGCATCCACCATTGTGCTCCTGTAGGCTTTTGCCCATGCATTTCCAGGCACATGAGATCTCAATATGCAAGCTATGTTTTACTTCGTTATGTCCTTTTTTCCCATTTAACAATATCTTTGAAACCTTTTCATGCAAATGCATAAAAATCTTTCTTTTCCTTACTGGGAAGATAATTTATTTTGTAAGAAATTATAAAACAAATGGAAAATATTAAACATTCAGATACATCGATTCAGAAGATAGGTGGGTGGCACTGTGATTTTTCTTCAGTGCCAAGTGACTGAGATGGTGGGGATCAGGTATTCATGGACAGTCCCTTAAAAGTTAAAAGGTAAGGTGAAATATGACAGTGTAAGGGAAAGCTCATCAGAAATTCTGGGATTTAATTCTAACAATGTTTCATAAAAACACAGATGGCCTTGGCCAGAATATATGGTAAGAAATTTTCAAATGTCCTAATAAATAGAGGTTATTGTACATAGCTATTTGGAGAAAAAAATAGATGTCTTATTTTATTGCCTTCTTTAAAGGTTAAAATAAAAAATTCTTCTTAGATTAGAATTATTTGAAAGATGTTGCTCAAGTAGTCACCTCAGAAGGTGGGAAACAATTTAGCCTTGAACAATGTTGACTGCTTATTGTTTTTGAAAAGTCTCACAAATGCCAGCTCTATTTGATCAAAAATGCCCCGGGGCTGGAGCCTAGATGCCCCAAACCATCTGCTTCCAAGACTTCTTAAATTTTGTTGGGTAGGTTTTACTAAGCTGTTTGAGTGCCACAGGCTTGTTGGATTTCTGAAGATTAGCTGTTTCAATAATCATGCTAAATCTCACTTTGTTTTCTATACTAAACGACAAGGTTAACATGTAATAGAATTCAGCCATTGAACCCAGTGAACACCAAGAAAGCAGCAAACAAACAAATAAAACCTAACCTTATAGTCTTCTAGCATGGCCAAACAGTATGCTAAGCATATTCACATACATTTTATCATTTTATTCTCGTAAGACTCTGAAGTTGGTGGAGTTGTTCTTATTTAAAAAAAAGAAAATAAAACATAAAAAACTCCATAAATAATGTGTGCAAGGTCATATGGCAAGCAAGTAGTATCCCAGCTCTGACCAAGAAAAACATGTTTTTATTTAAAAAAATTGTTTTTTCTCAGTCAATTTAGAAGTTTATTTTGTCAGGAATAAGGGCATGACAATGACACAGTTTCAGGAGGGTCTGAGAACATGTCCTCCAGATGGTTGGGTTACAGCTTGGTCTTATACATTTTAGGGGGACAGAAGTTGCAAGCAGACATCAATCCATACATAAAAGGTGTACATTGGTTTGGTCCAGAGAGGCAGAACAACTCAAAACAGTGACGGTGGCAGGGCAGCTTCTAGTTATAGGTGGATTTAAAGATTTTCTGATTGACAGTTGGTTGAAAGGGTTAAGTTATTATCTAAAGCACTGGAATCAATATAGAAAGGAATGTCTGAATGAAGATAAGGGGTTGTGGAGACCAGGGTTCTTATTATGCAGACGAATCCTCCAAGTAGCAGGCCTCAGAGAGATTAGATGGTAAATATTTCTTATCAGATTTACAAAGGTGCCAGACTTTTAGTTAGTCTTTCTGGGATCAGAAAAAGACCTGGAAAGGGAAGAAGATTCTCTATAGAATGTATATTTCCCCCACAAAAGACAGCTTTGCAGGGCTGTTTTAAGATACATAAAAGAAATATATTTTAGGGTAAAATACTTTCAATTTCTTTCAGGGTCTGCTATCTATGATTTTGTGATGTACCTTATTGCCACAAAGAATCTGTTCGGTCAGTCTTAGGTTCTCTGTTGTGATGTTAATGCTGGTCCGTTGTGCCCCAATTCCAAAGAGAGAAGGGTATAATGAGGCATGTCTAATCCCGCATTCCCATCATGGCCTGAACTAGTTTTTCAGGTTTACTTTGGAATGCCCTTGACTGAGAGGGGGTTTCAGTCAATTGATTGGGGGGTCTTAGAATTTTATTTTTGGTTTACAATGTTGAGATGTTGCAGCAACGAGTGTAAATTTATCATCATTTTCTCAGCCTTTTGAAAACCATATGTTAAAATGTATTTCATTTGAAAATATATTTCCTTTGGAACACACATACACACACACTCTCTCTTTCACTCAAGCCTACACATAGCATTCTGTTATTTAAAATGTTATTTTACATTTGAGATTGAACATTGTATTAGTTGTCTGTTGCTGTGTAACAAATTATCATAAACTTAGCAGCTTTAAACAACATACATTTATTATCTCACAGCTTCTATGGATCACGAGCCTGAGCATGACTTAGCTGAGTCCTCTGCACAGGGTCTCATGAGCAGGCAGAGGTAAAATTCTACATGTGGTCACCGACATTTCCAAGGTGGGATTTTACATCTGTATGATGACACTGGACATGACATGACCCATGCTACTTTATCTCACCACCAAGTATCTGTGAGAGAAGTTCCATTTCTCTACACATACAGAGCATTCTAATGTTTTTGGGGTGCTACCGCATGCAGACGTCTCCTTTGATCTGGTAACAAACATATAGGATAGCAGTGAGAGAAAATACTTGAAGTCTAAATTGTGCAGGAGGTGGACCTGCCTGAGTTCACATGATTGCTAAGTGCAAATGGGAAGATAATCTGCACGGGAACCATGTCTGCTTTCAGTGGTTCTGTAGAAAATAAGCCATGGTGTCAGTTAAGAGATTGCCCTGACAAGACCAGCAGGGAGATGGAAGCCTTGCTGAACCTCTGGGAAGTGTAGAAAAGTGTGGTAAAATCGTAAGATGTGGGATCAGGGAAGCTGTTGACAACCAAGCACACTGTCGGGGAGCAGAGGGTCGATTTGCTCTGGTGTATGCTGGGTTCCTTTCCCAGACACATTTTGAGATGGTGCTCTGGAATATTTCTCTCATTAGAGGTTGTTCTCAAGATAAGAGGGAGAAAATCAAATGAAAAAGAAATCTGCTGTAGACCAAATTTGACTTCCATTAAATATTGCTTTCAAGCTTTCTAAAAGAACTAAGAGTATCTATGGGCACTTCAGACTCAGAAAAAAATGAAAGAAAATGACAAGCTTGTTTTCAATTTTTCTTGCATTTTCCTGGCACTGACTTGGTAACAGAATACTGACTTCATTTAGAGAGTTGAATTTTTCAGGCCACACAGGCTTTGCCATTACATACTGTGATAGAAAGCATCTCCTGAGTCTCTCGTCCTCTGAGAAGGGTCCCACACCACTCTCTTCTGTAGAGGGGCCTCACAGTAACCACGTATCTATTCTGTGGCTCCCTATCCAGAAGCAGTGGGTGAACTGGGATGAATCACTTCCCCAAATGGGGGCAACCAAATCTTCTGTTTTGGGAATTGGAATTGGTGCTAAGAGATACTATTCAGCTGTCTGAGCAGATCACTTGAACTGAAGACATGCACACTGGGGATTTGTGGGGCAGGTATCTAGGATGTTATATACATACATTGAATCAAGTAAGTTGAATAAAGTAATTGAATAAAGTAAGTTGTCTTAGTGAGAGAAGCAGAGTAAGAGGCCATATGATGAGAGGCAGACAGACAGCCTGAATAAAAATGGAAATATCTCAGGGTCTGCCAGCTTTACAGTTCTCAGTTCTAGCCCCTTGTGGTGTCTGGCTATACAAATTATCTTTGACTTCTTTGAAATATCCCTTGTTGTGGACTGCAAAAATGTCCCTACTACAGCTCCTGCCATCAAGAGATGAATCTATGATATGGTTTGTATTTGTGTCCCCACCCAAATCTCATGTTGAATTGTAATCCCCAATGCTGGAGGAGGAGGGGCTTGGTTGGAGGTAATTGAATCATGGGGGTGGATTTCCCTCTGTTGTTCTCATGGTAGTGAGTGAGTTCTCATGAGATCTTGTTGTTTAAGTGTGCAGCACCTCCCCCTTCACTTTCTTCCTTTTTCTCCAGCCGTGTATGATGTGCCTATTTCCCCTTTGCCTCTGCCATAATTGTAAGTTTCCTGAGGACTCCCCAGCCAAGCTTTCTGTACAGACTATGGAACTGTGAGTCAATCAAGCAATCTTTTCTTTATAAATTACCCAGTCTGAAGTAGTTCTTTATAGCAATGTGAGAACGGACTAATACAATCTGTTTTCTGTTCGTTGAGTCTGGGCTGACCTTATGAATTATTTTGACT
This sequence comes from Chlorocebus sabaeus, assembly GCF_047675955.1. Classification (NCBI taxonomy): domain Eukaryota; kingdom Metazoa; phylum Chordata; class Mammalia; order Primates; family Cercopithecidae; genus Chlorocebus; species Chlorocebus sabaeus. Next base: position 89,069,149 of record NC_132916.1, read on the forward strand.
AAAAGAATATGACAGAAATGGAATCATGTGAGTTTTCAGTCTGAGTCTCAAGGACTTTGCTGCTTTCTTCATTGTACTTTTAGGAACCCTGTGAAGATGCCTAGTATAGCATCCTGGATGTCGAGAACCACATGGCCTAGTCCCTTCCCACCACTGCTTCCTTTGCATTAGCTGACAGCCTGCCGACCCTTAGAAATGTGAGAACACACCAGATCATCTGGCTTGTAACTGACCTGTCAGCTCAGGCAGAGGCATGAACAGTCTCAGCAGAGACCACCTGAGCTGGACCACAGGAGAAAAACTACCCAGCTAATCTCCAAAATTGACTTAAGTAAAGAGTGCAGTTTTATGCCATTAAGTTTCAGCGTCATTTGTTATGAATTAATGGAACCCTTTCAGTAAACTCCTGCCAACATGTTTTTTCCTTAAGCTAACTTAAAGTCTGTGGTTTTGTATCTGTGTATATTTTTACTCACAACCAAAAGGATCTTGACTAAGAGAGAAATTGTATCAGTAGAGAGAGCTACAGTTAACATAGCTACATAAAGAATATGAAACTGGTTGGCTGAGTCAGTCAAGGCAGCATGCAGAGAAGTTAACTTTATTTTCTTTACTGTAAATAGTGTAGTGAAGCACTTGATTTAGGAAGGAACCCACCCCAACAATAATGGAAGCCCATAAAACCTATTTATCCTACTTTTTACCTTTCTTGCAATCCTTGTCCTGCAGGATGCAACATATTCTCTGGTCTGGTAACCCAATGTATGAAGTTGCTGTAAAGATTTTTGCTTCTTGTAGTCATTTTTTGAGTGGGAATGTTTGTGGTTCTATTGATAACTTTCTAATTTTACCATTTAATCATTATGTTGCAGAATAAAAAGAGAAAACTATTTTTCTGAACAAAATGAAGCCTAATCTACAGAAAAAAATGGACTATTCTGGGGATTGTTCATTTTGTGAAGAGGGGCCTATTGATGACATTTTAGGATTCAGTTGCTAGATATGATGGATTGGATTATCCCCTTTAGGAAGAGGGTGAATGAGAGTGTAGTTCAGTGTAAGATGGTTAAGTCATATATGGCAGGGAGACCTTTTAATAAATGGGAAGAATGGTAGGGGTGTGTGTGTGTGTCTGTGTGTGTGTGTATGTGTAAGCCAAAAGGAAGAAAAGACAACTTTTTTGGGGTGTCTGTACAACCCAGATCCCCCTTTTTCTGCATACTGTTCCACTTCTGCTAAGACTAGATTCCCAGCACCTATGTTTGCACCACTGTTGATGGGCTAGGGATAGAAAGCTAACTATAGCGGGGCCAAACTCCCTCTATTTCTAGGAATTTGAGCTGTGAATGAGAGATGCTCGTTGGTTTTCTCTGTGAGTTGTCTGAATCCTGAAATTGAAACTAAGGAGTTATGGGACACCCACATTTAGTCACATGTGTGTAGAAATATTGAAAGCCAGTCTTGGAAAGAGAAAAGGGAAGAGAAAAATAAGGTTCTAGATTCCTGATAATTTCCTAGTAGCTAACTCTAGCTCTTGAGTTTCACCAAATATCCTGGCATCTTCTAATAAATTCCCTTCATGATTAAGGATAATTTAAAGTAGGCATCTTCTACTTGTAATCAAGAGAGTGTCAACTAAGGAAAGTTCACATCAATGAGAAAGCAGTTATTATGAGTTTCTTAATAACAGTATAAAAAGATATTTGCCAAGGCCTGGCTGCATCTAATTTCTAGTTTATTTTCTGGTACTATTGCCAATTGTCAATCTGGGGTCCAAATATACTGTGTGTTACTTAAAATTCAGGTGACATTCTTATTTGCATTATTCTATTTATATTACCTGAACAAAAATATTTTTCTACTTCTTAGGGGATATTTCAATAGAGATATCTATTTTTTTCTTTCAGTGCATTAAGTTTTGAATATATCTTTCATAAATCTGTAATTCAGTTTTCAAAAATGAGTATAAATATCAGTTAATACAAGCATGTTTTGTAAAGGAAACATTATCATCAGTTCAAAATATTATATCTGCTTAACAATCGCTCCTTTATCCTGTCTTTTTCCCCAGCGGTAATTGTTCTTGGAGTTTATAAATCAACAGAGTCACAGTTATTTACATAGGAAATAGAAAAGTTGCACCTTTTAAAGAAAAATATCAATTCAGATTTAATGGTGATGCATAAAGTCTTTCAGAAGTCTGGTTTGAAAGTTACACCATTTAAACTGATTTCTTACTTTGGAATCCAGGCAAAAAATTTAAAAGCTCTTCATGAAAAGAAAACAAATATTTCAAAGTCGTGTTGGTAAAGGACATAGTTAAGGACTGATAAGAAGAGTTTCACGCTAGCTTGATCAGTGTAAACAAGATAATACACTCAACCAAATAATGCATCCCACCAAAACAATTAGGAAGAAATTATCTGTATTAGTGATCCTCATTAACCAAGTTAATTCTTGAACTGGTTACTTTAGTCTGTGTTATCAGCATCATGAGCCCTTTGATCATGACAAAGACTCACTCTGGAATCTGAAAGAATGTCAATAATAGTATCAAAATCATCATGACAAAGAAGGTTTTCTGCAATGAGCCATTGAACAGTCCTCCTCAAATGGTGCTGAAAAATCTGAGCACTGGATCGATAAAAAGTTATAAATAGACAAACCTTGCTTTATTATTAAAGATGATCACCTTTGGAGAATGGATGCAGCTCAATTTCAATGTAGAAAAACAGATTTGAAAAAAATCTTCCCAAGTTTGCCCCTGTTATAGATTTTTGGTTTACCCCAATGTGTATGGGCATTGTAATAGCATTTTAACCCCCCAAAGGCACTTTTTATATAATTTGGTCCAATTTACTCACCTAATGACAAAACTGAGGCCCAGGAAGATTTGAGAGCCTTTTTAGGGTTATGAAACCAACTTGACAAAACTTTAGAGCCAGTGATGAAGCAGGTCTTATTATTTTTGAGTGCCTATTATATGGCAGGTACTATGCTAAGAATATTGCAAACATTTTCTCATTTCGATTCTGACAATCCTATGATGTTTGTATTATCATTACACGATATTATTCTTATCACAGATAAGGGAACTGAGGCAGAGGGTAGTTAAGTACTTTGTTCAGTGCCTTTGCAGCCTAGAAGTGGAAGGACTTTGTCTGAATTCCAACCTAACTGCTCCAAAGCTTAGGCTCCCACCCATTCCCCTAAGGCCATGGACCTTCCCACCACACTGTCATTCCTTCCGTGCACTTCATCTCTATCAGAACCTTGTAAGGCCTTACAGAAAGGTTCTCTACTCAAAGAATAGTTTGCATTTTAATAACAGGCAATGCAGATATCTGAAAATATTTTTAAATAATAGAAGTTGAAAGGCAGCCTGGATTTGAATAGTGTGACATTAAATATAAGATAACATGTACTTTTTCAAGCAGAATAGTGAAATTTTATATAAGTCAAGGGAATAACCTGACTCTTAATATTTAACAATGATTATGAATTTGAGCATAATATTCTTATTTAGAAAATGTTTTATTCACTCTGTATTTAGGTATTAGACTAATTTGTGATGGAAAATTTCACTAAGCAGCTGTGTCTTCATTTGCCATATGCCACGTTCTCTCCAAGCCAGACATGATGAAATCTGATTTACATTTGGGAGAGACCAGCTGCCTCCCCAGTAAGTACATTCACTCAGTGCTTGGTTAGGTAACGGGAGCCTACTAACCAAGAGCCAAATGATTCAAGCATTCTGCAAAGAGCAACTGGTTTAATAGGAAGGTATATTAAAATACAACAACACTGTGAAAGGTACTAAATAAAACACTGTGAAAGGTACAGTTACTTGTTAAAGTAGAAATTATAGTAATAAAATGTATTTTAATGTTAATTAAAATTAGATACATTTAATTAAACTTATTATAATAAAACTCATAATTTTTAGTTACAAGTTATGATAACCTATAATCCTACAATAGCATCTGGTTATTGCTAGTAACTTAAACCTATTTTCTGGTCTCCTGGTCTACCTCAAAAACTTTTGACAGAAATGTTCAAATATGTGGACAGAAACTTCTGAAAGCTTAATGCTCAAATATATCATAAAGATGATGATACACTTAGCTCTTGAGAAAGAACAACAAGAAGAGAAAAGAGAAGACCTAAGTTTGAATTTTAGCTTGGCTGCTAAATCTCTGCATGAGTGAAATAGGTCATTTACTCTCCTGTGTTTTCTTTCCGCCTTCAAAATAACAACAGCAGCAGCAGGGTCACACTTAAGACGTAGTAATTAAAATATGCCAGGTACTGTTCTAAGCACTTTTTCTTGTTTTTTTTTTTTTTTTTTTTTTTTTTTTTTTTTTTTTTTTTGAGACGGAGTCTCGCTCTGCCGCCCAAGCTGGGGTGCAGTGGCCGGATCTCAGCTCACTGCAAGCTCCGCCTCCCGGGTTCACACCATTCTCCTGCCTCAGCCTCCTGAGTAGCTGGGACTACAGGCGCCCGCCACCTCGCCCGGCTAGTTTTTTGTATTGTTTTTTAGTAGAGACAGGGTTTCACTGTGTTAGCCAGGATGGTCTCGATCTCCTGACCTCGTGATGTGCCCGTCTGGGCCTCCCAAAGTGCTGAGATTACAGGCTTGAGCCACCGCGCCCGGCCTCTAAGCACTTTTTCACATATGAACTTACTTAATCCTGCAAAACCCCTGAGGTGATAAGTGTTAGCATTATTTTCATTTTATAGGTAGGGAAGCTGACTGGGGCAAGGTCATGTAACCTTCCCTCATTACACTGTCAAGTGATGGAACTAGGATTCAGCTCCAGAATCTGTCTGAACTACAACTCATTTTCATCAATTGAGAGGGTAAGAATCTCTGGATTATTAAAGACCTTTTAAAAGACAAATGTCAGAAATCTTCTTAAATTGGCATAAGAAAGAAGGAGACTTTACTTGCTCATGAAACTTCAGTGTCAAGGGTAGATCAGGCACAGGTGGATCCAGAAACTTAAATAATAAGTCAAGAATCTTTCTCCATCTCTTGGCTCTTCCTTCCTCCGTGTAAAGTTTTATCCTCAGGAGGCACTCCCCTTATGTTGGGTCCCTGCAATTCCTGGCATGTATCCTTAAATCTCCAAATCCAATGGAGATGATGGCACCTGAACACCTCTCAACTGAGCCTCATTGATTCCAATTGGTCTGCTTGGACCATGGCCCATCCCCGAACCAATCACAGTGCCTTGGAGAACAAGATGTTTGGATGGACCTGGGTCCCCTGTCACGCTTGGAGCCAAGGGTGCATTCAGTGTGACCTGAACCATATGGGCCAAAAACAACAGATGGCCGCCCAATTAGATTGTTACTTCAGTAATTTCCAGCACTAAAAGTCTGCAAATTTCTGCCAGTGGGAGGTGAGAGGAAGTGGTAGGGAAGAGGGAAGAGAAGACTGTGGTGTATATATTTATACTTGGATTACCAAACCTCATTTCCCCCTAGTGACTTCAAGGACTCCTTGGCTACTTGTACTAAGATAACTAGAATAATGAATGACAAAGACTTATGTAAAAATTTTCTTTTCATGCTATAATTCTATAGCATTAAAAACTGGCAACCACCTAAAAGTCCAATAGTAATGACTGGTTAGATAAGATATAGTATATCTATACAACAGAATATTATATACTTATTAGAAATGATGTTTTCAAATAATAATTATATGTGAAACTTATTAAATAGATAATGTTTGCAGCCATAAAAAAGAATGAGTTCATGTCCTTTGCAGGGACATGGATGAAGCTGGAAGCCATCATTCTCAGCAAACTAACACAGGAACAGAAAACGAAACACCACATGTTCTTACTCATAAGTGGGAATTGAACAATGAGAACACATGGACACAGGGAAGGGAACATCACACACTGGGGCCTGTCGCCGGGTAGAGGGTAAGGGGAGGACAAATACCTAATGCATGTAGGGCTTAAAACCTAGATGACAGGTTGATAGGTGCAGCAAACCACCATGGCACATGTACACCTGTATAACAAACCTGCATGTTCTGTACATGTATCACCAAACTTAAAGTAAAATTTAAAAAAAAAGGAAAAAAAAGACTTCACAATTGTTGGAATTGATTTAAAAAATCTGAATTCAATTATTAACTATATTTCTTACAGTTCATCCAAATTCCACTTTGGATATAGTCAATATTTACTAATTTATGTTGTTGAATCAATAAATGGAAATATCATTTAAAAATTAATGTTAATTAAAAAAAGCAGAATACAAGAAAAGTATATAACATACTCCTGATTTAACTGAAAAAGAAACCACTCTTTTCTTCCTATAGAGAGGGAAAGCAGTAAGGCAGAAATTCATCAAAGTATCAATAGTGGTTACCTCTTAGTGGTGGCAATAAGAATAACTTTAACTACATTTTTTATACTTTTCTGCATTTCCAAATTTTCTACAATGAACATGTAATATACTTATAAGCAAAAAAAAAAAAAAAAAAAAAAAAAAAAATCCCTTAAAGTGGTGAATGGAGGAGTTTGAACTTCACTTGTTTTGCATCTGCCAAATTTATGCCAATTTACAGTGAAAGAAGAAATGTAGATAACACAAGAATCAAACAAAAAGAACTCTTTGAGATAACCAAGAGCTGGTTTTATTTGCCTACTTCAAAAGGTTGTTTAGTGAGTTCTTAAGTAACTATAAATATTTATACAGGTGTGCCCAATTCAAGGGCACTTGCTATAATGCCAGAAAATTAAAATAATAAGATAAGGATAATTATTTATATTACAAAAATATTAATGATATCACAAGATGAGACAAGCATTGTAAAATTCCACTAGATACATAGAAACCTTCTCTGTGCATTTTTTTTTTTGGTTGAGATGGAGTTTCGCTATTGTTGCCCAGGCTGGAATGCAATGGCGCCATCTCGGCTCATCACAACCTCCACCTCCTGGGTTCAAGCGATTCTCCTGCCTCAGCCTCCTGAGTAGCTGGGATTACAGGCATGCACCACCATGCCTGGCTAATTTTGTATTTTTAGTAGGGACAGGGTTTCTCCATGTTGGTCAGGCTGGTCTCAAACTCCTGACCTCAGGTGATCCGCCTGCCTTGGCTTCCCAAAGTGCTGGGATTACAAGGGTGAGCCACTGTGCCCGGCCTCAGTGCATTTTAATTACGGTTCAGTTTCTAAAAATTCTGTTTGCAAACCACCTTTCAGGGGAGCATATCTAATGTGTCCAGCAAGATAAGATTAAACCATATAAAGTCATTGTAAAACTTGGACTAGCTGGATTTGATACATATACTTAAACCATAACTGATGAAAATCATATCTTGTTACTTCAGTTGTCCTCAAAGGACCATGGAGTAGAAGTTGAAACATATAATCATCTTCATCATTGTCATTATTACCATCATCTCATTTTTTTAGATTTCAGCATAATTTTATATATAACCATGCATCATACATTCTGAGAAATGCATTGTTAGGCCATTTCATCATTGTGTGAATATCAGAATGTGTACTTTCACAAACCTAGATGGTGTAGCCTACTGCACACCTAGGCTATGTGGCATAGTCTATTGCTTCTAAGCTACGAAGCCAGACAGCATGTTACTGTATTGAATACTGTAGGCAAGTGTAACACAATGATATTTGTGTATCTAAACATATCTAAATGTAGAAAGGTAGAGTAAAAATATGGTATAAAGATAAAAAATGGGACACTTGTATAGGGAACTTATCATGAATGGAGTCTGCAGGATTGGAAGCTGCTCTGGATGAGTCAGTGAGTCAGTGTTGAGCGAATATGCAGGCCTAGTACATTAGTGTACACTACTGTAGACTTTAAAAACACTGTACACTTAAGCTACACCAAATTTGTAAAAAATATTTTGTCTTTCTCCAATAATAGGTTAACCTTAGCTTACTATAACTTTTTAACTTTATAAACTTTTTAATTAGGCCGGGTGTGGTGGGTCATGCCTGTAATCCCAGCACTTTGGGGGGCCAAGGCAGGTAAATCACTTGAGGTCAGGAGTTTGAGACCAACCTGGCCAACATGGTGAATCCCCATCTCTACTGAAAATACAAAATTTAGCTGGGCGTGGTGGCACATGCCTGTAATCCCAGTTACTTGGGAGACTGAGGCAGGAGAATTGCTTGAAACTGGGGAGGCAGAGGTTGCAGTGAACTGGGATCACCACACCACTGCACTCCAGTCTGGGAGGCAAGAACGAAATGCCATCTCAAAAAAAAAAAAAAAAAAACCCACAAAAATTTTAAATTAAAAAAGCCTTTTTGACTCTTTTTGTAATAATACTTAGCTTAAAACACATTGTATAACTATACAAAAATATTCTCATTATTTATAAGCTTATTTTATAAACTTTTTTCCATTTTTAAAACTTTAAATTTTTTTTTTCCTTTTCAAAGTTTTTTGTTAAAAACTAAGATGCTCACGCCTGTAATCCCAACACTTTGGGCGGCTGAGGCGGGCGAATCATTTGAGGTCAGGGGTTCGAGACCAGCATGGCCAACATTGTGAAATCCTGTCTCTACTAAAAATTCAAAAAATTAGCTGGGCATGGTGGCGAGTGCCTGTAATTCCAGCTGCTAGGAAGCTGAGGCAAGAGAATTGCTTGAACCTGGGAGGCAGAGGTTGCAATGAGCCGAGATTGCGCAACTGCACTCCAGCCTGGGCGACTGAGACTCCATCTCAAACAAACAAACAAACAAACAAAACTAAGATACAGACACATTAGCCTCAGCCTACACAGGCACAGGATTATCAGTATCACTGTATCTATTTATACATCCTGTCCCATTGGAAGGTCCTTCAGGGGCAATAACATGCATGGAGCAGTCATCTCCTGTAATAACAATGCTGTTTACTGGGATACCTTCTGAACGACCTGCCTGAGACTGTTTTACAGTTAAACTTCTTTTTACTTTTTTTTTTTTATTAAGTAGGAACACACCTCAAAATAATGATAAAAAGTATAGTACAGTAAATATATAAACCAGTAACATAGTTGTTTATTATCATTAACAAGTATTATGTACTATACATAATTGTATGTGCTATGCTTTTTTACAACTGGCAGCACAGGTTTGTTTACACCAGCCTCATCACAAACACATGAGGGATACATTGTGCTACAACAACATTGCAATAGCGATGATGTCACTAGGCTGTAGGAATTTTTCAGCTCCATTATAATCTGGGACCACCGTCATATATGTGGTTTGTGGGTGATCAAAATATTGTCAATGTGCTGCATGGCTGTCTATTATCTTATTTTATCCTGGTAAGTCTGTTATTATCATCACTTTTATGAGAGAACTAAGGTATGAAACAAATAAATGGCTTTTCCAAGGTCACACACAGAGCAATGTGTAGAATTTGCCTCTCTTAATCATTGATTTGCTGTTCTTATATCACCACCTATAAAGTGGAACTGGATTCTCAGCATTAATAAAACTAATAAAATGTTGATATTGTGTAGAGCTTTATATTTTACAAATTCTTTGACATAGATTATCTGATTTCAGTCTGAGAACATGACTATGAGATAAAACTATGAGGTGACACTGAATTGAGTCTTTATCAAACAGCTTCTCATGTGTTATCATATTGTGGCAGGCAGTATCTCAGGCAGCTCTCAGTGATTTGGTTCCTCTAGGTATTCCTCCCACTGTGTAATCCCTTCCCCTTGAATTAGGCTGGAACTAGTGTCTTGTCTCTAATGAGGAACACAGCAGAAGTCATGGGATATCACTTCTGATATCAGGTTACAGAAAGACCGTGGCTTCCATTTTGCCGTCTTTCAATCTTGGCCTTGCTCCAAGGAGAGTAAGCTGCAACATCTGCAAGAAGCACTCTGTTTTGCTAGTAGCCCTATAGAGAGGTCCATGTGGTAGCAAAAGAATGTCTGCAGCCAGCAGCCAGCAGCCAGCTGGGACCTGAGGCTTGTCAACAGCCACATGAGTGAGCTTGAAAGCATATCTTTCCCCAGTTGAGCCTTGAGATGTCTGCAGTCTCGGTTGAAACTTGGCAGCTTGTGAGTGAAAGACCTGAACCAGAGGACCTAGCTAAGCCATATCCAGATTCCCAACCCATAGAACTATGATGATAGAGATAATAAAAATCTGTTGCTTTACGCCATTAGGTTTGGGGGTAATTTATTATTTAGCAATAGATAATGAATACACATATTTAATCCTCATAATAGCCCTATGACATAGTACTGTTATGTGAGCCCTAACAGATGAGGAAACTGAGGTGTAGAGATGTGAAAGCAGTTAATGGATGGCAGAGCTGGGATATGAACCTGGCTTTCTGGACTCTGGAGCTTGGGCTTGAGCCCCATGCTGTGTTACCCCCTAGGAGTATAACACAGGGTGCAGTTTGACATCACAGGTGACAATGAATCACAATACATACTTTGTTTTGAGAAACTTCCGTGAAAGGAGGCTGAGGTAGACAGGGCATGTATTATTGTCCCCATTGTAATGATGACAGACCATGCAGCTCATACAGCCAAGAGAATGGGGTATTAACCCGGGCCTTCTGACCCCAGGTCCGTAGAGTTGAGCCTGTGTTTCACTGCCACGCCAGCACCGTGGCACTCACTGTACATTTAGCAAGCTCTGAGGAAGCTGGCGAGAGGTTAGCTGATATCCACAGGGCAGGTCAATTTGTTCTCTGGAGAGCATTCCATGAGATGCAAATATCTTCACACAGGCCTGGGTTAATACCCCATCCTCTTGGCTGTGTGTAGACCCTCTAACCCTTAGATTCAGACTTATTTTACTAAACAGGCAAAACATAGCTACAAATTTCATGTATTTTAATATAACAGGAATATGTGGTAATGATAATAATATGTAATCATTGTTAATTAAATGCATGCTAATGGTACGTAAGTCTGAGAAAGAGCACTCAGTACACTTAACACAATGTGAGAGATTATCTCAAAGCCAGTGGGACCTGGCTGGACATCTTTTGTGCTGGAGAAATTACTCCATCTGCATCACAAGAGCATTGCCTCTGTCACCACGCTGAAACTAATCAAGTCTTGTGAGCTTTGAGAGTTTTGCCTCCTCTAAAGTCATTTTTCATCCCTTCTTGGTAAGATGCTTCATTTATATGTTTAAGTCACCAAACCCTGGGGTCAGTACAGTCTGGTTCTCCAATGGCTAGGACATAAAGTAAAACCTCGGGTAGTCTTAGAAACAGGCTTACTGTATTGCAGAGAGGGTGAGGAGATTACCTTGTTTTACCAGTTTACGATCTGTGAAATAAAATATGCTTGCCAATATGAATGTATCTTGTAAATGATTTATTTGCTAATTATGAATTAAGTTACATATTTAATGCTTGATTTTTAGAGCATCTGCATAAGGAACTGAATTAGGCTCAGAAGGAAAGAATAAGAAAGTTAAAACAGCTCAAATGAAAGCATAATAAAAGAGGAAATCATGCTTCTTTCCTTGAATGTTACATTGTGATGAACTATATGGTAGGATAGTGTTTATGGATTACTCTATATCAAATTCTTGTGTTAGGTGACAAATACTTCCCTGACTAGGGCAGAGTTCAGCATTAAAATTAGCACTATGTAATAAAGTTTAAAATGTAAGGTACTTGAGTAAGTATACAATTCTTGTCTACTTACAGGAAATAATTAATTACAATGACAAACGACACTGTCAGAAATCATGTAGGATAAATAATATTGAATCCAGAGGGATGAGTTTGGAATGTGGAGTCCTTTTCTGTAGGTTCTTCTTCCTCTATCTTCCTCAGATGAGGTGGGCTTTCCTTTCCCATTTTTCTTGGACGCTAACAGCATCTTATATACCTCTCGGGTATGTTTTCTACCCAACAGTGTACAAGCATAATATAAATCCCTATGATTATGTTGTTGCTAACCAGGCAAGCGGTTGTAGCTAGCCACCTTATTGAGTTCTCTCATTCTTTCTAATGGCATTTTTATTTATCCCCTTGAGTTTTCCTAGTAGCTAATTATGTAATCTGTAATTAAAGCTTTTCCCTGACCAATATTTATAAATACTTCTTCCTTCCTTCCTTCCTTCCTTCCTTCCTTCCTTCCTTCCTTCCTTCCTTCCTCCCTCCCTCCCTCCCTCCCTCCTTCCCTCCCTCCCTCCCTCCCTCCTTCCTCCCTACATATTGGTTATACATTTAGATAAGTGTCAAATAATGATGGGCATAGCAGGCAGCCCTCTTGTATCTCTATGGTGTTTTACTAATAGCATGTTGACAATTGTTTGAGAAGGACATCCTCATTGTGAAAAATTGTTTCTTTCTATTCCTAGTTTTCTAAGAATTTTAAAGAAACTATGGATATATGTTGAACTTTATAAACTTTTGGTAAATTTTCAGCTGACCCTTGGCTCATCGATGTGATATTCTTACTCATTTTTAAAGACAATTTGAGTTCCCCATAAAGAAAATTCTGGTAATAAAATATTTGCAACATATTTTCCTGCTTAAAGATGACTTGTCTATAATCAGGGCTAGCTCTTTGAGAGTAAGTTCTGTTATGTGGTTTTTGTTTATGTGGTTGTAATAGACACATTTTTTTTTTTTTTGTACATCATGCAGAACCCTGTAGATCGACGCTACCCAAAGTGTGGTCTACAGATTAGCAGCATCAGCATCACCTGGAAGGTTGTTAAAAATGCACATTCTTGGCTTTACCCCACACTACTGACTAGAAGCTTTACAGGTGGGGGCCAGGAGTCTGAGGTTTAACATGCTTTCCAGGTGATTCTTCTGCACACTAAGGTTTGAGAAGCATCATTATAGAACATACAGAATTCATGTGACTCTCTGGGTGCAGAGCAACTGCACATGGAACTCCAAAGTGACAGACAGGGACTGGTCTCTTTTCCTGCATGCATAAAGAAATAATGTATCAGTGGATTCAGAGTTTGGGGATTCATGGTTGGAGAAGATAGCACTCAAGGGCATGCGCTAGGTCTTGAGGCTGTACCTGATCTGAGGCAAAGTTTAGGAATTAAAAGAGAACAAATCTTGTCGACAGGGTTCGCTGCAGTGAAACTCAGCCTGTACTTATCTGTCTTTATTTTCTATAAGGCCAGCACCACACACTTCACCTAGATTAAGGCCAGAATTATTTATACAACTCATCTCATGGGAATAATAATGAAGATATTAATTGTAATAACACCTATTATTTCTTCCCAGCCTATGCAGCATCACTCTTTCTTTACTCCTTCCAACTGGTATTGAAGGCAGGGGTTGCTATTTCCATTTTAGAGATGTGACAACTGAGGTGCAGACTGGGCAAATAATTTATTTTGGGTCATGATAAGAACAAAGTGAGGGAGAGCATTAAATTACAAATAAGAGAAGTGAACTGGAGAACTGGAATAAGGATGTAACAGAAAATTAACACAACAAAGGTCAAATAGCCAATGGCATGCTTTAACAACCCCATGTTTCTTTAATAACGATGTTTTTGCAGATACCAAAACTGTTTCCTAAAGGAGGTCAAAGTAAAGGAGAAAGTCAATCATATCCAGGAATAGAGCTGAGATGGAGGCAGAAAACAGACCGTAATTCTGCCCTTTCTAGGTCATAAAAATTTTGTGGAGTGGCTCTTGGTAGGAATTCACTGAATACAGGTGTGTGAAAGCCAGGGGCAGCAGTCCCAGCATCGAAAGCAAAGACAGAATGAATCATGAAATCAGAGGCATAAGGGCTGCTGTGTCTGATGTGAGAGAAGGAATCTTCCCTGGCAGAGTCTGCTCTGCCTGGGAAAGGTTCTTCAGTTAGCCCCTTTTTGAAAAGTGCACAGCATAAAATTTGTTTGCAGGATACTATCACTGAGTTGAACAGGCAGAGATAGTAAAGGGAGGTTTTTCATGAGCAGTTTTTTGTTGTATTTCAGCTGTCATGCAGGTCCAATCATGAAAAAGCTATAGTGAAGTTTATTTCAAGCATTAAATACGATACCATCACGCACACACATGCACACACACAACCCCGGCAAAACGCAGTTTCTTTAGGATCATCTATAAAGTTCCCACTGAAGAAAGTTATCAGTATACCTTTTCTACCCTCTTAAGAGAAGTTGTTCATCAAGGGGTCATATATGTTCATCAAGATTTCTGCCTCTCATTGTAGCCCCAGCTGTTGGTCTTGCTGTCAGAACAGTCTTCGACTGTCAGCCCCTTCAGGAATGTCCTCAGCTGGAGAAAGCTGCCTCCCCCAAGAGCATGCCTTTCCGGGAGAAGACCACACTCAGTGACTATGGGAGAAAGGAAGACCTATTTTGGCTCATCTTGGGAAAACTCTCATGGATCTTTTTAGCTCAGAGTTGCTCACCATAGAGTCAGCTATGAATGTTGTTGGGCCCATTTTGTAGCACAACCCAATCCTGCGTCCTTCTTTTATTCCTTCAGCGTGGTTCCCAAAGGCATTTCCTAATAAACATCCTGCATACTAAACCCCATCTCAGAACCTTTTTCTTGGAGAACCCAACCTGACATATGCCCCCAAAGACATTGCCTAATCACTTTTTTTTTTTTTTTTTTTGAGATGAAGTCTCACTCTGCTGCCTAGGCTGTGCCTAATTACTTCTAACGATGTAAAGAACACACCGTATGGACAATCTACTTGTATTTTCAGATATAGTTAGAAAGTTCTGCCACGAAGGGTTGGAACCGACTCTCTGAACATTTTGTTAAATGGATGTGTCCTCTTGAACCAGCCAGCCAAAGACTACCCTCCACAAATTCCACTTCCTTTATATCCATTCATTTCTCCTGAATTCTATCTTGTAGTCTAAAAGGTAAAACAAAGTTTTAACTGATCAACATCTCCTTCGTTTTTGTAATTGTGCTGCTAAAGGGAGACAAAATTGAGGGGAAAAGCAAATGATTCATAGCTCACCCGTTCGGGAAATATGAAGTAGTCATATTCCTTTTTAGGTGGCTACCCATTACCATTTGCAGGTGGGGATGGGGGCTGTTGTAGGAGGAAGGGGCATAGTGAGAACTATGTGAGAAAAGACATAGTGAGAAAATAATCTGTGCAGAAGCACAGGTTTGGAGTCACCTTGGGCAATCCTTTTAGCCTTTCTGAGATTCAGTACATACGTTCTTTTTCACTCTCCTGTGTTCTCAGTCCTGGCGAAAGGAAACATTATCTACAGGTTTAGAAATTTAGGAGTTGTTCTGCATTCTATTCTTCCCTTCACTCCTCACATCCATTGAATCTCAACACATTATCATTTCCTTCTTCTCCTATAGCTGAAATCATCTGGTTTCCGTTTCTCTCTCTCCATGTCTACGGTTACTGTCTCAGTTCGGGCTCTCATTGTAGCCTTTGCCTCTACCAGGCCCACTTCCTTCCACTCCATGTTACAGCCAGAGTGAACTCTCCCTAACACCAAACTAATTGTCTTAGCTAATAGCTTGAGATACTATAATGTGTTATTCATTATAGCAAAAACCTAGAAACAACCCAAAGGTGCATCAGTGGTGGAATGTGTAATTAAATTGTGACATATTTATATAATATAACATTATATAACAACAAAAAATAAACAAGCCTCTGGTATTACCATCCACATGAATGAATCTCATGAATACAACATTGAATCAAATGACAAGAGAGCATTCCATATGATTTACATGTATATGAGAGTTACAATGATTTGTGATCTTGGAAGTCAGGTAGGTTCCGTTTAAGGAGGAGGATGAAGTCATGACTGGGTGGGAATAGGAAAGGAATTTGTATGGTGGTGATGTTCTATTTCTTATCTTGGCAGTGGGTAGTTACGTAGGTATGCCTACTTTGAGAAAAGTCACCGAGTTTAACACGATGTGTACACTTTTCTATATGTGTATTATTCTTCGCAAATACCTTTAAAAATTCTACAATGGGCCATGTGCAGTGGCTCATGCTCATAATCCCAATACTTTGGGAGTCCGAGGCAGGAGGATTGTTTGAGCCCAGGAGTTTGAGACCAGCCTCAGCAACATAAGGAGACTCCATCTCTACCAAAAAAAAAAAAAAAAAAAAAAAAAAAAAAAAAAAAAAAAATTAGCCAGGCATGGTGGCCTGTGCCTGTAGTCCTAGCTACTTGGAAGACAGGTGGGAGGATCCTTTGAGCCTGCCGGCTTGAGGATGCAGTGCGCCGTGATTGTGCCACTGCACTCCAGCCTGGGCAACACAGAGAGACTCTGTCTCAAATAAAACAAAACACCAACATTGTTAAATGATTCCTCTGAAGGTAAAGAGGAATTTGATAGGCTCCTCTCCATGACTCACACACACTTCTCAAACTTTCTCTCTTGTTTTTCCCCCATGTGTGTTCACTGCCACTCTGAGTTTTTTGCACTTCTGTAAAAGCACAGCAGGCTAGGTAGATGGAGGATATATATAATTTTTAAATAAATGATTGAATGGTGAGGCCAATAATACTTACATTGAAGTGCTTTTGTAAGCATTAAACAAAACAACATACGTGCAGCTCCTAGCATAGTTCCTGAAACATAGCCGACACTCAGCATATGTTACCTCCTTCTTCCTTTTCGCTTCCCTACAAGTGCAGGTGAATGAACTCATGACTCTGAACACTATTAGGATATTGTAGCTAAAGTCACTTTTTGGGAGGTATTCTCTGTCAATCTCACTATCTATTTGGTGTTTACTTCAAAAAGACACTCTGGCTTGTCTTCAATTCCCAAGAATGTGAATCTTGACACAAATTTAACTTTCTTGGGTAGGCTATCCTAAAAAAACCTATACTTTAATGTTTGTGTCAGATCCTTCCCAAATCTCTTGGAAATATCACCACATGCTCATTATCTGATAAAGCAATAAAGAACAGCTGCATCTGAGGAAAGATATTTCATGGGGTCTGGTTTTACTTTATTTGGGCACTTTAGGTAGATGGGGTCATTAGGAGGATCTGAGAGTTTTAGAATAGCTAACTGCTGCTGCTGGTCGCTAATTCTCAAGATATTTTCTTCTTGCTATAAAATGCTTTCCTTCTCACACCAGATTTCATAAAGACCTTCCATCTGGTCTGCACTGATAACTAGAAATCCAGAGATGTTCATTCCTCTTACAACTTGTAGTTAAAAATGATCCAGATGCAGGATTAGGTTTTACAGCCTCTTCTAAAGGATTTTGTCTTCCTAATCCTACAGCTGCATGTGGTGAGAATTGATCAACATGAGGGAGTGCTAACAATAAACCTATTAAAGTGTCCAGTTGGCTATGTGTACTTTTCATTTGACGTGTTTTAGGGCAATACAACAACGGGACAAAAACACTGACATCTATTTGGGTAAGGACTGCAGTAAACCACAGTGCAGTAATCCACAGTGGATGAGACAAAATAAGAGAACTAAAAAAGAAAGACAAAATTACAGTCAATCTGTATTAGAAAGAGGGTTCTCAAGAATTTTATCAATTTGTTGTGATCCAGGAACATGATAATTGATTGAATGATCTCTATGAATTCTGGTTCTCAGTTTCTTAATCCACAAAATGTGAGAATGAATAAAAAGTAGCTGGGATTTTGATGAAAGTCCTTTCCTCGCCAGGAAGATGAACTTTGATAAGTTGACTGACTTAAGCCCCAAATTTAGGGGCCACAATACTGGTTTTAGAAAATGATTCGGGGAGGAAAAAACAAGAGAGAAATAAGTCATTCTAAAGTGCTGCTGCCCCATTTCTCTTCCCTGTTCATCTATCCCCTCGTCACTTATGATGGCACACTCATCTTCAATGTTTTCCTGGGGTTTATGTTCATATAATTTCACACATAATAAAAATCTGGTAGGTGGAGAAGAAAGGAACATAAAGCATGAGATGCTGAACTCACCTCTGCCTTGAGATGGCCTTGATAATTTATGACATAAAAAATAAGTTCCTATTTGGTAGAAAGTCAGCCTTTGATCAGTCTCAAGCTTATTTTTTTTGTGTAAATAAGCTTGTAAAAATAGAGGGAATGCTTTCCCACATTGGAGTATTAGATTTGATCTTTCACTTTTAAAGAGTAGTGTAGAAATAGAATTCCAAGGTGGGCAATAAAACAAACATGAAAAAAAAAAAATGACCTGTGTGTAAAAGTGAGATGTAGGGAATTAGACACTTGAGTAATGAGAAGATGACAGAAAAGTTCAGGGCCTGAGGCTTTCTGCAAAGAGATCCACTTTCTTTTTCTCTCTTTTCTTTTCTTTTTTTTTTTTTTTTTTGAGACATAGTCTTGCTCTGTCACCTAGGCTGGAGTGCAGTGGCATGAACTTGGCTCACTGCAACTTTGGTTTTCTGGGCTCAAGCAATCCTCTCACTTCAGCCTCCCAAGTAGCTGGGACTACAGGTGCACACCACTATACTTGGCTCATTTTAAAATGTGTTGTAGAGACGAGAGCTCATTGTAGTGCCCAGGCTGGTCTTGAACTCATGGGCTCATGTGATCCTCCCGCCTTGGCCTCTCAAAGTGTTGGAATTACAGGTGTGAGCCATCATGCCTGGCTGAGATCTACTTTTCATTTGAAGCCTTGGTATCTTGGTGGTGGTGGGGTAGCAATATTGAGCCCACCTGGGGAATGGGCGGTGCTTGAGCCAGGTGGGAACAATGTGCTGCCAATGATATATCTTACTTCCCTCTTCAATAATAACCCAACAGGAAATGGAAATGCACTGCAGTGTTACCTGAACTAGAGACGTATCCTAGATTTTGTCTCTTCTTTGGTACCACTTCTGAGAAATTCTGACTTTGTTATCTTCCTCAAAAGAATGGAAACTTATTTATATGATTGCTTCTGACCAGGCATCAATAACAAGAAATGGAGAGCAAATACTTTGTATAGACACCAGAATGGCTAACAAAGGTGACATCATGCTGAGTTGCAAGGAAGGCACCATTCCCTTGGGCAAATGTTGAGAGACATGAGCCATCCTCTCTATGCACTTGATCTGGGACTATGCCTTGAATGAAGTCATTACGGCAGAAGAGGAAAGAATGAAAACTTGAGCTTACTATGTTTGTGATGTTGATTTCTGTGGAATTTAAAATTTGTTAGCTTGTGGATACACATTGTTAATTTGAATACTCTTCATTATAAAAATAATCTGCTAAGTTTTCATCCCTGGAAATTGTTATGAAAGCAAAAACAGTCACCTAAGGGAATATTTGAACATCCATATACCTAATGACCAGAGTCATGGCTACACTTTAAAAGGCTCCTTTCTAGTTGTCATTAGAAATCTCAGTTGAGATCTATAGCAATCCTTGGAGCTTCTGCAGCCCATATCAGGTGATGATGACACATTAGTTAAGTTCTATCAACAATGGTGAATCAGGATTTGATTGAGTTTCTCTGTATAGCTCTCATAGTGATGAAATACCTGGGCAGAAGTACTTCTCCCACCTCTATGCAGCAAAATAGTTAGTGGTGAGGTGCTATGCAATTTTAGAAATAAGCAACATACTCTGTTTTAAATATGATACAGAAACTGATCTGAGTCCCACCTGGGAGGTGAGCTTCATCATCACAACTCCGTGGGCTGGAGGCTAAAGCTCTGAAGGGAGAAAAAACCGAGGTAGGCATATTTTGTGCTTTTGTTAAATGGGCCTCAAATGCCTCCAGTCATTTATTTGTTGAAGACAGGGTCGTCTTATTTAATTCAGCAGGAAAACAACTGTACCAGAAAGAGAAAAGCTGTCTCAATCTTCTCTGTATTTCAAAGGTATTTCACATATGCTCCTCATAAAGGAGACTGCACAGGGAATCAGACCCCGGTGCCTGCTTTGCCTCTCTTGCACAGGGTTAAGTAAGGGAAGCCCCTGACTCACAAGTGCATCCTGGCTGTTTAAGGTTATGCATATTGTGTCTGAATGTATAATCATGGTAAATATATATTCTGGAGCAATGTTAAATTCAGCTTAGGACGATGTACTGCTTAGAGTTTTGAGGGAAAACATAAGAATGATGAAATAAGCCTAAATTATTTTTGAAAAAACACTGCTCTCCTAACCCATTTGACGATCTGTTACTTCCTTCTGGGCTGCTCCCTTCCCAAGAGATTTGGTACAGGAGGCAAGGAAGGACAATAAGAGAGGTTAGGAAGAAGCACCTTGGGATGCTGACACCCTCTGCCTTATCCTTCTAACTCAAGGACAAGCAGCGTTGGGTTGAATACAAGGTCCTTTCTTCCAAAACTGGGCACAGGCAGAAACATACATATAGATGCAAAACCACTATGATCCTGTGATAGGAGCTGGAATCACTTCCCTTTAGACTCAATTTCCTTTCATTTTCATTAGGTAGGGGGTCAGCCTCTCACCTTGCAGTATTGGGTGGAGATGGCTTAAGATCAAACTTCTCATCTTAACTCTTACTTCCAAGATTTATTTTGTATTAAAAAAAAAAAAAAAAATGAGCCTGTCCCGTTACCTCCTCACCTGGGTATTTTATCAGGACTGAGCACATAGTTATTTTCTGAGGGCTGGAGCAACCATGCAGTCCTTTCTAATCAAAGATTGTTTAATCAGCTGGCTTTGAAATCGCACCGTCCTCCCAGGGTCCCTGGAGCACGCCACCTCCCTGTGATTTCTACTCAAGTTTTCCCTGGCACCCCCCAGCACCTGTTCCATACCTATTTAATCTTTAAACTGCCTCTAATCCTTTTGCAAGGAAGCGGGATGAAATGCTCAAACCACAGTTACACACGATGTTGATTCTCAGGTTCACACGTTTGAGGAATTGTTTGAACAAGAAATGCGCTCTGTACTATAATCCAGGGGGCAGGCACGGTGCCTGGGCGACCCTCATGGTCTCCCTCCTACACCCCGCATCCCAACTCCCGCCGCCTTTGCGCCTCAAAGCTGGGAAACATTCCCAAGCCAGATCTAGAATACCTGGAGTGGGTGCGGGTAAGAAGAGAAGCCAAGGTCGTCGCGGAAGGTGTGCGCCCCTCACCTTGTGGATGGTGCGTGCCGCCGTGCCGCACTGGGCAAACTGGGGCGTCCCGCTGGCTCCAGAAGTCTCACTCGGAACCCGCTCCTTTTTCTCCTGAGCTGGATCAAAGCACTGCTTTTCTCAACATTCGATTCAGGAATACGTTGAACCCAGGGCGTTCTCCCCGCCAGCGTCCTTGCCCGCGCCAGTGCCCGCCGGGGTGCGGCGAGACAGAACCTGGGAGCGCGGCGCGCCAGGCAGCCCGAGGCACCGCGGGTGGCAGGCGCTGCGCTTCGCCGAGTCTGGGCGCCTGGACTGGAAGAGGAGGCGAGAGAGAGAGAGAGCGGGGAAGAAAGAGGAGGAGGAGGAGGAGCAGAAGCAGGGGCAGGGGCAGTCTGCTAAATCATCTACGCAGGTCGCAGCCTCCCAGGACACCGTGAACAGAGAGGGGGGTGGTGGGGGTGGGATGAAAAGATGAGCCCGGGTGTGAGGCAGGTGGTGTTGTGAACTGGAGGTCGCAGCTCCGAGGTGCTCCAGGTCTTGCTTAGGTTGTAAAAGAGATATTATGGAGCTGATGGCGCCTTAGGGCTCCCGGTTGCAAACACTAGAGGGCAGGGCTGTCCGTGTTATAAACCGGGCCTGCGGGGTTGGCGGTGTGTGCAAGGGACTCACCTCCTGAGCCTCTTGCGGGCCACAGCCCTGGCGGAGAAGGGGAAAATAGATACAACAAGGGGGCAGACCCTACTCCCCTCTTCTGCAGAAAACCTGGGTTGAGGAGGGAGAGGAACAGCGGTTAACCGGTTTGCACGCCTTCTCTGCGCGGCTCCAACAGGCAAACCCTCTGGAGGTGCATTTCTTAGCTTTCCTCCAGGGAAGATTACAGTCAACATCCACAGGACGCCTCAAGGAGAGAGATTACAAGGAAGGGGTGAGGGAGAAGTGGACGAAAATTGGGGTGGGTCAAAGTGGAAGCGGGAAAGAGAGATGGGGAAAGCAGTGAAGAAAAGGAGACGGAGGGTAGAGTCGTTGGGGCTGAAAGACTTGCTGAAGCAGCCTTGCCATTTTTTTTTTTTTCAGGGAAGTCTACCTGGGCGCCATCTCAGGTTGGCAGAGGGCTTTGTGCTCTTCTTAGGGTGCCAGGGGCTGTTCTTTTTGATGTGCTGCTGCGGCAAGGTCAGAAAAGTTAAGCTGGAAGGGACTTTACAGAATCCTGGCAATGCTAAAAGAAGCTTCGTTAGGGCTGGTTGGTTATTCTCTGTGGAGAACTTGGGTGACCCAACTTTGAAGCTTAACATGGATTGAGTCCCTGCCATTGTAAAAAAAAGAAAATCAGATTGTTCAGACTAGCCATAAAATGAACTAGACAATCGTATGGAGACAGTATGATCTGTAGACAACCGGATACACACATCTTAGAGTTGAAAGGACCTTGGAAATCATGTAGGCAACTTGGGTAGCTTCCCTAAACACCTGCCTCACACTTTTCTTCCTGGTTTGCAGCCTTATGGCTGATCTGAAAAGCACTTTAAGTTATTTATTTATTTTTTGAAGTTTGGCAATTCTAAACCAAATGAAACCCTTCTTAAGTTCAAAAAGCAATCCTGTGTGCCCTTCCTCCTGCCTTCTGGAGTGCCTCTCAAGGCCAGCAGGGGCTGACTGATGGATGTCAGGGGAATTTCACTGAACAAGAGAAAGGAAGGTTGGTAAACTATAGTCTTGAATTATGATTTGCTTCTGTTAATCCCATTAAACTGAGAATAGGCTTAAGTAGACTGAAGTCTAACAGGAGGATGAAGTGGAAATATGTTTTCCTACTAAAGATGACACAGCTTGAAGTTTGTTTGATGATAAAGGTATTATGTAAAAATAAACAGAACAAGAATCATTCCTCATTTAAAAAAAGAATCTTATAGGACTGAAGTTTTTTTAGATATTCCAAGAGAGTAAGTAAGGACATTGTCCTACTCTGGCAAATTTGGAGTTCCTCCAAAATATAAAGGAAATATGAGTTTGTTAAATTTCTTTTTAAAAAATTGATTTACCTATTTTTTGGTTATTACAATATAAAGAACTATGGAAACAAATATTATACACTTGGAAACGATCGTGAGCATACCTCAGAATACCCGCTTTTTGGCAGATGTTCAGCTTTATGAAGTGTCTGATTATTTTCAAGCTATTAATTAACTTCTGGCATATATTTCAGCAGTTTTAATAAAATCAATGCTCTCTTAGTCAAGAGCTGATAATTCAATTTGTATTACCCATTTGAATTTCCAGTGGGCTCTATGAGTGCTTTGAGATTGTAGGTATACATCCCCATTTCATAATAGAGAATTCCTTGTCACTTAAAAAACTATAAGGATTGCATGGAGCCCTGGACATCTGGCATACAAAATTCATCAACTTGCAGCGGGAACTAAAAAGTCATTATGAAGAAATTATCAAATCCACTCATTCATTAATTCAAAAAATGTTGATAAATATCTACCGTGTTTGAGGCACAAGGCAACTTCTAGGACTAAAATAACAAAGAAACAGTTAATTCTCTCAGTGGGAAGACTGAGTCCCAAACTAGTAAATCCATTCCAGAGTAACAGTTTGGAGAAGGGGGAAGTACAGGATATTATGGGAGCACAAAGGAGGGCAATCTAATCCAGGTTTTAGGACCAGGGAGTAATTGCTGGAAGTGGTGCTGGCAGTGGTGGTGTGTATAGGTGGTGGGGTGGTTGATAGTGGTTGGGAGAGGGAAAAATAATGAACAATGGATTCCCTCTATCTCCTAGACAATCCTAATTACATTTGTTAACTTTTCACTTGGATGCTGGAACTTCACATTAATGGTTGAGGAAGCAAGCATGCACATGGTACATTTTTCTGCTAGAAGTAAGACTACAAGTTTTGTGAGGCAGGAACTGTGTATAACTTGTTCATCACATGATTACAGAGAAGAATCAAGATTCTGGTTGACATTGTCTGTCATTTCCTACCTCTACCATGGAAATGGGAATGAAACATGAAGGGAAGGTGCTATGGTGGTGAGGGAGCTCACACCATCCTAGGTGCTCTCCATACACTATTCTGCTAAACAATTTCAACAACCCTGTGACATGGTTCTCTCATTTTACTGTTGGTTTCAGAGACTGAGCTTCAAACTGCATTTTATGTCTGTGGTGTGACAAAGGCCAGAGGGAGAGAATGAAATGTTTATAGGTAGGTTTTAACATTTGTCAGCTTTCAGGAAGTTATGCTAAGGTAACCAAGCATAACCCTCAAATCTCAGTGGCTTGCTGTGGTAGAAGTTAGTGGCTTGCTAATAAAGGCATTAGCCGTGGATTGTCTGCAGCTCCATTTTGGGATCCAGACTGAAGAAGCCAGGCCATTTTTATGGTAGAGGGAAGAGTAATGGGGGAACATCACAGTGGTTCTTAAAGCTTCAGCTGAATTATGAGATAAATCACTTATGCTCACATTCCATTGGCTAACCCAAATCATATGGCTAAGACTGATGTCAAGTGAATAAAAAGCAGGCTTCCTCCACTGGGAAGGATTCCAGGGAGGGCTTCTGTAGAGATGGGCCTGAGAGTCACAATATTTTGTGAATAAATTATTAAATTGACAGCAATCTCCAGCAATGCTTTTGAATGAAGGCATTTTCACTATAAAATGTTTTATTTGCTGATACTATTGGCTAACTGTGTTCACCAACCTCATGATACAGGGAGCAAAATAATGTATTTAGGTTGATTAGCTTAATCAACTAGAATATAGCGTAATTGATTAGAATACAGCGTAATTGATTAGAACACATCATCTAGATCTAAACTGTTCAGGGAAGAGTTGGCAAGGTGGCCTCCGCTGAGAAAAAGCTCTACTCTCTGACCAAAAACTGGCTCTTACTCCCTGTTGGCATGTGCTAATATTTGTTCCCAGGAGGAAATATTAAGGCAGACTTGGTGGAACAAACCTCAAGCTGTAGTGGTCTTGACAGTGGTTCATGATCAACACACTTTTTCATCAAAAGTAATCATGAGAAGCAGCTCACTTACTCATGAGTAGAAATAGTTGATACATTTTCAATAACGATTTCTTGAACACCTCCAACCTGAAAGTTTGAAAGAGATGTAGGACTTGGTCCCTTCTCTAAAAGAACTAAAAACCGAAGGTAGGTGAAGGCATTTACATGAATGACTACATGAAGGAGCTGAAGGAGCAGAGAAACCTCTGTGGAGGAATTGGGGCTTTGGAAAGATATGTAGAGTCTGAGTAGGCCCTGTTTGTGTAGGGCTAATTTTTCTGTCTTCCTGCCTTCCAGAGCATGCTTCTCTGTGCTCCAGGGAGCTATCACTATGTGCCATGGGTGTGCATCTGGGGACTCACCAGCCTAACCCTTTTCTCAAATGGACAGGCCAGAAGCCCTGTGTTATGACCATATGGGCTAAACAATTATGTCCCTTTGCCCTTATGTTCTTTTTTATTTTTCATTTTTATGAATTTTTCATTTTCGTGGGTGTATAGGAGGTATATATATATTTATGGAGTACATGAGATGTTTTACTACAAGCATGCAATGTGAAATAAGCAAATCATGGAGAATGGGGTATCTATCCATCCCTTCAAGCATTTATTCTTTGAGTTACAAACAATTAAATTATATTCTTTATTTTAAAATGTACAATTAAATATTATTGACTACAGTAACCCTGTTGTTCTATCAAATAGTTGGTCTTATTCACTCTTTCTATTTTTTTGTACCCAAGTCCCTGTATTATTAAATAAATAACTTACAAGTGGAAACCATGAAGGCACAAAAAACAAGCAGTGTGCAGATCAAGGTTTGGAAACTGGTGTGAAGGACAGGGTGGTTGCTTGTGAAACTGACACCTATTCATGCATAGGCATCCTTGTAATGGAGAACTTCTTTGTGTCTGCCACTCCTGAGTCCTAGTCAAAGCTGGAAGTCCTTGTTATATGTTCATAGGTGGCCTTTGGTGATTTGGGAGGTGATTCATCAATGTTAGGGCAGCTCCCTGCTTTCACCCTTCTGCTTGACAATATGTAGGCTGGTCATCAAGCATTCTGAATCTGAACTTCAGTGTTCAGATTCCAGCTCCACTACTTACAGCAGAGTGACCTTAGGCCAACTTATTGTACATTTGTCTCAGTTTCCAACATCTCTAGAATGGGGATAAGTCTTGTACGAGGGTTTCTTACATGAGACAGTGCATTAAAGTTCATGGCACAGTGACTGGCACACAGTAAGTAACGGGTGTTAGCTATTGCTATGATCTTTTCCTTTTTATTTACTGAGTAAGAAGGAGATTCATTTCTCAGATTATTTTTAATGTCTGTGCCTCTGGTTTCTGACTCTTTTCTTCCAGCCTTCATATAGAGATTCTCTAACCTAAATATTCCCTGTACACTTCTCTACTCCCCACTTTTTCTTGAATCTCTGTCTCATCTATATTATCTTTGCCTCTATTTGCCATTACCATTTAACGTCATGAAAAGAAAAAGAATTCATGGTCAGCATTTCTTCTTCCTTACCTCTCACTCATTCCTCAACAAACTGAATATAACTTCTGCCTTAGTCATGCTATCAATTTTTTCTGGGGAAAATCATCAGTGACTTTGTATAATAACTCCCAAATTCAGAGGTTGATTTTCTGTTCTTGTCCCCTTCATCAGTTTTGGAATTGCTTACCACAAGTCTTTCTTAAACTTTCTCTACCTTTGCCTTCTAGAATGCACCTCTGCTGGTATTTCTATCTCTTGTACCATTATGTTTAAATTGCCTTTCCTAACTTGTCTTTCTTTGAGTGCACTTTAGGTGTTGCTGCTTATACTTAGAACCTCTAATATCAAAAATTCAGCAGACCTAGCCAATGCTAATAATAAGTAAAAAGCAAACTTGAGTAAATGGAGGTATGTGCCTTGATAAGAAAACTGAAGCATTTTTTTTTTTTTTAGTGGAGAGAATTGGACAGAAGGTTCTAATGTTTATATGACATTATAAATGTAGTAGAAATGTAAAGAAAACTTTGAAAAAGGAATTAATTGGAGGACAATTATCTTAGGTAAGTAGTTATAATCTATTATAAGAATAAAGTAATTTTTAAAAGGGAATACTGGCTGGGCTTGGTGGCTCACGCCTGTAATCCCGGCAGTTTAGTAGGCTGAGGTAGGCAGATCACTTGAAGTTGGGAGTTTGAGAGCAGCCTGGCCAGTGTGGTGAAACCCCGTCTCTACTAAAAGAAAAAAAAAAAAAGACAAAAACGAGCCAGGTGTGGTGGTGTGCACCTGTAGGCTCAGCCACTTGGGAGGCTGAGGCATGAGAATTGCTTGAACCAGGAAGGCAGAGGTTGTGGTGAGCCGAGATCACACCACTGCACCCCAGCCTGGGCGACAGAGCGGGACTCTGTCTCAAAAAAAAATAATAAAATTACTATAAAAATACATCTAAAAAGAATAGAAAAGATAGCACAAAGAGAGGTCTTGAATATAGACAAACTTAACCTGTGATAGTAAGATAACACAAAGCAGTGAAAAGAATAATAAATTATGCGGCACTGTTCACAATAGCAAAGACTTGGAACCAACCAAAATGCCCATCGATGATAGACTGGATAAAGAAAATGTGGCACATATACACCATGGAATACTATGCAGCCATAAAAAGGGATGAGTTCATATCCTTTGCAGGGACATGGATGAAGCCGGACACCATCATTCTCAGCAAACTAACACAGGAACAGAAGACCAAACACCGCATGTTCTCACTCATAAGTGGGAGTTGAACAGTGAGAACACATGGACACAGGAAGGGGAAACATCACACACTAGGGTTTGTTGGGGGATGGGGGGTTAGGGGAGGGATAGCATTAGGAGAAATACCTAACTTAGATGACAGGTTGATGGGTGTAGCAAACCACTATGGCACGTGTATACCTATGTAACAAACCTGCACATTGTCCACATGTACCCTAGAACTTAAAGTATAATAATTAAAAAAGAAATTAACAACAACAACAGCAAAATTCAAAATCCTCACATCATATGTAAATTACAACAAAATTCCAAAGAGATGAAATAGTTAAATGTAAATAATTCAGGACAACAAAAGAGAAACATTTAGGTATATATTCTCCAATATTTTGATAAGGAAGAACTTTTAAGCACTAGACTTGGTATTTAAGGGCATTTGGATCAGTAATTCTTTCTCCTTTAGCATCCAGAATTACATAATTTTAATCATGTTCATCACAATCTCAAGGCAAAGCACACAAGAATATTTAGTTACTTTATACAAGTCTCAAGTTCTTCCTCCAAAGCTCCAGTGTAGTTTGTATTCGTTTCCCTTGTCTCTCTAGGGTGGCAAAGTAGAAAATGCTGCTTCTCTCTTTTGTTTTTTTCTTTTTGAGACGCAGTCTCGCTCTGTCGCCCAGGCTGGAATGCAGTGGCGAGATCTCGGCTCACTGCAAGCTCCGCCTCCCAGGTTCACGCCATTCTCCTACCTCAGCCTCCCGAGTAGCTGGGACTACAGGCGCCTGCCACTGTGCCCGGCTAATTTTTTGTATTTTTAGTAGAGAAGGGATTTCACCGGGGTCTCAATCTCCAGACCTCATCCGCCTGCCTGGGCCTCCCAAAGTGCTGGGACTACAGGCGTGAGCCACCGGGACCGGCCGGAAAATGCTGTTTCTCTTATGCTATCCACATCACTTCCCTTTTCTGGATTCTCATCCCGGAGATTTCTCTGATTACTTTCAGCCCTAAAATACCTATTCATTGTCACCTCTAACTTTTCCCTCCATTCATATGCTACAGTATGCTGCACTGTACTATACACTTCACTGCTCCTCAGTGTGCTTGGTATACAGGAGGTGCTCAATAAATACTTATTGAATGAGAATTTTCTGACCATATTTTAAAATCATTTTTTAAAAAATTGGCCCTTGAATAGAGTTAACAATAATATATTATATCATTTTAAATAGCTAGAAAGAGGATACTGAATATTTCCGACACAAAGAAATGATAAATGTTTGAGATGATGGATATGCTGACTACCCTGATATGACCACTATGCATTGTTTATATCAAAACATCATTATGTACCCCATGAATATGTACAACTATCATTTGTTGATTAAGAAATAAAATTAACCACCTCCCAAAAACTTGGCTTTTAGGTATTATTCTTTAGCTATTCTTTTGTTCATTCTTTTATTCATGAAGTAATGGCGAGCTGCATTAAAGTAGTGGTAGCAGAGATCATGAAAAAGGTTAAGTATAATTTCTGATTGAGACAACTAGATAGGAGAAGTACTAGAGTTAAGTTTTGAACCTGTTAAATTTGAGGATGCTGCAGGCCACCCGGCATAGTATCTAGTCAGCAGCTGGAGCTGGAGATAACTTTTTTTGCGGGGAGGGGGGGTGTCCATAGGAATTGGCCTTTATGTGTTTATGTGCATTTTGTGGGCTAGCTCCTCAAGCTGCATATCAGCATGCTTATCCCCAGGATATTCTTTTATTCATCTCTTTGAGCTTTGTTGTTCTCTAACATATTTTTAATTTTTCTTTTTGGACCTTGTTGCCCTTAAATCTTTTCAATTTATTACTCACCCAAAGCTATTCACAACTCAGAGAAAGAAAAATGTTCCTTTGATCTTTAATCCCTTGTGGCTTTTTCTAACTGACCTATATGAGGGAGAAAGATGCTCCACTCTTTTTCTTGGCCTTGGAGGCTTTTCCTCTTGTATGAAAAAAGGAGACTTCAGTATTGCCAAGATACCGCTCCCACTGGCCTGGCTCTTTAGGCCTTGTCATTTAGCAGCTGTCATGACCATGTGCAGTGCACTTTCTTACCAAAGCCCCAGAAAAACACCTGCTATCTGTCAGACTTGGCTTCTGCTGGAGAATTATTTAAACCTTTGTTTCTTTTAAACTTCCCCAATACATTTGGTACACAATAAATACTGAAGAATTAACAAAAGATGGTAGAGTTTTTTTTTTTTTTTTTTTTTTTCCCTACAGGAGAAAAACCACGTTGAGCAAATACTAGGTAATTTACATACATTATATTTAATCGACACAATCAAAACAAGTTTAGGAGATGGACATTATCATTTCCATTTGACAGACAGAGCAAAGGAGGAGTGCAGGTGTAAATACTTTACCTGACGTCACACAGGTAGAATGTGGCTTAGCTGAGGCTTGAACCTGTGTCTGTACTAAGGCCTGTTCTTTTCCATCCCCTTGCAGTGTGTTCCAGGATGGGCTAATAGAACTGCACGGAAAGCTGGGTTGTGGGAGTGAGTGGACTGCGTGTGGGGGGAAGGAAGAACTCAGGGTCACTAAAGGAGCAGCTTCCTGACCTGGGAGTATTTGGCAGGGTGAGTACATGTGGGGTAGACAAATCACAGAGTTCTTTAAAATGGGTTTATTATTTGTTTTTATTAATAATATTGTTAGTTTGTGTAGAAACTTAGAATTTTCAAAGCACTTTCCCTATCTTCATAAAATCTGGCAATTCCAAATCATTTTCTAAAAAAGATACTGTTTATGAAATAACATAGTAAGTGATGATAACACTGTTACTTTATAGTTATTTATTATTTATTTTAATAATTTATTGAGGGATAATTTATATAACATAAAATTCACTCATTGTGCGTGTGCAATTCAATGATTTTAGTACATTTCTAGAATTGTTCAGCCATCACCACAGTCTAGTTGTAGAACGTCTCTATCACTCTAAAAAGTTTCCTCATGCCCATTTTTGGTGAATCTCTACTCCCAAAACCATCCTAGGCAACCACTGGTATGTTTCATTTATTTATTTAGAGACGGAGTTTCACTTTTGTTGCTCAGGCTGAAGTGTAGTGGCGTGATCTTGGCTCACTGCAACTTCCGCCTCCCGGGTTCAAGCGATTCTCCTGTCTCAGCCTCCCGAGTAGCTGGGATTACAGGCATGTGCCACCATGCCCGGCTAATTTTGTATTTTTAGTAGAGATGGGGTTTCTCCACGTTGGTCAGGCTGGTCTCAAACTCCCGACCTCAGGTGATCCGCCCGTCTTGGCTTCCCATAATGCTGAGATTACAGGCATGAGCCACCGCGCCCCGCCTGTTTTCTGTCTTTATAAATTTGCCTTTTCTAGGCATTTCATATAAATATTCAGTCTTTGCATCTAGCTGCTTCTACTCAGTGAAATGTCTTTGGATTTATCCATATGAACCATGTACCAGTAGTTCCTTTTTTTCAATTGCCAAAATGTTTTCCATTTATGGATATGCCATACTTTTTTAATCATTCATCTGCTTGTGAACATTTGTATAATTATTTACCTTTAAATAGTACTTTGTAATTTACATATCACTTTGACAATCATTATATTAGCTGATCCTCAGGAACCATGGGAAGAAGTGAAGACAGGTTGCTATTCTCACGTTATGACAATAGGATGATAAAAGAGGCTGGCATTTATTGAACTCTTTCTATTTGCAGCACTGCTATAAACATGTTTTATGTATTGGCTCATTTAATCCCTGCATCATCCTTGTGGGGAAAAAGCTATTATTGTCATCATCTTTTATATTGGTAGGCTGTTATGAAGAGGTTAAGTAACTTTCCCAAATCTGCAGCCAGTATGTGGCAAACTGGGGTTTGAAACCAGGCAATCTGGAACCAGCATCGAGGTCTAGAGAAGTCAGAAGATGACACGTTCAATGTCTTTTAAGTGGTTTTATTTTCTCTTTCTCTTCGTGTATATGTAAATGAAATTTATAAATTATCAGATCCCAGAAAATTTTAGAGAAATTAGACACAGACATTAGTGTACAGTGTACTTCTTTATGTACAGATGAAGGATGAGAGCTTCTTTATGTACAGTTGAGTGTTAATGTACAGTGTACTTCTTTATGAACAGATATGGGCTGAGAAAAGCATGGTGTTATGACCTTCTCCAGAGTCACATGACTGGACAGTGATAGGGCCTGGATTAGAATCCAGTTCTGCTGACTCCAAAGTTAGTACTTTTGTCTTTAGCTTGCTTCTTAAAGATTTATGCAAAATCTTGTACAAAGATTTATACCAAATATAATGGGGATATTTAGGATCCTGGGAGAGAGAAAAGGGATGAGCCTGTATTGAGGGGAGGGCATTGAAATGGGAAGTAGAAGCATGAAAGACATATACTTGCTTTTTTTGAGCTTGGTGTGTAAAAAATTCATGTGTGACAGGGCCCAGATTTTCTTCTGTTGCAACAAATCCCTGGATTCACAGGTGACTGGGCCAGTATGAGAATTCCATATGGATCCTGTGTCTGTACAGAGGGAATTGGCCACAATCTTTTCAAAAAGGCTTGGCATTAAAAAAAAAAAAAAAAAAAGAGGTTTTTAAATTTAGCTGTTTCAACTTTTGAAAACTATTATCAACAAGTACTTCCTCAAGTGAGTCTGTGTATGGAAAATGGATCAAGTGAGTTTCCCATGACAGCTTCTCTCAAAATTTTAGCTCTAGGAACTTCAGTGATCATAATTGCAGTGCTGTTTGTGGAATCCTGCAGTATTTTGCCTTTCTCTTTGAATTTACGACTCCTTCCTCGCTCCTCACCTTGTGAGGAAGGATCCCCGGTGTTATAACTGAAGTGGTCCCAGCCTTGGGATGTGGTCTAAGCCTCAGGGCTGTGTTGCGTGTGGAGGGAGGTGTGTACACCACCCAGCATTGGTAAAGATTGCTGGTAGGGGACAAAGACTGCAGAGCTGCCTCTCTCCAAGCTCTAGGCTCCACATACACCCCAGCTTCAGCCCGTTGCTTGACATCCCAGGCTCCGGAGACATAAATTCAAGGCTTGATTTTGACCTTCCCATATTCCATTTTTAAAAATTTTTTAAAATTATACTTTAAGTTCCAGGATACATGTGCAGAATGCACAGGTTTGTTACGTAGGTATACACGTGCCATGGTGGTTTGCCGCACCTATCAACACATCATCTGAGTCTTAAGCCCTGCATGGGTTAGGTATTCGTCCTAATGCTCTCTCCACCTTGCCTCCCTCACCCCCAACAGGCCCCAGAGTACAATGTTACCCTGCCTGTGTCCGTGTGTTCTCATTGTTCAACTCTTAATAATGAGTGAGAATATGTGGTGTTCAGTTTTCTATTCCTGTGTTAGTTTGCTGAGGATGATGGCTTCCAGCTTCATCTATGTCCCTGCAAAGGACATGATCTCATTCTTTTTTATGGCTACATAGTATTCCATGGCCACATTTTCTTTACCCAGTCTATCATTGGTGGGCGTTTGGGTTGGTTCCAAGTCTTTGGTATTGTAAATAGTGCTGCAATAAACATACATGCACATGTGTCTTTATAGTAGAATGATTTATAATCCTTTGGGTATAAACCCAGTAATGGGATTGCTGTGATCTTCCCATATTCTTTTCTTATGAAGGAAAGGTCTATTCAGAGACTTGGGTTACTCATGAAAACTATGGGTTTCAAATGTGAAGGTGAAAAAAAAAGTAAATAGATTAATCCAGAAAGACAGTTTGAATACAAATACCTGAAGATCTGTAACAGACCTGTTGAGAATGGATGCAGCGACTTCCCAAGGGTTTTGTCTTGCTCTCGTGCATGTCACCTGATTGTTTGACTGGAGGGTGGGAGGGGGGAGTTTTTGTTCTTCAACAGAAAATTTCCACACACTGATTTCAATTCAACAACCGGACTACTTTAAATTTATTTTACTGGTAAGAAAAGGGGTGGATAGGGAACAGGCAGCTTTGGGAGGAGGAGGAGAAAACACTTGGGGAGGGGATTTCATTCACTACTCTCTATTATTTCTGGATACCCTGGAGCAGTGGTTTCTAAACCTGGCTAGGCATCAGAATCATCTGGGGAATATGAAACAATGCAACGAGAACAAACAGAATCAGAGCCTACCCTAAACTTACTGAATCAAAATTCCTGAGACTGTGGCCCAGGAATTTGTATTTTTTGAAGCTCCCCCAAATAATTCCTTAATCTGTTAAAAAGAAAATCAAAGGATTGCTGAAGACTCACATGCAATGTGTTTTCAAAATGGTGATTTTGTCTTAGGACAGGTTTTCTCAAACTGTTCATATTATGCAGCCCTTCCTTTACTCTGTCAAACATTCAGTGGTTATGTTAATGTGCTCGGGCTGCCATAGCAAAATATCATCAACTGAGTGGCTTCAACAAAAGAAATTTATTTTCTCACAATTCTGGAGGCTGGGAAGTCCAAGATTAAGGTTCCAGCAGGGTTTAGTTTCTGGTGAGGGCTTCTCTTCCTGGCTTTTAGATAGCTGCCATTTCACTGTGTCCTCACATGGCAGAGAGTGAGCTCACTGGTATCTCTTCCTCTGTTATAAGGATACTAGTTTTATTGGAACAGGGATCCACTTTTATGGCCTCATTTAACCTTAGTCACCTCCTTAAAGGCCTTATCTCCAATATAGTCACATGGGGCTTAGGGCTTCACCATATGCATTTTTTTTTTTTGGAGGGGGAGACACAGTCCAGTCTATAAAGCTAATCCTGCTGTCAACAAATGAGATTGTTGACAACAATAACAATAAGACACACACATACACATACACATAGAGTGTTTTCTAGCTTTTTTTCATTACTGTTTTCTTCATTACTTTGTTCTTTTCTTAGTAGTGTTTTAAAGTTTTCAAAGGGGAAATTTAAAAATCAATGACATCAAGAATCGGTGGTCTTTAAAAAGTGTCAAAGTGATACAATCAATTGTTGAGCAGGACATATCAGAGAAGTCCTAGTAGTCTAGAATAATGGAGTAGTTCAACTGCCTTTTGACTCTTGGACAGTTTCACAGAGTTATATACTTTTATAATTTGATTAGTAATTAAAGTTGTCATTTTGTAATTCTAGTAAAATGTTTTAAAATTAGCATATAATTAAAGATTATTTTATAAATTTCTTTTTAGTAATAACCATAATATACATGTCATAGGGTTGGGTTCCTCTTCTCCTACCTCACCCGATTTCAGGAGCTTAAAATATACCAAAATATGGGTAACTAAGGAGGGTCTTTTAAAAGCAATTTAAAAGGTGCTAAAAAAGAGACAGAGGCTTCCTTTTGTTTTGAAGCATAATTAAAAATGGGATATGTCAAGAGAAGGTCTCCTTGAACAGTTTGAAGTTTCATCTTATCTCATAGATAACTCAGTCTGGGCCAGACCCTAATTGGAGCTTTTCCCATCCTGTTCCCCGCCACCTCTTTCATGTCTGGAGATGCAGAAGAGAAAAGAGGTGGGCAAAACTGCTTTGAAAACCAAGAAGAGTATAAATAGGCTTGACCTGGTATAGTTGGTAAGCAAAAGGGGGTAAATGAACTTTGAGATTTAAAGGAAAGGAAAAGAATGAGAAGTTCAAAAATAGATGGGCTCTCTTACTGAGGAGAAGAAGTTGGCTATTTGAAGTGGCTTAGAGGCTCTAAACTGAAAAACCCCTCTTCCTACCAGGCCTACGGAGAAGCTTCCAATGGAGAAGTTGAGTAATTTGGAGGCATGCCTCCCAGATACTCCCTGGGGCCTCAAGTGTGAATGTAAAAGTAAAGGACTGTTCTTCTGGACTTCTTTTGCTTTATTTGTTTATTGTTTGTTATGCATGTATGTATTTATTGAAGTTATTGAATGAGACCTCCACTCTCTTTCACTATTAAATGTGTAACATAGGTTTACATTATAAGGCCAAGTTGTGACTTGTTTTCTTTTAGCTAGTGAGTGACCACTTAATTCTTTAAGTTAATTTTGTAAAAAAAAAGCATGATTTATTGAAATGGATTTCATAATGACATATTATGTTATGCTTGGTTTAAAATATTGACTAAAATTTAATTAAATGTTGTGACCTAAAAATGGATCCCAAAGGCTTTCATGATTGATGTTGGAATTCTTGTATTTGTATTAAAAAATTAACTCTTTTATATTTTTGTGCATGCATGTGTGTGTGTGTGTGTGTGGGGCGGGGGAGTGCATTTTGCATCTTAATAATGAGATAGAAAGAAAGGTTTAGGCTGTTATGTGCAACCCTTTTCTCTGCAAATAACTCAATGCTGGTGTGAGTGGTTATTCTCAATAAGTGAGGGATCAAAATGAATTTAATATCACAATATTTTCTTGTTCAAACATTAGCTTTTGCTGCATTATAGACGTTTTGATGACTAGATGAGTGCAAATTATGCATCTGGAGAAACTTAAAGACAATTTAAAACTATCTTGGGATTTGGTGGCTAGTTATTCTCAGTTCAGTAAGAAAGCAACAGAATGACTGTGATGGTCATAGCTGACATTCATCAATCACCATTTGTATGCATCTGACAGGACCTGGAGGCCTTCAGACAGTTCTGTTCTTAACTACAAAAATTTAAGTAGTTATTTTGCTTATTGATTTAGGGAAAGTAATAATCGAAACAGGAATCATAGCTGTCTTTAAGGACGTGAAACCCAAGAATGACTTCATGAAGAGAAAATGATGAACCAGTGAAATTTGTCAGTGTGATAGTTGTAAGAAGATAGAGGCCTGGCACTCTGGGAGGCTCGTAATGCTTCATCAGTCATGAGAAATAAATTTTCAGTTACTTTATGCTTACAGCAGGCAAAAGAAGTACTAACCAAAGCAACTTATACAGAACTTGTATCCTAAGTGTGTGCACCATTTCACAAGGATTTTTTTTTTTTCATTTAACTTTTCCAAGGACCCCCAGAGGAAATTCTTGTTATCTTTTATTAACTTCATTTTATGATAAAGGAAACCAAGGCCAAAAAGGGTAATGCATTGCTCAAGGTCATATTGCTAGTAAGTGCAGAGGACAGCTTTCAAAGCCAGGCATCGTGACTCTAGAATATGAGCTCTATACATACTCCAAATGTCACTTAATATGTAAATGGAAAGTCAGAGTTTATTGAGTGCATTATATGTGCTGCAAAGGGCATGCGGCAAGTTCCAATGTGTCACTTGGTGCAGGTGGCACTAATGAGCGGCAAGTCAGCAGTTTTGACACTCCTCTTATTTTTCTAGTATTCTGTGCTTGGCCTGTGCTTCTGCAGGGGATCTCCACTTCCCATTGCTCTACCTTTTAATGGGGACAGAGTATGAGATGCCTGGTAAAATAGGAGAAAAATGGCTGTTTAAGGCATGTTGGGAATTGTCAGCTGCCCAGCACCTAGAGGCTGTTGGTGGTATCTGTGCCATGAGAAGTCAAGTTCTGGTGCAGTTACTCCGACTGGGAAAAGGGAAAGTTATTGGTTTCAACTAGCTCATCGCCCACTGTCTTAGTTTCCTAGGGTGCTATAACAAAGCAACACAAACTGGGTGGCTTAAGACAACAGAAATTTATTCTCTCACAGTTTTGGAGGCCAGAAGTTCCAAATCAAGGCATTTTCAGATGACGCTTCCTCCGAGACTTTGGGCAGACCTTCCTTGCCTGTTCCTAGCTTGTAGGGTGGCCAACAATCCTTGACATTCTGTGATTTGCAGCTGTATCATTCCAATCTCTGCCGCTGTTGTCACATGACATTCTCCCTGTGTATCTCTGTCTTTGCACGGCATTTTTCTCTTCTTATAAGATCACTAGTCATATTGGATTAGGGACCACTCTAATGACCTCATCTTAATTTGATTACGTCAGCAAAGAACTTATTTCTGAATGAGATCACACTCACAGGCACTAGACACGGTGACTTTAACATATCTTTGTAGGGGGCACAATTCAGTCAGTAATGCTTGGCAACCCAGGAAGAGCTCCTAGGGTTCTGCACCAGACAATCATCTTTGTCTCCGTGTTAACACAGCATGGTAACCTGCTAAGAAAACGGTCCCATAATTTAGGCAACATTATTAGTCAAATAAATCTTTAAACTAAAAAAGAAAATGTCCAGTTAATTTCTGCTTGAGGGCTATACTTTTTTTTTTTTTTTTAGGAGTAGGAAAAAGGAGGAAAAAAGATAATCAGAATGATCATTTTCTTTTTAAGCTTAGACAAGGTTGGTTAAGTGCCTGAGTTCAGAAGGGTTTTTCTATATCTTTGAGAATACAAATGCAGGCATTGTGGAGTTAAAATTCTTGTTCTTAGTATAACCTTGGACATTGATCTTGATGGTACCACTGAAAGGTTTCCTCCTTATTTTTGAGCTTTTACCAAGTCTCTGCAGTGTGCAGGAGTTCCAACAGGACAAATAAGATACTGTCCATCTTCAAATGACACTCACCCTTGTTTTCTCTTCAGAGGTAGAAAAATACCACCAAAAACTATCTTTGCCTTTGAGCAAACATAATTTAAAAGGATGTAGTGTACCAAATAAAAGAAAGGTAAGAGATAAACAGAGAGAATGAGAGACAGAGAGAGAGAATATATTTTTTTGTTTCTTTTTTTAGTACTTTTTTTTTAACACTTGAGTTCGTTTTTGCTTCTAATCCCCTTTTAAAGCAGGGCATAATGTTCTTGTTTTTGACTCAACTTCATAACCTGGCAGATCAAATTTACAATCCAGAGCTGATGGTTTAAAGGCTGAGATGACTGCACTGATGTGGAAGGTTGTTTGCCAAACCACTTGAGATTGTACCACATTTCACGATCACCTTGTCTAAAATTCAGAGGAAATTCTAGTACATTACCAGGTGAGGTAACACAATCTGATGGACATAAACGAGACTGAGTAAAGACAATGTTTTGTGTCCTGTCTCTAGTAAAGCTTGCAGAGAGTGTATTATACAAATTGATGAAAAAAATTCAAAGTTGCTTAGTAAGCTTAGAAGAGCCTCTGTCTGTGTTTATTTTGGCATTTTTAACACATTCATAGTCACTTAACTATGTATTTGGACAGCTTTTAATCTCGACGGATGAGTCACAGATCTGACTTTTGTTGCTCTTTGATGCATTTCAATGCTGATCTACCATGAAACAATCAGGGAAAGGAAAAAGGCAAGGTTTAAAAAGTTCTCAAGTGGCAAGGATAATCCATCATATGCGACCTAAGTCTTCAAATTGGTATTAGTCTAATTCTGTAGAAATACAAATGGAAGAGTTTTTCCAAACAAGCAGAGTCGAGTCCGTTTTAACCCTGCCATCCCTGACTGCTGGTAAGTACTAAAGGGGCTTGCTAGTTTAGTCAGCTTGACTAGTTTAGTCATCAGCTTACCCTGGTTTGCTCATTCACTCTCCTTAATTGAACTTGGGCTGTTTTTTGAGTCCTGGCTGACTCCATGGTTTAGTTTCGGGCATTGCTATATAACTCTTACTAAAACAGGTTTTCAAAC
The DNA here is from genome assembly GCF_047675955.1 of Chlorocebus sabaeus. Lineage (NCBI taxonomy): Eukaryota > Metazoa > Chordata > Mammalia > Primates > Cercopithecidae > Chlorocebus > Chlorocebus sabaeus. Next base: position 89,108,435 of record NC_132916.1, read on the forward strand.
ATCACCTATTGTTCTCTAAGAACCCTTGTTACTTACAGGGCAAAATTCAAATGTCTTCACTCTGTGCTCAAGGCCCTACCCAACATGTCCCTTCATTTGTGCCTGAAGCTTCAGTGAAACCAGTCCAGCTTTCTATGCACAGGCCACATGACTTCTCACAGCCTTTTGTGTATGCTGTTTATTCTGCTTGAAATCATCTGTAGTTAATTTAAGTTCTGCCCATCCCTCAAGCTTCACCTCCTTCATGAGGCATGTAAGAGCTATCTCTGAAATTTACCTTTGTGATGATCTAACCTAAGTAATTTATTTGAAAAGATATAGATGTGTTTTACATTTTTTTTCTTCCCTTGACAAGTATCAAAGAGCAGCATTAAAATATTTTGTCTCAGAAAATATCAAGGATTATAAGGTAACATTATGTTGGTCAGAAGGGTAACCCAGAAAAATGTTTCTGATTGAATTAACTGGTCATTAGTCTTGCCAACAGCAGCTAGACCTCCTTAGGAGAAAGGAAACCAACAACAGATTTCCTCCCTTGCAGCAATTCTGATACAACTGCTTTAGGGTGGACTATTGATTGCTAGTGAGCAGCTGGTTTTTTCTCTCTAAGATACAAGTCAAGGGGGCAGGGACATTTTTCAAGGTTATAGTCTTGGGCTGTTGCAGTAGCTTTATATGCATTTCAAAAAGGATGATAGTACTCTGGCTTTTCTATAGATACATAATTCTAAAGTCTGAAAAGTCTCCTTTTAAAAAAAGTTTTGGCTTTGGTGTTCTCTACAATGCTTTAATTCAGCTTCAAGGCTGATCTCTTGAGGACATTTAAAATAATGGTTCCAGTGGGAAGCCATAATCTCGATCTGGTCATTTTACAGACACCTTTTATTACTGCTTTAGTCCAAAGTATGAAAACAATGGTTGCTGTTGTAATTTGGAGGCTTCAAAATGGTTCTCTCATTCAACTTTGATTGCAGTCCACAGGCAGAGAACAGATTTAAAGCTGTGTTCTTTTTAATTTCAGTTTGCAGACTTGATAGTTGTTAAGTTTATTTCTCCCTCATAGATTTTGCTAAAAGTGACAAGAAAGCCAAGAAATTGACCATTATGAATATGCTATTTTCCCTGACACTGGAGCCTCTATTAGTACTACATGGACATTCTTCCAAAAAACAGAGGCAGTGTGACCCACTATTTTGCTATTCCATTATAAAGGTCACCAGCTTTTGACCTTGTTTGCCTCTGCTAAGCTGTGACACTTTTTCTTTTCAACTTTTATTTTAGATTCAGGGGGTACTTGTGTGGTATGGTTATTTGGGTATATTGCATGATATAGAGGTTTGGGGTATGAATTATCCCATTGCCCAGGTACTGAGTATAGTACACAATAGTTTTTCAATCCTTGCCCCTCCCACCACCTCCCTATTCTGATAGTCCCAGTTTCTATTGTTGCCATATTTATGTCCATGACTACTATGTTGATCTTTATGTTTAGCTCCCACTTATAAGTGAGAACCTGCGATTTCAGTTTTCTGTTCTTGTGTTAATTTGCTTAACATAAAGGCCCTCAGCTACATTCATGTTCCTGCAAAGGGCACAACTTCATTCTTTTTTATTATGGCTTCATAGTATTTCATGGTGTATATGTACATTTTCTTTATTCACTCCACCACCAATGGGTACCTGGGTTGATTCCATTTATTTGCTATTGTGAATAGTGCTGTGATGAACATGTGAATGCATATGTCCTTTTGGTAGAATGATTTACATTGTTTTTTGGATATATACTTAGTAATGGGATTTCTGGGTCAAATGGCAGTTCTAAGTTCTTTAAGAAATCTCCAAACTGCTTTCCTCTATGGTGGAACTAATTTACGTTCCCACTGACAGTGTATAAATATTCCCTTTTCTCCACAGCCTTGCTAGCAACTGCTGTTTTTGAACTTTTATTTTAGGTTCAGGGGTACATGTGCAGGTTTGTTATACAGGTAAATTGTGTGTTATGGTGGTTTTGTGTACAGATTATTTCACCACCCAGGTAATAAGCATGGTACCTGATAGGTAGGTTTTTGATCCTCACTCTCCTCCCTTCCTTCACCCTAAGGTAGACCCTGGTGTCTGCTGTCTCCTTCTTCCCACACGTAAACAATATTTAGCTCTTACTTATAAGTGAGGACATGTGGTATTTAGTTTTCTGTTCCTATGTTAGTTTACTTAGGATAATGGCCTCCAGCTCCAATGTTGCTGCAAAAGACATGATTTCATTTTTTTTTTTTTTTTTTATAACTGTGCAGTATTCCATGCTGCATGTAATGTACCAAATTTTCTTCATCCAGCCTACCACTGATGGGCATTTAAGTTGATTCTATGTCTTTGCTATTGTGGATAGTGCTATAATGAACATACATGTGCATGTGTCTTTACAGTAGAATGACTTATTTTCCTATGGCTATAGACCCACTCATGAGCTTGCTAGGTAATTCAGCTTTGAGTTCTATGAGAAATTTCCTAACTGATTTCCACAATGGTTGAACTAATTTACAGTCCCAACAGCAGTGTACAAGCATCCCCTTTTCATTGCAACCTCACCAATATCTGTTATTTGTTGACTTTTTAATAATAGCCATTCTGTCTAGTGTGAGATAGTATCTCACCGTGGTTTTGATTTGCATTTCTCTGATGATTAGTGATGTGGAACATCTTTTTGTATGTTTTTTGCCCACTTGCATGTCTTCTTTTGAGAAATGCCTGTTCGTGTCTTTTGCCCATTAAAAATTTTTTTTTTTCTGTTTTTGCTTGTTCAGTTTAAGTTCCTTATAGATTCTGGATATTAGACCTTTGTTGGATGCATAGTTTGCTAATATTTTCTCCCATTCTGTAGGTCGTTTGCTTATTCTGTTGATAGTTTCTTTTGCTGTGCAGAAACCCTTTAGTTAAATTAGGTCCCACTTGTCAATTTTTGTTTTTGTTGTAATTGCTTTTGAGGACTTACTCATAAATTGTTTTCCAAGGATGATGTCCACATGATGTTTTCAAAGTTTTTTTTCTAGAATTCTCATAGTTTGAGGTCTTACATTTAAAGCTTTAATTCATCTTGAGTTAATTTTTGTATGTGGTGAAAAGATGGGGTCTAGTTTTTTTTCTTCTGCATATGGCTAACCAGCTGTCCCAGAACCATTTGTTGAATAGGGAGTCCTTTCCCCATTACTTATTTTTGTTGACTTTCTTGAAGGTCAGATGGCTGTCGGTATGTGGTTTTATTTCTGGATTCTCTATTCTGTTTCATTGATCTGTATGCCTGCTTTTGTACCAGTACCATGCTGTTTTGGTTACTGTAGACTTATAGTATAGTTTGAAGTCAGTTAATGTGATGTCTCCAGTTTTATTCTTTTTGCTTTGAATTGCTTTGGCTATTCATGCTTTTTTAAATTTTATATTAAATTTTTCTAGTTCTGTGAAAATTTATGTTGGCAGTTTGATAGAAATAGCATTGAATCTGTAGATTGCTTTGGGCTGTATGACCATTTTAATGCTATTGATTCTTCTAGTCCATGAGTGTGGAATATTTTTCTGTTCATTTGTGTCTAATTGATAGGCTGCATACGTTGAACCAACCTTTTATCCCAGGTAAGAAGTCTACTTGATTGTGGTGAATTAGTTTTTTGATGTGCTGTTAAATTCTGTTTGCCATATTTTGTTAAGGATTTTTGTGTCAATGTTTACTGGGGACATTGGCCTGTAGTTTTTGAGAAAATACTTTTATTTTTAGGAGATACATGGTGACGTAAAGTAATAACACTTATAATTTATTTTGAAGCAGCTGAGTAAAAAGTTAAATACTGTATCATGGTCTATCTATTGATCTATTGATCTATCTATCTATCATCAATCTATAAAATAGCCTGTCTTTCTATCCTTGTGCTATCTCTCTCTCTGAGCATAAGAGGAAGCCAATGTAGCAAATTATTAAGAATTGATTAATTTAGGTGAAGTGTATGTGGGTGATTATTGGCTTATTCTTTCAACTTTTCTTTGACAATAGCTGTAATCTAAGGTTTAGGAAATATTAGCAGGTTGACAGAAAGTGGGAAACTATTTAAAATGCTTAATTCACTCAGAATTTTCTATGAAATGACTATGTTTAACTGCTGCATTTTTTTACTCTAAGAACTGGTCATGCCTTAATATCTGCTATATTTTATTGTCAAATTATCTGTTCCCCCAGCTAGGAATGAGCTCTGTGGAGCAATAATTTTGATTTTCAGCTGTTGATATCCCCCCATTCCTTGAATGGTACCTGGCACCATTAGATGCTCAAGAAAAATATCTATTGAGTGAAATAAAAAGAAAGAAAAGAAAATACAGGCAATAAAATAAACTGGAATTAACACAAGCCTCTTTCTAACTCTGAATCTTTTCTTTAATCTTTAATAATTCAAAATGATATAATCGAATCATGCTCTGAACACTTCTACCCCTTATACTGAGTACTTCTCTGGTATTATTTCTCTGATTTTTAAAATGTAAGGTCTTTAATATTTTACTTTTAAATACACAAATTTAACATAAAAATATACATATTAAAAACATTACTTAGTGATAGAACATGTAAAGCCAGCAATCCATTTTCCATTGCCATCTCCATGAAGAAACAATAATTTTTAACTCTTTTATTTGCTTTATTTGCAGTGGTTATGTTCTTATTTACAGTGATATGCTTATGCTATTATTTTCTTATTTTTCAAACTGAGAGAGATCACTTATTGACTTCCTGTTTTGACTGGCAAAGATGTATCTGTTTAGGAACACTCCCTCCCCTCCCCTAGCCTTCCATATATATGTGTATACATATGTATATATATCTACTTTAAGATATAGCTACTTTAAGTTATCAAAAATCAATATTTTCTTAAATACATTCATTTATTATATAGTTTAAAATTTTTCCTAGTGTTTCTAAGTGCTCCTTATTTTGTCCAGTTTCCATCCATGTACCTTTAAATTTTTCTAAATTTTCTACAGTTTGTATGCTATTTGACCTCCTCTCCTTTTTTCCCTGAAGGCTGGTTTTCTTTTGCTCTTGATTGTTGGCCTGATTGTTCTGTAGATCTGTTGTTAGCTGCATTTGGGGGCCTCCCTTGGCCGTTTTGTTAGGTTGAACCATTTCAAGTTTCCTTACCTTTCTCTTTATGGTTAGCTCTATTATTTTCTGAAGTATATTGTTCAGTAAAATCCTTAGAAATTCTTAAATTAACCTAAGCAGAATTTATTTAAATTTGTGCATTTACAAATATATATATACTTATTTTATCTTACATTTGACTGATAATTTTGCAGAGTAGAAGATTAATTGCTGAAAATAATTTTCTCTCATATTTTTGAAGGTTCTGCTTGCCTGTCCTCTAGCAACATCCAGGGTTATTGATGGGAAACCCCAGGTCATTCTCATTCTTGGTTAACTAAACCTGTATTTTCTCATTTGTTGTATTCAAGTCTGGCATTATAAAACATTATAAAATTTCTAATAAAGTGCCTCAGGTCTTTCTTTTTAACTCAGTTTTTTTTTTTTTTTTAATCAGTATTTTAGAGACTCAGTGGGAATTTTCAATCTAGTGACTTTGTTATCTCTGAGAATTTCTCTAGTATTATTTCTCTGACAACTTGCATCTTCCAATTTTTTTTTTTTGCTTCTGATACTCCTTTTAGCTGAAAGAATCAACATTCCATCCTTGTTTCATAGATGCCATATATTGACTATGTCTGAAGGTTTAATCTGTGGTCTCAGAGAGCATCTTTTCTCTTGAGCCTCTCAATTTCCCTTGAGAAGGTGCCCTCTTAAGAATGGACACCTGGCTCCCAGGATTTTATACCTGGCATGTAGAAGGTAAGGGGGAACACCAATGTTTCACATATGAACTTTGAACCAAAGCCCCTGCTTCAGCCTTGTGCCTCAACTCTACCTTGTTTTGAATCTGGCTGAGCATTCACAAGATTTGATGAGGAAAATTGTCCCTCTGTGAGCAATTTTGTCCATGTTTTTCTCCGTTTTTGATTAATCCGTTTCCAGAACCTTCCAACTCCTTTCCTTCTTCCAAATATATTTTGAAATATATTTTTTTGCCAATATCCACTTTCTTGTCTCTTATTGCCTTTCTTTATTCCTTGTTTTTATTGCCCTTATTTTTTTCTTTATTACAAATTTGGTGGGATCTTATATTTTGAGTTTTAATTCTATGTTATGTTATTTATTTTGTTGTTTAACTTGTTTCAGCTATGGCCATTGAAAGCTCTTTCATGTTGGCTCCTATGTCCAAGATCAGGCATTGGGTGTGCTAATTGCTACTAGGTTGTCTTTACTTCTAGGCCTTCTCTGAGGACAAAGCTGGGTAACATACACAGGCACTAACCCTCATATCTATATACATCCATGTACACATATTTATAATTGTTATCATATCTATCCATCTGTTTTTATGTTAAGCTAAAAATGAGTTCATACTGATATCACTAATTCTAATCCAGCACACTGTGAGGTTCATTCTAATTAGGGCAGTTTTTAAATAGTGCTGAGCTCATTAAACCATTCTACTCAAAGCCTCTCTAAGTTTTAGGAGAACACCAAAATTATTGTTAATTGTCAGTTTGAAATTAATCATAAATCTATTTTATTACATGTTAGATCTATTTAACATGTTTCTTTTTGAGTACTTAACAAACACAAAAAAGTATGTCTATTTTATGGGACTCAGGGCACTTTGACTTATTTAAAATTATTGTGAAAGTTTGTAGTTTACAGTAGTTTGCATTGTTAATTTAAGTGAGGTGCAAATCCTTAACCTCTTAGTTTAAGCAAGGAATATTGCAGTCTTAGGTTTTACTACCTTCCTGCTTAAGGGAAAAGAGCTAAGTACCAATAATTCTCTTCTGACTTTACAAATAAAATTCACATGCATTTATACCTTCTGGAACACAATGGTGTCAGGGTGACCAACTGTTTGAGCTTATCTAGGAGTAAAGTTTTTCCTGGGTTGTGGAACTTTCAGTGCTAAAACTGGAAAGGTCCTGGGCAAATAGGGAAGAGTTTGTACAACTATTAACTAGGAAAACAACTTTTTAAGGCAATCAATTACAATAAATTGTTTAGTTGCTAGAAGTTACTTTTACAGGGCATAGCAATTATCTTTGAAGCCTAAGTGTTTTACAAGATTTATTTGTTAGTAATTGCATTTCTATGTTAAATTTTATGTCACAAAACTAAATCTGCTTTTCTGCAACTGTAGTGGAGAGGGAATGATATTTTCTTATTATCATTTGAATTGTTTTTATTAGGAATTCAAATGACCTATAGTTTCAAGGCAAAGTGCTGGAATTCTATTAGTAAACATTAATAAAGAAAAGACTGGTCTGAGAAGCTCAATCATGCAATGCAGAAAGAAAATGGGGCAGGCAATATCTTGCATCAGCCCTGTCCCTTCATTATAGGCAGTTAGTCATATGTGATTGATTTAATGCTAATTCCTTGACAGACACTGAATGCCTATTATTATCTTGTTTCTGAGATTACAACTTACTTTTTGAGCTTGTTTAATAAATGTCTTTTTCAGGATCATATCACTGCTAAAATGGCAAATATCAATATATTGTATATTCAAATAATTTCAAGTTATATTTTAATTGTAAAAACCATTGATTTGCATCCGTCTTAGATGCAATAGTGAGGAAACTCTTTGATGGTGTAATGATTATATCTCCTAGAAGTGTGGAGGAAAAAAATGGGTGTAGGAAAAAGCTGAAAGAATTAAATGTGGGAACAGTGACCCTTCTCCTCTCCAGAAGTGTAGAGGATGGCACAGTGCCTGAGAGTACTGGTGAGCTGTTATTCATGTAGTCCTGTGTGATATTCTGTGTTTATTTCTTTGTTATTCTGGATTCTTTAGGAAAGCCTTGGTGAATGTCCCAGGTTTTTTTTTTCCTTCTGTGCTTTGGTTATTAATTGTGGTCTGTGCTTGATACCAGCAAGGAAGTAACCAGTATGTTCAAAGGGGAATCCTGGGATAAGAGCTGGGGCTCCAGTGACCAGGACCTCTCCCACAAGGAGACTGACCTGTAATGTAAAGTTTGTAGTAGCTGGCTGCTATGTTTTAAAGAAAAGTAGGAAACCATCAATCCAGACAGATGTGGGTGAACAGTCTCAGCTTACTCATTTATAGGGAACTCAGAAGAGACATTCATCTCTACTTCTAATACAATTAAAAAACTTGGAACTTGGGACTATTGAAAATAACATTTTAGTCTTCTGTTGCTGTAGAACTATGGTGTTCTATTAAAAAAGTTCTTTCACACCAGCAATAGTGATTGACATGTTTTGTGAAATTAGATTCATGACAGGTAGCTAAAGGTACTTTGTGATTAGAGGGATAGCTTGGTTATAATTACATTGACCTAATCATTTCTTACTTCCCTGACACAGAATATTTTAGAATAGATGGGTCCTACCTAAATCAAAGTATTGGAGAGAACATTATGTGAATTCATTGTTACTTTCCTTAGACAAATTTTTCAAGGCCCTTGACAATAAGAATTAAATGGGAATGAAGTTAAATAAAATGATAACACAAATAGCTTGTGTAGAAGGTAACATTAAAAAAAACAAGATTATTATTTTTTAAATATCTGAGTTGAAAAGTCTGTAGTTTCAAGTAACTATGAAGCACTTCAAAAGGTATAAGAGAAGGTATAGATTTCAAAGTTATACCTAATCTTTAAGTTCCAATTCAAACATCATCTTCTTTAGTAATCTTCTCTGGATTCTTGTGCTATATAAATGTTTGCCTTTCTTCCAACAACCATAGCATATTATCTGTACCCAACATAGTACTTTCCATGATGTATTCTCTAGTATAATTGTTTATACAAATGTTATCTCATACTAAATAAGTTTCTTGAGGATGGGATCCATGCCTTAATCATCTTTGTTTCTTGCTTCATATAGCTCACTTTAAAAATATTGAATGATTAACTGAAGACTCCATTTAAATAATCTATTGAGTAGAGGATAGGTCTGCAAATTTTTCCTGTAAAGGGCCAAATAGTAGATACTTTTAGGCTGTAGGCCAAATGGTCTCTTTCAACTACTCAACTTTGCAACAGCAGTGTAAAGCAGCCATAGACAATATATAAATGATAGGCATAGTGGTGTTTCAATAACATTTTTATTTACAAAAAATAGATGGTAGGCTGGATTTGGTCCATGGGCTTCAGTTGCTGGCTCTGTTGAAGAACATAGAAGTCATTGGATCTCCAGCAAGAAATGTGTTAATTTCATAAACTAGTATAAATCCTATATTTCTGCCCCTCTCAGTTGTAATAGCATACTCCTAGCTGCTTCTCTCGAAGCACTCTCCTACCACACATGTGTGGGCACATGCACATACACACCCACACACACTTCTCAGATGTTTGGTGATTTTTGGCTGTCTCCTTGCATTTAAAGGAGGGATGCGTATAGCTGACTGGAAGCTATGTGCATGTAGGTAGGGCATGTCCATGGTGAACTTTACTATAGGGACATCTGGCAGGGCCCTTTCATCAGGGAATTTGAGATGGTATCTGAATATCTTTCACTTGGGCTGATCAGATTCCCAACAACAAATCTTCAAGACTCTTTTTTGAAAAGTATAAATCTAGCTGTTAGAGTTCGGGGAAACAAGTGAAGGAAGTGAATAGAATATTTTCACTTAATTCTATCTTCTCAGTCCTCTGTGTTCTTAGATCCTAAACCTACAAGTGGAGGTTCTGTCACGTGCCACTGAGCCTTGGTCAGCAGCAGGACACAGAAGCTTTTGTTAGGAACCCATTGAGCTCTTCTGCTTCTCTCCAGATCAGACTGGGGATGGGGTATCCGGTTTCCTTAACTACTTTTCCATGTCTATCATTTATGACATAAACTTTAGGCACTAATTCCCTCATGAGTTATCCTGTTGAAACTCAAAAGCCCAATCTTTTAAAACCCAGATGTCTTCTCCTTGTAGCATCCTGATAGCATTATGTTGTGGGAAGTCAGGGACCTGAATGGAGGGACCAGCTAGAGCCATGGCAGAGGAAACATAAATTGTGAGGATTTCATGGACATTTATCATTTCCCTAATAATACTCTTATAATTTCTTATGCCTGTCTTACTTTAATCTCTTAATCTTATTATCTTCATAAGCTGAGGATGTACATCCCCTCAGGTCCACTGTGATGATTGCGTTAAGTGTACAAATTGATTGTAAAACATGTGTGTTTGAACAATATGAAGTCAGTGCACCTTGAAAATGAACAGAATAACAGCCATTTTAGGGAACAAGGGAAGACAACCTTAAGGTCTGACTGCCTATGGGGTCGGGCAGAAAGAGCCATATTTTTCTTCTTGCTGAGAGCCTATAAACGGACGTGCAAGTAGGATTCTTTTCCTAGCAAGGAATATAATATTAAGACCCCAGGAAAAGAATTGCATTCCTGGGGGGAGGTCTATAAATGGACGCTCTGGGAGTGTCTGTCCTATGCAGTTGAGATAGGGACTGAGATACTCCCTGGCCTCCTGCAGTACCCTCAGGCTTACTAGGATTGGGAAACTCCAGCCCTGGTAAATTTGAGGTCAGACTGGTTCTCGGCTTTTGAACCCTGTTTTCTGTTAAGATGTTTATCAAGACAGTATGTGCACTGCTGAACATAGACCCTTATCAGGAGTTTCTGATTTTTCCCTGGTCCTGTTTCCTCAGAAGCATGTGATTTTTGTTCTCCTTTTTGCCCCTTGAAGCATGTGATCTTGTGACCTACTCCCTGTAGGTCGTACACCCCCTCCCCTTTTGAAATCCCTAATAAAAACTTGCTGGTTTTGCAGCTCAGGTGGGCATCACGCACCTACCGATACATTATGTCACCCCTGGCGGCCCAGCTGTAAAATTCCTCTCTTTGTACTCTTTCTCATTATTTCTTAGACCAGCTGACACTTAGGGAAAATAGAAAGAACCTAGTTGAAATATTGGGGGTGGGTTCCCCTGATAACAATGCTAACAAAGAGAAGTGCAAGGGAGGAATCAAGTAAACAAGTGGGTGGGTAAACTATAGTCTCAAAATAGGCTGACAGATGACACATGGTGATGAAAGAACTAATTAACTTGCGTTTTGTAAGCATAAATGATGTTTCCTTTACTGCTGTGACAATGTTGCCTAGCACGGGTGAAGCCTAACACAGGGTAGATGCTTAACAAATTTTTAAAATTATGTCTTATTTATTATTATTTTTTAGAGACAGGGTCTTGCTCTGTTACCCAGGCTAGGGCACAGAGGCACAATCACGGATTACTGCAGCCTCGACCTCCCAGACTCAAGCAATCCTCCTTCCCACCTCATGTAGGTGGCAGGGACTACAGGTGTGCACACCACACCCGGCCAATTTTTGTATTTTTGCGCAGATGGGTTTTTACTATGTTGCCCAGGCAGGTCTCAGAATCCTGACCTCAAGTGATCCACCAGCCTCAACCTCCCAAAGTGCTGCGATTACAGGTGTAAGCCACCATGCCAGGCCAGATGTTTGTTGAGTAACTGGAGAACATAAGGCCAGGAAGTACATTTCTCTGCTTTCTGTCACTAGGAATCTACACATCTGATCTTCTAATTCTATTATGTTTTCCACTTCTTTTTTAGTTGTGATTCAACATGAAAATGCTGACAAATCCATATTTGTTACACATAGATCTTAATATGAGGCTTTTCAAAAAAGATGACTACGTTTAACTATGTTTATGAGAATGAACAGAAAAAGGAAATAAAATGTATTCAAGACAAATGCTGATTTATGTTTATTCTTTTATTAATTTTTAGTTCTTATATACTGTCTTTTTAATTAACTGGTTTGTTTAGAACTACGTACAATCATTAATTGGAATTAATTTAGGGTCCTTTAAATTTACTTATGCAGTTTCTCTTCTATTATTAAAGATTACTTAATTCAATTAGGTTTTAACTGTAAAATGAACTGGTAACTTAGCAACCAAATTTTGGTATTTTCCAGATATAGATAAACAGTGTTACAGGATCAAATCTCTAACTTTCTTGAAATAACAGTACATTAAGGATAAAAAATTTTTCAATTAATGATCATTTATTAATTTATATGAGAGATGCTGTATATGCTCAGGATCTAATTTTCTGTGGTAAATGTTATTTGCCTTATTCACTTGACATGTGTCTAATATACTGACTAGATATGTCAGAGATAGAAGGTCCAGTCTATCTGGTCCCCCTCTCTTACTTTTAATAATATTTTAGTAATAGACCTCTTGAGTCTTCGTTGGGCACATGGCTGCTCAGTTAGATATAACATTTCACATATTTCACAGACTCTTGCAGATAGCTATGGCAGAGCAACTATATTCTGGACAATAGGATGAGAGCAGCAATGATTTGTGCAACTGCTGGGTCTTACAATATGATCTTTGTCATAATTCAGGTAGTTCTAAATAATTCATTTGAAATTTCTTTAAAATATATTATTCAAATTTATGATAAAGCAGGCTGACTCAATTATTCTCATTTAGTGAGATATTTGGTGTACTTACACAATCATTCTAATACACTCAAATATATTTCTATATCATGCTATATACATTATGCTATATACATTATATATACAGTCTTCTGCATTGTTATAAGAGAATAATATGTATGTATATATGTACTATTATATAGCTAATAAGAATAAATGAGTGACTACATATACCCATTACAAATCATTTCATTTTTACTTGTTTCACATGCTAAGGACCATATAAAGAAATCTGTTAGTTTTCTATATGATCCTAGATATTACTGTCTTCTTAAAACTGGATTAGTAATGTCAAATAAAGAAAAAAACTTTTCAGGAAATACAAGCAAAGAGTAGACCCAATACACTTGGAAACAGGGATAAGAGACAATAAACTTGTAAGTATTTAAGCAGAGGGGATGAACTCTTGTCCAAGTGGAAATCAAGTTTGTGGCTTCACCTGTTTTTTTAAAGTCATAGAGAACAGCTCTAAATAGATTAATATAAGTTGTAAGTGACATTAGTGGGCTAAGTTTTAAACGTAAACAATATAAAAAAGCTACACTGAGATTTTTTTCTACTATAAGTTCGACAAATATCAGAAAGATTGTCAATTACCTCGTTGTTTAGTGGAATTGTTTTCACTTTAATTTTTAATAGATAATTCTTCAACATGATACCACATTAGAAAGTTCAAATGAATATTCAGTAAAAGATCTCCCTTTTACCATACTTAAAAACATTAGACATAGTCCTCTATTAAAAATGTGTTTTATTTTGAGGGACCTGGTGGTTTCAATAAGGAAAGAGTTAATTCCCTTGTATGTTTATAGATAGGCAAGATTTCAATGAACAGTTTTCTATAACTTTCTGTAATAAACATTGATTGTTATTTCTTAATATTTCCCCATTCTTCCATTGCTATTGATTTATTTAATACATCACTAAGGCTATAAAATAATAACACTGTTTACCAGCTTGCCTTGCAGCCAGGTGTAGCCCTGTGACCAAACCCTGGTCAATGAGATGTAAGCAAAAGTGTCTTGGGGTGGCTTTTGGGAGCTTCTTTAAAAGACAACTATTACACACCTTTAACACACACTTTTTCCCTTTCTCCACCCTGCTGACTAAAACATGGATGCAATGGTGGTCATTTTGAACCCCACAGAGTATGACTTTGTCTTAGGGTGGTGGAATTGTGAGCTGAAAAGATCCCGGGCCCCTTAGGATTTTGTAGAACATAGCCCCATACCAGTTCTGCACTCCTAAGTCTACACCTTTATATGGGATAGAAATAACATTTTATTTATGCTAATATTTTCCATCTCTATAAATTGTGGACAGATCCAATTTCTACTGATAGACTCACTAGGACATTTGTAAAAATTCTACCTAATAGCAGGATAGAAAGCATGTGAAAATATTAAGAACAATGAAAACACATTCTGAATAAAAATCTCAGTACTTAATGATCCCAGATTGAAGATAATTGGAACTTCCCAGGAGGGAATGTGGCAGCATAAGGAGTTAGTTAATCCCTTTTCCTCCCAAGGATTGTTATCCTATCCAAGAAAGGAGACAGGATTTCTGAAATGCCAAAGGAATGATGCCCATGTGGTACCAGTGATAGCATTTGTGTGAAACCACCACACCGATTAGCAGAGGGTACATTCTGTAACTAAACCCCTAGGCTGTCTCCAACCCTTCTGACCCGGATCTGTGCTTGCTGAGGGCTTATGTTCAGAGAGTTCAGGCATAGTCACCTCACTTTGACCTCTCTTAAGTATATTTCAGAGCTTTCAAACTGAGTTTCACTAGTTGATTTTATTTATACAAGATGGCTGCTTCAACTCCATTTATCACATCTTTATTTAAGTCCAGAAGAAGAGGGGCATGGGGCACAACTTTTTATAAAAAATTTTATTTCAATAGCCTTTGATGTACAAATGGTTTTTTGTTACATGGATGAATTATACAGTGGTAAATTCTGAGATTTTAGTGAACCTGTCACCAGGTAGTGTACACTGTACCTAATATATAGTTTTATATCCCTAGCCCCGCTCCCACTCTCCCCTTTCTGAGTCTCTACAGTCCATTATATCACTCTGTATGCCTTTGCATACTCATAGCTTAGCTCCCCCTTATAAGTGATAATATATGGCTTTTGGTTTTCCACTTCTGCATTATTTCACTTAGAATAAGGGCCTCCAGCTCCATTCAGGTTGTTGCAAAAGGCATTATTTCATTCCTTTTTATGGCTGGGTAGTATTCCATGGTGTATATATAGCATATTTTCTTTATCCACTCATTAGTCAATGGGCATTTAGGTTGGCTCTACATCATTGCAATTGTGAATTGTGCTGCTATAATCATATGTGTGCAAGTGTCTTTTTCATATAATGACTTATTTTCCTTTGGGTAGATACCCAGTAGTGGAATTGCTGGATTGAATGGTGTATTTACTTTTAGCTCTTTAAGGAATCTTCAAACTGTTTTCCTTAGAGGTTGTACTAGTTTATGTTCTCACCAGCAGTGTAAAAGTGTTCCCTTTTCTCTACATCCATATCAATATCTATTGTTTTTTGACTTTTTAATAATGGTCATTCTTGCAGGAGTAAGGTGGTATCTCATTGTCATTTTAATTTGCATTTCCCTGATGATTAATGATGTTGAGCATTTTTTGTTCGCTGTTTGTATATCTCCTTTTGAGAAATGTCTATTCATGTTCTTACCCCGTTTTTTGATAGGATTATTTATTTTTCTTGCTGATTTTTTTTGAGTTTCTTGTAGATTATGCATACTAGTCCTTTTCACCCCTCAGTGGCCTAAGGGGTGGTTCTCAGGCCACTGGGTTGGTGTTCTAGAGGGGAGTGTTGCTGCCTCTTCTGTACAGAGACATTCACATAGAGAGTGGGGAGTAGCAGGTGGCAGTAAGCCCCACACAGATCCCACACACTTGGCAAGACAGATCATCTCCTTCAGTGTTCCACTGGCAGCAGTGAGCTACATTCTAGACAGCCTGTACACAGAACTCACAACCGCCCCAGGTCAAAAGCTCTCCTGTGAAGGCAGCAACCACAGATTTCAGGCCACATACTTCCCAATCCACCTGCAAAGACTGGTGCCCAGCTCCTGCACTGACAGCTGCAGTCCACTTTTCACTTGTGTCCCCTCTCTTCCCAGTCCCCACCCTGTCCCTGGCCAAAGGAATTTGTCCCCACCTGAGGTTATATCATGAAACCCAGGTGGGGGCTTCTTTCAACCTGTGACCACTGCCTGAACTATTTGGCTGACTTCCACAGAGTCGTTCATGAAGACCAATAAGGAATGACTTCCCTTGGTCAGTGCTGGAGACTGGGAGTAACCTCAAGGTTCTTCTCTTACTTCTCCTACTTTTATATTCCAGGACTCTCCTTAAGTCAGTTTCTGTGCTCTGTAGGGTTAAGACCTTTCCCCATGGCTTGGACTTTCAGCCTCCCCTATAGGGGTGTATATCCTGGAGGCAGTCTCTCCCCACTTCACACTCTGGGGACTCACAACCCTTCACTTGAATTACAGTATAGGCTGCAGCCTATTATTTCCTTCAAAGTATCTGTGGATTCCTTTGGTTTTCCTGTTTAGTTCCTGCATTGCTTCTTGAAAAAAAAAAGTTCACAGTGTGAATCTCTACATGCTACTTTGTCCTCCCAAGTGGGAGAAGTATGCTTACAATGCCATACTCCATCTGCCACTTTGCACACACACACACACACACACACACACACACACACACGGTACATCTTTTAAGGAGGAAAAGTAAGGCCTTCCTATAACTTCCTGATGTTTCAGTGGCCAGAAGATTGTCACATGGCCACTGTTTACTGTAAAAGGATGTTTTCAAAAGTAAGTATTTTTCTGGATGCTGGCATCATTGCTGCCTTAAAGAAAGTCAGCTATTTGCAAGGAAGAACCAAAGGAGTAATTTCCGTCATATTGGATGAACCAGTATAGAGAAGAGAGAGACTGAGGGGACCGGTGGGTCCATGCTCCATTTAGAAAAGTCTGGCTGCCATCATTTAGTGTTCTATATTTTCTAATCTTTTCAGAGAATGCAACAATATAGATTTTTGTGAGAAACGTTTCAATTTCTAAACCATTGTGCAGATCAAATAAAATATTCTACCTGTCAAATACAACCAGGTCGTGACCTTTGATTTAGGTCACTTAGGCTCAGGTTTATGAGATCAGACTGTGAATCCCAGGTGTTCTCTACTCTGCTGTATACTCTTTGTGGAACTGTGAAGTTGTCTGCCACAGACACAGAGATTCTGAGCATTTTGACGACATGCATAATACCTACTGCAGCCCAGTCCCTCCTGCTTAGAGAGTAGCATTTCTCTCTTATGTTTGTCATTCATGTGGGCATCGTTTCTGTGGCATGCTCTAAAAATGACTCAGCCTCTTGTTTTACTAAGTACCAGTGCCTGCTAGGAAGCTTACCTACTTTTCTCAAATTTCAAGTAGCATTCCTTTTCCTATGTGTGCTTACCCAATTAACTCATGGTGACAGCTGAATCTCCAGCAGATCTGATCTTGGATGTTGAAATGCAGCAAAGGCCTTAAAGTAGTCCCAACTTGTCTGCCATTGATCACCTTCTTCATTCAGAGATCCTAATTTCTTAAGAAATAAGATATCCATGGAAGCTGAGTCGCTAGTAGGCTGCATTTCTTCAGCTTCTTCGGTTTAGTGAACCCATCAAGAATTCTTAGAATAGTATTCATTATTTCTCTCTGGCTCTGTGTAAATGTCTAAGAATGGCCACTTTGTACCTCTGTACTCTGTAATTGCAATATTCCTTCTGCCAGAGTAAAGGTGCTCCCTTTGCACAAATATGCAGTGAATATATTGTCTGAGGCCAGGTGAGTACTGCGCTTTGGTTCTAAATCTCTTTTTGTGTGTGTGTGTGTGTGTGTTTATTTTTATTTATTTATTTTATTTATTTTTTTATTATTATACTTTAAGTTCTAGGGTACATATGCATAACGTGTAGGTTTGTTACATATGTATACTTGTGCCATGTTGGTGTGCTGTACCCATCAACTCATCATTTACATCAGGTATAACTCCCAGTGCAATCCCTCCCCCCTTCCCCCTCCCCATAATAGGCCCCAGTGTGTGATATTCCCCTTCCCGAGTCCAAGCGATCTCATTGTTCAGTTCCCACCTATGAGTCAGAACACGCAGTGTTTGGTTTTCTGTTCTTGAGATAGTTTGCTGAGAGTGATGGTTTCCAGCTGCATCCATGTCCCTACAAAGGACACAAACTAATCCTTTTTTACGGCTGCATAGTATTTCATGGTGTATATGTGCCACATTTTCTTAATCCAGTCTGTCACTGATGGACATTTGGGTTGATTTCAAGTCTTTGCTATTGTGAATAGTGCCACAATGAACATACGTGTGCATGTGTCTTTATAGCAGCATGATTTATAATCCTTTGGGTATATCCCCAGTAATGGGATGGCTGGGTCACATGGTACATCTAGTTCTAGATCCTTGAGGAATCGCCATATTGTGTTCCATAATGGTTGAACTAGTTTACAATCCCACCAACAGTGTAAAAGTGTTCCTATTTCTCCACATCCTCTCCAGCACCTGTTGTTTCCTGACTTTTTAATGATTGCCATTCTAACTGGTGTGAGATGGTATCTCATTGTGGTTTTGATTTGCATTTCTCTGATGGCCAGTGATGACGAGCATGTTTTCATGTGTCTGTTGGCTGTATGCATGTCTTCTTTTGAGAACTGTCTGTTCATATCCTTTGCCCACTTTTTGATGGGGTTGTTTGTTTTTTTCTTGTAAATTAGTTTGAGTTCTTTGTAGGTTCTGGATATTAGCCCTTTGTCAGATGAGTAGATTGCAAAAATTTTCTCCCATTCTGTAGGTTGCCTGTTCACTCTGATGGTAGTTTCTTTTGCTGTGCAGAAGCTCTTTAGTTTAATTAGATCCCATTTGTCAATTTTGGCTTTTGTTGCTGTTGCTTTTGGTGTTTTAGACATGAAGTCCTTGCCCATGCCTATGTCCTGAATGGTATTACCTAGGTTTTGTTCTAGGGTTTTTATGGTATTAGGTCTAACATTTAAGTCTCTAATCCATCTTGAATTAATTTTCATATAAGGAGTAAGGAAAGGATCCAGTTTCAGCTTTCTACTTATGGCTAGCCAATTTTCCCAGCACCATTTATTAAATAGGGAATCTTTTCCCCATTTCTTGTTTTTGTCAGGTTTGTCAAAGATCAGATGGCTGTAGATGTGTGGTATTATTTCTGAGGACTCTGTTCTGTTCCACTGGTCTATATCTCTGTTTTGGTACCAGTACCATGCTGTTTTTGTTACTGTAGGCTTGTAGTATAGTGGTTCTAAATCTCTGATGGCTAGTAGTTGCCCAACTATAACACAAAGAAGGCCAACCATTAAAGCTCGCATTCAAGGAAATCTGGCTTTTTATTAAAAAAAAAAAACAACAAAATTTTGACTGCCTCCTCTTGAGAAAACAGAAAGCCATTGTTTCATGCTTTTTTCCATTTTTCTAGTTGTTTATGGCTGGGGAATAAATTCAACAGTCCTTGTTTTTCCATCGTGGTTAGCAACATTGATCAAAACACAGTGTATATAGGGCTGTTTCCTCTCTTATAGTAGCAGTTCTTTTCCTCCCAGGAGTAGCTCTGTTGTTTCTACTCTAAATATTATTAACGTTTCTAGATTTTCTGGCTTTTCTTTTTCTTTCTACTACCTTGCCCAGTACCTCCATCAGCGTAATAAAAAGTTGAATAGCTGCTCAGGCAATATAGGTACCTTCAACTCAGCAGGTAGAAGTTGCTGGGAGTGAGACTGGGGGTCAGCCTTGGGGAGAAACAATATTTATATTACTTCTTGTTGACTATCTGTCTCTGCCAGGAGGCAACTTGGCGACTTTAATTTCTATGAGGCTAGGGACCATGCAGTGGTATTTACATCTGTATACTGGGTTCTTTGCTTATAAAAGGAATTCAGCTTGTTTTGAATGAATACATATGGTAGGATAAGTGAATTAGTTGTATGCATAAATGGAGTTCCAGCAGAAAACTTCAAGAACCACATGTTAATGCTTTTTGAGGTTTTTGTCTTAGAAGCACTGTAACTCACAGACTGAAGTTTGCAATAATATTTCCTACATTAAAAACAATTCTAAGTTAATTGTTACTGGAGTGTAATTTCCGATCTTATTATAATTATGCATTTCTTCATGAGAATAAGTGTTTTTGTTAATCACCTTTGGTAGAAGCATTAACATTTATTTGCTCACTGGGGAGACTATTTTATAAATATTCACAGATTTGAGACCCTAGTGACCTAAGACGATGTCTAACTTATAATTATGGAGTAGCTTAGCCACAGGGAGAATCAGGCTTAGTGTCTGACAATTTTCAGAATTGTGTACTTAAACTCTGGCTTTGGAGAAGGAAAATGAAATATATAAGGAAAAGGAATGTTGCTATTTTGAGCAAGTAAATGAGTCTTGGCAAGAAGGAGGAAAAATTGTTAGCACTGCAAAAATCTACTTAGCCTACAAACTTCCTGTAACATTTACAAGGCCCTTGAGGATTTGTTGTTTGCTTGTTTGTCTTTTGTAGAGAGAGAGAGAAAACTCAGGCTTTTGCAGTCTGTGTGGCAGGCAATTTGAATATGTTATGTATTACTACACGGTCCCTCAGATGATGATAGAAGTAAAATTCATTTCCAATGCAGAACAATATTACAAATGCCTGGAACATTATAATCAAGCAATCACATTTTATTTTTTTTTTAAGGATAAAACAGGCACAGTGTAGTAATGAATACCACAAGAAATTGATGTCTTTCTTAAAGAACTTACAATCTTATTTCCTTTCAAATGTGAGATGGTTAGATGATAAGACCTCAAACTTATCAAATAAGTCCACCTTTAAAGATGTTTAAGAATTTGTGGCTATTTGCATTCAGTGCCTTTAACGGCAAGTCTGGGCTTTTTTTTTTTTTTGAGTGATATTTGTCCCTCCAGCCTTCTGCCTAACACTGGAGCTTGTCCTCTCTCTGTCCTACAGAAAGGCTAGATTCATAAGGTAGGATTACAACATATTTGTGCTGGAAGGGACCTTAGAGATAATCTTGTCTCATTCCTTCTTTGAGAGGTGGGGACACTGAGGTGCAAATGCATGGCAGAGGTTGGACTGGATTCTTACCTGAGTCAGGTTGTACCTGGGACTCATGCTCTGCTTCTCTCTCCCTTTCCTGCCACACCTCAGCTTGAACTTCTAACCAGACACAGACACCAAGATCTGTCCATTTTATACCCTACACTGTATAAATTCCGTCTTTCCATTTGTTTTGCTAGTGTCATTTGATAAAATTCTGTCGTTTCTTACCTGGACTAAACAAAGAACTCCTGACTGGCTTCCTTTGTGAAAACCTTTTAATAATTCCCATTACCCACAGAATTAAATTCAAGCTTCTTAACATGATCTGTGAGGCCATGTGTGGTCTGGCCCCTGTTCACTTCTCCCAGGCT
This sequence comes from Chlorocebus sabaeus, assembly GCF_047675955.1. NCBI lineage: Eukaryota > Metazoa > Chordata > Mammalia > Primates > Cercopithecidae > Chlorocebus > Chlorocebus sabaeus. The sequence goes on from NC_132916.1 coordinate 89,129,570, forward strand.
TTCACACTTTTGGAAGCAACAGTACCAGACTACTTGTGGTTTCCCAAGACCGCCATGGTGTGTCTGGCCTCTGAGCCCTGCACATGCTCACAATCCCCCCTCATCTATTTTGCAATTCCCTATACAGCCTGTGAAACTCTGGATAGGATGACTTCTCTGGGAAGCCATGAGACACACAAGTTCAGCATCTTTTTTCATCCTTTGTGAAGTTCTGTGCCTCCCACATGCTTACTATGACAACAATGATATTACCTGAGAGTATTTATTTGCTTTAGGTCTGTTTTATCTAGTACATAATGCTGCATCCCTTGTAGTATAGTGATTCTTGAGCATTTTTGTGTTATTTTCTTAAAATTTAATGTCTTAGATGGTGGATATATGTCATTATATGTCCATATAGCTAGTTAGGTGGCCTGAAAATAAGTCTGTAAGTGAAGAATTATTCTAACTAGAGGCAGGGTTACTTGGTGACAAAGGCTCTAGTCACAATAAACTATCATGATGGCTAAAGACTGTAGTTGTATATTTTTACTTCATGAGAGAACTGATGATTATCAAAGGTTAAGATAAGGAAAATTTCTAATTAGGTATTTGTGCTGGAGATGTGATATGTGAACGTAAAAAAATTGATCATCAAAATATATTTAGAAAATGTCCCTCTTTACCTTTGGAATTATAATTATAATATGGGTGTCATTTAATGGGAATGAGAGAGATATTCTTTTTGAATAGACTTGCCAGGAATATATTTAATTTATTACTGGTCATGGTACTTTGAGCAAACTAGCATTTAATTAAGTTGTATAGTGATAAAATAATAGATTTTTAATGCCAACCAATGAAAAAGCATGACCTGAATTATCATTAGACAGTGTTAGAAGCATATAAATATAAACTTAAAAAATACTCACTTCTGAATTTGAACTGACTGACACTATACTTTGGAGCAGTGTTTAGTGTACCAAAAAGCCCACAGCTTTAAATAATATGTTACATTTTCCAGTGAAATAACATAACTGAATATTTTTGAAATTTGAAGATATATCTCAATTGCATTAGAATAATTATGTAGAAATTCTTTAATTACCAATTATACCTTAGATAATAGCACATGTAAAATAAGGACATACACTTGAAACACAGTGAGTGAAAATTTAAGTATTATCTTAAAGAGACAAAAGTTAAATGGGCTAACTGCATGGCTAAATTAGATGTATGAAAAAAATAGACTGGACATGGTGGTTCATGTCTGTAATCCCAGTGCTTTGGGAGGCCCAAGAGGGAAAATTTCTTGAGCCCAGGAGTTCAAGACCAGCCTGGGCAACATAGGGAGACCCCATATTTACAAATTCTTTTAAAAAAATTAGCTATGTATGTTGGCATGTACCTGTACTCAAGATTTGGTGGGAGGATCACTTGAGGTTGAGGCTGCAGTAAGGCATGATCACACCACTGCACTCCAGCCTGGATGACAAAATGAGACCCTGTCTCAAAACAAAAACAAAAACAAAAACAAACAATGACAACACCATAAAGTCCTAGCCAGAGCAATTAGGTAAGAGAAAGAAACAAAAGGCATCCAAATAGGAAAAGAAGAAGCCAAGCTATCTCTTTTTATGTACAACATGATTCTCTATGCAGAAAACCTTAACGACTGCCAAAAAGCTCCTGAAACTGATAAACAGCTTCAATAAAGTTTCAGGATACAAAATCAATGTACAAAGATCAGTGACATTTCTATACACCAATAAAATTGAAGCTGAGAGCCAAATCAAGAATGCAATCTCATATATAATAGTCACACAAAAAATAAAATACTTAGGAAGACGTCTAACCAAGGAGGTGAAAGGTCTCCATAAGGAGAACTGCAAAACATGGCTACAAGACATCATGAATGACAAAAACAAATGGAAAAATATTCCATGCTCAAGAATTGGAAGATTCAATATTGTTGAAATGGCTATACTGCTCAAAGCAATCTACAGATTCAATGCTATTCCTATAAAATTACCAATGTTATTTTTCACAGAACTAGAAAAAAACTATTCTAAAATTCACTTGGAGCCAAAAGAGAGCCTGAATAACCAAAGCAATCCAAAGCAAAATGAGTGCAAATTCAGGAAATACAGAAAACGCCTCTGAGATACTCCTCAAGAAGAGCAACCTCAAGACACATAATTGTCAGATTCTCCAAGGTTGAAAGAAAAGAAAAATTGTGAAGGGCAGCCAGAGAGAACGGTCAAGTTACTTACAAAGGGAAGGCCATCGTACTAACAGTGGATCTCTCTGCAGAAACCTTACAAGTCAGAAGAGAGTGAGGGCCAATATTTGACATTCTTAAAGAAAATAATTTTCAACCCAGAATTTCATACCCAGCCAAACTAAGCTTCATTAGTGAAGGAGAAATAAAATACTTCCCAGACAAGCAAATGCTGAGGGATTTTGTCATTGCCAGGCCTGCCTTACAAGAGCCCCTGAAGGAAGCACTAAATATGGAAAGGAAAAACTTGTATCAGCCACTGCAAAAACATACCAAAATATAAAGACCAATGACACTAAGAAGAAGCTGCATCAACTAATGTGAAAAATAACCAGCTTGAATCAGGATGACATGATCAAATTCACACATAACAGTATTAATCTTGAATGAAAAAGGGCTAAATGCCCCAATTAAAAGACACAGACTGGCAAATTGGGTAAAAAGTCAAGACCTATCTGTGTGGTGTATTCAGGAGACCCATCTCACATGCAAAGGCACACATAGGCTCAAAATAAAGGAATAGAGGAATATTTACCAAGCAAATGGAAAGCAAAAAAGAGCAGGGGTTGCAATCCTAGTCGCTGATAAAACAAACCACCTTTAAACCAACAAAAATTTAAAAAGATAAAGAATGGCATTACGTAATGGTAAAGGGCTCGATTCAACAAGAAGAGCTAACTATCCTAAATATATATGCACCCCAATACAGGAGCACCCAGATTCACAAAGCAAGTTCTCAGAGACCTACAAAGAGACGTAGACTCCTGCACAATAATAGTGGGAGACTTTAACACCCCACTGTCAATATTAGACAAATCAACAAGACAGAAAATTAACAAGGATATTCAGGACTTCAGCTCAGCTCTGGACTAAGCAGACCTAATGGACATCTACAGAACTTTCCAACCCAAATTAACAGAATATTAATTCTTCTCAGCACCACATCATACTTATCATAAAATTGACCACATAATTGGAAGTAAAGCACTCCTCAGCAAATGCAAAAAATGGTAATAATAACAAACAGTCTCTCAGACCACAGTGCAATCAAATTAGAACTCAGAATTAAGAAACTCACTGAAAGCTGCACATCTACTTGGAAACTGAACAACCTGCTCCTGAATGACTATTGGGTAAATAACGAAATTAAGGCAGAAATAAATAAGTTCTTTGAAACCAATGAGAACAAAGACACAACATACCGCAATCTCTGGGACACAGCTAAAGCAGTGTTAAGAGAGAAATTTATAGCACTAAATGCCCACATTGGAAAGCAGAAATGAGCTAAAATTGACACCATAACATCAAAATGAAAAGAACTAGAGAAGCAAGAGCAAACAAATTCAAAAGCTAGCAGAAGACAAGAAATAACTAAGATCAGAGCAGAATTGAAGGAGAGACACATGAAAAACCCTTCAAAAAATCAATAAACATAGGAGCTGGTTCTTCAAAAAGAGTAACAAAATAGATAGACGGCTAGCCAGATTAATAAAGAAGAAAAGAGAGAAGAATCAGATAGATACAATAAAAAATGTTAAAGGGGATTCACCACTGATCCCATAGAAATAAAACTACCATCGGAGAATACTATAAACACTTCTACACAAAATAAACTAGAAAGGTTAGAACAAATGGATAAATTCCTGGACACATACACCCTACCAAGACTAAACCAGGAAGAAGTCGAATCCCTGAATAGACCAATAACAAGTTCTGAAATTGATACAGTAATTAATAGCCTACCAACCATGAAAGCCCAGGACCAGACAAATTCACAGCTGAATTCTACTAGATGTACAAAGAGGAGCTGGTACCATTCTTTCTGAAACTATTCCAAACAATAGAAAAAGAGAGACGCCTCCCTAACTCATTTTATGAGGCCAGCATCATCCTGACACCCAAACCTGGCAGAGACACAACAAAAAAAGAAAATTTCAGTTCAATATCCCTGATGAACTTCGATGCAAAAATCCTCAGTAAAATACTGGCAAACCCGATCCAGCAGCACATCAAAAGCTGATCCACCATGATCAAGTCAGCTTCATCCCTGGGATGCAATGCTGGTTTGACATATGCAAATTGATAAATGTAATCCATCACATAAACAGAACCAATGACAAAAACCACATAGTTATCTCAATAGATGCAGAAACATCCTTTGATAAAATTCAACACCCCTTCATCCCCAAAATACTCAATAAACTAGGTACTGATGGAACATATCTCAATAAAAGCTATTTATGACAAATCCATAACCAATATCACACTGAATGTGCAAATGCTGGAAGCATTCCCTTTGAAAACTGTCACAAGACAAGGATGCCACTCCTATTCAACATAGTATTGGAAGTTGCAGAAAGGGCAATCAGGCAAGAGAAAGAAGTAAAGTGTATTCAGATAGGAAAAGAGGAAGTTAAATTGTCTCTGTTTGCAGACGACATGATTGTATATTTAGAAAACTCCAATGTCTCAGCCCCAAAACTCCTTAAGCTGATAAACAACTTCTGCAAAGTCTCATGATACCAAATCAATGTGCAAAAATCACAAGCATTCCTATACACCAGCAATAGAAAAAAAAGAGCCAAATCATGAGTGAACTACCATTCACAATTGCTACAAAGAAAATAAAATACCTAGGAATCCAACTTAAAAGGAATATACAGAACCTCTTCAAGGAGAACTATAAACCACTGCTCAAGGAAATAAGAGAGGACACAAACAAATGGAAGAATATTCCATGCTCATGGATAAGAAGAATCAGTATCATACTTGGGCCATACTACCCAAGTAATTTATAGATTCAATGCTATTCCCATCAAGCTACCATTGACTTTCTTCACAGAGCTAGAAAAAGGTACTTTAAATTTTCATGTGGAGCCAAAAAAGAGTCCATATAGCCAAGACAATCCTAAGCAAAAAGAGCAAAGCTGGAGACATCATGCTACTTGACTTCAAACTATACTACAAGACTACAGTAACCCAAACAGCATGGTACTGGTACCAAAACAGATATATAGACCAATGGAACAGAACAGAGGCCTCAGAAATAACCCCACACATCTGCACCATCTGATCTTTGGTAAACCTGACAAAAACAAGCAATGGGGAAAGGATTCCTTATTTAATAAATGGTTCTGGGAAAACTGACTGGCCATATGCAGAAAACTGAAACTGGACCCCTTCCTTACTCCTTATACAAAAATTATCTCAAGATGGATTAAAGATTTAAACCTAAAACCTAAAACCATAAAAACCCTAGAAGAAAACCTAGGCAGTACCAGTTAGGACCTAGGCATGGGCAAAGGCTTCATGACTAAAACACCAAAAGTAATTGCAAGAAAAGCCAAAATTGACAAACGGGATCTAATTAAACTAAAGAGCACAGCAAAATAAACTATAATCAGAGTGAACAGGCAACCTACGGAATGGGAGAAAAGTTTTACAATCTGTTCATCTGACAAAGGTCTAATATCCAAAATCTACAAGGAACTTAACAAATTTATAAGAGAAGAACAAACAACCCCATCAAAAGTGGGCAAAGGATCTGAACAGACATTTCTCAAAGGAAGACATTTATGTGGCCAACAAACATATGAAAAAAAGCTGATTATCCTGGTCATTAGAGAAATAGAAATCAAAACCAAAATGAGACACCATCTCATGCCAGTTAGAATGGCGATCATTAAAAAGTCAGGAAACAACAGAAGTTGGAGAGAATGTGGAGAAAATAGGAAAGCCTTTGCACTGTTGGTGGGAGTGTAAATTATTTCAACCATTGTGGAAGACAGTGTGGCGATTCCTCAAGGATCTAGAACCAGAAATACCATTTGAACCAGCAATCCCATTACTGGCTATATACCCAAAGGATTATAAATCATTCTACTATAAAGATATATGCACACATGTGTTTATTGCAGGACTATTCACAGTAGCAAAGACTTGGAACCAACCCAAATGCCCATCAATAACAGACTGGATAAAGAAAATGTGGCACATATACACCATGGAATACTATGCAGTCATAAAAAAGGATGAGTTCATGTCCTTTGCAGGGACATGGATAAAGCTGGAAGCCATCATTCTCAGCAAATGAACACAGAAACAGAAAAGCAAACACTGCATGTTCTTACTTATAAGTGGGAGTTGACCCATGGAATACACGAACACAGGGAGGGAAACATCTCATGCTAGGGCCTGTCGGGGGATGGGGTGTGAAGGGAGACAGCATTAGGATAAATACCTAATGCATGCAGGGCTTAAAACGTAGATGATGGGCTGATGGGTGCAGCAACCACCCTGGCACATGTATACCTATGTAACAAACATGTATGTTCTGTACATGTATCCCAGAACTTAAAGTATAATAAAAAAAGAATTTATTATTTCCAGGTTATCTAATTTGTTGGCATATAATTTTTCCTAATAGTCTCTTATAATCTTTGTATTTCTGCAGTATCCATTGTAATGTCACTGTTTTCATTTATTATTTTATTTGAGTCTTTTTTTTCTTGGTCTAGCTAAGGGTTTGTTGATTTTGCTTGTCTTTTCAAAAATCCAACTTTTAGTTTGGTTGATCTTTTGTGATTTCTTGTCTCTATATTAGTTATTTCTGCTCTGATTATTATTGTTTTATTCTTTCTGTTAACTCTGGGCTTAGTTTGTCCTTCTTTTCCTAGCTCCTTGAGGAGTAACATTAAGTTGTTTATTTTAGATCTTTTTTTCTTTTTGATGTAGACATTTATTGTTACAAGCTTTTCTCTTAGAACTGCTTTGCTATATCCCATAAGTTTTGGTATATTGGGTTTCCATTTTTGCTTTTCTCAGGATAGTTTTGATTTCCCTTTCAATTTCTTCATTGGATCATTGATTTTGCAGGAGCATGTTGTTTAATTTCCTATATTTGTGAATTTTCTGAAGTTCCTCCTATTATTGATTCCCAGTTTTATACCATTGTAATCTGAAAAGACACTTGATATGATTGCAATCTTCTTAAATTTGCTAAGGATCATTTTGTATTCTAACATGTGATCTACTCTGGAGAATTCATTGTTCACTGAGGAGAATGTGTATTCTCTTGCTGTTAGATTGAATGTTCTATATGTGTCTGTTATGTTCATTTTGTACAAAGTGTTGTTTAAGTCCAATGTTTTCCTGTTAATTTTCTGCCTGGATGATTTGTCCATTGTTGAAAATGAGGTATTAAATTCCCATACAAATATTGTATTGCAATCTATATCTCCCTTTAGATTCTTTAATATTTGTTTTATACATTTAGGTGCTCTGATGTTGGCTGCATATGTATTTATAATTGTTGTATGCTTTTGAAGAATTGACCCCTTTATCATTATAGAATGTCTTCATCTCTTTTTACAGTTTTTGACTTCAGGTCTATGTTTTAATTTTTTTCACCTTTATTTTAGATTTGGGGGTACATGTGAATGTTTGTTACATAGGTAAACACATGTCATGGGGGTTTGTTGTGCATATTATTTCATCATCAAGGTATTAATCCCGCTACCCAATAGTTGTCTTTTCTGCTCCTCTCCCTCCTCCCAACATCTCCCATCAAGTAGACCCCTGTGTCTGTTATTTCCTTCCTTGTGTTCGTTATTTCCTTCTTTGTGTTCATAAATTCTTATCATTTAGCCCCGTTTATAGGGAGAACATTCAGTATTTGGTTTTCTGTTCCTGCATTAGTTTGCTAAGAACGATAGCTTCCACTTCCATTTATGTTCCCACAAAAGATGTGATCTCATTCTTTTTTATGACTGCATAGTATTTCATGGTTTATGCATAATACATTTTCTTTATCCAGTCTGTCATTGATGGGGATTTAGGTTGATTTCATGTCTTTGCTAATTTGAATAGTGCTGCAATGAACATTTGTGTGCATGTGCCTTTATGGTTTAATAATTTATATTCCTCTGGGTATATACCCAGTAATGGGATTGCTGGGTCGAATGGTGGCTCTGCTTTTAGCTCTTTGAAGAGCTACTTTCCACAATGGTTGAACTAATTTACACTCTGACTAAGAGTGTATATGTGTTCCTTTTTCTCCACAACCTTACCAGCATCTGTTATTTTTTGACTTTTTAATAATGGCCATTCTGACTGGTGTGAGATGGTATCTTATTGTGGTTATGGTTTGCATTTTTCTAATGATTAGTGATATTAAACTTTTTTTCATATGCTTGTTGGCTGTATGTATGCATTTTTTGAGAAGTGTCTGTTCATGTCCTTTGCTTACTTTTAAATGGAGTTATTTGTTTTTCACTTTTAAATTTCTTTAAGTTCCTTACAAATGCTGGATATTAGATCTTTGTCAGATGTGTAGTTTGCTAATATTTTTTTCCCATTCTCTAGGTTGTCTGTTGATCCTGTTGATAGTTTCTTTTGCTGTGCAGAAGCTCTTAAGTCTAATTAGATTCCACTTGTCAATATTTGCTTTTGTTGTGATTGCTTTTGGTGTCTTTGTCATAAAATTCTTTCCCATTTCTATATCCTGATTAGTACCACCTAGGTTGTCTTCCAGGGTTTTCATGGTTTTGGGTTTTACATTTAAGATAATCTGTCTTGAGTTAATTTTTGTATATGGTGTAAGGAAGGGGTCCAGCTTCAATCTTCTGCATATGGCTATCCAGTTATCCCAACACCATTTATGGAATAGGGAGTCTATCCATTACTTGTTTTTGTCAGGTTTGTTGAAGATCAGATTATTGTAGAGGTGCAGTCTTACTTCTGGGTTCTCTATTCTCTTCCATTGGTCTATGTGCTTGTTTTTGTATCAGAACCATGCTGTTTTAGTTACTGTAGTCTTGTAGTATAGTTTGAAGTTGGGTAACATGCCTTCAACTTTCTTCTTTTTGCCTGATATTGCCTTGGCTATCCAGGGTCTTTTTTTTTTTTTTTTTTTTTTTTTTTTTTTTGGTTTCAAAATAGTTTTTTTTTTCTAGTTCTGTGAAGAATGTCATTGGTAGTTTGATAGAAACAGCATTGAATCTGTAAATTGTTTTGGGTAATACAGCCATTTTAATGATACTGTTTCTTGCTCTTCTTGAGTATGGGAGGCTTTTCCATTTGTTTGTGTCTTTCTGATTTCTTTGAGGAGTGTTTTGTAATTCTCATTGCAGAGATCTTTCACCTCCCTTGTTCACTGTATTTCTAGGTATTTTATTATTTCTGGGGCAATTGTGAATGGAATTACCTTTCTGATTTGGCTCTAGGTTTGGCTGTTGTTGGTGTAAAGGCATGCTAATGATTTTTGTACATTGATTTTGTATCCTGCAACTTTGCTGAAATGTTTATCAGATGGAGGAGCTTTTGGGCTGAGACTATGGGGTTTTCCAGAAATAGAATCATGTCATCTGCAAACAGAGATAGTTTGACTTTCTCTCTTCCTATCTGGATGCACTTTATTTCTTTCTCTTTTCTGATTGCCCTGGCTGGGACTTCCAATACTATGCTGAACAGGAGTGATAAGATAGTGCATCCTTGTCTTGTGCCGGTTTTTTAGTGGAAATGCTTCCAGCCTTTACCCATTCAGTAAAATGTTGGCTGTGGGTTTGTCACAGATAGCTCTCATTATTTTGAAGTATGTTCCTTCAATACCTAGTTTATTGAGAATTTTTAGCTTGAAGGGATGTTGAATTTTATTGAAAGATTTTTCTGCATTTACTGAGATAATCATGTGGTTTTTGTCTTTAGTTCTGTTTATGTGAATCACATTTATTAATTTTTTTTCCTTTGAGATGGAGTCTCGCTCTATTGCCCAGGCTGGAGTGTAGTGGCATGATCTCAGCTCACTGCAAACTCCACCTCCCAGGTTTACACCATTCTCCTGCCTCAGCCTTCCGAGTAGCTGGGACTATAGGCACCTGCCACCACGCCTGGCTAAATTTTTGTATTTTTAGTAGAGAAGGGGTTTCACCATGTTAGCCAGGATGGTCTTGATATCCTGACCTCGTGATCCACCCACCTCAGCCTCCAAAAGTGCTGGGATTACAGTGGTGAGCCACCACGCCCGGCCACATTTATTAATTTTTGTTTGCCAAACCAACCTTGCATCCTGAGGATGAAGGCTACTTGATCATGGTGGATTTGCTTTTTGATGTGTTAGTTATTTTGGTTTGCAAGTATTTCGTTGATGATTTTTGCATGGATGTTCACCACAGATATTGGCTTGAAGTTTTCTTTTTTCATTGTGTCTCTGCCAAGTTTGGTGTCAAGATGATCTTGGCTTCATTGAATGAGTTGGGGAGGAGTCCCTCCTCAATTTTTTGGAAGAGTTTTAGCACGAATGGTACCAGCTGTTCATTGTACATCTGGTAGAATTTGTCTGTGAATCCATCAGGTTCCAGGCTTTTTTAAGTTGATAGGTAACTTATTACTGATTCAATTTTGGAGCTCATTATTGGTCTGTTAAGGGTTTCAATTTCTTCCTGGCTCAGTCTTGGGAAGTTGTACATGTCCACAAATTTATTGATCTCTTCTTTGTTTTCTAGTTTGTGTGCATTGAAGGGTTTGTAGTAGCTTCTGATGGTTGTTTTTATTTCTGTGATGTCAGTATACAGAAAAACACTATAATTGTGTTTATTTGGGTCTTTTCTCTTTCTTCTTTATTTGTCTAGCAAGTGGCCTATCTATTTTATTACTTTTTTTCAGAAAACCAACTCCTAGTTCCTTGATCTTTTGAATAGTTTTTCATCTCTTGATTTCCTTCAGTTCAGCCCTGATTTTTTGTTATTTCTTGTCTTCTGCTTGCTTTGGATTGATTTGTCCTGCTTCTTTAATTCCTTCAGGTGTGAAATTAAGTTGTTAATTTGAGATCTTTCTAACTTTCTGATGTGGGGATTTAGTGCTATGTATTTACCTCTTAACATTGCCTTAGCTGTGTCCCAGAGATTCTGTTATGTTGTATCTTTGTTCTCATTATTTTCAAAGAACTTCCTTATTTCTGCCTTAATTTCATTATTTACTCAAAAGTCATTAAGGAGCATGTTTAATTTCCATGTAATTGCATGGTTTTGAGCGATTTTCCTAGTCTGACTTCTATTTTTATTGAGCTGTGGTCCAAGAATGTCTTCATAAGATTTTGGATCTTTTACATAAGTTGAGAATTATTTTAGGTCCAATTATGTGGTTGATTTTAGAGTATGTGCCCTGTAACATAGAAGATTATACATAGAAGAATGTATAGTCTGTTGATTTGGGTGGAGAATTCTGTAAAGGTCTATCAGATCCATTTTGTCCAGTGTTGAGTTTAGGTCCTGAATATCTCCGTTAATTTTCTGCCTTGATGATCTGTCTAATGCTATTAGTGGCATTTTGAAGTCTCCCAACATTATTGTGTGGGAGTCTATGTCTCTTTGTAGGTCTCTAATTGCTTTATAAATCTGGGTGCTCCTGTGTTGGGTGCATATGTATTTAGGATAGTTAGGTCTTCTTGTTGAATTGAACCCTTTACCATTATGTAATGTCCTGCTTTGTCTCTCTTTTTTAAAATCTTTGTTGGTTTGAAATCTGTTTTCTCTGAAATTAGGATTGCAAACCCTGCTTTTTTTGTTTTCCATTTGCTTGGTAGATTTTCCTCCATCCCTTTATTTTGAGCCTAGGATTGTCATTACTTGTGAGATGTGTATCTTGAAGACAGCATACCACTAGGTCTTGTATTTTCATCCAGCTCTGTGCCTTTTAAGTGAGGCATTTAGTCCATTTACATTAATATTGATATGTGTGGATTTGATCCTGTCATTGTGCTGTTAGCTGGTTATTATGTTAGTTTATTTGTGTGATTGATTCACAATGACACTGGTCTGTGTGTTTAAGTGTGTGTTTGTATTAGAAGGTAGTGGTCTTTCCTTTCTGCATTTAATGCTCCTTTCAAGATCTCTTGTAAAGGAGGTCTTGTGGTAATGAATGTTTAGACATTTGTTAATCTGAAAAGGATTGTATTTCTTCTTCACTTAGGAAGCTTAGTTTGGCCAAATATGAAACTCTTGATTGAAGATTTTTTTTCCCTAAGATGGTTGAATAGAGGTCTCCAATCTCTTCTGGCTTTTAGGATATCACCTGAGAGGTTTGCTTTTAGCCTAATGGGGTTCCCTTTTTAGGTAACCTGCCCTTTCTCTCTAGCTGCATTTAGCATTTTTTTTCATTTTGACCCTGGAAAATTTGATGATTATATGTCTTTGGGATGATCTTTTTGTGTAGAATCTTGCAGGAATTCTCTGTATTTCCTGAATTTGATCATTAGCTTCTCTAACAGGGTTGAGGAAGTTTTCATGGATTATATCCTGAAATATGTTTTCCAAGTTGTTTGCTTTTTCCCCCCTCCCTTTCAGAGATGCCAATGATTCATAGATTTGGCCTCTTTATGTAATCCCATATTCTCAGAGGCTTTGTTTACTCCTTTTTATTCTTTTTTCTTTATTTTTTTCTGACTGTCTTAAAGAACCAATCTTCAAGTTCTGTGATTTTTTTCCTCAGCTTGATTTATTCTGCTGTTAATACTTGTGATTGCATTGTGAAATTCTTGTATTATGTTATTCAGCTCTGTCAGACCCATAAGGTTCTTTTTTATAGTGGCTGTTTTGTCCTTCAGCTCCTGTAATACTTTATTGTGATTCTTATTTTCCTTGGATTGGGTTTTGCCATTCTCTGAATCTTGATGATCTTTGTTCCTATCCATATTCTGAATTCTATCTCTGTCATTCTAGCCAGTTTGGCCTGGTTGAGAGCTCTTGTTGGAGAACTGGTGTGGTTGTTTGGAGGACACAAGACACTCTGGCTATTTGAGTTACCAGAGTTCTTGTGTTGATTATTCCTCATCTCTGCGTGTGGCTGTTCCTTTAACTGCAGTGTACATTGAGTACAGTCAATAGACTTATTTTCTGGATGTTTTCATCAGGCCAAGGCTTTGTGTGGGGTTTTTCTTTGAAGTTGCCTTCTTGTCTCTGGTTTCAGAGGAAGGTATATTGGTAAGATATTTTTCATTTTGAAGCTTTAGAGTGTGATCTAGCAGGTGGCACTCAGGCTTATTTGTCAGTTGGTAGACTTTTGCTTGGTTGTGTTGCTCCCCTATGTTTCCTCACAGTTGCAGCCATGTTCGTGCTCAATGCTCTGAAAGTGTGGGATCCTCTCCCCATTAAGTGCTGGCTGTAGATCATCATTTGGCACTCCTGCGCTGTCGACTGCAGTTCTGGGGCAATCTCAGTGTTTTTTCCCCTCAACTTGGAGGCAGCAGAGGAAGGAATCTTAGCACTAGTTGTGACTGTGGGTCATTTGCTTGTCTCCTGGGGCCTCCATCCCAGAGAGATGCAGGTCAGCATTTGCTCAGTGCAATCAGTCCAATATGGAGGGTCTATGCTGTGGGCCCAAGCCAGAGGTTCCCTGTCTGGTGATGAGCAGTAGGGGTGTGTGTGAGACCCATGGGAGATGGACTAGTCTCCTCTTCTTGGGTTGCCTGCAGCTTGTTGGAGGTGTGGATAAAACACTTAGGGTCTTTGTTGCATTGTTAGTCTGAGGGTGGCAAGGCAGAGGCAGTGGCAGAGAGGCTTTCAGTTGCTCCTGGAGTTGCTACTGGCTCAGTAGCCCTGGTGGGGAATGGCTGGAGGCTCAGGCCTGGAGGAGCTGCCTGGTGAGAAGATATAGGAATGGACACCCATGTAACAGTCTTGCTACTTTTCCATGGGGCTGCTGCAGTATGCTTGGGGCCCACTCTGGTCACTCATTGCCTCAGATATTCCAGTACCTGGGGGTTTCATCAGTGAAGGCTGCAAAACAGCAAAGATGGCAGCCTGTTACTCCATCTGGAAGCTTTGTCCTAGGGAGGTATGGGCCTATTGCCAGCCCAAAGACCCCCTAGGACATGGCTGGATACCTCTGTTGGGAAGCCCTGCCCAGTGAGGAGGAACAGGATTGGAGACCTGCTTTAAAAAGCACTCTTGTCAGGTTTCAGTAGAGAAGCTGTGTTGTGTTAGGGCTCTGCTTCAGCCCCCAGTCACCTCAGACACTCTGAAGACCAAAGGATGGAATGGCTGTCACCTAAACAGCAAATATGTTGACCCACCCCTCCCTCTGGGAGCTCTGTTTGAGGGAAATTACAAATCTCTGTGGGCCAGAGAACACCAACAGGGGTGGCTGAAAGCCCACTTTGAAGTTCCCACCCGGTGAGGAGGAATGGGATTGGGAACTCACTTAAGGAAGCAGTCTGGCCATGTTTTGGTAGAACAGCTGTGCTGTGCTGTGGGATCCCTTCTACCCTCAGTCAACTCAGACTCTACAAAGCCCTAAAGCTTATTTTGTCTCACATAAGTACAGTTGTCCCTCTGTATTCATGGGTTTTGCATTATAGATTTTACTAATTGCAAATCAAAAATATTTAAAAGTACAATAAAAATGACAATACAGGAATAAAACATAACAAAAATTTAAAAAAATGGTATAAAAGCTATCTATGTAACATTTACATTGTATTGGGTATTACATATAATCTAGAAATTATTTAAAGGCTTCAGAAGGATGTGAATAGGTTATATGCAAATGCTTTGCCATTTTAACATTTTATATAAGGGACTTGAACATTTGTGAATTTTGGCATTCACAGGGGTCCAGGAACCAACCCCTTGCAGGTATAAAGGATGACTATATAGCTACTTCTGCTCTCTTTTTGTTTCTATTTGTGTGAAATATCTTTTTCCATCTTTTTACTGTTAGTCTATGTTTGTCCTTAAGAGTGAGGCCAGTCTCTTATAGACAGCCTATAATTGGGCCTTGGTTTTTTTTTTTTTTCCCTCTAATAATATATAGTCATATTATATATTTTTATTGGAGAATTTAATCCATTTACATTCAAGGTAATAATTGATAGTTGATAATTTAATAATGCCACTTTGTTAATTGTTTTCTGAGTGTTTTTTTTTATTATTATACTTTAAGTTCTAGGGTACATGTGCACAACGTGCAGGTTTGTTACATATGTATACTTGTGCCATGTTGGTGTGCTGCACCCATCAACTCGTCAGCACCCATCAACTCATCAATTACATCAGGTATAACTCCCAATGCAATCCCTCCCCCATCCCCCTCCCCATAATAGGCCCCAGTGTGTGACGTTCCCCTTCCCGAGTCCAGGTGATCTCATTGTTCAATTCACACCTATGAGTGAGAACATGCAGTATTTGGTTTTCTGTTCTTGTGATAGTTTGCTGAGAATGATGGTTTCCAGCTGCATCCGTGTCCCTACAAAGGACACAAAGACATCCCTTTTTATGGCTGCATAGTATTCCATGGTGTATATGTGCCACATTTTCTTAATCCAGTCTGTCACTGATGGACATTTGGGTTGATTCCAAGTCTTTGCTATTGTGAATAGTGCCGCAATAAACATACGTGTGCATGTGTCTTTACAGCAGCATGATTTATAATCCTTTGGGTATATACCCAGTAATGGGATGGCTGGGTCATATGGTACTTCTAGTTCTAGATCCTTGAGGAATTGCCATACTGTTTTCCACAATGGTTGAACTAGTTTACAATCCCACCAACAGTGTAAAAGTGTTCCTGTTTCTCCACATCCTCTCCAGCACCTGTTGTTTCCTGACTTTTTAATGATTGCCATTCTAACTGGTGTGAGATGGTATCTCATTGTGGTTTTGATTTGCATTTCTCTGATGGCCAGTGATGATGAGCATTCTTTCATGTGTCTGTTGGCTGTATGAATGTCTTCTTTTGAGAACTGTCTGTTCATATCCTTTGCCCACTTTTTCATGGGGTTGTTTTTTTCTTGTAAATTAGTTTGAGTTCTTTGTAGGTTCTGGATATTAGCCCTTTGTCAGATGAGTAGATTGCAAAAATTTTCTCCCATTCTGTAGGTTACCTGTTCACTCTGATGGTAGTTTCTTTTGCTGTGCAGAAGCTCTTTAGATTAATTAGATCCCATTTGTCAATTTTGGCTTCTGTTGCCATTGCTTTTGGTGTTTTAGACATGGTCCTTGCCCAGGCCTATGTCCTGAATGGTATTACCTAGGTTTTCCTCTAGAGTTTTTATGGTATTAGGTCTAACATTTAAGTCTCTAATCCATCTTGAATTAATTTTCGTATAAGGAGTAAGGAAAGGATCCAGTTTCAGCTTTCTACTTATGGCTAGCCAATTTTCCCAGCACCATTTATTAAATAGGGAATCCTTTCCCCATTTCTTGTTGTTCTCAGGTTTGTCAAAGATCAGATGGCTGTAGATGTGTGGTATTATTTCTGAGGACTCTGTTCTGTTCCATTGGTCTATATCTCTGTTTTGGTACCAGTACCATGCTGTTTTGGTTACTGTAGCCTTGTAGTATAGTTTGAAGTCAGGTAGCGTGATGCCTCCAGCTTTGTTCTTTTGACTTAGGATTGTCTTGGAGATGTGGGCTCTTTTTTGGTTCCATATGAACTTTAAAGCAGTTTTTTCCAATTCTGTGAAGAAAGACATTGGTAGCTTGATGGGGATGGCATTGAATCTATAAATTACCTTGGGCAGTATGGCCATTTTCACGATATTGCTTCTTCCTATCCATGAGCATGGTATGTTCTTCCATTTGTTTGTGTCCTCTTTTATTTCACTGAGCAGTGGTTTGTAGTTTTCCTTGAAGAGGTCCTTTACATCCCTAGTAAGTTGGATTCCTAGGTATTTCATTCTCTTTGAAGCAATTGTGAATGGAAGTTCATTCATGATTTGGCTCTCTGTTTGTCTGTTACTGGTGTATAAGAATGCTTGTGATTTTTGCACATTAATTTTGTATCCTGAGAGTTTGCTGAAGTTTCTTATCAGCTTAATGAGATTTTGGGCTGAGACAATGGGGTTTTCTAAATATACAATCATGTCATCTGCAAAGAGGGACAATTTGACTTCTTCTTTTCCTAACTGAATCCCCTTGATTTCTTTCTCTTGCCTGATTGCCCTAGCCAGAACTTCCAACACTATGTTGAATAGGAGTGGTGAGAGAGGGCATCCCTGTCTTGTGCCAGTTTTCAAAGGGAATGCTTCCAGTTTTTGCCCATTCAGTATGATATTGGCTGTGGGTTTGTCATTAATAGCTCTTATGATTTTGAGATACGTTCTATCAATACCGAATTTATTGAGCGTTTTTAGCATGAAGCGCTGTTGAATTTTGTCAAAGTTCTTTTCTGCATCTATTGAGATAATCATGTGGTTTTTGTCTTTGGTTCTGTTTATATGCTGCATTACGTTTATTGATTTGCGTATGTTGAACCAGCCTTGCATCCCGGGGATGAAGACCACTTGATCATGGTGGATAAGCTTTTTGATGTGCTGCTGGATCCGGTTTGCCAGTATTTTATTGAGGATTTTTGTATCGATGTTCATCAGGGATATTGGTCTAAAATTTTCTTTTTTTGTTTTGTCTCTGCCAGGCTTTGGTATCAGGATGATGTTGGCCTCATAAAATGAGTTAGGGAGGATTCCCTCTTTTTCTATTGATTGGAATAGTTTCAGAAGGAATGGTACCAGCTCCTCCTTGTACCTCTGGTAGAATTCAGCTGTGAATCCATCTGGTCCTGGACTTTTTTTTGTTCATAGGCTATTAATTATTGCCTCAATTTCAGAACCTGCTATTGGTCTATTCAGGAATTCAGCTTCTTCGTGGTTTAGTCTTGGGAGAGTGTAAGTGTCCAGGAAATTATCCATTTCTTCTAGATTTTCTAGTTTATTTGCATAGAGATTTTTATAGTATTCTCTGATGGTAGTTTGTATTTCTGTGGGGTTGGTGGTTATATCCCCTTTATCATTTTTTATTGTGTCTATTTGATTCTTCTCTCTTTTCTTCTTTATTAGTCTTGCTAGCGGTCTATCAATTTTGTTGATCTTTTCAAAAAACCAACTCCTGGATTCATTGATTTTTTTTGGAGGGTTTTTTGTGTCTCTAACTCCTTCAGTTCTGCTCTGATCTTAGTTATTCTGAATTCTTTTCAGTCATTTGATAGATCTGTATTTCTGTAGGGTTCATTGTTGGAGCTTCATTGTTTAATTTGGGAGTGTTATGATTTCCTGATTCTTTGTAATTTTTGTGTCCTTGCATTGTTGTCTGTACATTTGAGGAGACAACCTCCTCTGCTGGCCTTTACAGGTGTTCTTTGGCAGGGATAGACTTTCACTGTTTAGTTTAAGTGTGATTCTGAAAGAGTCAACTGGTAATGACCCCAGGCAGCAGAGCTTTTTGTGGGCTCTCTAGTTGGCTGGGCTGCTGCCTTAATTCTCCTTTTAGCTGGGGCTGCTGTCTAGGTTCCACTACCCAGCAATATCACTGGTTGGGCACTGGTATAAGGAGAAGCTGCTGGCTAGGGACTGCAAAGCTTCTGGTCAGGCTGATAATAAGATGTATTCCCTGGCTGGATAATTCAGCTATTTGGGATCTGCAGTTGGGCAGTGCTCCAGGCTGGGCACTGAGGTTAGGCATAGTTACTGCTCGGGATGGACAGAACCAGAGGCCATGCTCTTTGAAATGCATGATTGAAGATTCCCTCCCTGTCCCAGTGGAGCTGTGTGACAAGCTTTTGGCTGAGTTGAGCGGCTGTTTGACTTCCTGGATCAAGTAGGTCTGCTCCCTATGCTTCTCCAAAATGTGCTGAGGTAGGAGTTTCCATGCCTTGGCGGGTGATTGAGTGGGCTTTTGGACTGAATGGAACTGCTGCTTGACTTCTCCAGTCATGCAGGCCTAGCCCCTATGCTTCTCTGCAATGGGTGGAGTCAGGGGTCTCCCTGCCTGGGTGGGGTCATTGGGGTGGACTTTGAGGCTGGGCATGAAGACTAACCCTCTGGGGAACTCAAGCTAGGTTGGACTTCCTACTGTATTTCTGAAGACCATGAGGTCAGTTTCATGTTGACTTGTATCTTCCATCTGGTTCCATGGCTGGCAGAAATGCAGAGGTACCATCAAGATCTGTATACTGGTCATTGTGACCTCTGCTTCCTTTCTTTGTTTTTACCTGATCCTGGGCAGTCTAGCTGTGCTATTACCTACCCACAGTGTTCCCCATGAAGTGAGACTGGAGTAGCCTTCTTGGGAATTGTATGAGATTGCTAGGGAAGTTGGATAACTGTCTCCAGTTCTCTTTTCCCCTAGTAGAAACATTGGGTCAAGGAGTGCCTCTCCATCTGGCAATGTGCCAACTTGGGAAAGGGAGAAGAGCAGTGCAGTCAAAGTGAGACTGTTTTTCTTACCTTTTTAATTCAGTTGTCATTCAGTTCTGTGGACCATGTGAGTTGTATCTAAGGATTAGGATTTTTGAAAAGATGTTTTGGTCTGTGGATAGTTGCTAGTGGATCCTTCTGTTGGCTGGGCAGTGAAAGTAGAGCCATAGACTTCCTACCATCTTGCTGATGCCGCCTCTAGAAAGTCTTCCAAATTCTTCATATGTAAAACAACAACAACAACAACAAACAAATCTTCCTTGAGTCTGTCATTTTCAATAACATAGGTGAACTTAGAAGACATTATGCTAAGTGAAACAAGCCATACACAGAAAGACAAGTACTACACGATCTCACTTATATGTGGGGTCTTAAAAAACTCACTTCTTGGCTCACACCTGTAATCCCAGCACTTTGGGAGGCTGAAGCAGGCAGCTCACGAGGTCAGGAGATTGAGACCATCCTGGCTAACACAGTGAAACCCCGTTTCTACTAAAAATACAAAAAATTAGCTGGGCATGGTGGCGGGTGCCTGTAGTCCCAGCTACTTGGAAAGCCGAAGCAGGAGAATGGCATGAACCCTGGAGGTGGAGCTTGCAGTGAACCAAGATTGTGCCATTGCCCTCCAGCCTGGGCGACAGAGTGAGACTCTGTCTCAAAAAACAAAACAAAACAACAAAACAAAACAAAACAAAACACCAAAAAACTAATTTCTACTCTCCATAGAAGCAGAAAGTAGAATGGTGATCACCGAAGGTGGGGAGGTGGGGGAAATGGAGAGACACTTGTCAAAAGGCACAAGGATGTAATTAATGTAGGATGAATAAATCTAGAAATCAAACGGGCAGCATGATGACTATAATTAACAATACTGCATTGTATACTAGAAATTTGTGAATAGAGTAGATTTTAGGTGTTCTCATCACACACTCTAAAAATGGTTAACCATGTTAGGAGATGAATATGTTAATTTTCTTGACTGTAATATTGTTAATCAGTCCACTATGTATATCAAAAACCCCTCCTTGAGCCCTGTATCCTTCTCTAGCTACTGCAGTTCTCTTCGCCTCTTCATATCCAGATTTTCCCTCTTTCACCTGGCATTGCTTCTCAACCCATTGCACCCTCTCTTAAGTTACCAAGGCAGGGAAAAACCTCTCACTAACACATACTCTTCCATTTGCAGCGACATGAACCTGGGCATGCTTTCAGTCCACACACCCTTGTCCTTTTTAACTTTCCACTTGGCAACATTTTATACCTGTGATTACTCTGATTTTGAAGCATTTGCCTCCCTTGCTATTCGTGACCCAAACCACTCTAGTTTTTTTGTTGACTCTCTAGTCATCCCGCTGTCTCCTTTGCAAGGCATCTTTCTGAACCATCCCTGTGATGTTGTTTTTCCTTAGTTAGCTCTCCTTTTTACCCCACACCACACGTGTGCCCCACTTTCACCACACTAACTCCCACAGCTTCAATTATCATCTCTATGCCTCAGGTCCTCTATTTCTAGTTCTGGGTTTGACCTATGCTCTGAGCTGTGGACACATATGTCTAACTCCATATGTCCAAAACTAAACTCCTTGTCTTTTATTCCAAGCCTGTTCTATTTTTAATTTCCCAAGTTAGTGACATCACCATCCATTCTACTGCCTACCTCCAACAGATTATCAAGTCTAGGAGATGCTGTTACAGTCTTAAGTCTTTCCACTTTTCATTATTTCTGCTACAATTACTACTATTTTTCCTCAATATTATCTTTCATCTAGAATACCTCAAGCCTCTTCAAAGCTTTTATTGTCTTACTGCCTTTAGTTGATCCATTCCCTACACTGCCACCAGAGGGAGCCTTCCACAGTATAAATCTGATTATATGAGCAGATTAAAACTCTGATAACATTTGTTGCTTAAAGAATCAGTCCTGTGGCTCACAAGGTCCTTCATGACATAGTCCCTGTTAATCAGTTCAGACATCTCTTCATTGATTATCCTCTTGTACTTTTTTTTTTCCAGGAATACTAAAGCTAATGCAGTTTCTAATTAGTGAATAAAGCATATTCATGCTCTTCCAAGACTATCTAGTAACAAATAAGTGGATAAATACTGTCTTCTCAATTGATTAATAAATTCATTTTCTTCTTGTGTGGGGAAAATTTACATATGCTATTATGCATATGATAAAGTAAAAACCTGTGCATACCCACTTTAAAAACGTGTATTCTTTGGAATGTACCTATGCTCAGAGTTGCAAGAACCAAAGGTTAAATAGGAAACCAAATACAATTCAAATAAAGTTGTTTTGTTAGGTTATGCTGACAGGGTGGGAGTACCGATGTGGCACTTAGGCTGTCATTTCCACATCCTGCCAGATATTGCTAATCAGCCATGGCACTCTTCTGAAAAGCACAGACTCAACCTCATAAACCTTATCACAAGCACACTGGGAAGCCACTGCCAGTAGGAGTGGCTCCTATTATGAAGCCTCTTTGCTGCTTGTATGTGTGGCTATGGCAAGCAATTTTGCCCTGAGGACTTGAGGATAAAAGAGCCTGGAGAAGTAAATGCTTTCTTGAATTTTCTGTCTCATTTTTTTCCCAATAATAAGGGACATAACAATTTGCTGTACATTTTATTTAATCATAAAGGAATCCCAGTTCAGATATCTTTAAACAGGGTATGCATGCCCTTGAGGATATTTGAAGGCTTTTCAGGGATATATGGCTTGGATGGCTTTAAGGAAATCATTTTGTAGATGCTCAGTTTCCATTGTGTCTCTTCCTTAAGCTGATCTGTCTGAAAACCACTCCTGCAGTCAGTATTTCTCCATTCCTATCTCCCTTTTCACAATGATCACCTCCTACTTTACAAAAAAAAATGTGCACCTCTCACCCATCCTGAATCTTATGATGCATTTCCCAGGGTATAAAAAAGTTAGGGGCTAAACAGAGGAGTGTTTGAAAATGTAAAGCTCCTGAATCAGAGTCTTAGATTTGGTTAAAAACATATTTATATATGCAATTGCAATGAAAGTATATGTATTGTGTATATATAAAATAAAATTATATACAGAAGATATATGTGTATATGAGAAATGCCTGATTTTATTTAGGTAAAAAATCATGGAAAGGCTCTAGCTAACCTTGTCTCTGTTTACATAAATTAGAATTCAGAAGTAAAATGAGTGGGCCGGGCGCGGTGGCTCAAGCCTGTAATCCCAGCACTTTGGGAGGCCGAGACGGGCGGATCACGAGGTCAGGAGATCGAGACCATCCTGGCTAACCCGGTGAAACCCCGTCTCTACTAAAAAAATACAAAAAACTAGCCGGGCAAGGTGGCGGGTGCCTGTAGTCCCAGCTACTCGGGAGGCTGAGGCAGGAGAATGGCGTAAACCCGGGAGGCGGAGCTTGCAGTGAGCTGAGATCCGGCCACTGCACTCCAGCCTGGGCGACAGAGCGAGACTCTGTCTCAAAAAAAAAAAAAAAAAAAAAAAAAAAAAGAAGTAAAATGGGTGTTATGGAGTACATATTGACCATATTGGCTTTTTTTTAAAATTGAAAAATGTAAGTTTGGCTTTGTATGGCAATAAATCTGATTTGACTAATACGCCTGACCACAAGAACTGGCTTTTCCAGGGAGGTATGCAGCAGATGTTTCACAAATCGGTCCAGAAATATGTCTCATAAACATATAGCAGACATGTTTCATAAGTTGAATGGGCTAGATCTGCAACTCCAAGTATATTAATGTATTTAAATCTTATATCTAATATGCAATATACTAGAAATTGCATCTTTGTAGCTATTATATTTGAGATAAAAATTTAGGTGTCAACTTAAAAACATATAAGGAAGTGTATAATTTTAAAAAATTGTGTTGTCAAATAAGTTGACAATATTTTATGTACATTATAAAGCAAGTTTAATATCCCATAATATGTTAAAAACAACAAAATTATGCTTTGAATGACAGAGTTCTTGAGTACTTTAAGGGACTGTGGTGTTATGATATACATTGGTTTTCATCCCCAGTTCCTGGCCCGTAACACCCATATCCCTGTTACAGTCTTTTGCGTTATAATGTTGGGTATGTTAGGCCTCAGGGGCAGGCCTCTGAACTTCCTCTGTCTTCTTTCTACTCTAACGTTCCCCTTCTTTCCTACTGTGGGTCTTAAGACTCTCCCAGGAGCGGGTCCCACACTAAACCTGGGAGAAGGAATGGTGATGTCATGAAACTTCCATAAAAACCCAAGAGGACAGGTTTCATTGAGCTTTCAGATAGCGGAACTCGTGGAGCTTCCTGGAGGGTGATGTGCCCAGAAAGGGCATGGATGCTCTGCACCCCTTCCCCCATACCTCGTCCCATGTGTCTCTTCATCTGTATCCTTTACAATATTCTTTATAATAAACCTACAAATGTGAGTAGGTATTTCCCTGAGTTCTGTGAGCCGCTTCGCAAATTAATCAAGCCCAAAGAGGGGGTTATGGTAACCCCAGCTTAAAGCTAGTTGGTCAGAGTTCCACAGGCCGGGCTTTGGGACTGGTGTGTGTGTGTGTGTGGAGAGGGGCAGTCTTGGAGACGGAGCCTTCAACTTGTGGGATCTGACACTATCTCTGGGTAGACAGTGTCTGAACTGAATTGGAGAACTCCCAGCTGGTGTTTGCTGTTTGGTGTATGGGGAAAACCACCCACAAATTTGGTCACAGAAGTCTTCTGTGTTGGTTCTTGTCATGCAAGGGTAGAGGAAAAACACGGTTTAGAGGAAAGTTTTTCCCTACAACAGGGACCACAGAGACACCTTCAACAATGAGAAAACTGAGGTGGAGAGAAGTTACTGACTAGCCCATACTCTAAGATAAGGGTAGATCCCATCTATTTCTCCTGATTTATCAGACCACTACTTATTATGCCCACTATAAAAGGTCTATAAAATTGGCATTGACTTCCACAAACTTTGATTCTATAAGGGAGCATGAATGTACTATAACGTGTATGAAGCACACATGCATACACTCTACTGTGTCACAAACTTACCCTAATTACAATACGATATTCATAATAAACATTAATTGAACATTTGATTAACAGCAATTTTTCTTAACTTCTTAACATTTAGAAGCGTTTTTAACAGTTATTTTTGAAGTATACATCTTTAAAAATGTTATTCAGGGAACTATTTTTTTCTTAACTTCTTAACATTTAGAAGGGTTTTTAGAAGTTATTTTTGAAGTACCGATCTTTTAAAATGTTATCCAGGGAGCTACGAATTGATTTTCTTTTTTCTTTCAATAATTTTCTCTTTGGCAAATAAAGGCTTTCAAAGCTGTTGCAAATATTGTTAATGTACTAATCAGCCATCACGATACCTTGTGGAAGAAAGCATCAGCCTCAGGAAATAAGAGTCCTGGGCATTAGTCTCAGATATATCACTTATTTGCTGTGTGACCTTGGACCTCAATGGGTGTGTATTCGTGTGTGTTAAATTGTAAGGGTGTTAGATAGGTTTTGCTCTGAGGAGCGGCTCTAATTGATGACAGTTCCCTGGAGTTTTGCATAAATCATGAGAAAGGTTACTGACTGGTTGAAATATTTCTTGTGGGTGTAGATGGAGAGTGTTATATATTTATCAACCCATATGATATAGGTATCATACCATACCCATTTGTATCATCCATATGATACAAAGAATTTTGTTGACAGTATTTGGTGTTCTGGTGCATGGGGTGTGTGTGTTTTCTCCTCCTAAACAGGGGTTAATTAAAGAAAATAAGAAGTCAAGAGAAATCATATTCCTTTAATTAGTGTTGGGGTGGTTGCCATTTGTGAAGTTTTAAAAATAACTGCCAAGAACACCTCACTATTCCCCTATATTTATAGCTCACAAGAGACCTACTGATGAGAATTAGAAATGCACTTATGAGAGTTTGAGGGAAGGCCAATTAAGCTGTCACTGGGGGGACAATTCTGTTGTAGGTAGAACCACTTAGATTGAGTCTTGAGAACATCTTGATTAAGTCATCATTTCCTACAAGAGAATTGTCACCATTCTCTTGCAGGTCTAGGAACAAGATTTGCTTGGTTGAACCAGAGGTTATTATCCTTTGATGACAGTCTCACTGCTATCAAGTTCACATGTACTTGATGCCTAATAGCATTATACTTAATTAATAATGGGTGATAGACCTTTTATGAGTCCTTTATCCAAGATACACATTTCCTGGTATCATGATACTTGAGAAGTGAGCTTATCACTGGTGAGAAGATGAGTGTGGATTACAGTTCTGGAAACAGATGGTTTGAAGTAGACTTCAAAAAGATTGACTGGCTCAGTACTGGCTTAATGGGAAGTGTACTATAATCAGTGGGGGGGCCTGTCTTCCATTTTAACATAGAATGCTGTATAGCATATTTGTGTGGCTGTATTATGATTAAGCCACATTCCTGTGAATCATCAGTTTTGGTGTTTGTGGAACTCGGGGAGGATAGTATTCTGAACTAAAAAGGTTGGCAAGGCCTAGATCCATCTGGAAACCGTGCTGTGGCTAATCGGTGCTGAGTGACACAGAGAAATTCAACATGAAGAAAAGATAATGCAGGAACTCTTTAAGTACAAACATCCTAAAATGGAGGCAATATATTTATATGTTAGCATGCTTCCTTCTTTCCTCCTCCTTATTAAATTTGAAATGTTATGGTGAGGAAGCTGAACTGGAGATGTGCAAGGGCTATGATCTATGTAAACTCATCAAAGACGAGTCTTAGGGTTTGGATTTGTTATTTCATATTGTATGCCCTGCTTTTTAGACTCTTAGAGACCTGCTTACACAAAGAACCAGAACAATGGAATAACAGTAGGCTAGGATTCTGAAATCCCTGTCTGACAGAGACTACTTATTGCTCTTCATTAACCATTCTCCTTTTCCTTTTGAATAATATAATCCCTCCCCAGCCAGTTTTAGCAGAGCAGGTGGTCATCACCTACGAACATACTTGTTTCTAGGTGTAGTCATGCAAATAAGTTTAATCCAATTGAATTTGAACACAAATGCATGTAATTTCTAGGTTATCTTATATATATGTTATATATACATGTACGCATATATATATGTCACCGTGTTTTGGAGTTTCTAAAATTATAGCATCTAATTAATACAGAAAATGGTACCTAGAAGTGGGGTCATACATAACAATAACCAGAACTATGCTTAGCAGTCTGGCAGCAGGTTGCAAGGCAATAGATACTGTAGACTCTGGTGACTCAAGCTATTGAAAAATACTTGATACAATTTTGTCTACAATAACTCAGAAAGCAGAGCACATGCTCACTCAGTCTGTTGGTCCAGTGTAACTACATGGAAAAACTCAAAAGTTTGATGTTTATAAACTCTTTCTTGTTGCTTTTTGCAAAAGAGAGGTAAAGGCAGCCAAGTTAGGTTTGGAAGCAGAGATGGAAAGAAATACAGACCTGCAAAAGGAAAGTGCCTCTGCCTATAACCTGCAGGTTAAATTTGGGGATTCACTGGGTTACAAAAGTCAACTCTTCTGTAGCAAACTTTTGAAGATAAAACTGTCCTACTCACCATTTTGTTTTCCTGTCACTCACTGGGGAATGGTGAGAATTGGAGCAACTTTGAGAGGCATGTGTAGGGGACAGTAGAGTTAACTCTGCCAAGCCAAGATTATTTACATCTAGACTGTGTGGGGAGAGAGTAAGAAACCTCTATTTCATTCAAGCTACTATATTTTTGTGTTTCTTTGTTGGAAGTGCTTTGTTAGAATATACTAACTTCTTTCTTCTCATATTACTCAGATAACCCATGTGTGTTCTTGGTAATAACAACAGAATGGCTTGCTGAGATGTTTCTACTAAATGCTGAGGAAGTATGATAACATATTACCAGACCCCAGTGGAGAAAATCTCACTGGTGATGGGGTTGCTTGTGTCTGTCTTGAACAGTGTTAGATAAAAAGTGACTTTTTTCCCTGAATCTGTCTATTATTAGCTTGCTAACCTTTTTTTTTTTTTTTTTTTACTGGCCAGACTTTCATTAAATGTGCTCATATGTCTTATTATATTCTCCTGTGGGGCTGGAGGACATTCTGTGCAATCTCAGTATGCATTTATGTAATTAGACCAATCCCTGGCATTCTTGGAGAACCTCACTGTAACAGGTTGAATTTGAATTAAAAAATTAGTCAAAGAGGCCCTTTAATGAACAAAAATATAAAGAGATCCACCAATTAATGAGTGCTATGTGGATTCTCCAATAATAATGGTACAATCATAATATCAAATGGACATAGTTAATGTCATTCTTAAAATAGATTTCTCTTTTATACTACTGAAGCAGAAAATAGAACCCAGCTCACTTGTCCACCTATAAGATGACCCATTGTCACATTCATATGAGAGACTCTGGGGAGTCATATCATAACCCACCATTTAAACTTAGCCTGAAGTGTGGTGATCTAATTTGTAGTGTGGTTATTAATTATGAACTGATTTGAGGTGTTTTATATCACACACACAAGGAAACTTACTGTTATAAGTATGATGAATGGTTGGGAAGGGTGCATATTTTATATTCATGAACACATCGACATTCCCAAGACTATATGGAGGTAGGCAGTCTTCATAGATGCCATAAGAAATGGATTACTAATATTGTAAGACTGAACCCAGAAAGATATTCTAAAGTTGGCACTTCAAGATGCTTTGGAACAGGCCAATAATTATATATGCCTATGGAGAAGATGCAACAAAAGTGGAATTTGAGAGATATGAAAATAAAGATATTTTCCTTGGTGTCAACAAACTTTTCCAACTTGGATAACTGATCTCCAAGAGCTTGGATTTAGAATTATGATCAATCAGGGACCTTCACAGATTGGTTATGAGGCCATGCTATTCAAAATACTACCATGTTCTGCTCTTTAAATAAAGAGATCATGATTGTGTCTGAGTAGTAGCAAAGGATGCCTGCTGAATTGCTGTGGGAAGTAATCACACTGGGTTGTATTGCCCTGTCTAGCTCGCCTTCTCTCTTTCTGTGATAGTGAGTGACACTTTCTCTGGTAGTGAGTGGCATATATTTACAAGATGGCAGTTCGAGCTTTTAGTGTTAAATTTAGAAATACTAGGCTCTAACGCACTGACTTAGCATATCAGTTCAGGAACTAACTAATTACTATATATTCAAATCTGACACATACTTTTTTATGTATAAAAATCCAGGCTGGGTGTGGTGGTTCACGTCTGCAATCCCAGCACTTTGGGAGGCCGAGGTGGGTGGATCACCTGAGGTCAGAAGCTCAAGACCAACCTGGCCAACATGGTGAAACCCTGTCTCTATTAAAAATAAAAAAATTAGCTGGACATGGTGGCACACGCCTATAATCCCAGCTACGTGGGAGGTTGAGGCACAAGAACTGCTTGAACCCAGGAGGTGGAGGCTGCAGTGAGCCGATATCATACCACTGTACTCCAGCCAGGGTGACAGAGCAAAACTCCATCTCCATCTCAAAAAAAAAAAAAAAAAAAAAAAAAAATCTAGGTAATCAAATCTAGTAGGAATTTATCACTTTGCTTATAGCTCTGCCCTGGTATTTTTCAAAGTAATATGAAATTACAAAAAGTGAACTTTTGCTTTAAACATTTTCCTGTGCTATGTAGCATATATCTTATTTATTTTAATGCCCTGAAATTTAGAAAGGTCATTTCAACAGTGAGTAGAAGATGTTCTTTCAATTTCTTTTCCGTCATTGGCATTCAAATATTCTTAGTGCTCCTTTGAAAACAGTGAACAAAACCTTCTCTTCCCTACTTCGATTATTTTCTCTGCTTCCTGGTAACTTTTGGTGAATCACATGGCCTGTGTCTGAGGCAAGTTGTTGTGGTTTTTTTAAACAGACATTTTAAGTGTCAGTGTCAGAAGTCCTGCAGTATACAATGCTTTTCTTATGTCATATCATTAAATGAACTAGGCAGCAAATAAAGTATTTTTTTTAAAATGAAGTTTCTATTATTATTTGTAGCAGATCATGGTTTTAATAAAACTTTTAGGGTTGGATTTTTACAGACTGACATTCTGAATAATTGAACTGTGGCAGTTCAAGTTTTCTGCCAAAATGTGTCAGGATGAGCTAGAAAGAATGCCACAGATGTTGAACTTGATGTTTTCTCTCCTTTAACAGGTTTAGTGTCAGGTTCTGCCTTGGCTTCAATAGTGGGTTTATTTTATATCCCCGTACTATGGAAACCCATGTTGGTGAAGGGGAGTACAGTTATGGAGCAATTCAGATATCTTTGACCACGGCCATTCTCAGGATAATACTCATAAGGTCACAGAATTTAAAAAATGCGGAAGGTTTCAGAGATGATTAAATCTCTTACGTTTTTTTAGTTTGTGGAAACTGATTCCTGGAGGTTAAGTTGAGCTTCTGCCGTAGCCTGCTAATGGTTATTTACCTCATCACAATGGTTAATGAAAGAATTGATCAGTGCATGGGTCAAAATCTGGTTATATTACCTAGGAAATTCAGGCCCTGTTCTCCCTCCTGGTTTTTGTGGTATATCATCTCTATGTAGTAGGCTCATTCCTCCCTCCACTCTTCCATCTTGTTGAAGTCCAAGAAAATATAGAGACAAGTCTCTAAATATAAAACATTTTATTTGGGAAGGCAGAATTGCAATTTGGGGCATACATACACACAGACCAGGCTGTCTTTGGTATGTCTGAAGAATAAAGAGAAGGTTGTTTTATAAAAAAGAGAAATGTTATGTATTGTTTTGTAAGAAAGTTCATGAACACTAATAAAGTTTTGGGGGCTAGCAAGCTCTGACTGGTGAGTGACAGCAGTGGGTAAAACTAGTCTTAGAGTTGTAGCAGTTGTTTCAATATCCATTAGATAAAACAGATTTCAGGTTGCAGCAGGCAGTTTCAGCAGCCAGGCTTGTGGAGAAATACATTCTTGGAGCAACGCTCTGTGCCCTGAGTGCTTCCCGGCTGCCTGGCTTCTGGCATCTCAACTCTGTTCTCGTTGAATAGGACAATAATGACCCCATTTGTATGATCAACTTTCACAGTCTCTTCTCTGATACAGATACAGGCCAATCTTCAGTCTATCCTTACTGAAAAGTCTTACAAACAGAACATTTTTCTTAAGCCTTCCATGTGCCCATGTCCACACCACTACAAGTCTCATTATTATGTGCACCATTATTTTATTCTGTCTTTCCTTCTTTAGAAGTGTTTTAAGAATGGAGAAGAGAAGAAAAAGAAGGGAAGAAATTCTGTCTCATTACAACTCTCCATCTCGAGGGAATGCATTTCTCCTTCCTCTGTTCCTTCCCGTCGGAATAAAAGCTCTTCACACTCCAGCACTGTGGACACTCTAGCTTATTTCCTTCTACTCCACATAAACTGGACGGGCACAGGCCAACCGTTACTCTTTGATTGTCAAATCCAACAGACACTTTTCCAGGCCTTTTTTGACTTGATCTTTCTGCACATTGACATATTTTGTAATTTCCTCCTTGAAATTATTCCTCCTTTGGCTTTTGTAACAAGACTGACTTTCTCCTCATCTTTCTACTCCTTAAGTATGTTTCTGCTCTACCTGCATCCTTCCCAAGACAGTGCCATTCATTAGGAGCCAGGATAATGTGATGTCTAAATGCTTAGGTACTAAAACCAGATTGCCTGTGCTTAAGCCCTCCAGCTGTACCACTTGGGTCAGTTACTTAATTTTTCAGTGGCTCAGCTTTGTCATCTGAAAAAAGGGGATCTTACTAGTACTCTCTCACAGTGTTACAGTACTAAGAATAATGCCTGGCAAGTGGTAAATGTTTTGTAAGTCTTACATACATATACACACAAACAGAGAGAGACTGAGAGAGAGAGAGAGAGAGAGAGAGAGAGAGAGAGAGAGAGAGAGAAGAGAGAGAAACAAGCACCATTCTTTGGTTAAAAATATTTGAATGTCTGTGGTCCCCTGCTGCAACTCCTGAAGAAACCCTTAAGAGACATAGGAAACATAACTCACATACACATTTCTTTCTCATTCCTAATTTTGAAGTCTGATATTGGGTTTAGCTACTTTTCAGTAACCTTTCCATTCAAACATTTGTGGCCAGATGAACTAGAGAGCCCCTGGTCTGTGTCTTCATCATGGCTCCTGGGTCTGTATCAACCCTCCCTTGGCTGCTTGCTCACATTTTCCCACTGAATGTCAAGCTAGCTTTCTCTGCCTTTCCATTCTCCCCGATATTTAGAACTTCAAACCCACTATACTAAATCTAACCTTAAATAAAGTTGATGGGATGAAAGTGCCTACAACCTTTTCCCACTCTTGCAGAAATGGAGAGGACAGGGCAGATGTTTATCACAATTATCGTAACAAATTATTAGGAATTGAAGACCAATGATACTTGCAGGAGGGTAGTATTGGTGGTGGCAGCATGGGGGCTGTGCATGCAGGTGCTTAGACCTCCAGCTTCATGACAGGAGGGAGCAGTGACATTCTTATGGATGGTGATTTCTAGCCAGAGTAGTTGATTCCCAGATGAACAAAAAAATGTTCTCCATAGTGTTTACATCAAGGACTGTTATGGTATGTGAGGGTAGTGTCAGAAGGGGGTAAGCAGAAAGGAAGAAAGAGTTTTAACAAAGTTTTGCTTTGGTCTACACATACCCTTCACAGTGTTCAAGAAATGTATGTAAAAAACCTGAGTTAATTTTAAAATGACATTTTACTGTTGTACTATATTTTCTCGTTATACTGCTAAGACTGAGCCGTGTGGTTCTTGGCATAAGAAGAGCCAGTATCTTCTCTAAGTATGAGACAATCATTCATTACCAAACCACCTCTTCTATTTAAAATCATAGCTCAAGATCTCCTCTCTGCTTTGCAATTTAATTGTCAACAGTCCTCCCACCCCTGACTCACCCTGGCCTTTAAGCAATTATCGAAGACACTTTATCTACTCTAGGTTCATATTGTGGTATGCTTCTTCTCATAGCGTATTTCATTCATTAATACAGCAATCTTAGACATTGCTGTATACACCACTTACATATTCTAAACTTCTAATGAATAAAAATTTGGTATATTTTTTGTCTCTCTGCACACTTAATGCCATTTATTTTTTGAGGTATGTTTCAAAAATATTGTCTACCTCAAAAAACCCCTTTGTGTAGTAAAGAAGGAAGGTATTCAGTCGGTTTTACAGGTGAGAAACTGAGGATCAGTAATGTGACAGGAGTTACCCAAGAACTTGTGGCTGATAAGTGGTGATAATATTCTGTTTTATGAGTCTAGTGAGCGGCTTTACTCAGCTGTATCATGAGAGGTTAAATCAGGCTTTGTGAGGTTGTCTCTCCTCATTTGATACTGAGAGAACATAAAAGAAACAAAAGAAAAGAAAAAACTGAGCACATTACATTTCTGTGAGTGAATTGTGTTTCGATATTATTTTAGAATCTCTGGAAAAAGAACCAGATTGCTGCTTGTTCATTACTTTCATATCAGATTATACTGAGGACAAATCATAGGCGACTTCTCAGTATTTCACAAGGTATCTCAGTGTGTGTGTGCAGGGGGGGAATTATTGTATATGATAGAGGGGGCATAAATCATCTAAAAATTGTGGGGGAGTTTAATATCTTAGGTTTCTAAAGAGATAGATATCAAGTTATTGGGTTTATGGAAATGTTGATGCTAAGAAATTGATGCTGACACTTCAATTATGAAAACTGGGATTATAATAGGAATTTGGAAATTTACAGTTTTAACACAATCCATAGATCAGCAGGACAGGAGTACAGAAAACTGGCTCTCCAGAATGGTTATTGCAGTTTTGATGATACTTTGATGATCTATTGGACTTAACTGAACACCTCTGTGCTTAGCCTCAGAATCACAGTGCAATGATGAACTGGGCTTATTAATGATAAGTATACTGGTTATATCAGTGATAAATATTAGAATCACATGACACAATGAGGACCTAACTTCACTTATTACTGAATGAGTCACTTAGGTGTTATGCCTGCCTTGATGATTTAATTTCAGCAAATAAAGCTTATTTTAGATAATGTGAGGACTTACAAGGGTAAGTGGCACAAAATTGCTGTCTTCTAGGACCTCACTATTTAGTGAAAGAACAGGACTCACACGAAATTCATTAAAACGAAAGACCCTGGCTGTTGTGTTGAAATAGCTGTACAAGCAAAATGAATTAGCGTCATATATATACAGTCTGATCCTTTTTCTACATATTCAACTATGTGGACAACAATTTCTGTGATGTTCAATGGAAACATTACAGGATGATGATGGAAGTCCATACAGCTCTAGAGAGGGCATGGTGGGACAGATGATGAATTACTTCTGGGCATAAGGGGGGAGTAATGAGGAAAAGAATAGTCTTTGGAGAGGAGTGAGTTGTGATGGTGTAAGAGGAGGTTACCGGTAGGAAAGACATTTTCGATATAGGGAATGCTAAGTGCCTTCGAGGTTATACCCGCCTTAATGGGTGCCGATTAATCAACATCATTTTACAGTTACAGTTTCCTCAGGACACATGGTCTTGATTCAATTTCTCAGCTTTCTACAATGGTAGAAGCAAAATCATTTCACTGTCATTCCAGTGTGGAAACAGAGTCACAAAGGTAAGAAGAGTTGAAATAATGTTCAGGGTAACACCTAGATAAGACACAACTTTGGGACCACTGTTGCCTTTTTTCATTTTGGTTGCTTTATCAGTGCTGAAGGTTTTGATAAATGTGAGGTATGAGATGTGACATTAAGTCAGAGAACTGACTTTTATGAATGTTTGGTACCCTTTGTTTCAGAGTCAAACCTTTATTTGAAACTGCACTCTTTCTTCTTATTGCAATATTTTACATGCTGTAATCTCTTCTGGAAATAATCATAAAGTGCCATAGCAAATCACTATCACTTGTTTTATTTTTTTCTGAAAAGATATACTTCTTTTATAAAAGAAAAGCTAAGAGCTACTAAAATATTTGTAATCCAAAAATGTGGTTCTGTTAGATTTTTAAAAGTATTTAAAAATTTTTAAAATTTTGTGGGTACATAGTAGGTACATGTATATTTATATGATGCATGAGATGTTTTCATACAGCCATGTGATGTGAAATAAGTACATTATGGAGGATGGGGTATCCAGCCCTTCAAGCATTTAGCTGTAGAGTTACAAACAGTCCAATTACACTGTAAGTTATTTCAAAATGTATAATGAAGTTATTGACTATAGTCATGTTAGATTTTTTGAAGCAGAAGGTTGATTCTGAGTTTGGAACTGTGAGCTGTAACAAAGAAAAAGATGCATAAATGATATATTATAATAATTATCAGTTATTTAAAAAATCTTCAGCCTTACCTCCGTTTTTTAAGAGAGAGAGATATGTCAAAAGAATGCATTTATTATTCAGCCTTTCCTACTATTTCTAAGATTATTAGTTATATATAGCATTTATTGAGTGCTTACTCTGTGCCCTACTAAACAAATTTCTGAGGTAGGTGCTATTCTTGTACTGATTTTACAGCTGAGGAAACCGGGACCCAGAGATGTTAAGCAACAAGCCCAATGTCATTTAGCTAGTATGTGAAAGAATTGACATCTGAACCCGTATTGTCCAGCGTGTGTTTTCTGAACTGCTATTCTATGGCTATCTTCTCTTTAAACCTGCAACTTTTTCATTAAGGGGTTCCCCCTCGTGAAATTTCCAGTCAACAGTCAACTTTTTTTTTTCTGTGAGATATATATGTGTATGTTGTGTGCATCTGTGTTTATTTGTGCGTACTTTGTATGTGTAGACCATCTATGCCAGTTTCCACAAGCAACCACTGTATCAGTCAAGATTAGATAGGCCAGGGCAGTAGTAACAAACAGCCCCCAAATCGCAATGGCTTAACACTACATAAGTTTATGCAAAACTCTTTTGTTCATTCTGCATATCAATGTGGGCAGTCAGAGATATGTGGGGATGGGAAACTCGGCGAAGGGACTCTTCTCCACACAGTCTTATAGGGGCCCAGTGTAATGGAGGCTCTGCCATGTTGTAACTGGCCATCTGGAATGTGTAGATTCCTCAGTCTATGTGCTGTAAAAGGAGAGCCAAGAATCACATGCTGGTTTTTAAGTGCCTCCTCCTGCAGTGACAAAAGCACTTCTACTTGTAACATCTTATCCAGAGCTAGTCATGTGGCTCCACCTAACTGCAAGGGAGTGGGAAATGTGGGGAAGCAAAGAATACCTGACGAGTAGCAAGTATCTCTGCCATAGCTACTCTCACTATGAACTTCCTTAAAAGTTTTAAATAACAGAAAACTATTGGATAATATGAATTTCAAACATTAAGCCAGGAGAAAATGTGTATTAGATATTGAGAAGTTCTGGGTGACTTCAGCTTGTCCAACCTCTTCACTTCATCTGCTCTCCCTGTTGTGTTCCTTTTTCTGGGGGGTGGGGAGGGGTGGTATGCAAGTCTGTGGGTTATACTTTCTTCTAGATTTTCTCGCCTTCCACCTTTGGGACTCCACTGGTAAAATCTTAGAATGACTGAGATTCCCTTTCAGCTTTGCCTCCATCCAGCCATCCTTCTCTTCCCACTGAGATGTGGTGGTGCCTTGAAGAAGCCTGTTAGAGCAAAGTTCTTGTCTTTGCGTCCAATTTCCTGAATATATACAACAAAGCTCTCTTCAAAACTGGCAGAAGGAAGAAGGAGTATGCATTTTTTTCATTGCATTTCCCTCTTGATTATGTGTGATGACATCACGTGGGGTTCAGGAGATGCTACCCCAAAATGGAACTGAGCAGTTTAGCAGCTTAGCCTCAAATCAGGTTTAAATTTTTTCCCCCTTTCCTCCTTTCTTCCCAGTTTCAAGATGTAGCTCTGAGATAAACTACAAATGTGTTTTACAGCCTCAAAATGTTTTCTTTTCTCTACTCTCTTCCCTTTTGCACTTTATGCTCCCATACCTTATATGCATTTATTTATGTAGGTGTTTATTAAGCACATGGTGGTGCCGGCCCCTTCACCAGATGGGCCCCTTCACCAGATGGGGGACAATCATTCACGATGAGCCATCAGAGCAAATCATGCCACCTGGGATGTCCTCGCCCCCCAACCCCTGCCTCTTCTGCACCCCAAACCCTCTCTTTAAAAACTCCTGCATTCCTACCACAAGTTAAAGAGTGAAATTTTTTTGCCCACTCTTCCCCTTGCTAGCAAAACAAAGTTTCGCTTTCTATCACGTCTTGTTATTATTTTGGCTTCTTTCTATCAGCGGCAAGCAACCAGACTCTTTTGCTAGTTACAAAAATATAACACCTTGGCATATGAAATATTTTAAGCTGAAGGGATTTACAGAAGCAGGAAGAGCTCTCTGACCTTCCCCTTCCATTTTCCTCTAAAGCAGGTCATAAGACCCTCATGTGAGAGATGCCCACCATACGGTATCTGGAGGAAAACAGCATCTTTTCCTGGAGGAAAACAGCATCTTTATCTCAGAAGACGAAGGGACACAGGGAGGAATCTGAACAAACAGACCTTGCTAAGTTT
Source organism: Chlorocebus sabaeus (assembly GCF_047675955.1). Taxonomy (NCBI): domain Eukaryota; kingdom Metazoa; phylum Chordata; class Mammalia; order Primates; family Cercopithecidae; genus Chlorocebus; species Chlorocebus sabaeus. Next base: position 89,166,603 of record NC_132916.1, read on the forward strand.
CCTCCCATTTGTTACACTTACCTCATGTTCTTTGCCCTATCATATTTCTCTATGACTGTACACTCTTCATCAAACCTACTATAAAGAAAACGTGGGTTTAAATGTTTCTTTGGGTCTTCATTTCCTTAGGAAGCCTCCTGTGTCACGAACAGTGACCTTTGGTTCTCAGCCAGGTTCTGGTAGCCTCTGCAGCGTCAGAATGATAGGCTTTTACATAGGCCTAAGGGTAGGGCTTAGTGGTGCTTTGAACCACTCTTGTGTGGGAAGGTGGATGAATTTGAGAGACTGAGGGAGACCTTGTACATGAGGCAGCCTTTCAACTGTAAGGAGTAAGAAGAAAATCCTCTTTTCCCAGATGCTTTCCTGCCCCTCTGCACACTGTCAGTAGTAGATGTAGTCGCTTAGTCATAGGAACAGAAATTCCACTAATTAGGGATTCACTTATGTTAACAAGCACCCTTTTTAAGATGCAGTTAGGATTCAGGATGGCAATTGCTAATTAACAATTCATGCAAATTTTCTTAATCAGATTGCTTTTCTTCTTAACACCTAGCTGAGATTGGTCTCTGTGAAGGAAATGGAAGGAAAATTTGGAATTTGGTGGTGTCTGGGTTAGGAGTGGGTGGAGGTCAGAGACAGGAGAAGAAAAGGAATTAAAACTACATCTTTTTTTTTTTTTTTTTTTTTTCCAATTATTAAAATCCTTAGTGCAGTTCGGCAGAGTGCTTAAGAGCACAGGTCTGGAGCCCGACTACCCTTGCCAAATGCATGGCTCTGGGCATGTTGCTTCACCCCCATACACCTCAATAATTGGACGATAATGCAAATACATCAGCGGGTCTGATTAAAATTAAATGATTTAATACATGTAAAGATTTTAGTACATAAAAAGCATTCAATAAACATGAGCTCTTTTGAATAATTTAGAAAATACAAAACAAAATAAGAATTTCTCAGATTCATAGCATGTCTCCAGATCATCGAACCTGTAAAGGACCACTGTTCACATTTTGCCCTATTTCTATTCAGTATATTTGCATATCATGTACAAGTACACGTATAAATTGAGATCATATTGTCATTACATCTTAGGGCTTTGATTTATTATCAGGTAATATTAGCTATGAGTGTTATAGAACTGAACCAGGGTCTGCTCGCTTGGCACAGTAAGACCAGATGTACATACTGAGGTTTGCTGTGGTAGAAAGGAAGGTGTTTATTTGCAAGGCTCCAAGAGGTTCAGGCAGCTGGTGTTTAAATCCTGACCCCACTCCTCCCCAAGGCTTGCAGGTAAGGCTTTTTAAAGGCAAGGGTAAATTTCAGGAAAACAGGAATTATAGGCAAAATCATAAATCAGTGTAAGGAAGTTACACATTGGTTTTGGCCTAAAAGGGTGGGATATCTTGAAGTGAGCTCAGGCTTGTAGGTCATAGGTATATTCAACGATCTTCTGATTAGCAACTGGTTAAGGAAGAGAAGCCTTGCTTGAAAATTTGGGATCAGCAGAAAAGAATGTTAGTTCTGGTTCATGAATGTGACTTTCTTCAGGCTCCTCAGGAATAAAATGAGAACGAAGTGTGATGGTCAGAGTTCAATCCCCAGTTCTCCTTATCTGAAGTCTACTGTGGGGGACAAGTTGTTTGGTGGGGATCTGGGTTCTTGAAAAACAACTCAGAGACATATATGAAGATGTTATCTTTAGTCTCTATTGGTGAACCAAACATCTTGTGATTCTAGCTTCCTTGGCTATTGTTTTAGGTTACTATTTAACCTTCATGCTTATCATGTTGCTTAACTTCTTAAGGCTAGGTAGGTACCTGGAATTTCTCTTGAAAGAGCTCAATATTTTCCCTTATTTCCATGCTTGGGGGGCCTGCAGGCCACTGAGAGGGAAGTCCCTGCTTTGTCTCACAAGCACTTTGGAGAAGGCTTCGTGGAGGAGGTGGGCTAGTAAATGTATGTGCATTTCCACAGTCAGATTTGAAAGGAGTTTGCAGGTTAGGAGTATGATGTAAACAAAAACATAAGGCAGGAAGCCCAGGAAGGAATACAGACACTCAGGTGGGGACAGGAGGGCTCAGGAGGTGGGGAGGATAAAGGAGAACTTGGGTCTGATTATGGAGGAACAAGAGCACTTACTCTTTAGATAGTAATAGTGGTTTGGGTTGGCGATGGGTTTAGGAAGACCAGTTAGGAGTCAATTGCAATAATCCAAGGCAGCAGGGGTGAAGGACTGAAATAGGGACTGCACGATTTCTGTTGGAATAAATAGGAAGCTGTGGGTATGAGAGGCAGTGTAGAGAAATAATTGACATAATGTACTGACTGATTAGATAAGGGAGTGTTGGAGGAAAAGGGAACAGATAAAGGTTTTTAGAGAATTCTAGAGGCTCTGAGAATTCTACAAAGTATGGTTGGGAGAGTGTTGCACTATTCAGAGAGAGAAGAAATAGAGGAGGAGAGGCAGCTGGGCTGTAATAAATTCAAACTAGAAAGTGATGGTTATGATAATAATAATAATAATAGTGGCAGTTTATCTGTTAAGCACTGAGTATGACCTTAACATTATACTAAGCATTTTATATGTATTATTTCATTTAATCCTTATAACATTTTTATTGTCTACAATATATATAGATACAATATATGAAATGTATTACTTTAAAGAGGAATTAACTTCTCCAAGCCATATATTCTCATCTATAAATACATATTCTCATCTATAAATACAAACTTATAGATGAGAAAATATGGCTCAGAGAAGTTAATTCCTCTTTAAAGTAATACAGCTTATAAAAAAGTAGGGTCAGATTTTGAGGTGACTTCTGTCTGCTAGTGAACCCGGTGTCTTAATCACATGTGTTGAGTCTGAGGAGTAGTATATGGGGTATATGTGTCACCATGTCCAAAACAGACATGGAAATTTGGATCTGGAGCTTAGGAGAGAAGCCAAGACAGACTAAAGATTTTGGAATGATCAGTACAAATAGGATAATTAAAGCACAAATCCATGTGATTATGTATAGTGAGAAAATACACATAATCTAAAAATGCAACTGTAAGAAAAATCAATATCTAAGGGGTGAAGAAAAGGAAAGGAAAAACTTTAAAAAGTATCAGAATGTCAAGGAAGAATTAGCATTAAGATAGCGTAAAGAGTTAACCATGAAGACAATATCTAGGAGGATGTGGTCAACAATGTTGGGTTGCCAAGAGGTCCTGTAGGTTGGTGATTAAGAAAATTAGATAATAATTAGAGCTCATTAAAGATCTCTGAGACAGGACTTTTAGAAGATTAATGAAAGGGGTAAATAGGAATCATGTTTACAGGATTAACAGCACATGGCTAAGAAGTTCAGGAAATGAGTGTACGTAACTCTTGTAAGGGCTTGATGTCAAGGAATACGTAACATGGAATGGTAACTCAAAGGGGGAATAAAATGGAGGAACCTTTTTTTATTTTGTTTTTGTTTGTTTGTTTGTTTGTTTGCTTCTAGTTTGTTTTGTTTTCTTCTTAGGGATAAGGAAGAATCCCATCTGATGGGATGGGAATGTGTGAAGATAAAGGAGAAAAGGAAGAGAGGGTATATAGAAATAAATGGAACCCCTCGTGGAAGAGTCTACCTTGGAAAGGAAGAAATTCCCACCTTCTTCTGAGAAGGAGAGATGAGGAGAAGACGGGTAGGGGAGGGGAGATATTACCATAGAAGAAACTGTAGGAGGTGAGGTCGTTGATAAGGGTAGTGAAGGCAAGCGTGAAACAGATATAAATAGAGTAGAAAATATTCTGAATAATCATGTAGAGAAAATGGACTCAAGTTAGGAATTTAAAAAATATGCAGGAGCTTTGAAGCTTACCTTATTTAATGAGAGAAGCACATATGCCAACTTCAAACCAGATTTAAAATTGGATCAATGTGCTATACAAATTCTTTAGTTATATAAACCTAATAGTTGAAGACATCTTCTTCTATTGCAGCAGAAATAAAAAATATGAATCTTTATATAACTTATGTGTTAAGTTCTCCCTTAAATTCTTGCTTGGATGAAGGGTACAGAGAGAACTGTGGCTTCTATGTCTAGCTCAGGAAGTGATCATAAAGATTTCTTCCATTTGTATAGGGCTTTATTGTTTAGAAAATATGTTAATTCATGTTACCTCACATTCCAAAAGGACTGGAAGGAAGAAAAATCTTGAGTGTAAATCACACTGGAAAAATATTTTTGGAGAAGGGAAACAGTCCCTCATGCTGTATAACTGACATTTCCAGAAAGCATAGAAAAGAGGGCCAGGTGTGGTGGCTCCAGTTTGTAATCCCAGCACTTTGGTAGGCCGAAGTGGGTGGATCACCTGAGGTCAGGAGTTCAAGACCAGCCTGGTCAGCATGGTGAAACCCCATCTCTATTAAAAATACAGAAGTTAGCCAGGTGTGGTGGTAGGTCCTTGTAATTCCAGCTACTAGGAAGGCTGAGGCAGGAGAATCATTTGAACCCGGGAGGTTGAGGTTGCAGTAAGCAGAGATCACGCCACTGCACTCCAGCCTGGGCGACAGAGTAAGACTTTGTTTTAAAAAGAAAAGAAAAGAAAAAAAGAGAAGAAAAGGAAAAAAGAAAAGAAAAGAAAAAGATGAATCCTCAAGGACAGCTCAGAGTTCTAAGTCCTTGTTAAAGAAGCCTGTTCCAGGTTAGGCACATGTTCTTGGGATTTGATATTTTGCCAGTGGAAATATTTCTTTCTCTTTGGATTTATGTAGGATGCCCAGAATGCTCGGAGCTTCTTGAAATCTCAATTAGGGCTTTTACATAGTATACCAATAACAATTTCTTACACAGCTTTGAGCTCTTTTCCAGGAATGGGGATGAGGTTTTGCATATAAAGCCAATTTTTTGTGTAAACATTTTGAATCATCTGGTTGACATTTAGGTTATTGATTCTTACTATCAGAATCACTAGCCACAGAGTTTTGAAGGATTGGTTTTGGCCTTGACACTCATCAAAAACTGAGCAAACAGCACTGTAGAGGGCTCTTTAGGGCCTTATACACTGGTTTCTAATTCTCCTCTTTCACATTTGTTACTTAGGAGTGTGGCTTGTTGGATTTTCCTTATTTAGGTTTGTTTATAATAATCACTTTATGTTTTATATCCTTTACAGTTTTATATATTCTATTTTTCTCTTAGTGAATTCCTATGAAGTATGCAGGGAAGGGCAATGCTATTTTTTTCAACAGAAAAATAATCCTGTAGTGAAGATGATTTGCTGAGGGTCTTACAGCTAGCCACTTGGGAAGTCAGGATTTGAACCCCCATCGTCTCATACCTGCTTTTAACCTGACATTTTGATGCCTGTGCAAGTCATGGAACTTGATTTTAGAGTAATAACAGAAAGGAATTATATTTATGTTAAATAGAATAAGATAAACTTTCCATTTTTAATGTCTAAAATGGTTGAATATTGGCAATATCCTGTAGTTCTACCCAATATAGACAGCCGAGTACTGTGGGGAAATAGTATAGATTTTAGAGTCTGACTAGCCTAAGCTAGAATCCCAGCTGCATCTCATGTCAGAATTGAATTACTTCTATATTGTTTAACTTTTCTAAGCCTTTGTTTAACCTTCCTAAGCCTTTGTTTCCTCACTGTAAAAAATAGTTGAGAATGGTACCTCCTTTAAAGGTCCTTATGAAGAGCACACAGTGCCATGTCTGCAAAAAACCTATCTCAGTATATGATGCATTTTAAGTTATAAATAGAACACAGCAAATATTATTGCAAATAAGGGATTAACAAATACCAAACTGGAAAGCAAAAGGAGCATTTTAATTGTTTGTTGTATGTTTAATATTGTATTTTTAGATAAGAAACAATTTGTCATTCTTCTTAAATACTGAATACTATTTTTTAGTACTGAGTGCTATTTTTTAATTTGTAGATTATTTGGCTATGTGTGGGAGAAGAAGGACATTATTGATCATTTCTATTTTCTGTCTCTTACATATATTTTCTTTTTTTCTATAATAAATAAGAAGTGTTTTTATAGTGGATATGAAGCTATAAGATAAAAATTGGTTTAAGCATTAAATGATAAAATATTAAGAATGTGAAAAAGGGACAACTTCCTAAAAAAATTGATAGCCTCTGGCTGAACAGGAGAGTTTGATATTCAAATTAAAAATCCGTGCACATCTTCCATCTGCTCATGTGCATTCACTTGGTCATTTATACATTTATTCATTCATTCAACAAATAATATTTAAGTGCCACCATGTTTCAGGAACTGTGAGGAGATTAAAAAAGATGGAATAATTAATTCATAATGGGTTATTGATGACAGCTTTTCCTCAGAATATTGAAATACCAGGAAGATGCACCCATCTTGGGCAGTCAGATGTGTATACTTTACATGCATATTTGAACTCACTAAACAAGAATAGGAAATAAAAACTCAGCTTCAGGAAAATAATAGATTATTTCCATCATACATTCAATGGCTACTGGAAGACGAACTTATAAAGATATAGGTGGTATATTTGCCATTGAAAAATCTTACAAAAATGCTAATAGGTACTAACTGTCATTAAAACACTGAATGTTATTACTAAAGAAACTAATAATTAAGGGAATTCATGCAAGGAAAAATAAAATTATAGGTTTAATGGAAAGAATGTTTACCTTAGGACAGAGAAACCCATAACTAAAATTTGAGAAATCTTTGAAATGATGAACAGTCATTGACCTGTTACGGGTTCTGCACTGTGCTTGCCAAAGTGCCCAAAAAGTATATTTCCCTTTCTCTTTTCATGGTGTAGGCCAAAGTAAAAACATTTTCTCAGTCAATGTTTTAAGTTTTGGTTAAATGGCATTGGCATTTATTCACTTTTAAAATATTATGATTAGAAAAAGGTAGATTTTTTTTCAGATGGTATCTGCAACATAATTGGCAGCTGAATTTGAATTCTGCTTCTGCCCTAATTAGTTGTATAATCTCAGGCCAGTCACTGGACAGTTCTGAGCTTCAGTTTTCTCATCTATTAATTAGGCACAATGATTTCTAAGATACAGGATGATTGTGAGGATGAGTGTTGTGAGATAAAGAACATGTCTAGGACAGTATCTAGGACACAAAGAGACTCAAATGTTATCCCTTTCATTCAAAAAATATTTGATGCATGAAATGTGTGGTTTTCAAAAAATTGCTACTATTTTAGTTCTACTTTTAATTATTTCTTAGAATCTTTTTTTTCCTCCTTGGAAATATGTAACCAAGTTTACGTACAAGTAAAACGGGTAATAAGATTTAATTCTTTAATTTTATTATTTTTTCCAGCTGTTGTTTTAGAAAAATGTTTATTTTTTTAAAACAATACGTGATCTTGGATGTTTGCAAACATTTTTTCATGACACAAGGAGACATCAATACCAACTTGTCCTTCATTCAACATTTATTAAGTACCTACTGTGCTCCAGGCATGATTCTGGGACTGTGTACACAGTGGTGAATGAGACAGACATGGTCTCTGCGCTCATGAAGTATGAGAAGTGCTGTAAAGTAAAAAAGACAGGGTGTTGTGATAGAGAATAACAGGGAAGTACAACTCTGGATTGGGTGAACAGGGAACTCCTCCCTGAGGAAGAGACATGTCAGTTAAGATGGAAGGAATAAGAAAGGGCCAGCCATGAGAGAGTGATGAAGAGTAGTAAGCCAAATGCCCTAAGGTCAGAAAGATGTGTTTGAGGAAATGATAAAGGTCAGTGTGGCTGGAGCACAGGAAGGTTGGAAAAAGTAGTGTGTGAAACAGCGAAAGACTAGCCCTGGAACTGATCATGCAGGGCCTTGTAGATCATGGCAAAGAGGATGGCTTTTCCTTTAAACATGGGAAAGCTATTGATAGAAAGTCAAAATTATAAAAGATCTGTCCCCTATGATGTGATTTAGAAACATGAGTTAGGGATGATCACAGCTTGGACTAGGTTGGTGACATTCTCTGTGAGATGCACAGAGAAGCAAGTAGAAGAGTCATCTGTTTTGAAGATAAAAAGTATAGGCTGCTAGTGAGCCGTTGGTCTGGTGGTCCCAGAGTAATCCTGGCGGCCAGTGGGGAAGACAAGGAGGGTTTGAGCATGGCAGAAGGAGACACCCTGATATCAGTGGGTTACGAAATTTTTGGGAAGGTGCAAGGGGTGTTTTTCCATAAGCATACTCAGGCTGAGGGTAAAAAGCTGGGATTGGTAGGCTGGGTCCAGAACGCTGACCGGAGCACAGTGCAAGGACGATTGCAAGGTCCCATCTTCAAGGAGCATCATATGCAGGAATGGCTTGAAACAAGGGGAAGTCTCAAATCACACATCGACAAAGCAAACTTCAACAATGAGAAAGTTATCTTAAAGCTGGATTACTCAGACTTCCAAATTATAAAAGAATGGCCTGAATTTAAGTTTTCTAAGATAAACTCAGTGGTTTGGTTTTTCTTGTTAATAGAGATAGAACTATTGTGTGTTAATATTAGTATTAGTCAATAAGTTATTTTAGTGTCAGATATTTGAATGTTATTATATATTACCTGTATGATGGAAGGATTACAGCTGTACACAAATCTAATCAATAAAAACTTTAGAACCATATATATATATGTGTGTGTGTGTGTGTATATATATATATATATATATATATATATATATATATATACACTTTTTCTTTTTTTCCTAGCATGAAATGGCTATGAGAGCTAAAGGAGATAGATGAATTCAGAATTATTTTGCAAGTTTCTGGCTTGAAAAATTGGATAGTTCTTCGTATCATTTGCTAAAATGGGGGGAAGTGAAGAAGGAGTAAGATGGTTATATTTTGTTTTCGGTGAGGGAAGATTAAAAGTTCTGTGTGGAGCATGTTAAACTGGAAATACCTGTGAGACATTCAAGTAGAGACAGCAAGTTGGCAACTAGTTCAGAACACACCATTCACTTGCTCAAACCCTCTATTGGTTCGTATCCTCGTTAGAATAAAATCTAAAGTTCTTATAATGGCTGACAAGTCTTGTTTTGGCCTCTACTGTCTTCTCAGATTCCATCTGCCTGCTTTCTTTCCCTCATTCACTCTGTTTCAGGCACATTTGTCTTCTTACTCATCACGGAAACTTGCCATGCCGTTCCTGTTCCAGAACATTTGAACTCGCTGTTCTTTGTGCTAGATAGCCTCTTCCCATGATCTTTGCTTGGCTCTTATGGCTTACTCCATGCAGGTCTCTGATCAAATATTACCTCTTCAGAAATTCCTCCCTGATCACTCAACTTGAATGGCTTCTACCTCCAACTTCAACACTCTCTCCCCATATCCTGCTTAATTGTTCCCTAGCAATGAATGCTTCCAACATATATGAATATTTTACTTTATTTTGTTTATGACCTGATTGCCCACTTAAAAATAAGCCCCATGAAGGCAGGGACTTTGTCAACTCTCCATTATATCTCCCGTACCCAAGATAATACCTAGTATATTGTGGATACCCAATAATTGAATAAATATTAACTGAATGAATGATTATGATAGTCAGAGTGCATAGGAATGGTTGCAACTAGAATGTGCATGTGGGAGCCAAGTAAATGGTATGTGAAACTCCAGTGATAGCTGAGATGATCCAGGGAGAGTATGTATTATGAGTAGGAGTGTGCCAAAACTTAGTGCTGACAGACTCCCAACATTCAGAGGTTGGATTGAGGCAGCGAGGGAGGGTCAAAGCCAATAGAGACTAAAGGGTGACAATAAAGAAGACTGGAAGATCTGGGAGGTAAATCAGGGGAGCACAGAGGCATGATTCCAAAAAGAGAGTGCTATAGGATGGTGGAAGCAATCCCTTCTCACTAGATCTTTCTCCAACAAAGTTATTTATTAACTGTCACGTTATTACTGAGTTAATTTCTTGGCATAAGTAAAACCTAGTCATACATAGACTATTCCTTATACATGGAGATAAAGTATTCAAATAATTAATTGATGTTGTACATCATAATTACAGTCCTTTTATCAATCTCTTTTCCTATTACTGTTTATTGAGATACCTATTTACCAAATATGTACAAATACCTTTGTTTTTAAACTGCTCCATAAGATTATTTTTGTTCCTGCTGTCTGCTTTTTGTCATTGTTTGATATCACCATGTAGTTGTGATGAAAAACTGGATCGAGGGTAGGAAATGGTGAAGTCAAAGTAGCATCAGAATAGTTCATTTAGCTTTTAGAGACAGGCTACTAAAGAAAATGGTGTTGCCACTGATTATTTATGTACTAGTATCCTGAAAGTAACAAATACAGTATAGTAAGATCATAAAATCTGCTCAAAAATGGTGGGATAGATATTAATATTTAATCTACTCTACCAATATAGATGTAATAAATCAACCTTTCAGCTTGGGTGTTACTTTAAAAAGTCTAAGTTTGATGTGATTTTCCAAAACATCATCAAAAAATTAATTTTACTTCATTGTTGGTGTCACCAAATAATTTCCTTTATTTTGAACTACTTCAAGAAGGTTTTTAAGAAATAGAGCCAAACACACATTTTCATGGTTGATTTTATCTGTCTTCTAATATCCTGACATTTCGTTACTCAGAAATGTATTTGAAGCCACAGTCACCTTGGCCACTGGTAAATGCCTGTTATTTGCTTCTTTCAGAAGAAACTGTCTTTTCAGTTTAGGCATCAAATACTGTTTCAACACTTTTCTTTGCCATGAAGAAAATGCTGCACTCTGGCATTATGGCAAATCATATACAATTACAGATTTTGCCTGAAGTTATTCCTTACTGGTCCAGGAATTGTTTATATTGCATAGGAAACAGCTTAAGTAAAGTCATACAATTAATTAATATTAAATTTAAGATATCAACAAAATGGTTTCTCTTATAATTATTGTTTCGGATACAGGTAGGACAAAGTGTTCTGAATTTGTACCTTCATATAATTTTAGTTTGAAAATGTAAGGAATAAAGACCTAAAAACCTTGAGTCTTCTTGCTGTACATGGAGACTGTTCTCTCTCTCTTCCTTTGCTCTTTCCTCTTTATCTTTTTCTCTTTTGTTTCACAAAGATTTAAAGTCACACACAAAGATATTAAAAAACAAGTTAAAATGAATGTTAGACCAGCAAGACATGTGACACAAAGCAAAAAATAAAGGGCAGGAGAGTAAAACTAAATTAGGAGTGAGATTAAATCCTCAAATTGTAGCTACAAAACCCCAAGTACTTGTTAGAGGTAGAGAGTCGATGCGAAACTAGGGCTTCTAACTGGCAATGTGAGGAAGGAAACACAGTATGTTTTTTAATAAGGAGAAATAATCTGGTATCCTAGGTTAATCACCATTATTCCTTACAGAGAAAACAGAAAGATTTCTACACTTGGTCCTTATAGAATGGAGACTGTGTAGTGTAGTGAACAAAGTTCTCAATAGCATTATCAGAGATTAACATAGGAATTATTCTCGTATTGCCTTATAGCATTAAGCCAAAGTACAACTCAGTAAAAGAAATTCAGACCCATGGGGGTGGGGGATTAGAGGGGTACTTTTAAAGTGGCCAAGGTGAAATGCCTCCTAGTGAACTATTATTTAGATTAGATAATATTTAGATGAATGGTAAGCTTTATATCTTCTATGGCAGTGATCTTCAAACTACAGTTTGCATCTGTTAGTGGGTAAAATTATTTCAGCACATTGCAACCAACTTAAGAAAAATAGAATAAACAAGAATAGTTTGAAACTGAAAAATCAGAGTGTTTTGATAAATATGCTAATATTTACTTCCATTGTGTGTACTGGGTCATGATGCAAAATGTACCTCCCAGTGTGGGTCTATTTAAAGCGTTTGGAACATGCTGCATTCAGGTAATTTTCATAGATTATCTTCTTTGCCTGATTTTGGGGAAGATATTGCTTGGGAGTAACACAGATTATACCTCTTTGCAAGCACCTTGAGAGCTGCAATTCTGAGTTCAATTGTCAGTTAGGGCCCAGAGAGATGGGAATGGAGAGAGAAGTATTGAAATGCATTCGGAGAAACAGAGATTACTTATCGACACCGCTATGTGTTGGTGAATCAAGACAGCATGCACCAGGGGTCCAGGAGACTTTGTTGAAATGACAGAAAAACCTATATAATTGAATGCATAGCTTAGTATGGAGCATCTGCTATAACCCAGTTAAAAGTTGGAAGTCATCCATCCAAAATATTAATTTTGGGTCTTTTTTCCAGTGATTTCACTGCAGGTCCAGTGATAAGTGACAAGATAACTGCATAACTGTGATAAAGTAACATCATGTACAACCACAAGATTAACCCTAGAAAAGAGTACCCTTTCTTTCCACAAGGCAAGTCTCACTGATGCAAACATCTATTTTCACTCCTGAGAATTTGATTAGATTTCGCCAACCACAATTAGAAAACTCAATCTTTTTCATTCTCACACGCTTCAAAAGTAATTGAGTGTTGAAGTGCTACAATTAGCAATGCCTCAGAAAATATGACTTCATACATGGTAATTTTACATTCCATTTGCCTCATAATTAAACCCAAGAGATATCACGTAAGGGGAGGTTATAACAGCAAATGTCTTGTAAGATCTTCTACTTTAAATATGTACTTATATACATACACACATCGTGAATCATATTTTTCTCTGATCTTGCTTTATCTACCATCTGTAAGCTCCCTAAGGTCAAAAACAATGTTCTGTACTTTTTAAAAGAAAGGGAGTTTACTCAGATATAATCTATGTAGAATAGAGTTCACCCTGTCATGTATAGAGTTCTAACAAACTTTGATAAATGTTTGCTGCATTCTGTAACCACCACTGAAATCAAAGTATAGAGATTTTCCATCACCACCAAAGGGTTCCATGTGGCCTTTTGTAGTTATCCTCCTTCCAGGCTCACAGTCCTTGGTAAACACTGATCTGTTTTGGTCCAGTTTTGTGTCTTCCAAAATGTCATTTAATCATGTAATCATACGATACACAGTGTTTTGAGTCTGTCTTTGAGAATCATCCATATTGTCCATGTATCAGTCATTCATTCCTTTCTAATGTTGAGTTGTATTCCATTATATGCTGCTGACTTATCCATTCACCAGTTGATGGACAGTTATATTTTTTTGATTTTTAGTGGTAATAACTAAAGCTGATGTAAATATTTATACACAGATTTTTGTGTAGAAATATGCCTGGGTTTCTCTTGGTTAAATGTCTAGGAGGAAGATTGCTGGCTTATATTGTGAATGTATAGTAACTTCATAAGAGTAAGCTCTTCTTGACTATAATCATTTCTCAGTTATTTTTGCCAAGGATCAATGCAGATATGGAGGAAACTGGGTACATGTAAAGGGACAAGCCACCTATCAGCTATTAATTCCAATGAAATTATTACTGGAAAACTTGGGAATTTGACTGAGTTTGCCTTCTACCTCAATGTCTTTGTTTACTACGAATTGGCTACCAATAAACAGTGAAATCACGCAAGGGCAGTAGAAAACAAGTTAGAAAAGCAACTGAAAATCTGGTAGATCCATAATTTGGAAAATAAATGTCTCAAGAAGTAAGAATTAGCTATTAGCTTAAAAATCATGCACAGTTCTTACTTTTATAATCTTCATACTCTGAGGTAGAAAATTGGCAATATTTTCAAAGATGCCTGTTTTCTGTTAAAGGAGTTGATTTTACATGCAAGTAACATAAAAGTGACCTAGATTATTTCTTTTGAAAATGTAAATTAAAAAAAAAATTTGCATCTATTGTGTTAAGTTTTAGCTGCTGAACAGAGATAGGTCAACAAACGCTGCCAAACTGAAGTGTTACAATGTGTTGCCATAAATAAGAACATCACTACAATAAGAAATTTACATTTTAATCAAACACAATTTCCAATGTGTCTTTCCTTTTGTTTTTTTAATCTGTAATATCTCAGTTATTTTGACTAAGGCTCAAAACTCCATCAACACAATGTAAAGCTATTTTTTTCTGTCTTAAGTGTTTAGATGAATTCTTCCAACTGAGCCAATTGTCAGAAGCTATTTTGATGAAGTGTTATTCACTGTAGAAATTAGAATTCATAAATGCAAAGATTATGTGAATGATAATTAGCTTTATTATCCATTAACAATCAAGGTGTTATGGGGATTTACTCACACAGGTTGCTCTTTTAGAAATCTTTAAAATTTTTGAAATAATAATGTGCTTTTTAAAGCATGCCTTAAACATGCACTGTAGACTATGCACTTATTCATCGTCACTGGCAATTGCAAAAACAGATTCCAGAAGAGGATTCCAGAAGAGGAAGTCAGACCATACTTGGAAGGCAATGCTGAATTATCACAGATAGAGTCTTTGAATGGTGCTTAGCAGGGCCAGCATATGGGTCACTAAGGCTTACTCTAGGTATATGAACATCTTTATCACTCTGGGGTCTTGTACCCAGGAGGGCTGTTTGTAGGCATGGTCAGTACAGAAGGGCCTGTAGGAACGTGTACCCTGAAACTGCCTCTAGGAGTTGCCCTTACTGGTTGATACCTGAATTTTACTTGTTCACAGTTCTATACTTTTGTCTAGGGTTTTAGTTCCTATTAAAAACTATGATAAACAACATTGTCTTTTATATTTACATTTTAAAGTATTATATGAAAGAAGAACCAAAGAATAGGTATTGCCCAGAGAAACTGTAAGAGGAAGGGGAGATGTCACAGATTGGGAAATTACATTTCATGCCCTAGAAGCTCAATGAACTATCTCTTACCTTAGAAATATAAGTCACTGTGCCTGCCCATCACAGACCCCTGTAGATACTGCCCAGCCACACCTGGGATGGACATTTGACCAAAGGAATAGTGATTTCCATTGGACATGCATTTGTCAGACCAGAGTTCCTAGAGGATAAATGATGGTGTTTTGAATCAGAGTGACAGCAGTAGACAGGGAGAGAATAACTAGAGTAATTAGAACCCAGATTTGCTAATTGATTGCTAGACTGTGGGTGGGGATAAAAAAAGATATATTGTAAATATAAGACAACAGATATAACAATGTAGGGCAAACTAGGAAAGGGTCATATCTGGGAAGCAATTAAGAGGTGCATTCTGATCAGATTAGTTCTGAGTTGCTATCAAATATCAAGTAAACAAGTGACAGCTGCACAATTCTTGGTGTGAGTGATTTAGTCCAACTTCCTGCACTAGGAGACTTGACCAACCTCTAGTGGCTTCTATCAGCCTAAGATCGTGTCCCTAGGATAACCCCAGCTTTCTTGAGAAAGCTCAGTAGTGCCAAAATAATTTATCATTTGTTCCAGCCAAAACCTGACCATAGGGCCCTAGCCTCCCTTTTCTTGGAGCAGTTACTTTAGAAAACTTGCCATTGTCAATCCTTTATCTGCCCCTTTGATAAGTAAATCTTCTTTCACCCATAAATGTTTATATCTCAGGCTCTCCTTAAGAGCCTGAGAGCCATCTTTTGGAAATATAAACATCTAAGGAGGTAGTTTTCCTGATTCTCAGTTTCTGTGGAAGGGTAAGAGCCCAACTTTGATGGACATCTTGCTTTAATTTGCAATACTTCATTCTGTCCTATAGATATGAAAAGTTTGTTTTTCCTCCTATACTCACCAATGAGCAAACTCGGATATTCTAATCACATTCGCCAACCACTCACCACCCCTACTCCTGACCTCCAACCCCTTAAGCACTTTTCCTTTAGCGTATCCAGTATTTAAAAAGTCTCCTGACTTCTGTTTTGGTGAAGTTCAGATCAGTTTGCACTCAATTCTTTCTTCTCTACTGCGGTAATCTGAATAAAATCTGTCTTACTTCGTTTCTTTTTGATAGATATCAAGTGGGAAGTTAATATATAAGTCAAAAGGTCAGAAGATAGGTTGAGGTTGAGGGCAGACATGTAAAATTGTAAGTCATCAGTACATGAATGCTATTTAATTCACCCCAGGAGAGAGTAGAGAGACGGAAAAGATAAGGAAACCCTAGACAAAGCAGTGGAGAACCCTTACATTTAGAGTAAGACATGTAGAAGAGGAAGGATCAGAGATTAGATGGAGAAGGAGGACCTGGAAAGAGGATTGACGAGGAGCTCAATCAGGTAAGAGGAAAACAAGGAGGTATGTTGTAGAATCAAAGGAGGTGGGCGTTTCAGGTCAGGAGTGGTTAACTATGTCAGATGCTACTGAGAGGATGAATAATATAAGAACAGATAATTGATGACTGTATTTGGCAACAAGGTGGTGTCAATGACTTTGACAGACTCCAGCAGTGGCCTCATAGAGCCAGAAGTTAGAACTTCAGAGAGGAGTGAACAGGGCTGAAGAAGTAGACAATATTGAGAGGTTCTACTAAAAGGAGAAGTAGAAAAAGGGAAATGAAGTGCAATGTGGGGCCAGTGGGAGTTTGTGTTTTTCTCTTAAGAACAAACACTAGAAATGGAATATTGATGATATGAAAGAAAGGGGATAGTGCCAGAGCGAAGCCCTTCAGAAGGCAAAGGAGATGGCATTCATAAAAACAAGGTTTGAACTCTGATAGAAGGAAAGACACATTCTCCCTTTTGAGAAGAGGCAAGGAGCAGAAATGGGTGCTAGTGCGGGAAGGTTTACAGATTTAGTGACATGAAAATAAGACAGCTCTTGTTTAATGGTTCTTATTTACTCCATGATACGTAAAGTGAAATCTAAATGAGACAAATCAGGAAAAATAGAAAAGTGAGCAAAAGATGTAAAATAGTCACCTCACAATGTAGCAAAAACAATGGGGAAATATTGTCAGAGAGATGGTGTTTTAAAGGCCCAGTGGGGTTTGTGGTTATGAATGTTATACGAAGTAGTCAATTTACCTGTGTAATGTCTTCTATCAATGCTCAGCTGTTTGGTTGACTACCTTAAATATTGGCATCAACCAGGGCTTTTATTTTCTACTGTTACGTTTAGTGAGGAGAAAAGAAGATGTGCTGATGGTGAGAAAATGGTGGAGTCCACAGGACAGAGGGTTTGATCAGGTTCAAGAATTTTCGCAGTGGGGGTATTGAGCAAGTGTTCTAGAGGATTTGGAAGTGGTGATTGAAAACCATAATGTTTGAAATTAAGATTTTTGAAGGTGGAGCAATTTCCAGTGATAAAACATAAGGAATAGGATATAACCATAGTGTGGGTGACTGTGGTGGAATGGTGCAAAATAAATTAGAACCACAAGTGGATAATCTTGTAAGTGTTGAAGCTGTTATGAATGATGACAGAGTCTAGACGGAAAGCAAGACCATACATAGAAAAAGAGGGATGACAACGACCCTAGTAGGTGGCAGCAAGCAGGAGAAAAACTAGTTGTGATATTCAAGTGGCCTACACATCAAGGAAGCAGGCAATGTGCCCCGCCTCCTCCCCGGACATTGGCACCACCTATCAGGAGAGAACTTCAGACCCTTTAACAAGCATTACAAAGCTCTGCATGGGTTTTCCTTCCTTGCTTGCCTTTTCATCTTTTCTGGCATTACTCTTCTGAATACTACCCACATCCTACTCACTTCAGCCTTTCACTTTCTTGAGGAGCTCCTACATCTCAGGGCCTTGGCATATGTCATTTCCTATGCCTTAAATTCTTTTCATGTGTATGGCCCCTTCTTAACCTCACTTTACATGTCACTTCTCTTTTCTGACCTCACAAATGAAGGTGTTCGCTCTTATATTATTTTGTGCTTTTTCTTTGTGGTACTTATCGAAATTTGAAAGTATATATTTAATAATTGGTATATTTTTAATTATTTATTTTAGCTTCACGAAAGTAGGATATTTTCCCCATTATTTTATTTGCAGAATATAACAGAGAACCAGGTACATGGTAAGCAGCAACTAGAGGAGCATAGTGGCTAAGAGTGCAGGCTCTGGAGTTAAGTTCAAATCCCAACCCCACCAATACTACTTAGGAGATCTTGGGAAAATTTACAACCCAATTTGGAAAACAGGGAAAATATTTATCTCACAGATATACAGTAGATGTGAGAATTAGAAATAATATATCCAATTGCAATACCTACCACAGTAAATCCTCAGTAATTTTTTTGCCAAAGGATGCAGTAAATAAACATTCATGGATTCAACTTTCTATTGTGGATTAATTTGCTATGGAAAAGAACTCCCTTTTAAAGTGATAAAAATTCTTTTTAAAAATTTATTTATTATACTTTAAGTTCTGGGTTACATGTGCAGAATGTGCAGGTTTGTTACATAGGTATACACGTGCCGTGGTGGTTTGCTGCGCCCATCAACCCATCACCTACATTAGGTATTTCTTCTCCTAATGCTATCCCTCCCCTAGTCCCCTACCGCTGACAGGCCCTGGTGTGTGATGATCCCCTCTCTGTGTCCATGTGTTCTCATTGTTCCACTCCCACTTATGAGTGAGAACATGTGGTGTTTGGTTTTCTGTTCCTGTGTTAGTTTGCTGAGAATGATGGTTTCCAGCCTCATCCATGTTCTACAAAAGACATGAACCCATCCCTTTTTATGGCTGCATAGTATTCCATGGTATATATGTGCCACAGTTTCTTTATCCAGTCTATCATTGATGGACATTTGGGTTGGTTCCAAGTCTTTGCTATTGTGAAGAGACCCAGCAATCCCATTACTGGGTATATACCCAAAGGATTATAAAAAGCTGTTTTAATTATACAACTATACTTAAACTATAAAAACTAGTGCAATGTGGGGCCTTAAACTATTAAATGAGGAAACTGGGTACTGTGATCTTAATATTTTTTTTTGGTTCTAAAATCCTCAATTATAAAATGGATGTTTTCCTCCTCTGATCTGTCAGAAAAGTAGTAGTCCTCCATTACTCAAAACAGGGAGTTAAAAAAAAAATAGTTGGAGGATAGTGGAATCATCTAGAAAACTCTATCAAATTGCAGATGCTTTTCCTCTTCTGTCGCTTCTGATTCTGGCACATGTGGAGAGTGGGTGTTGTGGTTTAAAAACTTCCTCAGCTAAAGAAAATCTCCTTCTTCTGGCTTTTCTCACTGTTCAGCTTCTGTTACCTGTCCTATTGAGAACCACTGATTTAGCAGATACTATGAAAGAAGAGATGCTTAGCATAAATGCATGTATAGCAGTCAAACACCACAGCTTTTCTTTTTTAAACAACACGATGGTTATGACCATGTACATGCATGAATGTACCATTTATTCTCCCCAGCTGGAATTGTTATGAATGTTGCTTTTTGGAAAATGATTCTATTCACAGTTCTGTGCAACTATATCTCTCCAATCCTTAGAACTTCTGTATCAAGTAGCATTTTATTATCACAAATCTCTCTAAATAGAATTATACTCTAATAATGACGTGAAAGGATTTTAGTCACTTGAATTTCCTTGTATTCTATTCAGTGAAATCCTATTTAGATTTTAAAAGGCAGCATATCTTTGAACTTTGTAGCAATCAAATTCCAATGAAAAATCATGACAAATCTAGGTTTCAAGTATAAAATTGTGAATAAGTAACTATTTCCCTTCTTGTCTGGTCTGCTTCAATTCTTCTTCCATTTACTTCCAAACCAAATGGAGAAAGGGGAGGGAAGGGAGATTAATAAACAAGGGAATAGAAATTGGGTCAGCATGTTGATTGCTGACCTTAGCAACCACCAAGCTTTGGTATCTATCTGGAAAGTCCTAGGGGTGGATTTTTGATTTATTGACTTAGATGGTGACTATTGACCTGCTTCAATTTATGGCACTTCCTCTCCATGACAAATAACCTCTGAGGCTTTTGTTCTCTGCAGTTGCCGCGAGGGAATTTTCTGCAGCTTGAGGAGGCCTTTCTGTGTCTCTTCTACATCTTTAAGATTAGGATAATAATCTTGACTTTCTAACATTAGAACAGTTGTGAAAATTGAATGAGAAGAGGTACCTAGTGGCTCCTAATAAACTGTAACAGCCACATACAAATGGATTTTTTTTTTTTTTTTTTTTTTTTTGAGACGGAGTCTCGCTCTGTTGCGCAGGCTGGAGTGCAGTGGCCGGATCTCAGCTCACTGCAAGCTCCGCCTCCGGGGTTTACACCATTCTCCTGCCTCAGCCTCCCGAATAGCTGGGACTACAGGCGCCCGCCATCTCCCCCAGCTAGATTTTTGGTGCTTTTTAGTAGAGACGGGGTTTCACCGTGTTAGCCAGGATGGCCTCGATCTCCTGACCTCGTGATCCGCCCGCCTCGGCCTCCCAAAGTGCTGGGATTACAGGCTTGAGCCACCGCGCCCAGCCAACAAATGGAATTTTTAAGTGATTTTCTAGGTATTTTCAAAATACTTGATGGTTATGTTGATGATGATGAAGTTGATGGTAAATGTTTATTGATTTTGGATCCCATAAATGCACCCAACATGTGATACTGGAAATGGATCTATTATGTACCAAAATGTATTTCCTCAAAATTAATATCTTGAAGCCTTAACCCCCAATGTAACTGTATTTGGAGATACGAACTTTATAAAGGTAATTAAAGTTAAATAAAGTCATAAAGGTGGGACCATAATCTAATAAGACTGGGATTGGTATAGAAAGAGAAAGAGATACCAGGGATGTTCATACACAGAGAAAAGGCCCTGTGAGGACATGGTAAGAAGGCAGCCATCTGCAAACCGAAAAGAGAGATCTCATGAGATGGCAATCCTGCCAGCACCTTGATCTTGGACTTTTAGCCTCCAGAATAGTGAGAAAATAAATTTCTGTTGTTTATAATATGTTTGTTATGGCAGTCCTAGCAAATTAATACAGGATCCTTATATAAACATCAATTATTTTTCACTTTCTTAATGATTTGTGCATACCACCACTAAAATGTTCATTTAAATAGAGAAACTATGGAAAAAGGCTTACCTAGTGTTTTAGGACTGAAATACTTAAAAGTAGTAACAACAGACTCAGGATTACCAGATGTTTAAATGCAACCAAGTGACATTTCACTTGATTCAATAATTTCATATTGAAATTTCAACTCTAAGATTTAAATTTTGGGTATATTATTATTTATTTAAATTGATGCATAATAGATATACATATTTTCAGGGAATATAAGATTATTTAATACATTCATACAATTTGTAAAGATCAAATCAGTATACTTGGGATATTCATAACCTTAAATATTGGTCTTTTCTTTATGACAGAACCATTCAAATTCTTTTCTTGTAGCAATTTTGAATTATACAATAGATTATTATAAACTATAGTTACCCTACAGATCTATCTAACCCTAGGTTTTATTTCTTCTATCCAACTGTACATTTCTACCCAATATCCCCCCTCCACTACCCTTCTTGGCCTCTGCTAATCACCAGCCTAGTCTCTATCTTCATGAGACCTACCTTTTGTTTTTGCTTCCACATAGAAGTGAAAATATGTGATATTTGTCTTCTTGTGTTTGGCTTATTTCACTTAACATAATGACCTCCAATTCCATCATGTTGCTGCAAATGATAAGATTACATATTTTAGGGGCTGGATAATATTCCACTGTGTATATATACCACATTTTCTTTATCCATTGATCTTTTGATGGACACCTAGATTGATTCCATATGTTGACTTTTATAAATAGTGCTACAATAAACATAAGATTTCAGATGTCTTTTCAATATGTTTATTTCCTTTACTTTGGATATATATCCAGCAGTGGGATTGCTGGATCATATGGTAGTACTATTTTTAGTTTTTTGAGGAACCTCAATACTGTTCTCCATAGTGGCTATACTAACTTACACTCCCACCAACAGTGCATGAAGTTTCCCCTTTCTCCACATCCTTGAAAGCACACATTACTGCCTGTCTTTTTGATAAAAGCCATTCATTGAGATAATACTCATTGTTCTTTTGATTTACATTATTCTGATGATTAGTGATGTTGAGCATTCTTTCATATACCTGTTGGCCATTTGTATATCTTCTAGTGAGAAATATCTATTCAGACCTTTTGCCCATTTTTAAATTGGATAATTTGTTTTTTTGCTACTGAGATGTTTAAGCTCCTTATATATTCTGTTTATTAATTCTTTGTTATATGTGTAGTTTGCAAATATTTCCTCCCATTTGGTGGGCTGTCTCTTAATTTTGTTGATTGTTTCCTTTGCTGTGCAGAATCTTTGAAGTAATCCTACTTGCCTATTTTTGCTTTGGTTACCTATGCTTTTGAGATTGAACAAAAAACATTTGCCCAGCTAATGTCCTGGAGCATTTCCCTGATGTGTTTTGCTAGTACTTTCATGGCTTCAGGTCTTAGATGTAAGTTCTTAACCCATTTTAATTTGATTTTTGTATATAGTGAGAGATAGGAGTATAATTTTCTTCATCTAGTTATCCAGTTTTCCCAGCACCATTTATTATAAAGACACTGTCATTTTCTCATTGTATGTTCTTGGCACCTTTGTTAAAAATATGAGTTGGAGTGGCTGGCAGGATGGCCGAATAGGAACAGCTCCAGTCTGCAGCTCCCAGGAAGATCAACACAGAAGGCGGGTGGTTTCTGCATTCCTAACTGAGGTACCTGGCTCATCTCACTGGGACAGGTTAGAGACTGGGTGCAACCCAAGGACGGCAAACTGAACCAGGGTGGGGCATCACCTCACCTGGGAAGTGCAAAGGGTTGGGGAACTCCCTCCTTAAGCCAAGGGA
The DNA here is from genome assembly GCF_047675955.1 of Chlorocebus sabaeus. Lineage (NCBI taxonomy): Eukaryota > Metazoa > Chordata > Mammalia > Primates > Cercopithecidae > Chlorocebus > Chlorocebus sabaeus. The sequence goes on from NC_132916.1 coordinate 89,189,294, forward strand.
AGACGTGAGGGACTGTGCTGTGAGGAATGGGCACTCTGGCCCAGACACTTTGCAACCCGCAGACCAGGAGATTCCCTTAGGTGCCTATGCTACCAGGGCTGGGAGTTTCAACCACAAAACTGGGCAGCCATTTGGGCAGACACTGAGCTTGCTGCAGGAGTTTTGTTTTGTTTTGTTTTGTTTTTTCCCCCAGTGGCACCTGGAATGTCAGTGAGACAGGACCATTCACTCCCCTGGAAAGGGGGATGAAGCCAGGGAGCCAAGTGGTCTAGCTCAGTGGATCCCACCCCATGGAGCCCAGCAAGCTAAGATACACTGGCTTGAAATTCTCACTGCCAGCACAGCAGTCTGAAGTAGACCTGGGATGCTTGAGCTTGGTGGGGGTGGGGCATCTGCCATTACTGAGGCTTGAGTAGGCAGTTTTCCCCTCACAGTGTAAACAAAGCCACTAGAAGTTTGAACTAAGAGGAGCCCACCACAGCTTGGCAAAGCCACTGTAGCCAGGCTGCCTCTCTAGATTCCTCCTCTCTGGGCAAGGCATCTCTGAAAGAAAGCTAGCCCCAGTCAGGTGCTTATAGATAAAACTCCCATCTTCCTAAGACAGAGTACCTGGGGGAAGGGGAGGCTATGGGTGCGGCTTCAGCAGACTTAAATGTTCCTGCCTGACAGCTCTGAAGAGAGCAGTGGATCTCCCAGCACAGTGCTTGAGCTCTGCTAAGGGACAGATGACTTCCTCAAGTGGGTCCCTGACCCCCGTGACTCCTGATGAGGAGACACCTCCCATACAGGAGAGCTCCAGCTGGCATCAGGTGGGTACCCCTCTGGGTTGAAGCTTCCAGGGGAAGGAACAGGCAGCAATCTTTGCTGTTCTGCAGCCTCTGCTGGTGATACCTAGGCAAACAGGATCTGGAGTAGACCTCCAGCAAACTCCAGCAGACCTGCAGTAGAGGGTCCTGACTGTGAGAAGGAAAACTAACAAACAGAAAGGAATAGAATCTTTTTTATTTATTTATTTATTTATTTATTTATTTATTCATTCATTTATTTATTTATTTATTTATTTATTTATTTATTTATTATTATTAAACTTCAAGTGGTAGGGTACATGTGCACAACGTGCAGGTTTGCTACATATGTATACTTGTGCCATGTTGGTGTGCTGCACCCATCAACTCATCATTTACATCAGGTATAACTCCCAATGCAATCCCTCCCCCCTGCCCCCTCCCCATGATAGGCCCTGGTGTGTGATGTTCCCCTTCCCGAGTCCAAGTGATCTCATTGTTCAGTTCCCGCCTATGAGTGAGAACATGCGGTGTTTGGTTTTCTGTTCTTGTGATAGTTTGCTGAGAATGATGGTTTCCAGCTGCATCCATGTCCCTACAAAGGACACAAACTCATCCTTTTTATGGCTGCATAGTGTTCCATGGTGTATATGTGCCACATTTTCTTAATCCAATCTCACTGATGGACATTTGGGTTGATTCCAAGTCTTTGCTATTGTGAATAGTGCTGCAATAAACATATGTGTGCATGTGTCTTTATAGCAGCATAATTTATAATCCTTTGGGTATATACCTAGTAATGGGATGGCTGGGTCATATGGTACATCTAGTTCTAGATCCTTGAGGAATCGCCATACTGTTTTCCATAATGATTGAACTAGTTTACAATCCCACCAACAGTGTAAAAGTGTTCCTATTTCTCCACATCCTCTCCAGCACCTGTTGTTTCCTGACTTTTGAATGATCGCCATTCTAACTGGTGTGAGATGGTATCTCATTGTGGTTTTGATTTGCATTTCTCTGATGGCCAGTGATGATGAGCATTTTTTCATGTGTCTGTTGGCTGTATGAATGTCTTCTTTTGAGAAATGTCTGTTCGTATCCTTTGCCCACTTTTTGATGGGGTTGTTTGTTTTTTTCTTGTAAATTTGTTTGAGTTCTTTGTAGGTTCTGGATATTAGCCCTTTGTCAGATGAGTAGATTGCAAAAATTTTCTCCCATTCTGTAGGTTGCCTGTTCACTCTGATGGTAGTTTCTTTTGCTGTGCAGAAGCTCTTTAGTTTAATGAGATCCCATTTGTCAATTTTGGCTTTTGCTGCCGTTGCTTTTGGTGTTTTAGACATGAAGTCTTTGCCCATGCCTATGTCCTGAATGGTACTACCTAGGTTTTCCTCTAGGATTTTTATGGTATTAGGTCTAACATTTAAGTCTCTAATCCATCTTGAATTAATTTTCGTATAAGGAGTAAGGAAAGGATCCAGTTTCAGCTTTCTACTTATGGCTAGCCAGTTTTCCCAGCACCATTTATTAAATAGGGAATCCTTTCCCCATTTCTTGTTTCTCTCAGGTTTGTCAAAGATCAGATGGCTGTAGATGTGTGGTATTATTTCTGAGGACTCTGTTCTGTTCCATTGGTCTATATCTCTGTTTTGGTACCAGTACCATGCTGTTTTGGTTACTGTAGCCTTGTAGTATAGTTTGAAGTCAGGTAGCGTGATGCCTCCAGCTTTGTTCTTTTGACTTCGGATTGTCTTGGAGATGCGGGCTCTTTTTTGGTTCCATATGAACTTTAAAGCAGTTTTTTCCAATTCTGTGAAGAAGCTCATTGGTAGCTTGATGGGGATGGCATTGAATCTATAAATTACCTTGGGCAGTATGGCCATTTTCACGATATTGCTTCTTCCTATCCATGAGCATGGTATGTTCTTCCATTTGTTTGTGTCCTCTTTTATTTCACTGAGCAGTGATTTGTAGTTCTCCTTGAAGAGGTCCTTTACATCCCTTGTAAGTTGGATTCCTAGGTATTTTATTCTCTTTGAAGCAATTGTGAATGGAAGTTCATTCCTGATTTGGCTCTCTGTTTGACTGTCACTGGTGTATAAGAATGCTTGTGATTTTTGCACATTAATTTTGTATCCTGAGAGTTTGCTGAAGTTGCTGATCAGCTTAAGGAGATTTTGGGCTGAGACAATGGGGTTTTCTAAATATACAATCATGTCGTCTGCAAACAGGGACAATTTGACTTCTTCTTTTCCTAACTGAATCCCCTTGATTTCTTTCTCTTGCCTGATTGCCCTAGCCAGAACTTCCAACACTATGTTGAATAGGAGTGGTGAGAGAGGGCATCCCTGTCTTGTGCCAGTTTTCAAAGGGAATTTTTCCAGTTTTTGCCCATTCAGTATGATATTGGCTGTGGGTTTGTCATAAATAGCTCTTATTATTTTGAGGTACATTCCATCAATACCGAATTTATTGAGCGTTTTTAGCATGAAGGGCTGTTGAATTTTGTCAAAAGCCTTTTCTGCATCTATTGAGATAATGATGTGGTTCTTGTCTTTGGTTCTGTTTATATGCTGGATTATGTTTATTGATTTGCGAATGTTGAACCAGCCTTGCATCCCAGGGATGAAGCCCACTTGATCATGGTGGATAAGCTTTTTGATGTGTTGCTGAATCCGGTTTGCCAGTATTTTATTGAGGATTTTTGCATCGATGTTCATCAGGGATATTGGTCTAAAATTCTCTTTTTTTGTTGTGTCTCTGCCAGGCTTTGGTACCAGGATGATGTTGGCCTCATAAAATGAGTTAGGGAGGATTCCCTCTTTTTCTATTGATTGGAATAGTTTCAGAAGGAATGGTACCAACTCCTCCTTGTACCTCTGGTAGAATTCAGCTGTGAATCCATCTGGTCCTGGACTTTTTTTGGTTGGTAGGCTATTAATTATTGCCTCAATTTCAGAGCCTGCTATTGGTCTATTCAGGGATTCAACTTCTTCCTGGTTTAGTCTTGGAAGACTGTAAGTGTCCAGGAAATTATCCATTTCTTCTAGATTTTCCAGTTTATTTGCATAGAGGTGTTTATAGTATTCCCTGATGGTAGTTTGTATTTCTGTGGGGTCGGTGGTGATATCCCCTTTATCATTTTTAATTGCGTCGATTTGATTCTTCTCTCTTTTCTTCTTTATTAGTCTTGCTAGTGGTCTGTCAATTTTGTTGATCTTTTCAAAAAACCAACTCCTGGATTCATTGATTTTTTGGAGGGTTTTTTGTGTCTCTATCTCCTTCAGTTCTGCTCTGATCTTAGTTATTTCTTGCCTTCTGCTAGCTTTCGAATGTGTTTGCTCTTGCTTCTCTAGTTCTTTTAATTGCGATGTTAGAGTGTCAATTTTAGATCTTTCCTGCTTTCTCTTGTGGGCATTTAGTGCTATAAATTTCCCTCTACACACTGCTTTAAATGTGTCCCAGAGATTCTGGTATGTTGTATCTTTGTTCTCATTGGTTTCAAAGAACATCTTTATTTCTGCCTTCATTTCGTTATGTACCCAGTAGTCATTCAGGAGCAGGTTGTTCAGTTTCCATGTAGTTGAGCGGTTTTGATTGAGTTTCTTAGTCCTGAGTTCTAATTTGATTGCACTGTGGTCTGAGAGACAGTTTGTTATAATTTCTGTTCTTGTACATTTGCTGAGGAGTGCTTTACTTCCAATTACGTGGTCAATTTTGGAGTAAGTACGATGTGGTGCTGAGAAGAATGTATATTCTGTTGATTTGGGGTGGAGAGTTCTATAGATGTCTATTAGGTCTGCTTGCTGCAGAGATGAGTTCAATTCCTGGATATCCTTGTTAACTTTCTGTCTCGTTGATCTGTCTAATGTTGACAGTGGAGTGTTGAAGTCTCCCATGATTATTGTATGGGAGTCTAAGTCTCTTTGTAAGTCTCTAAGGACTTGCTTTATGAATCTGGGTGCTCCTGTATTGGGTGCATATATATTTAGGATAGTTAGCTCTTCCTGTTGAATTGATCCCTTTACCATTATGTAATGTCCTTCTTTGTCTCTTTTGATCTTTGATGGTTTAAAGTCTGTTTTATCAGAGACTAGTATTGCAACCCCCGCTTTTTTTTGTTCTCCATTTGCTTGGTAAATCTTCCTCCATCCCTTTATTTTGAGCCTATGTATGTCTCTGCGTGTGAGATGGGTCTCCTGAATACAGCAGACTGATGGATCTTGACTCTTTATCCAGTTTGCCAGTCTGTGTCTTTTAATTGGAGCATTTAGTCCATTTACATTTAAGGTTAAGATTGTTATGTGTGAACTTGATCCTGCCATTATGATATTAACTGGTTATTTTGCTCGTTATTTGATGCAGTTTCTTCCTAGCCTTGATGGTCTTTACATTTTGGCATGTTTTTGCAATGGCTGGTACCGGTTGTTCCTTTCCATGTTTAGTGCTTCCTTCAGGGTCTCTTGTAAGGCAGGCCTAGTGGTGACAAAATCTCTAAGCATTTGCTTATCTGTAAAGGATTTTATTTCTCCTTCACTTATGAAACTTAGTTTGGCTGGATATAAAATTCTGGGTTTAATATTCTTTTCTTTAAGAATGTTGAATATTGGCCCCCACTCTCTTCTGGCTTGAAGAGTTTCTGCCGAGAGATCTGCTGTTAGTCTGATGGGCTTCCCTTTGTGGGTAACCGGACCTTTCTCTCTGGCTGCCCTTAAGATTTTTTCCTTCATTTCAACTTTGGTGAATCTGGCAATTATGTGTCTTGGAGTTGCTCTTCTCGAGGAGTATCTTTGTGGCGTTCTCTGTATTTCCTGGATTTGAATGTTGGCCTGCCCTACTAGGTTGGGGAAGTTCTCCTGGATGATATCCTGAAGAGTGTTTTCCAACTTGGTTCCATTTTCCCCCTCACTGTCAGGCACCCCAATCAGACGTAGATTTGGTCTTTTTACATAATCCCATACTTCTTGCAGGTTTTGTTCATTTCTTTTTCTTCTTTTTTCTTTTGGTTTCTCTTCTCGCTTCATTTCATTCATTTGATCCTCCATCGCTGACATTCTTTCTTCCAGTTGATCGAGTCGGTTACTGAAGCTTGTGCATTTGTCACGTATTTCTCGTGCCATGGTTTTCGTCTCTTTCATTTCGTTTGTGAGCTTCTCTGCATTAATTACTCTAGCCATCAATTCTTCCACTTTTTTTTCAAGATTTTTAGTTTCTTTGCGCTGGGTACGTAATTCCTCCTTTAGCTCTGAGAAATTTGATGGACTGAAGCCTTCTTCTCTCATGTCGTCAAAGTCATTCTCCGTCCAGCTTTGATCCGTTGCTGGCAATGAGCTGCGCTCCTTTGCCGGGGGAGATGCGCTCTTATTTTTTGAATTTCCAGCTTTTCTGCCCTGCTTTTTCCCCATCTTTGTGGTTTTATCTGCCTCTGGTCTTTGATGATGGTGATGTACTGATGGGGTTTTGGTGTAGGTGTCCTTCCTGTTTGATAACTTTCCTTCTAACAGTCAGGATCCTCAGCTGTAGGTTGTAGCTGTAGGAGATTGCTTGAGGTCCACTCCAGACCCTGTTTGCTTGGGTATCAGCAGCAGACACTGCAGAAGATAGAATATTTCTGAACAGCGAGTGTACCTGTCTGATTCTTGCTTTGAAAGCTTCCTCTCAGGGGTGTACTCCACCCTGTGAGGTGTGGGGTGTCAGACTGCCCCTAGTGGGAGATGTCTCCCAGTTAGGCTACCCAGGGGTCAGGGACCCACTTGAGCAGGGAGTCTGTCCCTTCTCAGATCTCAACCTCCGTGTTGGGAGATCCAGTGCTCTCTTCAAAGGTGTCAGACAGAGTCGTTTGCGTCTGCAGAGCTGCTGTGTTTGTTATTGTTTACTGTGCCCTGTCCCCAGAGGTGGAGTCTACAGAGACAGGCAGGTTTCCTTGAGCTGCTGTGAGCTCCACCCAGTTCGAGCTTCCCAGCAGCTTTGTTTACCTACTTAAGCCTCAGCAATGGCGGGTGCCCCTCCCCCAGCCTTGCTGCTGCCTTGCCGGTAGATCACAGACTGCTGTGCTAGCAATGAGGGAGGCTCCGTGGGTGTGGGACCCTCCCGACCAGGTGTGGGATATGATCTCCTGGTGTGCCTGTTTGCTTAAAGCGCAGTATTGGGGTGGGAGTTACCCGATTTTCCAGGTGTTGTGTGTCTCAGTTCCCCTGGCTAGGAAAAGGGATTCCCTTCCCCCTTGCGCTTTCCAGGTGAGGCAATGCCTCGCCCTGCTTCAGCTCTCGCTGGTCGGGCTGCAGCAGCTGACCAGCACCGATCGTCTGGCACTCCCCAGTGAGATGAACCCAGTACCTCAGTTGAAAATGCAGAAATCACTGGTCTTCTGTGTCGCTCGCGCTGGGAGTTGGAGACTGGAGCTGTTCCTATTTGGCCATCTTGCTCCGCCCCTACAATTCTTTACTGGGCTTATTTTCATATACAGTAGAGGCTATATTTATATATGCTTTGTTACCTTATTTTTATTCAACATGGAATGTTTTTCGACATAAATGTCCTTATCTTCTTCAAATACCCAAACATATGCACTGAGAAATACCACTTCTATTACTTTTGTTTTTCATTTATCTATAACATTATTATTTTAATTTGGGTACTTCCAATTAATAACTAAAATGACAACTGGCTTCTGAACAAATCACTTGGTAATGTAGATTCTAGATTACTTATAGTTGAGTTCTCATTATTTGATAATGGTACAGCATCATATTATGAAGACAAAGCTTTCTTTAACAAAAGCTGTAAAGCCATTTGTTAAAACTGGCCAGCTTTATAAGATAGGTTATAGGAAGGACAAGTTTTTTTGGCAGCTGAAACTGCCTCAAATGGAGGCTTTTGAAAAAGATTTTTCAGAACAAACCTATTTTTAATATGAAAGTTGAGTGACTTGAAAGTTCAGAAATGATGCAGTAACTGCTGTGGGACTAATCGCATCATCTCTTGCTTACCAAATTAGTGTTACACCCACTATAATAATGATAGCTTGATGGCAATAGATGAATGGATACTCTGGACAAATTATGTAGTATAGGAATACTGCTGTGACTAAAAAGGGCCCTTTTCAGTGTTATGCTTCATGGTGAGAAGCTTTGTTACCAGAAGGAGAAACAAAAAGGAAAGTTACCCTGGTGATGGTGATGGGGGTAGGGATAGGACTGAAGTTCACCACAAGTGTTCAGACCTTAAAATACTGACGTGACTAATCCGGCTTGATTAAGCTTGAGGTCTTTCTTTGTTAATGTATGCACCACCTGGTCATCATTTATTGTCTGTTTAATAGTATTAATCCTCACACAGACCTTTAGTTTAGACCCTTGCTCTTCAAAGTGTGGTCCACGAACAAGTAATCTGAGTCACCTGGGAGCTTGCTGAAAAATGCTGGATCTTGACCCCATTTCAGGCCACAGACCTATGGAATCATAATCTGCATTTTACCAAGATCCCAAGTGATTTATTTGATTCATTCCTTAAAGTTGGAGAAGCACAGTGAGTGCTGTACTTTAAGGTGGATAAGAATCACCTGAATATCTATTAACATGCAGCAGCTGCTTTCGTAGTTATAGGGAGCCTGAGATGCTGCATGTCTGAGAAGCTCCCAGGTGATGCTGATGCTGTGGGTTGCTGGACCACACTTTGAGCAATAAGAACCAACAAAGGGCTCCCAAATTTTCTGATGAGAAGAATAATTCAGGGAATTTGTTGAAAGTTCAAAATCCCAGGCATCTTAATAGAACCACTAAATTACATCTCTTCCACTAACTAGTTGTGTGACTTTGGGCAAAGGATTTAACACTTCTGAGTTTCAGTTTTCCCATATGAAAATGGGAATAACATCTACTTGTGTTTGGGGACTTAGATCACATATATAAGGAAGCTAGCATAGCATGAGACACAGCAGATACCCAATAACTCATAGGTTCTGTTACTTCTGTTACTACCATAAATTACAGTTTGGCTGCTGCATGTGTATGTGTTCCTATGTGTATGTGTGCCTTATAGAAAACTGAAGGGCAAAGAGAATATCTGACTTTTTAAATTTTCTTTCAGTTCTCAAAATGGTGCAGGTATTTGGGCATAGGTCTAAAAGTTCCACATTAAGATAAATGTGAAACTCAAGTAGAAGTTAAAGAAGTTCTCCCCTTAGAGTTAGGAGCCAAACACACACATGAAGCACAGAATACAAGCTGTAGCAGCATTTCCCAAATGGTGTGCTGTAGAATTTGGGGATTCTTGGGAAAATTTCTTGGGAAATGCATGCTGAAAAAAATTGAGTTGAAATTAGTTTAGGAAACACTTGTATTTATAGCCACCTCCTGATAAACAACTAATATTAAAGTATTGCAATAAGGAACCCTGTTTAACTTATTTAACCAAGTGTTTTCCACGTTTTGACTGTGAAACATTTTTTCACCTAACACCTATGCACAAGACCAGGGACTGGTGTAGGAACTCACTAGCACGACCTTCTGAGACAGCTGTCTAACGGTTGTTTGCTCTCTTTTTAGCAGCTCTATGTTAAGAAGCTATCATTAGTACTGTAAAGTGCTAATCCTGGCTGTGTTAACCTAGGGAGGGCAGGGGTGATAAATGAAAACTGTGTCTATGTCTTTATATGCTTATTCTGTATGTGACTTCTTGTAATATTTTTTGACAAGTTGTACTTGGCTCAGATGAGGTTGTCCCAAGCTCATGTCTAGTCTGTTAGAAGAACTGCTCCATCCACATGTATATAAGTATGTATATAAAATTCGTATCTGTGGCTTAATTTGGAGCAGAGCAGTGGAGCCTTACTCAATTCATGCTAAGGTAGTGAGAACTGGGTTTCTATGTGGTTACAGCTCCATCTGGCCAGGAAAATGTTGCTGATAGCACTAATGCAGCTCTTTACTGACTTGCTTCTCTGTTTTTGAGATAAGTCAACCTAGTTTGTGATGTTTGTGCCTGGCCTTTCTATCAACTTGAATCTGCTCTTGGCATTTGTTAATATTAGGTTCATGCAATCCAGTAAACGCCAGAAATAATTTTCCAGGAAGAACAACCTTCTTTTAATTTAGAAGCAGTTTATATCTTCCTATGTTTTTATGAAGCTATTGTTTTTATGAAGCTATTGTTGTCAAATTTAGCAGGTAGAAAACATATTTGAATGTAAAAACATATTTGAATGTAAAAATTACACTGTGAAATCAGAGTCTCGTAACCAACTGCCACCAAATTAACTTGCCAGATTAATTGTGCTCTCCATTGAGTTGTGTGATTACCAAAAATACATTGTGCTTGGTCTCAAACTTGTTTATGTTAACTGTACCCTAACTCTAACCTTACACTTTCATAATTTAAGTAAATATTACGTATTCCGTGAAAATAATGCAGGAGAGGATTGTTATTGATTTTTTTTGTGTAAAAAAGCTAGACAAAATGTAAGCTGCCTCCCCCTTTCCCCCAAAGAGACATCAAACCTAGATAAAGTAAGCTGCCAAACTATTACTGTAGAATTAGGTTTAGACAAACAGTTACAAAGGTTGAGGGAGGAGTAGTCATAAAAATCTAGAAGAATTCTTCACTCAGGGGGTATTGCAAATGCCTGTAAGTTCACTTACAGACATTAAAACTTGACATTATAGATAATTTATTATCCAATTATAAATAGACAATGCAGAATTCCAATCAGTGAATCTGAATGCTAATGAGAAGTTTTGGTTCTAAACCAACATCTTAGTGAATGGTTGTGCTCGTATGTGGTTTCAGTAAAAACGAAATGTACGGTGTGTGTCATTACATATCAACTTTTAATGCTTGCTTGATTTAACAATCTGTCTTTCTCAGTTAAACAACCAACTTGATCCAGTCTTGTTATACTGGATAATAGGCTTCTGTAGTATGAGCATTGTGACCAATGAAACATCTGACTGCCCCCTATAATTTTGGCTCTCCTCTTTCAGATAACTATAACATAGATAATGGGGTTTGGGACATGTTACTTTAAAATATGGCACTTTGGCATTTGAGGAAACTGCAGAAACTAGAAGGTCACTTTTGACTTCTGCTGCCTTCCTCCCTGAAGTAGGTCATAAAAGAATTTTTTTTTTTTTTCCTCTGAAGAAGACCTTCATTCTAGGAGAGTCTACCCTTTATTCAGAGGAAAGGAATATCTTTGAAGATGCAGAGACACCAGGAAAAATCTGAATAAACATATCTCGCTAAAGTTTGTTATCATTATATCATAACCTTTTGTCTTCCAATCATAATATTGCATGACTGTACATAAAAATACACAGGTCTCCCTGTTTCATTGGGCCTTCACTTTCGAAGGTCCCTGTGTCTTGTAAAACTTTTATTAAATGAATTTGTCTTTTTTTTTTCTTGTTAATCTGTCTTTTGTAATAGTCTCAGACATGAACCTAGAGAGGAGTGAGGAAAGAAATCTTTTTCTCCCCTACATGGACAAACCTAAGGCTATGGAATCCTATGCTCCCTTTAACTGCAGTTGCTGCTTCCAGCTCTCAACAGCCTATATGAAAAGGGTAAAAGATGATGAAGATGATCTGTCCTTGTTTCTGGAGCCAGCTTATTCTTTCTATTGACTCATGAAGCCTTACTGTCTCTGAATTCCTGAAGTGCAGACATTTGCTTGCCCTAGTCATAGTGACCCAGCTTGCCTTTCTTAACACTGTATTTACTCCTTTAAACCAGCAGCCTGCTTTGGTAGCTCACAGTTCAGGTTATCTCATCTTTGTTCTAATCTCCTGGCTCATGGACCTCTCACCTGTCCTGCCCACACTTCCCATGCTTCATTTATCTCTGAGTTGAGTGTCTGTTTTGCAATCCCTTGTCTTGGTCTTTACTTGGCAATTTTGATGCTTTGGGCACAGTCTTCATCTTCTAGTTTTAAACCTCCACCCCAACTGGATGGTGAAATGATTTTGCTCTTTTTGTTGTATTTTTCAACAGGTGCAGCAAACTGGAACTTAACTGCAAAGGCAGCTATGCTTTGCATTTACTGCTTTGAGTTCTGTTCTTGATGTTGTTTTGAACTGGATCTAGAGGTAAGAATAAAACTGGAGGGACTAATTTCTTGTAATTATGAAGCTTGTTCACAGGCACCTATAGTTACTACCTACCATATGGCATCAAGTTAATTCTGGATTATTAATTATGTATATAGTGATCAAGGTTCTGGATTGCAGGAACCAAGGCTAGGAGTTTAACCCAGCCACGGAAAGCTAGTAGATTGTAATAGATAAAGAGGAGCAAGGTGGGGTGGTGGTGAGTGGCTGTTTCTTGTTATAAAGATACACTATATTCTTGGGTCATGGTAGAGAATTAATTCAATAAAGTTATTATGAATACGAAGCTAAAAAGAATGAAATAATGCTTCTACTTAGAATGCTTTGTCTCTACGAGTTAAGCTTGTGTAGTTTAAAGAAGGACACGGATTAGTTTAAAACATATTTTAGACATAATATCATCATAGGAACAGAACAATAATGAAGATATACGTCATCCTGTAGCTCTGGTCCTCATACAACTCTCCTCAAATACTCTTGCATGATGTTAACTTAGGACTGTCCAATGATATAGCAAATAATCCTTATGAAAAACTACAAAGGTCACTGTGACTACACAAATTATTAACTTGAGTTGAAATCTTCAGTCTAACCATTTATTTCCAAATAGAGTTGTGCATGTCATTATATGGTTGTATAGCTCATTTGATACTAAGATTTCTAGGTCTACTATTTGGAATTTGTCAATTGGATTTAGACAATACATGTATTGGAGGTATTAATAAATATGATATAGTCTCAACCGTTAAATCTGTAGCCATTCTATCGCTTGTATTTTTCAGTTCCTGATTAGCAAGGCAAAAGCTTAGAAATATAATCCAGTGATGCAGGAAATAAACACAGAGTATACTAAATACTATGCTAAAAACAACAAACAAACTCTAATATTCTGGGGATAGGGACAGGAATAATTCTCACAATAGAAAAAGACACAGTGTCTTTAAGTAAAGCAATACTGGTAGTAAAAGCTTCCCATTTTATACAATGAAGTGTAACAGCAGAACAGTGTAAATGAGCTCTCCAGATAACTTAGGGAAAGAACAACATATTGTGATATTCAGCTAGTAGTTACAGGCAAAAGGTCCAGGCACATTAAGAATCCATCCCATTGGTAGTAGTAAGCCATTCTTGGCCACTTCTACTTAATGTAATAAAGGGAAATAATTCAAACAGAAGATATGTAACTGAATTTGCCTTGTGTTTGCTAGCAAATGTCAAGTAGCAGTAGCCAAATTACGTTAATTTTTGGATACATTGATTTTTAATATTATGTGAAGATTTTATAGCACCCATCAAAGATTCCCTTCATTGATGTACATAAAATGCTGTATCCAAGAATTTTTTCCATTTAAAAAGCCACCTCGCAAGATTGATTTTTAAACTCTTGTGTGCTCAAAATATAAGACAAAACACAATTCCAAAGATCTCAGCATAATGTGGCTTTTTTTGACAGAAAAAATACAATAATATTGGGCATACCTGGGGGTTGTCATGAGGTCTGCTTTCTTCTTCCAAACTAAAACCTCCTGTCCTTCTTCCAAACTAAAACAAATAGGGGGTGTCTTGAGAATACCTCAAAAGGTACACTTTGGGGTATATTAGCAGCAGGCAAATGCGCTAATGCCTAAAACGTTGTGATTATATAATCGTATATATGGCAGTGATTCTGCTCTGAGCAAGTGGTCTGGATTTTCCATTGTATAGCATTTTTAACACTGAGCTTACATGCACTGTATCATAGCCTTGCCTCTCCTTAGAGGACTATCAGAACCAAGTTATCTGTTCTGACTAAACCTCTTTAGTTACACATGCTCTCCTCAAAGGGATAATTATTATCTCGTTGAGGAGCTGAGATGCTAAAGCAAACTTTTTCTTTCTTATCACTCCATTTGAACTTGACCTACAAAAAAAACCTGAATCTTGAAACACAGCCTCCTGGTCACAGATGTGAACCTCTGCCCACTTCTTAGTCTTAACTCTCAGTCTCTTTTGCTTCCCATAGGCAGAATGACATGAGGCAAATGGGATGGTGATCTGCAGTAAAAATGTCAAAAGAACAATTGGCAACGATATTTTGTCAGTGTTTCTCCAGGAAAGGAAATGCTTTGATTCTAGATGACAGGCTACATTTATGGACAGAAAAATATGAGGGAAAACCTCTGAGGAAATGTAAGAATTTGCTATGAGTATCCTTCTACAGCAAGAAACTCTATTATCTTTAAGTCTGTGCCTATAAAACCAACTCACGTTTGCTCTTCTAGGTGGATTACCCACAGGAATTTATTGCTATCTCTATTTTCCCCAGCCTTTTACCTTTATTCCATTCAGATGACTACTCTTACCTCTACCCTTGAGGACTAGCCTTTGCTTAAAATAAATCGTGAGCTATCAACTGGGGAAAATATGTTAGTTCGATGTGTTATTTGATTCTATTTACTGCCTAGACTCTTTGCTGTGATTTGCACACTGATGCCTCATTTTCTCTCCAGAGTTTTGTCTTTTGCTTGAGCTGTAAATCCCTTTATTTGGGTAGCTGCCCTAAGTTCTTGATCTGTTGAGTTTTGATCTTTAAATACTGCTTCAAATTTTGTGCTGGAGTGTGTGTGTGTGCGTGTGTGTGTATGTGTGTGTGTGTGTCTTTGCCCAGGCGATAAGTTAATACATTTAGATGGGTCATTGTTTCATTTTTCTGTCTTCCAAACAAGGATGGCTTTGGTGTGTGTTCATAGGCATGTAGATTTCTCACAGACAAAACTCTGGATACTCTAAACCTGGGTGTTAGCGATTTTGCACTGCCTTTTATTTCAAAAGGTTATGCAACAACTTACAAATGTGCAAAATAAAACAATGAAAGGAAAAAAAATAGAGTTAGTCAGAAAAGAGTGGCATAGAATTAGAGAAATAAGATGAAACCAGGGATGAGGTTAGCATACAAAATGCATGCTGAGGCCTTCCCCACTTGCTGCACTTGGACCACAGGTTTACCTATGAATCTTCTAGCAGCCAATCTGGAGACATAAACATAAAAATACATAATGTGCTGTGAATACGATTAAAACTCAAAATAAGGACAATTATTCTCTATATTTATTCCTATGAGAATGTTTGCTGCATTTTCATAAAGACCATTCTGTGACATTTAATGAACCATCAGTAATGTCCTCACGCTAAGACAATAATGAATATCCCAGAATTGTTTCTTTTTGCATCCCTCAATGTGCATTGCTAACATAACTATTAAGCACAGTTAATTCAGTAAGAGCAGTTTTACAGGGATCAGACAATGTGGTCAAGCTGCATAGCTCTCACAGTTTCAACTTCATGTAGGACAAATTGAAGTTTACAATTTATGGGCCACTTATTCAGTTTAGAAAATTCTTAAATAGTGCTACTGTCAATGGAATTTTGACAGTAACTTGGAGGACTTGGGCATGAGGCTATGATTGTAAGTTCCTGGAGTGCGGACAATCCATTGTTGGCTAAATTCAGAATCTTAGTCCTTAATAGACAGGTGAGCTGGAAAATAGGACTGACATTCTCTTTTCAGATTTGAGGACCCTAATGACAATCCGACTTCCTAATAGAAGTGAACCTAGGTAATTCACATGCAGAAGGTAATGTTTTGCTTTGCTCAGGCACAGTGAAAAATTAATGATGCAACCAAGAAAGTTTTATTCCTTGGAGCCTAACTGTAATAACTTTAGCCTGGAAATTTTCTGGAGTGAGTGTTAGAAAAAGCCAGTTCAACCATAAAAAATAATTCAGTAGACATCTATGAAATATCTAGCTTTAAATATAGAATTTCTTGGTGAACTTTTCAAGGCGAACAGATTGCAAAGTATACCTTTAATAATCTCGGTGATTTCATTTCTCCTATTTTGCTGTAAGATATAAGCCAGTTACATTTTGGGTGATGTCTATTCAAAAATGAAGAAATTGGCTTTTGAATGGTTGATATATCACCAATCTTCCTGGCAGGAACTGGATCATGGCACACTTTGTCAGCATATTTTATTTTTATCTTTTAATTAATTATACTAATTGATTCTTTGATTTTACTGAATTGTTTTAGTCAAACTTGTTTCTATTTAGCATCATTGTTCTTTCTACATAACTTAAAACATTGTGCAAATTCCACATCCCCATTTCCCTACCTTTTGCATATAAGTTATTTGGTTTGAGACACTTTGTGGGTTTTTTGTATCAAGAAAATAGTTTCCTAGAAGCTCTATAGAATATTTTTGTTTATGTTATGTTAGCCAGGACTGTGTTACCTAACCATTCCTAGTTGCAATGGAGACTGGGAAAGCGAGTGTTTAGCTTTTCCAGCATATAGAGTGGAGGCACACCAGGGAGAATGGGAATGGGAGCTAGGGTCACTGACTTGCATGTTTTCTGCAACAGCTTTCTATGCCATATAACAAAGATGGTGGTGGAAGTAGGATTACAGGATAAGGGAAGGGCATTTAGATATTTGAATCAATAAATGCATTAGGTGGGGGCTGGGACACACAAGGAAATCTTACTTGGTAGAGTCAAGGCAAAGTCAGGAGGAGGTTCAATAGTTATAACTTAGAAGTTCTAACTCCTCCATTTGAGTTTCAATGCAGTAAACTGCCATGTACTTCTTGATATTAAGCCATTTCTATAGTCATTTAGCTCTAAAAATGGATTAGAAAGGTCTCAAATTTGGTATCTTGCCTCTAAATGAGGTATTCAATAGAAAATATTTTGGAAAAAACACATCACAAAGAAAAAGTGATGAATTATTATGTCAATTGAATAAATAGGTAAAATAGTCACGTTCTCCCTCTCCCATTTTATAGTAGAGATTTATTCAAGAACGTTATTTTGTAATACTTATCGGATTAAAAGCATATTGAAAAAAGAAAAATAGTCATATTTTCATCATTTGAAACTGTTTCATCATTTGAAACTGTTTCTATCTTAGGAAGACGTCAGGTAGGATGTTTTTGGCAGGAAATAACAAAAAACTTCACCTCTAATGACTTAAAAAATAAGGAGATTTACTTTAACTTATATGTACTTAGGTAGGGCAGGTGCAGAGTTTCTTCAGATTACTTTTGCCCTTATCTGAGAAGCCCTTGACTCCAGCCTTTTCTTTCTGTTAGTGCCATCTGTGGTCTGGTAGCAAAATTACCACAGTTCCAAATGATACGTACAAAACAGGTTTCTATAGAGGAACTTATTTTTAAGAGCTAAGATTTCAAAGAGAAATCTTAGATGAACTTCATTGGAATCTGCTGGGGACTTGCTAGGAATGAAATTTCCAGGCCTACTCTCGACTTCCTAAATCAGAAACTCTGGGAGTGGAGCGTAGTGTTTTAAGAAGTCCTCTAGGCAATTCTTGACTGGCTGAAGTTTGAGAACCACTGGCACGGACCAGTAATTCTAAATCCTAGCTGTACATCACCCAAGGAGCTTTAAGCACACCAGACACCAGAATGTCATCCTGGAACTGTCAATTTTTGAGGGAGGCTGAGGTGGGAAGAGAATAGGTGGAGAATTGAGTACTGGTACCTCAAAATCTTCTGGGTTAAGAGCCTCTGGTTTAGACTAATGGTGATCCACCCCTTAGACTGGGAATGACCTGGGCCCAGACCTCCCTGAACATATGGTGAGATGGTCTGAATATTTATGTCCCTCCTAAAATTCATATGTTTAAATCCTAACCCCTAAGGGATAGTATTAGGAGGTACAACCTTTGGGAGGGGATTAGGTCATGGGGGTGGAGCCCTCATGAATGGCATTAGTGCCCGTATAAAAGACGCCTGAGAGGGACCTCTTCCGTCATTGAGGTTAGAGTAAGAATATGGCTGTCTCTGAATCAGGCAATGGGTTTTTACCAGAAACCAAATCTACTGGTGCCTTAATCTTGGACTTGGCCTCCGAAACTGTAAGAAATAATATTTTTTTGTTTATAATCCACCCAGTCTATGGTATTTTGTTATAATAGCCTGAACAGGCTAAAACACATGGCCTGTGGAGAAGGGTAGATACCAGCAGAGAATATGAAATATGGAAGTTAGGAAGAAGGAGGGCTATTGGGTAAGTCACCAAGAGCGCCTTCCACATGTTCCATAGCTCTGATCTCAACAGACTTGAATTAATGCTTTTTTCCCCTCTTAACATTATGAAGTATTTCCATATTGTCACATAGTTTTATTTCATAATTATTGTCTTAATGTCCATGCAATAAATGAAATCACTTTTGAAGTTGAAATGTGTGTAATTTTCACAAATCTAAGAAATGTTCATGAAGACTCTGAGGAGCCGGTGTTATATAAGCTTAAAATTACCATAGAAACAGATTCTGCAAAACTGTGTTAACAGAAGCACAGCAGACGAGTATGTGGATGATGCGTCAAACACCAGCAAAACACAGCTTTTGGAAGCTGTTCTGAGTGTTTTTCTACCTTCCATGATGACAGTATGTAGATTATTCCAAGTAAAAAAGTCTGCAAATTTTTTCTCAGCTGTACTCTATAATTAGTAGAATACTAGTTCTTTAAGGTATGAGCTGGAAATACCATGATTCATACTGGATAGCTAAATATTTGGGAGCTCAATGCCAGATATTTCCTAACTCTCTACTGACAATGATCACATAAAGTGAAAAGAAGACCAATTGACAAATAAAATATAAATACCTATTAGGCATCTCTAAGACATACGTACAAGACAATATGCAAGGGGCTATGCAAGAAAAGAAAGAAGAGCAAGACAAGACATGATCCCTGCCCTCAAGGCCCATATATTGTTGCTGGGAGATGAGTCAATGTACATGAAAAGGTAAATAATTTAAAGAGCCAAACAGATAACTAATAAGAGACAATGCAATTATCAAATGACTACTATCAATAATGAAATTAATAGGCATTTAATGGAAGGCTTTGGGTTATGATTATGTGGGATAAAATCATAGAGGAGTGATTGCCACAGGATTCTAAAAGATAGACAGCCTTTAGGTCTCCACAGGGAGGATTATGAGGCAGCTGAGTAAGTCTGGGGAAAAGCACATGA
Source organism: Chlorocebus sabaeus (assembly GCF_047675955.1). Lineage (NCBI taxonomy): Eukaryota > Metazoa > Chordata > Mammalia > Primates > Cercopithecidae > Chlorocebus > Chlorocebus sabaeus. The sequence goes on from NC_132916.1 coordinate 89,208,228, forward strand.
AGATGGATGTACAGAGGCTTTTGATGGTGAAGGACTATCTCAGTCTGGTTTGATGAGCCAGATGAAGTTCATTCCCATTGCGCTCTGGTTAAAACATCCAGCATTTTTGCATGTTAAGTATCAGCTAGAAACTTGTATAAAGTGAGGTTGTAGATACAGGAATGGGCCAGATCATGGAGGTAGTTGTGAGCCATGTTATGGACTTTAGTTTTCCTGTGCCTCTGTTTCCCCATCTACAAGATAGGGATGATAATATGTAACTCGGCTGGGCGCGGTGGCTCACACCTGTAATCCCAGCACTTTGGGAGGCCGAGGCAGGCGGATCACGAGGTCAAAAGATGGAGACCATCCTGGCTAACATGGTGAAACCCCGTCTCTACCAGAAATGCAAAAATTAGCTGGGTGTGGTAGCATGTACCTGTAATCCCAGCTACTCGGGAGGCTGAGGCAGGAGAATTGCTTGAACCTAGGAGGCGGGGGTTGCAGTGAGCCAAGGTTGTGCCACTGCACTCCAGCCTGGTGGCAGCAAGACTCTAAAAATAACAATAATAATAATTATTATTGTTAAAATAATAATTATTGTCTAAAATAATTATTGTCTAAAAATAACAATAATAATAATAATAAGTAGCTCAAAAAGGTTTTTTTAATGAGGACTCTATGAGTTAATACAAATGCATGGCACATAGTGATTGCTCAATAAAGGTTTTCTATTATAAGTAGGTTATTATCTTATTAGCATGGGAAGCTCTTAAGTACCATTAAACAAAAGATTTTAATCATTCAATTTTCTTGTTTTTGAGATGGAGTTTTGCTCTTGTTGCCCAGGCTGGAGTGCAATGGTGCGATCTTAGCTCACCGCAACCTCAACCTCCACCTCCCCAGTTCAAGTGATTCTCCTACCTCAGCCTCCCAAATAGCTGGGATTACAGGCATGCACCACCACGCCTGGCTAATTTTGTATTTTTAGTAGAGATGGAGTTTCTTCATGTTGGTCAGGCTGGTCACAAACTCAATTTGTTTTTTAAAAATTCCTCTGGCTATAGTGCAGAGAATGGACTGATTGCAGAAGACAGGGGAGATGGGAGAATGAAATTAAGAAGAAACAGCAATGATCTGGGTGAGAGAGAGTGGGGACTTGGCTTAGCCAGAGGAAATGCACTAGATTGGTAGGCGTCGTACTTGACTGTTTGGCTATTACCTCCAATTGTCAAACAAATAACTGTTGAGCTCATATCATGTACCAGGCACTGTTCTTAATGAAAGAGAGGCAATTTATTTTATTTCATTTTTTTTCCATTTGGAGCTTAGATTTCAGTAGGGAAGATAGATAAAATATATGCAAATTAATAAATGAGATAACTACCAATTGGGATAAGAATTCTGCAGAGAACAAATGAACAACAAGAGGCGAAGAAAAATAACAAGTCAGGATTTGGGGTGGGCTTGTTTTTTATGCTTCTTTTAGCAGAATTCACTCTAAAGTGGCGTGGAACCTGAAAACTAAAGAATGAGAAGCAGCAGCTATCCAGGGGAAGAGTCAGGGGAAGAACTATCAGGCTCCACCCACAGGATGGAGACAGTGTCACTGGAGTCCTATGAGCGAGAGCAGGAGCAGAGTGAATGGCAGTGGAAGAGGTAGACAGGAGCCAAATTTTGTAGAGTTGCCTGTCTTAAAGAGGAGTTTGAATGACTTTAACTGCAATGGGGAGCTTTTGCAGTATTTTAAGTAGGAGAGGGAGAAAGACATGTTTCCCAATGATGTTATACAAAAAAAGAGACTGACGAACCTAACTGTTAAACAAAATAATGAAGAAAGACAAGTTGTAAAAAGAGGCATAAACAAAAATGCTCTGTCACTCAAAGGAAGGCATTGCAGGAAATTTGTCCATTTTAGATGGAGAAGCCTGGGCATATGGAATCACACTTGGCAATATATTTGAGCAACATGCAGAAGGACCTTTGATGTTAAAAGAAATAGTTAATATCTCTTTTAAAATCTATAACAATAGATTTTCTTTTTTTTTTTTTTTTAAGTTAGGGTAAAATGGTAGATATTTTAATCTGTTCCTAATTATTTTTTAAAAAGTCTTTCTTTACATTTTAGCTAATTTTAAGTTGTCTTTTCTGCCTTTAAATATTTCTTTTAGTATCACACATTTGAAAAACCCTTCACAATAGGCACATTGAATAAAGTTAACTGAGCAGATAGCTGAATCTTAGAACCTCAGAGTCCTAGAGGTGTAACAACAGCTAGAGGTCATTCTGTCCAAATTTCTACCTCAGGTCAGAGTTCTTTTCCACAAAGTCCTCTACTCTGTGAGGAACGTGTTGTCTCTGTGCTGGTCCACTAATCCCGCACCCAAACTCTCCCATAGTCAGGCAATATTAACTCTTCCTCCTTAAATTGAATCTCATATTGATTTGATACCTGCTTTGTTTAAATTATATACAGTGGTTCTAGTTTTACTTTCTGGATTAACAGAACATATCAACATCCTTTTCCTTTAAGATATTTCACAGTAGTTGATTGAGTTCTCGCTGCCTTCTTATAAGTATTGCCCTTTACAAGGCAAACATTCACTTTTAATAAAAAGTCTTTGTCATATTATCTAATCAATCTGGGCACTCTCTTTTACTTTAATGTTTTATGGTCCTCTGATCTCTGAAATTTAACAAAGTAGGTAAGGGTAACCAGACTCATACTGTGGTGCATGTGAACCTGTGGGTAACTAAAACTCCTAACTTTTATTTTAATTAAGGATTTTTTTTTCTAGCCTGCATTTGTGTCTTGAATTTTATGAATTAAAGTTTATGATTTTGCAATTATTTTTGCTTAAATTTTATTGCTGCACTTCTAGATAACATCCAAGTATTTTGAGAAAGAAAACCCCTTTCAATATTTATTCAGCCAGCCATTGGATTAAGTATATTCTATGTTTGTGTTCAAAAGGTATTTAGTGATCTTTATCATGCCACCCACAACACAAATAAAATGATATAGAATAGAACATAGTTCTAGAACACAACTCTTGGGACTTGCTAGTAGTTTGACATCAATTTATTACTTTATACCCTAATGATAGTAAATTGCTTACCAAGTGCAAGTTGCTTAAATATTTGCTTTGCATACATTATTTAGTATGATAATACAACCTTATAAAGACTGTGCTATATTATTGTTTCCTTTAATTGAAAAAAATTGAAGTTTAAAAACAAAGAAACCTGCTCAGGGTCACTTGCTGAAGAACTATGATGGTAGGGTTATAACCTAGACAGTATGACAACAGAGCCCATGCTCTCAACCATGAAACAGTGTTCTATTTTACCCATCTAATTATATTATCATCCTCATTTCAAAGACATCATTGAGTATTTTGTTCAATAATGGCCTAAAATCAATTTTCAAAATATTTAAGTTATATCCCTGGTTTACTAGTATTTTTCCTCAATTAAAAAAGAGAAATTAATCTATAAGAGTAATATTAGAACTTTTTACTTTAAGGAGTTTGCCTTTAACAAAATGTAAATACTTACAAGTCTATTTTAGTCATGTACTCATCAATGTAAATGAGACTGGCCTTCTTGGAAGAAGATAAAGTATACTTTATGTTTCAGTCAGAAACACCAGTTAAGACATAATGTAAAATTTTGTCCTTCAAATAGCTTCTATTATTCTCTAACTTGGCCACTTGAGTATGTGCATAAAGATTTTTATTTTATTTTATTTTATTTATTTATTTTTAGTGTGATAAATGTATTTATTTTTATTTTTATTATTATTAAACTTTAAGTTCTAGAGTACATATGCACAACATGCAGATTTGTTACATATGTGTACATGTGCCATGTTGGTGTGCTGCGCCCATTAACTCATCATTTATATTAGGTATATCTCCTAATGCTATCCCTCCCCCCTCCCCCCTCCCCACAATAGGACCCGGTGTGAGATGTTCCCCTTCCTGTGTTCAATTCCCACCTATGAATGAGAACATGTGGTGTTTGGTTTTCTGTTCTTGAGATAGTTTGCTGAGAATGATGGTATCCAGCTGCATCCATGTCCCTATAAAGGACACAAACTCATCCTTTTTTATGGCTGCATAGTATTCCATGGTGTATATGTGCCACATTTTCTTAATCCAGTCTGTCACTGATGGACATTTGGGTTGACTCCAAGCCTTTGCTATTGTGAGTAGTGCCACAATAAACATACATGTGCATGTGTCTTTATAGCAGCATGACTTAAAATCCTTTGGGTATATCCCCAGTAACGGGATGGCTGGGTCAAATGGTATTTCTAGTTCTAGATCCTTGAGGAATTGCCACACTGTTTTCCACAATGGTTGAACTAGTTTACAATCCCACCAACCATGTAAAAGTGTTCCTATTTCTCCACATCCTCTCCAGCACCTGTTGTTTCCTGATTTTTTAATGATTGCCATTCTAACTGGTGTGAGATGGTATCTCACTGTGATTTTGATTTGCGTTTCTCTGATGGTGAGTGATGATGAGCATTTTTTCATGCGTCTGTTGGCTGTATGAATGTCTTCTTTTGAGAAATGTCTGTTCATATCCTTTGCCCACTTTTGGATGGGGTTGTTAGTTTTTTTCTTGTAAATTAGTTTGAGTTCTTTGTAGGTTCTGGATATTAGCTCTTTGTCAGATGAGTAGATTGCAAAAATTTTCTCCCATATCTGTAGGTTGCCTGTTCACTCTGATGGTAGTTTCTTTTGCTGTGCAGAAGCTCTTTAGTTTAATGAGATCCCATTTGTTAATTTTGGCTTTTGTTGCTGTTGCTTTTGGTGTTTTAGACATGAAGTCCTTGCCCATGCCTATGTCCTGAATGATAATACCTAGGTTTTGTTCTAGGGTTTTTATGGTATTAGGTCTAACATTTAAGTGTCTAATCCATCTTGAATTAATTTTCATATAAGGAGTAAGGAAAGGATCCAGTTTCAGCTTTCTACTTATGGCTAGCCAATTTTCCCAACAACCATTTATTAAATAGGGAATCCTTTCCCCATTTCTTGTTTTTGTCAGGTTTGTCAAAAATCAGATGTCTGTACATGTGTGGTATTTCTGAGGGCTCTGTTCAGTTCCATTGGTCTATATCTCTGTTTTGGTACCATTACAATGCTGTTTTGGTTACTTTAGCCTTGTAGTATAGTTTGAAGTCAGGTAGTGTGATGCCTCCAGCTTTGTTCTTTTGGCTTAGGATTGTCTTGGCAATGTGGGCTCTTTTTTGGTTCCATCTGAACTTTAAAGCAGTTTTTTTCCAATTCTGTGAAGAAAGTCACTGGTAGCATAATGGGGATGGCATTGAATCTATAAATTACCTTGGGCAGTATGGCCATTTTCACAATATTGATTCTTCCTATCCATGAGCATAGTATGTTCTTCCATTTGTTTGTGTCCTCTTTTATTTCACTGAGCAGTGGTTTATTGTTCTCCTTGAAGAGGTCCTTTACATCCCTTGGAAGTTGGATTCCTAGGTATTTTATTCTCTTTGTAACTATTGCAAATGTGAGTTCATTCATGATTTAGCTCTCTTTTTGTCTGTTACTGGTGTATAAGAATGCTTTTGATATTTGCACATTGATTTTGTATCCTGAGACTCTGCTGAAGTTGCTTGTCAGCTTAATGAGATTTTGGGCTGAGACAATGGGGTTTTCTAAATATACAATCATGTCATCTGCAAACAGGGACAATTTCACTTCCTCTTCTCCTAATTGAATACCCTTTATTTCTTTTTCTTGCCTAATTGCCCTAGCCAGAACTTCCAACACTATGTTGAATAGGAGTGGTGAGAGAGGGCATCCCTGTCTTGTGCCAGTTTTCAAAGGGAATGCTTCCAGTTTTTGCCCATTCAGTATGATATTGGCTGTGGGTTTGTCATAAATAACTCTTTATTATTTTGAGATACATTCCATCAATACTGAATTTAGAGAGATTTTAGCATGAAGGGCTGTTGAATTTTGTCAAAGGCCTTTTCTGCCTCTATTGAGATAATCATGTGGTTTTTGTCTTTGGTTCTGTTTATATACTGGATTACATTTATTGATTTGTGTGTGTTGAACAGCCTGACATCCCACAGATGAAGCTCACTTGATCATGGTGGATAAGGTTTTTGATGTGCTGCTGAATCCGGTTTGCCAGTATTTTATTGAGGATTTTTGCATCGATGTTCATCAGGGATATTGGTCTAAAATTCTCTTTTTTTGTTGTATCTCTGTCAGGCTTTTGTATCAGGATGATGTTGGCCTGGTAAAATGAGTTAGGGAGGATTCCCTCTTTTTCTATTGATTAGAATAGTTTCAGAAGGAATGGTACCAGCTCCTCCTTGTACTTCTGGTAGAATTTGGCTGTGAATCTGTCTGGTCCTGGACTTTTTTTGGTTGGCAGGCTATTAATTATTGCTTCAATTTCAGAGCATGCTATTGGTCTATTCAGGGATTCAACTTCTTTGTGGTTTAGTCTTGGGAGAGTGTAAGTGTCCAGGAAATTATCCATTTCTTCTAGGTTTTCTAGTTTATTTGCATAGAGGTGTTTATAGTATTCTCTGTTGGTAGTTTGTATTTCTGTGGGGTCAGTGGTGATATTCCCTTTATCATTTTTTATTGCATCTTTTTGATTCTTCTCTCTTTTCTTCTTTCTTAGTCTTGCTAGCAGTCTATCAATTTTATTGATCTTTTCAAAAAACCAGCTCCTGGATTCATTGATTTTTTGGAGGATTTTTTGTGTCTCTATCTCCTTCAGTTCTGCTCTGATCTTAGTTATTTCTTGCCTTCTGCTAGCTTTTGAATGTGTTTGCTCTTGCTTCTGTAGTTCTTTTAATTGTGATATTAGGGTGTAAATGTTAGATCTTTCCTGCTTTCTCTTGTGGGCATTTAGTGCTATAAATTTCCCTCTACACACTGCTTTAAATGTGTCCCAGAGATTCTGGTATGTTGTATCTTTCTTCTCATTGGTTTCAAAGAACATCTTTATTTCTGCCTTCGTTTCATTTTGTACCCAGTAGTCATTCAGGAGCAGGTTGTTCAGTTTCCATGTAGTTGAGCGGTTTTGATTGAGTTTCTTAGTCCTGAGTTCTAGTTTGATTGCACTGTGGTCTGAGAGACAGTTCATTATAATTTCTGTTCTTTTACATTTGCTGAGGAGTGCTTTACTTCCAACTATGTGGTCAATTTTGGAATAAGTGTGATGTGGTGCTGAGAAGAATGTATATTCTGTTGATTTGGGGTGGGGAGTTCTGTAGATGTCTATTAGGTCTGCTTGGTGCAGAGTTGAGTTCAATTCCTGAATATCCTTGTTAACTTTCTGTCTCGTTGATCTGTCTAATGTTGACAGTGGGGTGTTAAAATCTCCCATTATTATTGTATGGGAGTCTAAGTCTCTTTGTGAATCTCTAAGGACTTGCTTTATGAATCTGGGTGCTCCTGTATTGTGTGCATATATATTTAGGATAGTTAGCTCTTCCTGATGAATTGATCCCTTTACCATTATGTAATGGCCTTCTTTGTATCTTTTGATATTTGATGGTTTAAAGTCTGTTTTATCAGAGACTAGGATTGCAATCCCTGCTATTTTTTGTTTTCTATTTGCCTGGTAGATGTTCTTCCATCTCTTTATTTTGAGCCTATGTGTGTCCCTGCATGTGAGATGGGTCTCCTGAATATAGCAAACTGATGGGTCTTGACTCTTTATCCGATTTTCCAGTCTGTATGTTTTAATTGGACCATTTAGCCGTTTTACATTGAAGGTTAATATTGTTATGCGTGAGCTTGATCCTGTCATTATGATATTAGCTGGTTATTTTGCTCGCTAGTTGATGCAGTTTCTTCCTAGCATCGATGGACTTTACATTTTGACATGTTTTTGCAATGGCTGGTATCTGTTGTTCCTTTCCATGTTTAGTGCTTCCTTCAGGATCTCTTGTAGGGCAGGCCTGGTGGTGACAAAATCTCTAAGCATTTGCTTGTCTCTAAAGGATTTTATTTCTCCTTCACTTATGAAACTTAGTTTGGCTGGATATGAAATTCTGGGTTTAAAATTCTTTTCTTTAAGAATGTTGAATATTGGCCCCCACTCTCTTCTGGCTTGGAGAGTTTCTGCCGAGACGTCTGCTATTAGTCTGATGGGCTTCCCTTTGTGTGTAACCTGACTTTTCTCTCTGGCTGCCCTTAACATTTTTTCCTTCATTTCAACTTTAGTGAATCTGACAATTATGTGTCTTGAAGTTGCTCTTCTCGAGGAATAACTTTGTGGTGTTCTCTGTATTTCCTGAATTTGAATGTTGGCCTGCCTTACTAGGTTGGAGAAGTTCTCCTAGATGATATCTTGCAGAGTGTTTTCCAACTTGGTTCCATTTTCCCCATCACTTTCAAGCACTCCAATCAGACGTAGATTTGGTCTTTTCACATAATCCTGTATTTCTTGGAGGCTTTGTTCATTTCTTTTTACTCTTTTTTCTCTACACTTCTCTTCTCCCTTCATTTCATTCACTTGATCTTCAATCGCTGATAGTCTTTCTTCCAGTTGATTGAGTCAGTTACTGAAGCTTGTGCATTTGTCACGTAGTTCTCGTGTTATGGTTTTCATCTCTACCAGTTCTTTTAAGGACTTCTCTACATTGGTTATTCTAGTTAGCCATTCATCAAATCTTTTTTCAAGGTTTTTAGTTTCTTTCCTCCTTTAGCTCCGAGAAGTTTGATTGATTGAAGCCTTCTTCTCTCGACTCGTCAATGTCATTCTCCATCCAGCTTTGTTCCGTTGCTGGTGATGAGCTGCGTTCCTTTGGAGGGGGACATGCGCTCTGATATTTTGAATTTCCAGCTTTTCTGCATTGCTTTTGCCCCATCTTTTTGGTCTTATCTGCCTTTGTTCTTTGATGTTGGTGACATACTGATGGGGTTTTGGTGTGGGTGTCCTTTCTGTTTGTTAGTTTTCCTTCTTACAGTCAGGACCCTCAGCTGTAGGTCTGTTGGAGTTTGCTTTTGAAGTTGGAGTTTGCTTGAGGTCCCTGTTTGCCTGCCTAGCAGTAGCAGAGCCTGTAGACGATAGAATATTGCTGAACAGTGAGTGTTGCTGTCTGATTCTCGCTCTGGAAGCTTCATCTCAGGGGTGTACCCCACCGTGTAAGGTGTGAAGTGTCGGTCTGCACCTCAGTTGAAAAATGCAGAAATCACCCGTCTTCTGTGTTGCTCAGGCTGGAAGCTGGAGGCTGGAGCTGTTCCTATTCGGCCATCGTGGGCACACCCCCAATCTTTTGGGCGTGCCCCCAATCTTTTGGGCACGCCCCCAATCTTTTGTGCACGCCCCCAATCTTTATTTTTTTTTGAGGTGGAGTCTCACTCTGTCACCCAGGCTGGAGTGCAGTGGCATGATCTCTGCTTACTGCCATCTCCGCCCCCAGGTTCACACCATTCTTTTGCGTCAGCCTCCTGAGTAACTGGGACTACAGGCACCCACCACCACGCCCGGCTAATTTTTTGTATTTTTAGTAGAGATGGGGTTTCACCATGTTAGCCAGGATGGTCTCGATCTGACCTCACGGTCCACCCGCCTCGGCCTCCCAAAGTGCTGGGATTACAGGCATGAGCCACCGTTTTTTTTTATTTTTTTATTTTTTTGAGACAGAGTCTCGCTCTGTCACCCAGGTTGGAGTGCAGTGGCATGATCTCAGCTCACTGCAACCTCTGCTTTCTGGGTTCAAGCAATTCTCTGCCTCAGCCTCCCAAGTAGCTGGGATTACAGGTGCCCACAACCATGCCTGGCTAATTTTTGTATTTTTTTTTTAGTAGATATGGGGTTTCACCATCTTGGCCAGGCTGGTCTTGAACTCCTGATCTCGTGATCCACCTGCCTTGGCCTCCCAGAGTGCTAGGATTACAGGCATGAGTCACCGTGCCTGGCCAAAGATATAATTTTTTTAAAATTTCACAATATTTTGGGAAATTTTTTTTTCTTAAAAAACAAAATAAAAAATGTTGGGAAATATTGCCAAATAAAAAGAAGAAAGAAATGAAAGCATCCATCATTTAGAGATAACACCTCTTACCACAAATGTGTACATTCTAGATCTTTTTCTATGCTTTTCTTTTACTTTTTTGAAAATTAAAAAGCTATTTTTAGAGAAATATTGGTTTATAGCAAAATTGAGTGGACAGTATAGAGAGTTCCCATGTACTCTGTTTTCACACACATGCAGCCTCCCTCTCTACCAATATCCCTACCACATTGGTACATTTGTTGCAAATGATGAACCTACATTGACACATTATTATAACCCAAAATCCATATTAAGGTTTATATTAGGGTTCATTCTGGTATTGCTCATAGTTTGATTTTGAAAAATGTGAAATGATATGTAGCTTCCAATGCAGTATCATACAGAGTAGTTTCACTTCCATAAAATCCTCTGTACTCCACCTATTCATCTCCCCAGCTGTGCCCCCCAGCAACCACTGATCTTTGTACTGTCTCTATATTTTTGCCTTTTCCAGGATATCATATAGGTAGAATCACAAAATAGGTAATCTTTTCAGATTGGCTTCTTTCTCTTAATGATATGCATTTAAAGTTTCTCCATGTCTTTTCATGACTTGATAGCTCATCTTTTTAGCACTGAATACTATTCCACTGTCTGGATGTACCACAGTTTATTTAACCATTTTACTGAAGTAGATCTTGGTTGCTTTCAAGTTTTGACAATTATGAATAAAACTGCTATAAACATCCATGTGTCGGTTTTTGTGTGAACATAAGTTTTTAATTCATTTGGAAAAATATCAGGGAACCTGATTTCTGGATCATATGGTACAAGCATGCTTACTTTTGTATTGAGGAACAAATATTAATTATAACTGAAACTAGAGAGAGGTTTGAATTGCAAAGTTGGGTTTTTCACAGGTTGAATGGTAATCATCTATTCACTAGACTGACTTTTTCTGTTTTGTTCTCTTATAATTTTGGATGGTATGTGGTACTGACTCCAGCACTGACTCAACACATAACCTTCCTATTCAGTATATATCATCCTCTGGTAGTCTCTGTTCAAAATTAAGAAGGGAGCTGTCTGATTGGCTCAGCCTATCCTATAGGATTGATTGGTTTCCCCAGCTTTGTTGTCCTATAAGCTAGGGTCACAGGACAGGACCAAAATCTTAGACTTGGCTCTTGAGAGAAGTTGGAGGGATAGTGTGTGTATGTGTGTGTGTGTGTGTGTGTGTGTGTGTGTGTGTGTGTGTGTGGTGATGATGGGGCTTGGGGGGCTGTTGCAGGATAATTTCACTTCAGGAGGTTTAGCTGGGAGGCTATGTTAGCTGTGTCTAACTCAATTAGATCATATTGTTCCCAATTATGAGTTTCTCTAGTCTAATTATTAATAGTAGTACTGCTTTCTAATTTCACAGTTTTGACTGGGATTATCTGTGGGTATCAGGTGCATAGTAGGAAGAAATTCTAAAAAATTCTAGAACCTTCTTTGTATGCTTGGGGGAAAGTAAATTGGAAAGAGTTTTTAGAAAGAAGAAGAAAGAAAGAAAAACAAACTAGGCCCTAAGTTATAGTCAGGAGGTTTATTATGTTTTGTTTCAAACTAAATAAATACTAGTTCTTAAAAAAAAAGAACATGAAACAGTTCAGATTTTTTTGAAGCTGACCGTTTCCTTTCGTTAATTTACTTTAGTTAAATGCAAATGAACATAAAAGTAAATTTCTTGTTGGACCAATTTACCTGTTAATTAAATTGCTCTTACTTTTCTATGTCCCTCCAATATTTGTGCAAGCCAGATATTTAATGACAATAGTTCTAGCATATAAATTTGGTAGTTCTTCCTGAAAGATAATTAACATGGAAATAATTGGGTTTTGTACCCATTTAAACAGAGTGCTTTCTTTTCTCAACTTTCTTTCTCTAGTGTGCTTTTCCTTTAACATCTTTTAATAGATTCCAAGCAGCTCTAGCATTAAAATATATGTTTAGCTTTTTATGATTACTTTTAAAGTTTATTTAGCTTTAAATAGTAATCCTAGAAAAAAGAGAGAGAAAAAAGGAGTTTATGCTATAAACCATATTGATTCTGGTCAGAGGCAACAAATGCTTGTCAAGTCATGACTGAAGAAATTCACTAGAGATTGTGACAACTCTGCTGTTTTCAAAAGATAAATATTCAAATGGTAAACATGAATCCTTTCACCTTATTTGCTTATGTTTCTTTTATTGCATTCTTTAAATAAGTCATGGGGATCTTATGTAGTGATTGAGATGAAGATCGAATTAGAACAAAAGTATTAGAAATTTGGGAGATGGTTGTTTGATTTTTTTTACTCTGTTTACTGAGAGTATTTCAAAATCCTTTAAGGAAAAAATCTATAAAGACAGATCTGAAGATATGAGCATTGTAAACAATAATTTTGACAATCTGCCTGATACCAGCCAAGTGATGAAAGGGATGAGAGTGTTCCAAAGTGGAAGAATAAAAAAGTTACGGAAAAAGTGTTAGCTTCCAAGTATGATGAACCCTTCGGATAGACTCATTTATCAAATACCATGATAACACCCATTTCAATGTAATGGGTTTTTTTCCACAGTCTGGCTCACAGCCCATCACAGCTTTGTTTTTTTTTATGTTGACACAAAGAAATCTATTACACTAAAAACTTATATAATAGAAATGAATGTGGGTTGCAAATTTCTGCTGCTCAGTCAGCAGACTACTATTAAATGGAGACATTGTTCTTTTGAAAAAGAGGCAGATGTAGTAACTCCTAGTCTAGAGTACAATAAGAGATATTCTTATGCATTTTGACATATTTGATAGATCCCTCTTCATTGGCCTTTCTTCTTCCAGGGCTGCAAATGTTCACATTCCAAGACAGAGCCCCATCCTCAGACCCAAGCTTTCAGTGGTTGATCCCATTTGTGTCTCACAGGGTGGGCTCAAATTGTATCTCCTTCAGGATGTTTTCCTGATCATTCCACCACCACACATGTTAGGGCACACCACACATTTATTACTTCTAGGTCTTCAAATTGCCACAGTAAATAGTAATCAATCAAGATCACCTTGTCAAGGACCGTATGTTCTAATAAGCTGTATTCTTTAAATATCACTCGCTGAATGTTGAGAAAAGAAAGCTAGAAGTCACATGACCTTTGATTATTTTTCATTTTACTGCTTAAGTTCAGTTAAACAAAAGTATTCAGAGATGGACTTAACATGAAGCAAATTAAGGTTATCTTTAGGGCCCTTCAGGGCCCTTTTCAAGGAATGGGGGTAGCCTCAGGATGTGCTCACATGGTCACATGATTTTGTAAAATTTGCAATAGTAGTCATTTCAGCCTTAATTAGTTAACAATGTTATCTCCTACCATTTATGTATACTTAGTTTCTGTCATATTTCCTCTTGGCTCAGTTGATATGAAGTGGCTGCAGGCATTTTGGGATCCACGAATGGAGAATTTGATTTCACTTGGCATCAGTGATATATATTTACATAGCCTGCAGTCATTTCTGACTATAGATTAGCTATTGCTAGCTATCCTGAGGTAGCAATATGCCCACTACTCCTTGTGCTGAGTTACAAGTGGCAGGATTAGAAGTTGTATGACGATGTCCTGTAGTATCTAGCTTTGGATTTATGTTAAGAGTAGAAGAGAAATAAAGTTTGAAATATATAGAAACAGAAGCTAGTCTGCTTGAATTCTTTCAAGTATTAGCACTTCTATATGCAAAGCACACACAAATACACACATACAGACCACTAGCCCCACTACAGACAAAAACCTTAATGGAAATATTCCCAAATTTGATAGCATTCCTAATAAATTTGTATGACTTTACTGATGTTAAGCTGCAAAACAGATGAAATCTTTTCTAAACTATCAATTATCAAAGAATACGAAGCCACAAACTGTAGCAACCATCTCAAATAAGGGGGACCTGAATCTTAATTAGTGAGATAGCCACCCTCTTAAGAAAACAAAAATCAACAATTTTCTTTTCTTTTCTCTTCTCTTCTCTTCTTTTCTTTCTCTTTTCTTTTTCTTTTCTTTTCTTTTGACGGAGTCTCCCTCTGTCCCATGCCGGAGTGCAGTGGCGTCAGCTCTGCTCACTGCAAACTCTGCCTTCCATGTTCTAGTTATTCTCCTGCCTCAGCCACCAGAGTAGCTGGGATTACAGGCATACACCACCACGCCCAGCTAATTTTTGTATTTTTATTTTATTTAATTAATTAATTTATTTATTGAGACAGAGTTTTACTCTCATTGCCCAGGCTGGAGTGCAATGGCACGATCTCGGCTCACTGCAACGTTTGCCTCCTGGGTTCAAGCGATTTCGTGCCTCAGTCTCCCGAGTAGCTGAGATTACAGGTGCCTGTCACCAAACCTGGCTAATTATTTGTATTTTTAGTAGAGATGGGGTTTCACCATGTTGGCTAGGCTGGTCTCAAACTCCTGACCTCAGGTGATCCACCTGCCTCGGCCTCCCAAAGTGCTGGAATTACAGGCGTAAGCTACTGTGTCCAACCTAATTTTTGTATTTCTAGTAGAGACAGGGTTTAACCATATTGACCAGGTTGGTCTTAAACTGCTGACCTGGTGATCCACCTGCCTCAGCTTCCCAAAGTGCTGGGATTACATGCATGAGACAATGCGTCTGGCCAAAAACCAACCATTTAATGATGCAGCCTTCAAATGTATTATATGCATGAGATTTGTGTCATATTTAAACACTCAGGACTATGAGGGGCAACCCTCCTTTTATTATTCTAAAATCTGACTCTATTAAATATCTGTGGGTTTTTTGAAACTTTTAAAATTCTGTTTTCTGCATTTGTCAGCCTCTTAAGTTTGAAAGAAATTGAATGAAATTCTAAAAGTGAGAATTGAAACACTATGAGATAGTAATCATATATACAATATGAACATTTTAGTTTTGTTCTTTTTCAGGTTTTTTTCATCAGAAAATCATTCTCACTTTAGAAATTGAATTGACGTTTGCTGTCTTTTTCTATGATCTGAAAGAGTTTAACTGACTTGAGTTAACCATATGTTCAACATTTGACAGAATTCATTTTCTAAAATTTATATTTATTTGTTTATTTTTACTAGGAAGATTCAGACCTAAGTAAACTTGGATAGGAGGTCCTGACAGAATTCATTTATAAAGTTAGTTAAGACTAAGACTCTTTGTATGTATAGGTCTTGGAATTTTTTTTTTACTAGTTTTTAAATCCTTATCATAAGGCTTTTAGAGTTTTCTATGTATTTTGTGCCAATTTTTATAATTTATATTTTCCTACAATACTTTCCAGTCATTAAAATAAAAAGAAATACACAGCATTTGTTTAAGATTTTAAAAATTGCCTCTATCCATAGTCATAAATGTATATAAATGGCAATATTCATTTTCTCAGACTTTGACTTGACTACTTGTGTTTCCTCTTTTTGTTTTTTGCTTTTTTTTGCCTTCTTCCAACTTTTATTTTAGATTCAGGGAGTACATGTGTAGGTTTGTTACCTGGGTATATTGCATGCTGCTGAAGTTTGGGATATGAATTATCCTGTCACCCAGGTACTGAGCGTAGTACCCAGTAGTTAGTTTTTCATCACTGGTTCTCTCCCACCCTCCTCCATCTAGTAGTCCTAATTGTCTATTGTTGCCACCTTTATATCCCTGACTCCGCAATGTTTTGAGTGAAAACATGTACTATTTTGTTTTCTGTTGCTGCATTAATTTGCTTGGGATAATGACCTCTGGCTGCATCCATGTTGCTGCAAAGGACATGATTTTATTCTTTTTTATGCCTGCGTAGTATTCCATGCTATATATGTACCACATTTTCTTTATCTTATCCACTATTGATGGGCACGTAGGTTGACTCATGTATTTTGCTGTTGTGAATAGTGCTGTGATAAGCATGCATCACATGTGATGAGCAATGCATGTATCTCTTTGTTACAATCTGTTTCCTTTTGGATATATACGCAGTAATGGAACTGCTGCATCCAATGGTAGTTCTGTTTTAAGTTATTTGAGAAATCTCCAGATTGTTTTCCACTGTGGCTGAACTAATTTATACTCCGACCACCAGTGTGTAAGTTTTCCCCTTTATCCAAGGCTTGCCAGCATCTGTAGTTTTTTGACTTTTTAATAATTATCATTCTGACCTGTATGAGATGGTATTGCATTTTGGTTTTTATTTACATTTCTCTGATGATTAGTGATGTGGAGCATCTTTTTTCATATATCTATTGCCATTTGTATGTCTTCTTTCGAGAAATTATCTGTCACATTTTTTGCCCAATTTTTAATGGGGTTATTTGATTTTTGCTTGTTGAATTGTTTAAATTACTTATAGATTCTGGCTGTTAGACTTTTGTCACATGTGTGGTTTGTGAATATTTTCTCCCATTATGTAGGTTGTCTGTTTCCTCTGTTGGTAGCTTTGTTTGTTGTGCAGAAACTCTTTAGTTTAATTTGATCCTACTTGTTAATTTTTGTTTTTGTTGCAATTGCTTTTGAAGACTTACTTACAAATTCTTTCTTAGGGCCGACGTCCAGAATGGTGTTTCTCAGGGCCAATGTCCAGAATGGTGTTTCCTAGGTCTTCCTTAAGTTTCCTAGACTTTCCTTTATAGTTTGAGGTTTTATATTTAAATCTTTAATCTAACTTGAGTTAATTTTTGTATGTGGTGAAAGGTAGAGGTCAATTTTTATTCTTTTGCATCTGCCTAGTCAGCTACCCAAGGATCATTTATGGAACAGACAGCCCTTTCCTTGTTGCTTATTGTTGTTGACTTTGTCAAAGATCAAATGACTGTAGGTGTGTGGCTTTATTTCTGGGTTCTATATTCTGTTCCATTGGTCTGTTGTGTCTGTTTTTGTACCAGTACCGTACTGTTTTGGTTAAAGTAGCCTTAGTGTAGAGTTTGAAATCAGGTAATGTGATGCCTCCAGCTGTGTTCTTTTGCTTAGGATTGCTTTGGTATTCAGGCTGTTTTTTTTGTTTCGTATAAATATTAGAATAGTTTTTTCTAGTTCTGTGAAAAATGATACTAGTAATTTGGTAGGAATAGCATCAAATCTGTAGATTTCTTTGGGCTGTGTTAAATAACAATTTTAACAATATTGATTCTTCCAACTAATGAGCATGGAATATTTCCCCATTTATTTGTGCTGCCTATGATTTCTTTTAGCAGTGTTTTGTAATTCTCCTTTTAGAGATTTTTTTCACCTCCTTGGTTAGATGTATTTCTAGCTATTTTATTCTTATTGTGACTATTGTGAATGAGATTGCTTTCTTGATTTGGCTCTCAGCTTGAATACTATTGATGTATAGAAATTACACTAATTTTTGTACATCTATTTTATATACTGAAACTTTACTGAAGTTGTTTATCAGTTCCAGAAGTTTTTCAGAACAGATAAACTTTAGTTTTTTTTGATATAGGATTATATCATTCATGAAGAGAGATAGTTTGACTTTTTCATTTCCTATTTGGATACTTTTTATTTTTTTCTCTTGCTTGATTGCTCTGGCTAGCACTTCCAGTACTGTGTTGAGTAGGAGTGCTGAGAGTTGGCACCCTTGTTTTGTTCCAGTTCTCAAGGGGAATACTTCCAGTTTTTGCCCACTCAGTATGATATTAGCTGTGGGTTTGTAATAAATGACTCTTACTATATTGAGGTATTTTCCACTGATGCCTTGTTTCTAGGATGTTTTTATTATGAAGGGAAGTTGGATTTTATTGGAAGCTTTTTTTGCATCCATTGAGATGATCATATGGTTTTTGTTTTCAATTTTGCTTACGTAGTGAATTACATTTATTCTTTTGTTTGTTGAACCAACCTTGTATCCCAGGAATGATGCTTACTTTATCAGATAAATTAATTGATATCTTGTTGGATTTGGTTTGCTAGTATTTTGTTGAGGATTTTTGTGCCTATGTTCATCAGATATGTTGGCCTTTAGTTTTCTTTTTGCATTGTGTCTTTGCCATGTTTTGGTATCAGGCTGATGTTGACTTTGTAGAACGAGTTGGGAAGGAGACCTTCCTCCTTGTTTTTTTGGAATAGTTTCAGTAGAATTGGTACCAGCTCTTCTTTGTACATCTTGTAGAATTTGACTGTGAATCCTTCTGGTCAGGGGCACTTTTTGATTGGTAGGTTTTTTTGTTATTGCTTCAATTTCAGAACTTAATATTGATCTGTTCAGTGTTGCCATTTCTTCCTGATTCAATTTTGGGAAATTTTATGTTTCCAGGAATATATGCATGTCCTGTAGATTTTCTAGTTCGTGTGAGTAGAGGTGTTTATAATAGTCTCTGAAGATCTTTTGTGCTTCTGTGGGATTGGTTGTAATGTCACCTTTGTTGTTTCTGATTGTGCTTATTTGAATCTTCTCTAAGGTTTTCCTTTGTTAACCAAGCTAGCAGTCTATTTCTCTTGTTTATTTTTTCAAAGAACCAATTTTTGGTTTCAATGTTTTTTTTTTTTTTTGTTTGTTTTTTTTTTTTTTTTTTTTTTTGACAGAGTCTTGCTCTGTTGCCCAGGCTGGAGTGCAGTAGTGCAATCTTGGCTCATGGCAAGCTCCGCCTCCTGGGTTCACACCATTACTCCTGGGTTCACACCATTACTCCTGCCTCAGCCTCCCAAGTAGCTGGGACTACAGGCACGTGCCACCACACCTGGCTAAATTTCTGTAGTTTTAGTAGAGACAGGGTTTCACCATGTTAGCCAGGATGGTCTCGATCTCCTGACCTCGTAATCTGCCTGCCTCAAACTCCCAAAGTGCTGAGATTACAGGTGTGAGCCACCACACCTGGCCAGTTTCATTGATTTTTTTATATGGATTTTTGGGTCTCAGTTTCATTCAGTTCTGCTTCGATTTTATTTATTTATTTTCTCCTGCCAGCTTTGGGGTTAGTTTGTACTTTTTTTCCTAGTTACTCTAGGTGTGATGTTAGATTGTGAATTTGAGATCTTCCTAACTTTTTGAGGTAGGTGTTTAGCACTATAAACTTCTCTCTTAATACTGCTTTTGCTGTATCCAGGAGATTTTGGTGTGCTGTGTCTGTGTTTTAACTTATCTCAGAGAATTTTTAAATATCTGCCTTAATTTCATTGTTTACCTAACAGCATTCTCGTAAGCCTCTGAGGATCTTGCTGCTCACTGCATTTCCAGTTGCCTCCTCAGGTGTGTAAGCCTGAGCAGGTACTGTCTGTGCCAGATGATCTGGATGCTGGCCCCATGGATCTGTACTTGAGTGCTGCTGTACTTCAGCCCACTGAGAGTTACCTCTAGATTTCAGCAATAACTGGAATATTGTGGGTGACAGTATGAAGCTCCCTCCTTCACCCTTTCTTTTTGGTCCTTTGCTAACCCTTGAAGATTACTCAAAGAAATTGCTGAAGGCCCAGTGGATATCTTGGGCCAGATGTGGATGGCTGGAGATTGGTGCATATCCCAGGGATCTCAAAATTCTGAGGAAATCTCTGCACTAGTGCCTCAAAGTGGATTGGGTACTGAAAATGAGAAGTCAGAACCCACTTCTATTAGTTGATAATTTGTTTTGGGAATGATTCGACTTTGGTGGATTTAAAGTTCTCATTCTAGACCCATGACAAGTTCTGAAATTAAGGCAGGAATAAATAGCCCACCTTAACTTCAGGTTATCCTATCTTTAACATATTGTTCCGTATATTACTTTTCCAGCTATGATCTCTTTTCTCTGCTCCGCATTCCAGCATAATTTCCTATAACATCAATATTTCTTATTTTTACTTCCCTTTTTTCACTTTTTCTACTCTAATTGAGCCTCTGTTTCCTTTATGCTATTATAACTACTTTTTTCCAGGTCACAGATTTTTGCCAACCAAAAAAAAAAAAAAAAAAAAGGCCAGGACCAGACAGATTCATAGCTGAATTCTACTAGAGGTACAAAGAGAAGCTGGTGCCATTTCTACTGAAACTATTCCAAAAAATGGAATAGAAGGGATTCCTCCTTAACTCATTCTATGAGGCCAGCATAATCCATGTAATATTTTTTGACTGTGGTTGACCGCAGGTAACTGAAATCACAGAAAATGAAACCATGAGTAAGGGAGACTGCTGCATTCTAATATTTTTCAGGGATGGCTAAGGAACACGTGAAGGTTTAACTAAAGCAGAGCTAAAAGATCACTGAACCATCTTTGGGGGCTAATGACTGGCCAAGAGACCATAATGTCAAACATTCAAGAGAGAGGAAAACCTCTTTTATGTAATTTGTTGACTGTTGCTTTATAGTTTTGCTTTGTATGTTGATAGCGGTTTCATAGAAGGACTTTGAGAGGAATTTTCAAGTTTCACAAATGATTCCATTTTATGTTGGAAACATGAGGGATGAAGCAGATCAGTGAGTAATGCAAACACAATAACACGAAAATTTCCTGTTTTCAGTCTCAACCTTGGCACAGATATGAGGTACAGCTATTCATCTTTCATTCTATCTATAGCAGTTCTCCTAAAAACAACATGGAGAGATACATTTTTCTGAAAAGTAGCAAAATAAGAACCAAAGACACAAGATAAGAACAGCCTTATTTAGAATCAGGCAACATTGAATTTTAAGTTATTCAGTCCTTAAAATATTACATGGGTCAGAGATGTGGGAGTTATACAAGAAAAATCAAAGCAGAAGTTTTGGTTTGATTGCCCTTGTAGTCTCTGGCTCAGTGGACTTCTAACCCTATTTAATCTTTTGAGGAGCTCATTGAGTTTGTTTTTGTTTTGTTTTGACTTTTAACTTATCTGATTCCATGACAGCCTTTGTTAGATATAATATTTGGAAATAAAACAATAAGCCTCCAGGCTTCCTAGCCTAAGGGGAAATTGCTTCCCCAGCTAAAGTTTTAAAACCTCCAAATAGCCTTCAGCCTGGGGTTCCATGTCAATTGCTGCCCATTATAACCTCCTGAGATATCAGAAGCCTTTTCTCTTATTAGATATATGACTTTTACTTACAATCCTCTCCATGGTGTATTGAATAGCAAATTCTTTCCTCTCCAGGGCTCTAATTTTTAAAAAGGGCAACCAGGGAAAATTTCTTAGGGACAGATTGCATTGTACCCATTTGGGTTATCTTCAAGTTCTTGTGGATCTCAGACATACTACTTCCTTTCACTGGTGGAGATATCCACAAGAGGCATGAAGTTTTGATTTGTTGCCTTCTCCACTCAGAGGAACAAAAAGCTTTATTTAAACTTTGGATTCCATGAAGGGGAATCCAATGAACCTTTGGGGCAAGGCCCCAAAAATAATGCACTGCCTTGGCATGATTTCACCTGTTCCATGTCTCCTGCTAGAATTTCTTTAGACACACTCAAAGAGAGAATACTCTCTTCACTTTTGAAAATTGCCTTGCTAATCAATAATCAACCCGACATACACCCATCTGTTTTCAGAAACCCCTTTTCCCCATCAAATCCTTCCCCACTCCACTGTCTGTCTTCTTCTTCTCCTTGTTGACGATCCTGGAGACCCTTCCCTTGGCTGTCGCAGAGTGACTCTCATTCTGCCGAATTATCTCTGTACACCCATCTGTTACCATCAGCCAGTGTCAGGCTGCCTAGCTCATATGGCAAGAGATCTTTTCCTTGGGTTATTGTCTAGGTAGGAGTAAGCTGTTTGTTCTCCTTACAAAGACGTGTGGTGCTTTTGGATGCTGGGACTTGCTTTTAATAGTTTTTTTTAAAGCTTTATTCTCCATACCCTGGGTAGAATTAATCATTTTGGGGGGCCTGATAGGGGCCCATCTGGAGCTACTCAGCCATAGAAGGATTACAGCCCAGAGGACTTGCATTGAACAATGGCTGTATTAATTTATGTGGGAAAATTCTCAGCTAATTCATGAACAGAATTTGGTGGGATTGAGTGGTAGTTTCTAATAATGAAGATTGAACATTTCAGTGAATAACCTCTATTGAATTAATTACAGCTGTTCATATTAGGATTTCCTCCAGTCTCTTCTTAACATGCATTAAGTGCATCATCAAAGTGAAATGCCATGATGATTGAAATGCATTATAGTGAATTTCTTTGTATAACAAAACAGCTTGTATATTCCACACCATTTAGTGAGCAGCGGCATTTCATGATAAAAAACACAAAGGGGCCAGGCACGATGGCTCACGCCTGTAATCCCAGCACTTTGGGAGGCCGAGGCGGGTGGATCACCTGATGTCAGGAGTTCAAGACAAGCCTGGCCAACATGGTGAAACCTGTCTCTACTAAAAATACAAAAAGTTAGCTGGATGTGGTGGCAGGCACCTGTAATCCCAGCTACTTGGGAGGCTGAGGCAGGAAAGTCACTTGAACCCAGGAGGTGGAGGTTGCAGTGACAGGAGAATCGCTTGAGCCTAGGAGCTGAAGGTTGCAGTATGCCAAGGTCACGCCATTGCACTCCAGACTGGGTGACAAGAGTGAGACTCTGTCTAAAAAAAAAAAAAAAAAAAAAAAGGAAAGGAAGAATTTCTCACATGCTATTATAAAATTTCGATTATCATTTGTGTTTAAATCTGTCATTATTGATGAGAAGATAGACTATTCAGGATGTAGCTGAATGCCTTACCATCACCCCAAGACACAGTCAGGAAGTAATAGTTCAGTAAATGACATAACCAGTGGAGATGTTTTCTGAGGGAATGTGAGAATTCCCCGTGTAGGTACTTCAGGGAGATAGCTAACTCAGTTTTAGTGTTTTTCCTCTCTGATAGGTCATACTGCACAGCAGTCTAAAATAGAAAGGATTTAGAACCAGCATGCCATATCACAGATTCTCATCCAATTTACTCTTTAGTTTTTTTCAAAAGCAGCATCCCCAAAGATTAAAAGTTATTGGAGAAGCTCAAGAGTCATATATTTCTATGTACCACAGAAAGAAAGTGGTACAACCCAGTACGGATTAAGATGTATAAATAATAAGAAGCTATTACAAAACTACCAATATGCATTTTGTTTACTTTATGACTTACTTCAACCTTAAGATTTTTAACATTGCTTCATGAGCTATAGGTTTCTCATATGGAAAGTGTCATTTTGTAATTTAAATTAATAATGCTTGAATAGCTGTCAGTCAAGAAAACAACTTGCTTGACATTTGGCCAAGTGCTGCACAGTTTTAATGGCCACCTACATAAAACATTTGGAAAATTGAATATTTTAAAATTTTATGATGAGTGAATAGAAATACCTGCTCTTCTATCATGCTTCATTTGTAAGCAATGCCATGACTTTATTGGGGCATATTTCATAGGGTCTGTACTCTCAGAGTTTCCAGTTGCATCTGCATTCCTGGTCACTGTCTTGCAGGGGGTTTGTGGGAGTAGCTTAGGAGAAGGGGAAGCTGGAGGAGATAGAGGAGGCGCTTCTTACAGCTCACCTCATCTCTTCTTTAGTAGCAATGTGGTGCAATGGCCTAAGCCTAGGCTTTGAAGTCACACAAGCCTGGTCTCCAGTTCTTTTCCTGCCAATCACTAGCTCTATATCCTTGGAAATGTTTAATGTCCTGAGCCTCAGAATACTACTACCAATCCCGAGGACTGCCTGAAGGCATAGTTATGAGAGGTAAATGACATAGCATATGGCAGGTGCCTAGCACATCTTCTAGCATGTGGTAGCCTACCAATAAATGCTAGTTTTACTTTCCCACTTCCCTTTATAACCTCCTTGAGCCAGTTTTTTCCTTTGCTTCCTGCTCTAGGAGAAGATTCTAAGCATGACTAGTTTAGTGTAAAATTGTAGTATTTTAGTTTTTCATCTACTTCATTAAAATTACTCCTGAGCTTAAATTGCTAAATCCAATGGACACATGTCAGTCTTTATCTTATTTAATCTTTGTAACATTTAACTTTGAGAACTAAAAAAATTCCCCTACTCTTAGAAAAAGTCTGCCTTTTCTATAGTCATGGTAATAGCCACTAGAATAGGTTTTAAACTTTTAAATAAATCAGTACTTTAAGAAAGCAGTAAATTCAATTTTGGTTTGCTTCATGTTTTTTCTGGCAGTTTTATCTTTCAACAATTTTACATGTAAGGCTAAGACTCAGCCAGGATAAACTGGTTCAGATGCCCTTGGTGCTTAGACCTGGTGCTTGTAATTTATTTGTTTTTATACCTCTCTCAGTATTTCTTCTCAGTCTTTGCTTGCTCCTTGTTCTACTTTTGCCTTCCTAAATTTTGACGTTCTTTAGGCCTTTTTCTGTGGCTTCTCTAGTCCCTCACACTCTCTGGATGACCTCTTCCACTGTAGCAGGTTTAGCTGTGACCTCAATGAGTCGCAGATTGATATCTCCAGATAGAAATGTTTTTACTTATAGGTTTGTTTGCCCACTAGATATTTCCACGTGATGTCTCACAGGTACTTCAGATGTGACATTTCTCACAATGAAATTCATATTCATGCTCAAATCTGCTACTTCTATATCCTACGGCCTAGTAATCCAAGCCAAAACCTAATTGCCTGTCCCACACCATTCCTACAGCAAAGTTAAATAATTTTTCTTTTCTTCTGTGTGTTTATGTATCTGCCTTCTGTTTTCAGGTCCCATTCCATCTTTTGCTTGAATTACTGCAACAACTCCCTAAATAATTTCTGTAACTCTAGTCTTGCCCCTTTTCAAAACCCCACTCAGGTCAGAGTAATATACATAATACTGTATCTATTTTGAATGCTGTGCTCACCTGCAAATAATATAAAACTCAACTAGTTGTGATTTAAGTAATAAAACATAAGTTGCATCACATATGAGGATTTGTCTGGAGATATCAGTCTAGAGCTGGTACAGTGTTTCTGTGATACCATAAAGAAGTGGCTGTTTGTTTACTTCTGCTTCACTGTTGGATTTTTGCCCTCACGCTTGGTGCTTCATCGTAGCAAGATGGCAGCAGCTACAATGCCATGTAGCATGTCTTACTTCAAAGCCTTCACACCTAAAAGCCTTGTGAAATTCTCTTCTTTGTTCTAGGGAGACAAAGCTTTCAAGAGGGCCTTCCCAACAGATTTCCTCTGTTAAATCAAGTTTAGCCTAAGGCTGCCTCCTTAACATATTTAAGTTCAGCCTGAAGGTTTTTCTGTACATTGTGAATGATTACAAGTGGAGGTGTAAACAGATCGTAACCTACACTTGTGCCAAGCACTGAGTTTTGGCCAAGCAAACATAGCCAACTGTTCAAACAATGTTCATATAAGGCAAATGCCAAGCTGTAACCAATCCAGCTATTTCTGTATACCACCTCCATTTTCTGTACATCACTTTCCTTTTTCTGACCATAAATCTTCTTCTGCCACGTGGCTGTGCTGGAGTCTCTGAGCCTACTTTGGCTCAGAAAACTGTTCATTCATTGCTCAATTAAACTCCTTTAAATTTAATTCAGCTGAAGTTTTTCTTTGATCACCGCTTATAGTTCACTGGCTAGAATTGGATGAAAAAGCACTCTTAGCTGTAAGGTCTGTTAGTAAGTGAATGTCTCATTTTTTTCAGCCTCCACTGTTGGAGGTGGACAAGGAGGAAAGAGGGTGGGAACTGATATTGAGTTGGCCAACTAGCAGTGTCCAACTCAAACTTATAAACTAAAACTGCTAAAATGACTTCCTGTTGTCCATAGAGCATTGTCCAAATTTCTTAGCATGGCATATAGGCCCCTTCGTCAACTGACCTCTCTTATATTTTATTTCCTATTATTTTTCTTTCACCCACCCTCCACTTTTGCAGAGCAGAAGGGAGGAGAATCTGAGAGATGAACCATATTACTTAGAGACAAAGCATTTAGCTTAAGGAATTGTTTAAATTGTTGCATTGAATAGGGCTTAAATTAATGTTTCTTTGTATTATCCATTGTGTAGACATATGTAAGGAAGATTAATAGAGAGAAAGCTTATATAGAGAAAGAAGTTATGTTTACTTTGCACCTCTGAGTGCAGTGTAAATTTAGTATTTCACTAGAAAGAACATCAAAGGACATTAGGGAGGTTTGGATAATTAAAATAATTTGAGAAATTGCCTAACAAAATAGCTGATATCTTTGCAATTTAACATCTCAGTGAAGAAAGTTTAAAAATTTCTTCCAAAGACAAAGAATTATGTTTTTAACAAATTTGTCAATCAAAGTTTTGCCCCTACGGAAATATATCTACCCATAGTCACCTTAATGTTTTTATAGTTTGTTTTTCATAACAATAGATGAGTTAATTAGATAGGTAACCAGTGGCAGGTCAGATATATGACATGCAGCTGTGATTGTAGTGGCAGCAAACCACCTTTGGGTTCAACGTCCATGCCTTTTTTTTTTCGGTATAAAAGTTTTGATAATCTTTAGTACCAACACCATTCTTAATGACTCAATATCTTATTACTTAAACATTACTGCAATGATGTTGCAGGGTATATCCTGTCCATTGATGACCTGCTGTATTGGTAGAATTGGGCACTCTTCTCTGTGGAAGAATGTCCTCTGATGTGCAGCCTTATTGAATTCCTTCTTCAATTGGCCCTGACCTTTGACAACTCTATGCAGGTTTAAACTTCCACATAATTATGGAGTCTTTCCAATTTATTTCCACATTGATCTCTCAACCTAAACTGAATTTTCTAGTTTTCTATTACAATATCCATCAAAACTTAAATTGAACTGTTTGTCTTTACAATTTTATAATTGGTTAGTTGTATTTCAAATTGTAGTAAGTAATAAATGTACATTATTGTATTATTAATAAAATAATTCAGCTTCAAAGAAGGTCAAGTGCTTAATATATAGTATCTAATAATACAAACTGGTTTTCTTTTTTTTTTACAATAAAAGTTCTCTTTATTTCCTGAATATGTTTTATTTATAAACTAGAGGATATTGGTCATTGTATTAGTTTGTTCTCATGCTGCTAAGAATACCTAAGAATGGGCAATTTAAAAAGGAAGCAGGTTTAATTGACTCACAGTTCTGCAGAGGCCTCAGGACACTTACAATCATGGCAGAAGGCATCTCTCCACAGGGTGGCAGGAGAAAGAATGAGTGCCTAGCAAAGGGAGAAGCCCCTCATAAAACCTTCAGATCTTATGAGAACTCACTCACTATCACAAGAACTGCATGAGGTTAACCGCCCCCATGATTCAATTACCCCTCACCAGGTCCCTCCCATGACATGTGGGGATTATGAGAACTCCAATTCAAGATGAGATTTGGGTAGGGACACAGTCAAACCATATCATTCTGCCCCTGGCCTCTCCCATATCTCATGTCCTCACATTTCAAAACACAATCATGCCCTTTTAAGAGTCCTTCAAAATCTTAACTCATTCCAGAATTAACTCAAAAGTCTAAGTCCAAAGTCTCATCTGAGACAAGGCAAGTCCCTTTCACCTATGAGATTGTAAGATCAAAAGCAAGTTAGTTACTTCCTAGATACAATTGGGGTACTGGAACTGGTTAAATAGACCCATTCCAAATGGGAGGAATTGGCCAAAACGAAGGGGCTATAGGTCACATGCAAGTATGAAAGCCAATAGGGCAGTCATTAAATCTTAAAGTTCCAAAATGATTTTATTTTACTCCCTGTCTAATATCCAGGTCACGCTGATGCAAGAAGTGGGCTCCCACAGTCTTGGGCAGCTCCAGCCCTGTGGCTTTGCAGGGTATAGCCCCTTGCCTGGCTGCTTCATGGGCTGGCATTGAGTGCCTGTGGCTTTTATAGGTGCATGTTGCAAGCTGTTATTGGATCTACCATTCTGGGGTCTGGAGGATGGAGGTTCTTCTCCCTGCTCCAGTAGTCAGTGCCCCAGTGGGGACTCTGTGTGGGGGCTCTGACCCTACATTTCCCTTCCACCCTGCCCTAGCCGAAGTTCTCCATGAGGCCTCCACCCCTGTAGCAAACTTCTGCCTGGATATTCAGGTGTTTCCATACACCCACTGAAATCTAGGCAGAGGTTCTCAAACCTCAATTATTGACTTCTGTGCACCCACAGGCTCTACAACACATGGGAGCTACCAAGGCTTGGGGTTTGCACCCTTTGAAGCCATGGCCTGAGCTATACCTTGGCCCCTTTTAACATGGCTGGAGCAGCCAAGATGCAGGGCACCAAGTCCTGAGGCTGCACACAGCATGGGGGGGCCTTGTACCTGGTCCAGTGATATGGTTTGGCTGTGTCCCCACCAAAATCTCACCTTGAATTGTAATAATCCCCACGTGTTGAGGGTGGGGCCAGGTGGAGATAATTGAATCATGGGAGTGGTTTTCCCCATTCTGTTCTCAGGGTAGTGAATAAATCTCATGAGATCTAATGGTTTTATAGCTGGGAGTTCCCCTGCACAAGGTGTCATTCCCCTGCACAAGCTTTCTTGCCTGCACCTTATGAGACATGCCTTTGCTCTTCCTTTGCCTTCTGCCATCATTGTGAGGCCTCCTAGCCATATGGAACTGTGAGTCCACTAAGCTTCTTTTCCTTTATAAATTACCCAATCTTGGATATGTCTTTATTAGCAGTGTGAGAACAGAATAATACACCTAGGAAACCATTTTCCCTCCTAGGCCTCCAGTCCTGTGATGGGAGGAGCTTCCAAGAAGGTCTCTGATATGCTCTGGAGACATTTTCCCCATTGTCTTGGTGATTAACATTTGGCTCCTCATTATTTATGCAAAGTTCTACAGCAGGCTTGAATTTATCCCCAGAAAATGGGGTTTTCTTTTCTATCACATCATCAGGGTGCAAATTTTCCAAACTTTCATGCTCTGCTTCCTCTTGAATGCTTTGGTGCTTAGAAATTTCTTCTGCCAGATACCCTAAATTGTCTCTCTCAAGTTCAAAGTTCCACAGATCTCTAGAGCAGGGGCAAAATGCCATCTGTCTCTTTGCATAGCAAGAGTGACCATTACTCCAGTTCCCAAAAAGTTTCTCCTCTTCATCTCAGACCACCTCAGGTTGGACTTTATTGTCCATCTCATTATCAGCATTTTGGTCAAAGTCATTCAACAAGTCTCTGGGAAATTCCAAACTTTTCCACATCTTCCTGTCTTCCGAGCCCTCCAAGTCTCTAGGAAGTTCCAAACTTTCCCACATTTTCCTGTCTTCTGATCCCTCCAAATTGTTGCAACCTTTGCCTTTTACCCAGTTCCAAAGTCGCTTCCACAATTTTGGGTATCCTTAGGGAAGTGCCCCACTCCCACTACCAATTTACTGTATTAGTCTGTTCTCATGCTGCTATAAAGAAATACCTGAGACAGCGTAATTTATAAAGAAAAGAGGTTTAATTGACTCACAGTTCTGCATGGCTGGAGAGGCCTCAGGAAACTCACAGTCATGGTGGAGGGCACTTCTTTACAGGATGGCAGGAGAGAGAATGAAAGTCAAATGAAGGTGGAACCCCCTTATAAAACTATCAGATGTTGAGAGAACTCACTCACTATCACAAGAACAGCATGAGGGTAATCACCCTATGATTAAAGTATCTCCCACTGGGTCCCCCACCATGACACATGGGGGTTATGGGAGCTACAATTCAAGATGAGATTTGGGTGGGGACACAGCCAAACCATACCAGCCATGAAGCAAAGTTCTCAGCTAGTGTTACCTAGGGATGTTTAATGGTATTATACAGAAGTATAAAGCATTATGCAAGTGGGAATCTGCTTTTCAGTTTGACTTTAAGCTAGAGACTTCACTCATCAAATAGGCTTTACGTTTTCTATTCCATTGTCAATGCAATGAAAAACTGATTTCACAAAGGGAAAGCAGCTGCCAAGGAGACTCAGAGAGAGAATGTACTTTTAAAGAGACAGAGCGACAACATTACAAAACCACTGTTGGAGTTAATAATAAAAAAAGAGCAAGGATTCTACATAATCAGAAATGCATGAGCTCCCAGCTCAGACAGTGAGGAACACAGTAAAGAGGACTCATTCAAGGGCAGACCTTGTGTTCTAAACATTGTTTAGAGCTCATCCCCAGATCATTGATGAAGAGGAAACAAAGAAGAGTATCAGAATCCTAGATATATTCCATTGAGGTGGTGTAAAATTGTAGGTATTGTAACTAAACATTTTTTAGAACTCATCCCCAGATTGTTAGTGAGGAAGAAACAAAGAAGAGTATCAGAATCCTAGATACATCCCACTGAGTTAGTATGAAAATGTAAGTATTGTAACCTGGATACATTTTCCATTCAAGAATGTAGGCTTAATCATTTAAAAATATTTTGAAAATAAATGAAATAAGATGAAAAACGTACAATATTACAAACACTTATATTCTGATCACTAGAATCAATCAAGTAATTTTCAATAAATTCTTCTATCCTTGTCAAAAGCCCCATAAATTAGAAACTTTTGGGAACTGTTGCATACAGAAATGTGGACGCTACCTGTTACTATGGGCAAGATTCTGTAACTTAGAATGGGCAAAACAGGTAAACAGCCTTCTCTTACAGAATGATGCCTTGATCTGACAAAATTTATTTATTTCCAGTTATGATTTTGTTATGGGGCTCAGGAGTTAGGAAGTAAAAATAAAATCGTGGATTCTATCTTATGTTTTATACAGTAGGAAAAAAATCTCAAAACTTTAAGGCAGGCATTTGAGAATGGTGAGGACCCCGAAAGCCAGCAGAAGCCTGAGCACGAGTCTTGTCTTCTACCTCTCACTGAAGAGTACAGAACTCATTGCCACTTTGAACATCAAGAAGATGTGGTTGTTAAAATAGTTTCATAATGCCCTTCTACAAATTCAAAGCAAGCAAACAAATAAATATAAAGCTTCAGTTGCTTGTTCTTCATTTTTTCCCCTTTGGACCACAGGTTGGATTGTGTATTCCTTCTACTGTTCTTGGCATACTGGTCTTCTCTCATGGTAGTGGGTGATAATTCTGGGAGGCTAATGAGACCATTAGCTTGATGTAGTTAGCAGAGCTAAAGTCCAAGCCAGTGTCCTCACTGAGAGGGAAAAAACACAAATGGATAATTGTGATGGTAAATTTTTCAAAGGGACTGTAATGAGCAGGGGACAGTTTTGGTCATGTGTTCTTAGCTTTGTTTAGGAACAGCCATCTCATCTGTTTTATAACAATAAAACCATTGACTTGGGCATCACCTATTGTGGTAAATTCCTGAAAATGTGCACAGGCCTACATTCCATATGTTTCAAAATAAAAGGCATGGACAGGTAAATGATGGCGCTTTTTTTTTAATTCTTCAGGAAATACCTCTGATGAATAACACTGCATCAGCATGCTGTGCTTCTGTGGAGTGGATAATGAGGCATTTGTGATGCAGTTTTGGGGTCTGCTTTCACACTGGCATTCACAATCCAAGCAAAATTATTTGACTGAAAAGTAACAGACAATACATAAGGGGGATTCACTTCTTAATTTTTCTTGTGTTACTTTTTCAAACCCAACCAAACATGGAGAATATTTTAGATCCTGAAACCAGCATATTTAATGGCAATAAAAGGTATAATTTGAAAAATCAAACCAACAATGGTTTATTTGGTGTAGCTTGGTGCTGAACACCATGTAAGTGTATAAAAGATAAAGGGAAATTTAAGTCTCAGATTGCCTACTACCCCTCAGACTCAACACTTACACTCCAGGTGGAGAAATAAGATACATATGAAAAAATTAATATTTTTAAAGAGACAAGGTCTTTATCACCCAGGCTGGAGTGCAGTGGTGCCATAATAGCTCGCCGCAGCCTCAAACTGCTGGGCTCAAGCGATCCTCTCACCTCAGTCTCCTGAATAGCTAGGACTACAGGCACATGCCACTATGACTAACTATGAGAAAACTTTAGGAGAGAGAAGAAATTAGAGATGAATGTACAAAACAAAAGGTGTGTTTCTAAGAAAGAAACACTAAAGTTTGAAGTGATTAGTAGAAGAAAAACAGGTTTATGCCATGTTCTAGTATAATTTAAGTGGAGATAAACACATCAGGCTGTATTAGGATTTTATTTTGGCATTGAGGAGTCATTGAAGTTTATGTGTCATAAAATCACTGCTTTAGACACTGTTATAATAGTTTATGTGTGAAGTAACTAAGAATTGGGAACCTACAAAGTGGCGGTGTAAAGAAGGAGGATGAGCTGCGGGGTTGGGGATAAAGAATGGAATGACCTTGGTAAACAATCTGATGACAGGAGAGAGAAGAACAAAAGAGGGATGTCTTGTTATTCTTGGAGAGCCTGGAGGACCCAGAAAGCAATGACTGCATACAGATCAAGGCCACTGTATCATAAGTGGGGCTGGGTGGAAGTTCAGAGAAGAGTATGCTATGGTAGTGGGTTTCTGAGGCAGAAAGACATAGTGAAGTGTCATCCTCACAGAAGTAGAGAGCAAGATGAAATCCAACAGAAACAATCTAGAAAAAGTAAAATTCGAATTTAGAAACAAATTACATTTTAGTTGAAAGCAGCAGGATTTTCCCCCATCTCAATATGCAATTAACAGTGGAAAACATTTTTTTTGGTTGCAAATAAAAGAAATCTGGAATATGATATGTATGACATTAAGAGGAAGTTATGTATGCTGGTTTGAATCTGTGAAGAGACATAAAAATATCTATAATTCTTAGGAATCAAGTAATCATGCTTTGGGAAGGTGAAGGGTATATGATAAACAGATATGTGCTGCACCTCTGAATTCAGATAAAACAGATATGATGTTTCTATCACCATTGTCATCTGATGGCCATTATTACAATGGATCAAGTACTTAATTACACATGACATTTTTAGACTCTATTAAAAATGATTTATCAAAAAGAGTCCGTGTCCTGAGATCTAAAGCATAATCTCATTTCCTTAAGTTCACTTAGGACTTGATAATTTGGAATCAAACACAATCCACTTTACCAGGTGCCTTCTGAGCATATACATGACACTGCTGCCCTCTAGGAGGAAAGAAGCAGCACATATTCATTAAACACTTATTTGTCCTGTGCAAGGCACCATGCTCGGATCCATGCCAGGTCTTCATTACATGTGTTGTCTTATAATCTAGTTGGGAAAGCAGATGCATATCCCAATGACTCTAATATCAGCTAAGCTCTGATAAGTAAAATACTAGATCTGGGGAAATTCCTTGTCCTGGGTGACAGATGGGCAGAATAATCATTTTTTTTTCAATATTTGGATTCTTTATTTTGTAACCCTTGAATGTTAAATATACCATCATGGATATAAATACAGCATATTGGACTGTAAAATTTAGCCAAAACAATTGAGAATATTTCAACACAAAGCAGAAATAATGACTCTAACCATACCTGAATCATAGGTGCAATTTAAATCAATAATAAATATCCAGTGTGACTATAAATAAAATGTTAATAATAAATGATTTCCTATTAAATACCAGTCAGCTTTAATATATTTATTTCTCACATAAATAGGGGTTGGTTTTGGCAGTCATTCTCCTAAAAGACTTGATTCCAGGTTTTCACAATTAAAAATAATAGTGAACAAGACATTCTTTACACATCTCCTTGAGTACACATGTCAAGAATTCCTCTAGAAGATAACATCCAGAGACTAGGTTACTGTATAAGCAAATATTTTTTGAGTATCTTCTCTGGTCCAGGGCTTAGGGAAAAGGAAGGTGTCCTGCTTTCATGGAGCTTACAATCTTCCAAAGGATCTAAGAATGACAGAAGAAAATGAAGATATTATTTTATTCTTTCATTTGCCACCGCTTATATTTTTGCAAATTGATTTTATAAAACCGTATTTTTAATAGGCCCATCGAAGTGCACTCAAAACTGTTAAGGCAAACTACTTATCTCGTTATATGGCACCAAGAAGGCAACATTGTTTGCTGTAAAAATTTTAGTCTTTTGATATCAGATAGTAGCAATGCCACTGTGAAGTTCTTTTATTTAGTTTCTCTGTTCTACATAGATGACTGAATCCATTGGTATCTTGGCTAAATGCTTCAAAAGAATTCATGTGTAGATACAGAAAAACCTCAGAGTTTTCAGTGTTGAATATATTTAGAAAAGATTCTTTGCTTTTGGGTTGGCTGTCTAGGGTTGGTGAGTGTGGGGTGAGGCATGAGACCCCAAAGCACAAGCTCAGGTGCCAGTGGCTCTTTCTTATCCCCTTTCTATAAGAGTAGACGTCAGGGTGGTTCTCAGAGAAGGGAAGGCAGACTCCTGGGTTAGGCAGACCCTTGTTTATGCAGAACTTTTGTTGGATGTGAATCTTGAAATGAGTAGGATATGTAAGGCTGAGGGAGAGCTGGCTCTCTCCGCATATCAGAGATGTGGTTGTTCTTCTCTGTGGAGAAAGAAGGCATCTCTCTGCTATGCAGTCATTTGAGGCAGGGTAGGTCAGAGATCAGACAGTGATCAGCGAGGATTCATTTTTATATGTTGCTATATTTAATTCTTCATAAATTCTTTTTTATTGTGAAAAAATGAAACCTAACAAAAATGTTTAGATCTTTTGACTAGATTTAACAACTGTTAATATATTGCCACATTTGCTTTCTCTGTCTTTGTCTTTCTCAGTATCTACTGGATTGTGTTTTACAAGAGGCAGAGTTACTGTATTGTATTTATATATATGTGTGTGTGTGTATCTCATTGGATCTGTTTCTCTAGAGAATCCTGATTAATATATGTGTAGGTATACATATGTGTATGTATACATAGATATAGATATAAAATATAGAGAGAGAGCGCGATTTTAAGGAATTGACTCACATGATTATGGAGGTTGGCAAGTTCAAAGGGTAGGCAGGCTGGCTGGAGACCCAGGGAAGAGTTGAGATGTTGAAGCCCAAGGCAGTCTTCTTGCAGAATTCCTCCTCCTGGGGAGGTCAGACTTTTTCTGTTAAGGCCTACACCTGACTGAATGAAGCCTGCATACATTATGGAGGGTAATCTGCTTTACTCAAAGTCTACTGATTTAGATGTTAACCTCATCTAAAAAAAATAACCATAAAAACATTTAGAATACTGTCTAAGCCAAGTTGACACAAAAATTAACCATCACATGCATCAAAAAGGCAAGGTGGGAGAGGCCTCTCTTTCTCTCTTTCTCCCTTCTCACATTCCCCCTCTGCCTTTTTCTTTGTGTTCCTTGTGCTCAAACATGGTAACTTTTAATCTCTTACACTCCATTTGGCCAGCCTCCCTGAACAACTTCTTCAAAGATAGGGGACTTTTGATTCTGGACTTACCCTTCTGTGATTGGGTGACCACTTCAGGGATATGAGATGCCCAAGGCGTGGGTTCTAATAGGCCTCCATTTGTCTTTTTTTATGTGGTAAACCTTAGAATCGAAATTTACTAAGGACCTCTGTGCTTTGGGAGTTATGAGATAAAACTGCTATTTTTTTTTCCTATTTAGTTCCTTTGTCTATTCCCTATCAGCTAGAACTTGGGGATATATAGACAAAGGCTGATTAATTTAAACTTAATTCCACAAAGATGTGGATTTCAACTAATCATTGCTGTGAAGGATCTGATGCTCACATTTTCATCTTTTCAAAATTTTCTATAAAATACCTTTATTTAAAAATCAGAAGATTTAAAAATTCCCCAAACTTAATTTTGTGTTAGCGTAGGAAACCTGATGTTTTAGTTTTTTAATGTTGCCATAACAAATTACTGGAAGCTTAGTGGCTTAAAAACAATATAAATTAATTATCTCACATTTCTGTAGGTCAGAGAAGTCTAAATTGGTTAGGATAATTTCTCAGCTCCTGGGTTCACAAGGCTGAAATTAAGGTGTAGGCAGGCTTGCATTCCTTCCAAGTCAAGGGGATGAATCTGGCCTAAGCTCACTCAGGTTGTTGACTGAATTTTGGTTCTTGTGGTTGTAGACTAATAGGTTCCTGATTCCTCAATAGCTGTTGGCCAGAAGTTGTTCTCAGCTGTTAGAGGTCGCCTTCATACATTCCTTGTCTTGTTACCTCCACCTCTATCTTCAAAGCTAGCACAGTTGGGTCAAGTCCTTGTTAGGCTTTGAGTTTCTCTCAACTTCCCTCTTGCATCATCTCTCTGATGGACTCTTCCATCTTCATTCTTGGCTTTTAAGAACTCATGTAATTACATTAGACCTACGTGGAGAATCCAGAATAACCTCTTTATTGTAAGGTCAGCTGATTAGTAACCTTAATTCCATCTAGATTAGTTTTTGATTGATTAACCAGTGAGAAGACTCTTGGGGAGACATCATTAGAATTCTGCCTAACACACCAGAGTCCCA
The DNA here is from genome assembly GCF_047675955.1 of Chlorocebus sabaeus. Lineage (NCBI taxonomy): Eukaryota > Metazoa > Chordata > Mammalia > Primates > Cercopithecidae > Chlorocebus > Chlorocebus sabaeus. The sequence goes on from NC_132916.1 coordinate 89,244,469, forward strand.
GCACTTCTTTCTTCATGGAACCTGAAGAGTTCTGTTCCTGACTGGATTTGCCAAAGCCTATGCTAGCAATTGCTTACTACTTTGTAATTGCCCCTAGGGTAAGCTTTTACCAATGTAGCAATTACAAAGTAGTAGTTTCAGGCAAGTATCTAGAAGGCTCAAAGAGTTTTGCTCCTTAAGTTTGTGGGGCAAGGTTTTTTGACTGAAGAGAATTTGTTTCTAATTTGACATTCTCCAACATTTCACACATATCTGAATTGCAACTGTCTTTCAAAGACCACAGCTTACTCTACTGCCACCACCTTCCCTTTTTACTTCAGTTTGGTCTTATCATCAGTTACTGTTCATCTTCTGTCTGGTTGTCGTGTTATTGCCAAACACTGGTGCATTCCCATCTTAGCTGCTGGCACCTTCAGAATCTTCTTCATTGGCTTCTTCTCCTTCTCTGATGCATGGATTTTTCCCAAGTCCTCTATGTCCTCAGCCTCCTCAAGTTCTTTCAGTGACACCATTCTTTGAAGGAACTCACCTGATCCCATCCCAGGATGTTCTTCCCTCACTTCAATTTGGATGATATCCTGTGCCTATGTTCTCTTCCTACATGTGCTGTACCAGCTCATGAGTAGCTGTGCCTTTGGGGGCACTGTAGTAGTGTGCACTGTAGACTCTAGCAAAGGGTATGTCTAAAAAATGATCTAAGTGGGGAAGCAGAATTCAGGGCAAAAGGGGGCAGACAAAACCTCACTGAGGACACCTGAATCATAAAATGCTGGGTAGGGCCAGTGGTTGCATAGACATGAGTCTTTCAATCTGATTTCAAATACTCAGTCTAGTACTGTGTTCTACTGTCCCTATAAGCATGTGTACTTGCCAGCAACATAGTCTGGCTTTAGCTTCAGATGATCTTTGTGTTTTGGTACAGGACGTTAGTGATGCCTGGCTTCCTTAGAAAAGAATAAAATCATGTCCTTTGCAGCAACATGGATGTAGCTGAAGGCCATAATCCTAAGCAAATTAACACAGGAACAGAAAACCAAATACTGCATGTTCTTACTTAGAAGTGGGAGTCATAAACTTTTTAATGGGTTCTTTCTAAGGTCTAGTCTCTAACACCTCTCAAAAATGCAATAACATTCACAAAATCAAATTTTGACATTAAGCCAGCAGCAAAGAGTACCAAAGGGGACATTCAATGGGCTCAGTGGTGTTCACTCCCATGGCTAACTCACATGGTTGACACAGGAACTCTAGACACGAAAGCTTAGTTGTGGACATACTTTTATTTATTCACTATTTCATTCAACAAAGAGTTATTAAATATTCCTCTGTAAAAGGCACTGCCTCAGGCACTAGGGATCCACTAAGCAAGAAAGAAGAGTCCCTGCACCCACTGAGTTTATAATCTAGCAAGGGAGAGAAGCATCAGGTGACTAATTACACAAGTCATTATTTAACTTGTTTGTGATATGTATTGTGAAGGAGACATTCAGTGAACCCTGAGAGATTGTAATTGGAGGATTTGATCCAGCTTTTTAAGAAAGCCGTCCTTCAGAGAGAAAGGCTGGTGCTGGGCCTGAAAGATCCCGAGAACAAGTTATCTCTGCAAGTTGAGGCAGAGGGGAGGAGTCCAGCGGGTGGCTGTAGCACCTGCCAAGGCCCTAAGGTGGTCAGGAACAGGGTTAGTTAGAAAAATCTGGGGAGACGTTCCAGTGGGGTATGGAAAGCATGTTGCAGTGCAGTGTGGATGTGAGTGTGCTGAGCTTCAGCAGTGTCACAGTCATTGAATGCAACATAAATGCATAAATGTGACCCTTGTGTTCACACTTTTCATTTTCATTTTCTGTTTTTAATTAGCTCTTTATTCCACCTTCTTCTAAATAGGGTTTAAAATAGATACAATTTATGAACATGCCATATGAATAGTTGACAATAAGAAACTAGAGTGAAGAAACAATGAAGATAATTTAGATAAGAATTTTTTTAAAAATCAGCCATATAAAAAAAAATTCAGGTGCCAAATAGCATTTTATTTAATAATACCAGGCACATTCTGTGGGATACAGGGCAGAAAAATGTAAAACAATAACATCATAAATACTAAAATGCATCACGAAAGCCTGTCAGGGAATATTGATGTAAACCCCGTGAAAGCATTGAGCGTGCGAGTAATAACTGTGTGATCCTCCTAAGCTCCATTAGAAATCAATCTTTGCTTATAAATGGGACACACTTTCCAGTGTTTCTCATCCAATTTCATTTGGGAAGAGAAAGAACCTGCACATCACTTTGGAGCCCTCTCTCAGAGGCCTGAATGTGTGTGAAAGCCTGGAACTCCATTCTGTGGCCATTCTAGGCTCTGTGTGGTTGTTCATATCAAATGTCATCATTGAAAAGCTGCTGTATGTTTTCAAATTATTTTAAAGATGTGAAACACCTTGATGTTAAAGATGCAGGATACAAAACTGTAGAGTGTGATATCCATTTGTAACGTGTGTATGGGCTGAGTTTCTCTGGCCTTCACTAGTGTATGAGTACAAATGATCTCTCATTACTGATTATGTACAAAATTTTACTGTTTATTCTATTTGCATATTTTAATCTCAGCATTGATGACTGGGAGGCCCTGAAGTTGTTTTATATAAACTTAAAATGAGTTCTATCAGTTTGCTTTACTTCAGGATATCTTTGTTGCTATCTAGGGTCCACAGAGTCCAGGGAGCTCAGGCTATATTCAAGTTAGGACTATATGTATATAAATCCAAGTGTATAGAGGAAATTATTAGAAGAAAATATAACAACTGTTCTCTCCATGTGGTGAGATTATGGATAACTTATTTTTTTGTATTTTTCAAATTGTTTTCAATGAATCTATTTTACTTTTAAAGAAAGACCAGTTAAAGAAAGGAGAAAGAGAAAGAGAAGAAGGAAGGGGAATGGTAGGAAGAGAGGTAGAGAAGGATAGAGAGAGATAAAAAAATGCAGATGGTAAACTTCATCCACTGGATCCATGAAACGATGTTATGAATTATGCTAAAAACATGGCAGTCATAGGCTCTGCCCACAGTGGAGGTTACCAGTTGCAGAATGATATATTGACCTGCTTGGAGACTCTGACTTGATGGGAAGCTGAGGAACTAAGCATTTTTGCGTATCATTCTTCAACTGAGAGGGATAAGCAAATCCTTTTGCTCCTGTGGTTCTACTTTTCCTGTCTGTAAAATGGAGGAGTTGACCTAGTTCTAACAGATTTCTCGCAGCTCTGGTCACTTGATACCATAATTTTTAGCAATAAGAGAGGTTGTGCAGGAACATTTGCTGAAGTCTTATGGAGATGATATGTGGCCTGAGGATGCCCGAGAGTCTTAACCATTCTAGGTAGAATGGGAGTCTTGTTTCAGCAAACACAAGCAAGAATGCATGTGAGATGAATGGTGTGGGTTTCCTGGAGGATGACTGCAGATAGGTGGGACCAAGGAGAGCAGGTGAAGCTTAGCAGTGTTTATAAAAATGAAAGGGTGGGCAAGCAGACCACGAGAGCAGGACGAGATTGGCATACCTGCATGCTTCTGGCCAGTCTCCTCTCTTTCTTGTTCAATTCAGGAAAGATCCAACAATATGAGTGTATATGAGTGACTCCCAGGCTGCCCCTTGTGAAGGAGCATTTATTTTATCTTAGCATGTCTAATTCTAATGATCCCCATAGTCTGTCTTTATTTTTCTAAAGAAATCTGACAACAACTTAAAAAAAAAATCAAATCAAAGTGTACTATAACTTGTATTAAAGACTGACTTTCTAAACTTGAATTACTGTAGACGTGGAAGTGTCAATATGGCCTATGGAAGGATGGTTCTGGCACAGAGCTCCACGTGTCTAAGCAGTGAGCTTCTGGAATACTGATTCCTCAATGTTTTCTACTTCTAAGTTTGAGAAATGCATTTTTGGTGTGGGTTGGTATTCTTTTCCCCTGAGGCTAGTTATGCACAATCCTTAAGTCTATTTTTTTTTTTTTTTTTTTTTTGGAATTTAACCAATAAAATAAAATATTATCAGTGGTTTTTTCAAAAGATAATTCCTGTCTCCCCTGAAAATTCAGTTTTCTTAAAAAATAGGCATCTTGCAAAGCTTTGGAAACTTGCTGGGATTTGTTTGAGAACACTTTGCAGCTTTGTAGACAAGACAAGTATCTGAGTCTGGCCTCCATTCCATGTGCTCCTTTGGTGATCCATTCAGCTCAGCTCTCACCAACCCAGGGTGGCAAGTTACAGCAAAAAGCAAGAAGTTGAACAGAAAGAATATGAAGAATTAATTTTGATATTAAAAAGTACATAAATAATATAAGTGCTTTATTATTTATAGTTTATTCACATATAATAATTCATTTGAACAGTTTATATGTACAGTTATATGTCCAGCACCAAGTTCTGGACTTAGTCCACTGCACTAAGTGCTGGAGATACAAAGACAAGAAGACAAATATATGCTGTCTACGTGGGGCTTATAGTCAAGTGTGAAAGATCAACTTTGAAGTTCTTTGGTCCATGGTTGGAGAGTACTATTTCAGAGAAAATAAAGAGTGTTTAGGGAGCATAAAACAATGAAGCAGGAATAACACATCAGTCAGGGTCCCAGCAGAATTCCACTCAAGTGATGAGGAAATCTACAGAATTCTCAACAGAGTTAAGGGAACCAGCAGTGGACGCTGAATCATTTAGGGACGAGTTGTCACGGGGAAGCCTTTATATACCTAATCTGGTGAGAACTGGAGCCATTGAGAAGAGGAACACAACCACTCCCAGAAGCACAAGGCAAGGCAGTGAGGGAGCGAGGGAAGAAATATCCTGACCTCTCTCTCTTCTTGCTCTGTTCTCCCTCAAGTGTTTGCCATCAGCCATTCCAGACAGAACCAGAGGGTGAGGCAGGCTTAGTGAGGCAGGAGGTTTATCTTAGCCTTCTGGGGTCCAGATTGGGGCAGGAAAGAAGAGAGAAGCATGGGGTGGAGAGAAAAGAAATGGAGAGTCACCATTACAAAGTGCCTCCTCTGAAAGAAATGTTTTAAGTTGAAATCTGAAGGACAAATAGGAACTGTCTGAGCTAGGAATGGGGAAACACTGGAAATGGCATGTTTGAGTGTCCTGACATGGGAAAGCAAGGCATGTTCAAGGAACTGAAAACAGTAGGGAAAGGCTTGGGTGAAAAGAGCCAGGAGCTGTGGCATGAAATGAAACATCTTAATGATTCAGGACTTTATCCTGAGGGAAATGGGAAACCACAGAAGGGCTTTGAGTGGAAAATGATCTAAATCAATTTCAAACTTTAAATGATTATTCTGGCTTCTATGTGGAGAACAGTTTGGAGGTACCAAGAATGAATCAGTGAGATGTGCTGGGAAACTGTATGTGAGAAATGGAAGAGACTAAGGGATAAAAAGAAGTGGATATGTTCAAGAGATATTAAGTGGAAAAATCATTAAGACTTGGTGGTTAAATAGAAATGGATGGTGTATGATGGGGAGTGGTCCAAGATGAATCCCAAGTGTTTGGTTGAGAAGTTGTATGCACGACAGTGCCATTTGCTAAGTAGAAAACACAGGAAGCAGTTTTGGGGTTGAACATAAGTTTTTGTTACTGATGGGTGGAGATATCAGTAGAAAATTGGTTATGTGATTCTGGATCTCAGAAAGTGCCACTCAAAATATTGGGAATTGCTTATAAATGGCACTTGTCTTGTTTATGTTGCAGCCCACATACAGCCATTGTTACTAATGTTCCCCAATAGCTTATCTCGGTTCTTTACTTGTCTGAAAAAATAGTTTTTTCTAAAATATGAGCATATCTATGAGTGCATGTTATTCCTGTCAGCATCATTTGTTATATCCTTCAGGGGAATGTTGGATATGCAATGGATACATGCAAAAATGTTTCTCCACGGCCTAGTAAACTGGGTGATGGGCTCAAGAAAGAGACTAATATGAAGATAGTGTATATTAGTGGTATAGGGAAAATATGTGCAAGTAATTACAGTTTGAGGTAGCCAAGAGCGCTATCAGGTAAAAGAGTGAATATTGGAGAAGTTCATAATAGTAAGAAACCACTCCTAGTGATATTTATATGGGTCCTTAAGTACAATAATAGACAAGTTTCATGTTATTAATATGTTGTTTATATTACTAGTACATTATTAATGGGATTAGGGCATTTTTGATTCCACCTTTGCTTATAAACCAGGCAGACTGGTTTTCTCTCCTGTGGCTTGTACTGTAGTGCTCTGTATCTTAAAACTGTGCATTGCTTTACCAGATGCAGTGGAATACCTAGTTTCTAGAGATTCACATTGGAATGAAGGAGCCAGTGGGAGGGAAGGGGTTGTGGATTAGCATGGATGCTGAGGAATTGTAGTAAGCCTCGTTCAATTTTTTTTAGTCCATTTTTGTGTTACTATAAAGGAATACCTGAAGTCGAATAATTTATAAAGAAAAGAGGGTGGTTTATTTGGCTCATGGTTCTGCAGGCTGTACAAGAAGCATGGTGCAGTGTCTGCTTCTGGTGAGGGCTTCAGGCTGTTTCTGCTCATGGTGGAAGGTGTGAAGGGACGCTGGAGTGTAGAGATCACATGGTGAGAGAGAGAAAGTGAGAGACTGGGGAGTGAGGCATCAGGCCCCTTTTAGCAATCAGCTTTCCTAGGAGTTCATACGGGGAGAACTCAGTTACTTCCGTTCCCAGGGAGGGTCTTGATCTATTAATAACGGATCTCACTTGTGACCCAAACAGCTCTTATTAGGTCCTGCCTCCAACACTGGGAATGAAATTTTATACACGGTTTAAATACCCATTTAAATACTCATACTATACCACTCATCTTTACCACTGTTCTGGAAAATGACTCAAGAAATGTGCTAGACATGGAGCTATGAAACCAAGATCTCACATCAGAGAAGGACTTGCCACCCAGCTGAAGGGAATATAGTTTGCAGACAACCCACAACTGGCAGTTTCTTTAGGGTTGGCCTCATGTCAGCTGCAGAGAGCCACTTTCCTGAGGTCTTGCCTTGCTAGGGAAGCCCCCTACCTAATGTGAGCTCAGTGCAGGTATAAAGGTCCATCCAGTGTGACCCAACACCTCTGAGTCATTCTCACACTCCAGAGGTGACCACTAGGTTGGCTGAGGGTTTGTCAGGCCTGCATTACAGTTTAACTTCTTCCTATATTCAGTCCTGCTTCCTCCTCTCTCCTTTGCCAGGTACTGATCCCTTAATTAACATCTTGCACTCCAACTTCATTTTATAAAACCCACCCTGTGTCAGTTGATAATAGGAGTAGTACCACAAATCAGATAATAAGATGGGGGTTTGGAGCTGGATCATTATAGCCCAGCCAAAAACAAGAACCATATCACTGTTGGTAGGTTGGTAGTGCATTTCTAGTGAATTGTATCCATGGAAGAGAATATAGTAGCTGCTATTATACTTTATGTGTTTGTGACACACACACACACACACACACACACACACATTTTGTCTATGGTTCCCGGCTCATATCTCCCATAGTCCTTGTTACAGTCTTGTGTTATAATATTGGAGTGCTTTAGGCCTCAGAAGTAGGCTTCAGGAAACAGAATCTCAGGACCCTAATCTAATTGTGCGTCATAAGACCCTCATACTCTAGAGGAAAGAAAGCTGCACAAAGAAGCCAAAAAGGCCTTGCTGGGCTTAAGTCATATCCTTTTTGTCCAGTCACATTTCTATATGGCTGTACATGGTTCAATCATGGAAAACCAATGAAGTCTCCGTAGAAGGCACAAAGGACAGGCTTTGGGCGCTTCTGGATACCTGAACGCATGAATTTTCCTGGAGAGTGTTGTAACCAGGGAGAGCATAGGAGCTCTGTGCCCCTTCCCCCATACCTCACTCTATGCATCTCTTCATCTATTCTTTGCAATATTCTTTATAATAAACCAGTAAACATAAGTGTTCCCCTAAGTTTTGTGAGCCACTCCAGCAAATTAATTGAACCCAAAGAGTGAGTGGTGGAAACCCCGACTTAAAGGTGGTCGGTCAGAAGTTTCAGACTTGCAACTGGTATCTGAAGTGGCAGGGAAATACGGGACTGAGGCCTTAACCTGTGGAATCTGATGCGACCTCTAGCTAGACAGTGTCAGAATTGAATTGGAGGATACCCAACTGGTATCCCCAGTTAGTGGGGAAAAACTCCCACCCATTTAGTCACAGAAATCTTCTGTGTTGATTGTGGTTGTGTTGGTGTTAGAGCAGAGAAGAAACATGGTTTGCGTTTTTTCTAAACAGCGACATATGGGATAAATAGTAGCTCTAATAAAAATAATTGAACTCAATGGTTTTGATAAGTGGAACTTATTTCTTATTTATAAGAAATAGATGAGGGTGAGCAGCATACAACTAAAAGCCAGATATAAACTCCAGAGGCAAGCTTTGGTTTTATAAATAAGACACTGTTATTTTCTGAATAAGAGATTGAAGAAAGCTAAGGATCAAGACTAGAATTTATAGTGGCTGAACTTCAAAATGATTAACCTTCAACCAAAGGCAGATGGTTAAGCAAAGGTTAGAACTCATGGGGAAAACAAGGGACCTTGACATGGAAGGTAGGAACAATGAGTGGATGCTCCCAGATATTTTATTTTCCAGACTCCTTAAATCCTCGGACCCTTCAGAAGTGTTCCATGCCTCCACGTTAAAAACCAACACAGTGACATGCTGGATAAAAATGAAAACTCTCACGAAAGAACAGGTGCTCATCACAGTATCTGCTCCCTTCTCCCCTCCTGTCCACTACACCTATAACTAGGATACATTTCCAGCATATTTCAGTGAGGGCTATGCTGGGCCTAACAAGAGAGTAAAGAGACTATACCCCAGAAGAGATAAAGATCTAGCTGGCATGTTCTGGCAGGAACCATGGGTATATGTGTGAGATTGGGTCCTGAGGGTGCTTAATCAGGGAGACTAGAACATAAGATCAGAGAAGGAAACATTCTACCGAGTTACAGAATTTCACATTTTGTCAAGGAGCTCAAGAGATGATGCAAAATCATGATTAGGATTGGTTCTAGAAGTACGGAAAAAAATCATAGCCTACACTAAGCAAAGTTGAAATGCCAGACATATAGGAGATAGTAGAGGAAGGAATTAAAAGGTTTCAGGATTTGGATATGCTAGAGTGGATATCATGTGGCCAGAAGACCCACAAGATGATTATGTTCCACAAGAAGACCCAGAGGGCACACCATTTACCAAGGCCGTGAAAGTGTGCTGGTGAGGGGACACTAATATCACTAAAACTTTCAGTGGCAGTTGTCCTCTACAGGCCAGGCTGACAGTAGAAGACGTTACGGAACCTAGCGCGCTGATACAAGTGGGGATGACACAATTGGAACACAATGAAGAGCAGGTGGCGATACTTAACTGCCAGAAAAAGAGGGTTACAATGACCATAACAACTGGCCAGGTGGACTGTAAACCAAGGAGGTCTGACTTTCAGAGGATTATGGAGATGATTAACACTTTACAGTGTCCCTAGATGGGCAACCAACAAGGATGTTGGTCTGTGTGACAAGAAAAAATAGGTGCTTGCCCTAGTAAAAAGTCACCGGCTCACATCCAGTTTCCAGACCTGAGCCAGTTTTCAGATCCAGAGCCCACTGACCAAAGAGCTGGGTCTTGGGAGATGCACTTAAGTCATAAGGCCACGTGAGTACAGCAATGATCCTTTCAAGATGAAAGTGCTACAGATGGGATCAATAGGCATAATCAAGCTGTATGGGCAGGTAGCTCAGACTCCCACAGCATCCACCATTGTTGCACCACTACCTTTCTTCGGTTCACATTTAGAGCTGTATTTGGCCTTCCAATCAAACACCTGAAGGAGGAGGGAAGTCTGAACTTGCTTTATGGGATGGATCAGCATGGTATATGAAGTCAAGCTAAAAATGGAGAGCAGCTATACTAAAGCCCACCCTGAGGTGGGTTCAAAAGACAATGGTGAAGGAAAGTTTCACCCAATGCGTAGAACTTCTGATGGTGTACCTGGTCACCCAGTATTTGTGGAAAGAGAAGTGACTTGGATTTGAATATATATGGACTCATGGTCATTGGCAATTGGCCTGGCTGGAAATGAAAACATTAGAAGATTGAGGACAAGGAAGTTTGGTTTGGAAAAATGTAGATGTACATATGGGAGTACATATGAAGTATTAAAGATCTTTGTATCACATGTTATCTAACAGAGAACATCCACCATGAAAGAAGCACTAGTCTGACAGGGATACAAAATGGCTTAGACAGAGGATGTCAGCCAGCCTCTGTCATCAGTTCCCAGTGTTGTCACAATGGACAAGTGAAAAATGTGGTAATGGTAGCAGGGATGGAGGTTATGTTCTGGCCCAACAGCGTAGGCTTATACTTCTAACACTGATCTAGATATTTCTGCCTCTTACCATCCAACCAGAAACAGAGACTAATGCTGAGACCCTTAGATGGCACCATTTGCAAGATCAATCAGCCCCTTAATGGCAAGCTGACTACACAAGGCCCCTTTTATCCTGGAAGGGCCAGTGATTTGCTTTTGGGAATATATACCTATCCTGGTGTGATGGTTAATATTAGGTGTCAACTTGACTGGATGGAAGGTTGCCTAGATGGTTGATAATGTATTGTTTCTGGATGTGTCTTTGAGAGTGTTGCCAGAGGAGATTGACACTGAGTTGGTGGAGTGGGAGAGGAGACCCACTGTCAATGTGGGTGGTCATCATCCAATCGGAAGCCAATGTGTCTGGAACAAAGCAGGCAGAAGATAAACTTGCTTGCTGATGATTTTTGGCTCTCTCTTTCTTCCCATGCCAGACGCTTCCTCTCCTCCTGCCCTTGGATATCAGACTCTAGCTTCTTCAGCCTTTGGACTCTGAGACTTACACCAGCAGGTTCCCTGGGGTTCTTGGGCTTTTGGCTACAGACTGATGGCTGCACCACTGGTTTTCTTGGTTTTGAGGCTTTTAGAATTTGGCTAGCCACTACCGGGTTCTCTTTCTTCAGCTTGCTGATGGACTTCACTCGTTTGAGTGAGTTCTCCCTAATAAACTCCCTTTTATATGCACATATATGTACATATATATGCACATATATTTATGTATATATGTACATATATGTATATATTTTATATGTACATATATCCTATTGGTCTATCCTTCCAGAGAACCCTAATACACCCAAAAATGGATTTGTCATTTCTGCTTGCAGGACTTCAGCCAATACCATTATCCAAGAGTTTATGCAGTATTTGATCACTTAGACCAGAGGTCCCTCTCTACAGCAAAGAAAATGTAAGAGTGGGCCTATGACCACTGGATCCTCTGGCAATATCCCATACCCAACACTCATTAGTTGCTACTTCTGAAGGGGTATTGAAACACTTGCTGAAGGCACAGTTGAAGTGTCATGTCAGAGGGGCAGCATCTAATTTGCAGTATAGTCACGGAATCAGATATTGATATGGTACTAGGTTTCAACACCAGGACCAAGAAGTGTAAGCAGTATTGTTTGCACTTAACTATAACTCCCAATGGTTTATTGGAGGTCTTTATGCTTCTCATTCCTACACCTCTGGGCTTTGCAGGGATAAACACTTTGAATTCTAAGAGTTTCAATACCCCTGCAAGAGTCTCATTCAATTCTAAGCTTTGGCTGTTGCCAGGGCACTTTGGGTTTCATGTGTCCAGGGACTAGCAGGCAAGATGAGAAGTCACTCTCTTGGTGAAGGTAATTAAGACTGATTATTAGGGAAGAAAAAAGGGACATGGAGGAATATGTATAGAATCTAGGTGGTCCAATTTAGGTGCCTCTTGTCACTCTTTTGCTAATTGTGACTGAATATTTAATAAGCAAATCTGGAGTAAGTAGATAAGGGTTACCTCTCAAGGTCTGGGTCACACCATGTAGTAAGTCATCATGAGGTACTCATCAAACCAACAGAGGTGCTCTTGAAGCTAAGAGGAATCTAGAATGGATAGTGAAGGAGAGAGTTATTGTGCAAATAGCAGCCCTGAGAACAGCTAGAGTAGTGAGATCTGTGGTTAGTACCACTTCTAAAATTCTCCCAAGAAGAGACTTCCATCAAAATTCTTGAGGAGCAAAATTCTGGAGGTCCATCAAAATTCTGAATTCATATGGATAAGTGAACCCAAGTGAGATAAAGTGCGAACTGTGGTAGACATAGCTAAGTGCCACCAAGATCACCTTTCAAGGAGGGACTTGCTCCCAGCTATAGGAAATGTGGTCAGCAGACAGCCTCCTGCTGGCTGCACTTTCAAGATTGGCCTCTACTCCAGACAGCCACCTCCCCTCAACTCAGGTATTTCCAGGGCATCTTACAACCAGCGACTAGCAAGGCAGGGGTACAAAGGCATGTCAAATTTGGTTGCATGTTGCAGGACAACTTTGATGAGCAATTGTTTCTTCAGAGCTCCCTGCTAGGCTAGTCAGGGCTTTGTCAGGCTTGCAATTTGGCTCTCCTGCCAATCTGCCTCCTCTCCTTCCTTTTACAGGTAATATGATATATATCTCATCACCGATACACATCTCTTGCCTAATCCTGTTTATGCATCTGCTTTCAGAGAACCCAACCTGTGATGAAAAAGTTCATGCTCGAAGTTAATATAGAGTTCTCCCAGTCCCAGGCACTTTGAGAGTCACAGGTTACACTGCAGACATGACCAAGTCCAAGAAGACCGCATACAACCAGTCCTGAAATGGCACAGAAATGGTGTCAAGAAACCACAATCACAAGAATATGAATCTCTTATGGGGCATAACACACACTTTGTCAGGAAGCACAAGAAGAACCTGGAGAAGATGTAGGCCAACAAAGAAAGGCCATCACTGCGCATGCCAAGGCTGTTAAGGCCCTCATAAAGCTCAAGGAGGTTAAGCCCAAGATGTCAAAGGGCATCAGTCCCAAGCTTGATGGACTTCTTTACACTGCCCACCCCAAGCTTGGGAAGTATATTTGTGTCTACATTGCTAAGGGTCTTGGGATCTGCTGGCCAAAGGCCAAGGCCAAGGATCAAACCAAGGCCCAGACTGTGGCTTTAGCATCAGCTGGAGCCGCAGTTCCAGCTCAGGCTCCCAAAGGTGTCCAGGTCCCCATAAAGCCTCTCTGTCTGCCAACGTGAGGACAGAAGGACAGATGTGATCACTGGACTGCCGTCTGGATGGAGCTTGTGTCCTTCCATGCTATTTGTATGAATAAAACTGAGGCAGGAAAAACCCACAAATAAATAAAAAGTTAATATTGAACATCCCAATTGATAAACTGGACAATTGATCAAATGTACAATTCTTTGTAAAATTTGTGTATTCTTTGGCTCAAATAATTAGCAATTCTTTTAGAGCCTACCTCAGCCTTTATTATTCAGGGATTTTATTTGTCATCACTCTTCAGCTGCTACTGCTGTGTTGTAATTGGAGTTATGGTTCCTTAGAAAAAGTTTTTGCTAGAATAATTTGGTTATCTTTAATATATCTGTTACCTATACCTTTAATATAACTGTTACAATTACCCGGTATTATGAAGGATTTCTGTAAGTAGGCTCACTCAATAATGAGTCATTCCTGCTTGAATTTAAAAGAAAGAGAAACGTGAAGATTCTGAGGTGCTGCTGTTTGGTGTGCAGATTTTTATGATGAAGTAATTGGAAAGTTGGGGGTTTACAGCCAGTATAAATCTGTCTGAAGTGATGCCTTCTTTGAAGAGTTCTTCACAGTACTATTTTCATTTCATAGAGCTTTCTTTTTGGCTCAGTATTTTTTTGCTGCATTTTCTAACAGTCTAAGAATGAGAGTGAACAATGCTATTTTTAAAACCTTTGTATTTGGAAATAGTTTTACACTCATAGAAATGTTGTAAGAATAAGACTAGTACAAAGAATACCTGATCATTTACCTGGACTCATCTATTGCTAACATTTTATTTCATGTACTTTGAGTCATCTCACTCTCCCTTTCACTTCCCGCCTATTATGTATGTGTGTGTGTTTGTACGTACACACACACACACAATAATTTTTTCTTAACCATTTAAGAGTAAGTTACATCCTTCATGGTTCTTTTCCCCTAAGTATTTCTGTGTTATGTCTAAGAATAAATATATTGTTTTTCATAAAAACAGTATAGCTGCCAACTTGAGGAAATTCACCATTAATGCAATACCCTTACATAACCTATCATCCACATTTCAATTTTGTCATTTGATCTAATAATGTCTTTCTAGCACTTTTCTCCTGGTACAACATTCAGCTTAGGATCATGTATTGCATTGAGTTATCATGTTTTCTGTTAGGCTCTTTGTGTGTGTATGTGTAATCAGATACATTGTTATTTTAAAATATTTAATTGACAAGATACTGAATATAATCAAGGCATGTGATGTGATTATTTCTCTTACATCTACATCGTGTAGTGATTACCAAAATCAAATTAATTAACACATCTATCATTACCCATGCTGCACATAGATCCCCAGAACTTGTTCATCTTATAGCAAAGTTTATACTCTTTGACCAACATGTCTCCATTTGTCTTACCTGCCAACCCCTGGTAACCACTGTTCTACTTTCTACTTCTGAGTTCAATCTTCTGATTCCACACATAAGCGAGATCATACAGTTTAAAACAAAACAGCCCTTGTCTTTTATGACACTGACATTTTTGAAGAATATAGTATTTTATAAAATAAAATGTTTCTCATTTTGGGCCTCTTTGAAGATTTCTTGTGATTGTATTCAGGTTGTGTATACTTGGCTGGAAAACAGCATAAGTGATGTGGTGTCACGTTCAGAGCATTACATCCTGAGCTGAGGTGGATGATGCCCATCAGCCCATATTGGTGAGGTTCATTTTAAACCCAGTAAAAACATTGTCCAGTTCTCTACTGTATAGACACCATGTTTTTCTTTGTAACTAACAAGCAACCTGGGAAGACACTTTAAGACTTTAAGAACATCCAAATTTAATGTAAAAATTCCCCTTAGATTTAGTGTCCATTGATGATGCTTGCCTACACCAACTTTAATATGATGTTTGCAAAATGATCATTTGCTACCTCCAAGCACTCCTTCTACATTTTCCAGTCTGCACTTGACATTTTACATAAGCAAGAACTCATTGCTCTTTACCAGTTGTCTGTATATCCTTATCTGTTTACTAGATAAATGGTTCATGGATTTTAATTTTTTCAAAGGTTTACAATTCATTACTATCCTCAATAATTTTAGTGCTCAAGTTATCACAAATATGACCAGTGGGAGCCACAGAGGGTTGACTCCCATGTCTTAGGACATGTGCCACCATGTTTTGAGGACTTCCTTAGGTTTTGGAATAAGATATTCCAGGTTGTTCTTATAACCCACATTGACTACGTTCTGGAGTCAGCCATTTCTCTGAGGAGACCTGGTGTTTTTGTAGTGCAGAATGGCATTAAAATCAAGATCTGGGTGCTAAGTGTGCTCATTGCTCACTGGGGTGTCTTTGCTTCTAGTTTCTAGTGGACAGATTTAAATAATATATGCTTATATATACCCATATACATATACACACCTAAATATATGCACATACATACATACATATACACCAGCATGCATGTATGCATATATAGGCATATACACATACATATGCATATTTTAGAAATCATAGATTTATACCAGTGCTGCGAATTTCAATTCCTCCCCTCATGATTCTTTTTTTGCTTTTTCTCATATATTTATAACCTTTCTTCACAGTGAGAACCTTGGCTCTCAAGCACATCAATATATTTATTCTCTTGTTCATTTCTATAATGCATCTCAGGTAGTTTCAGAATTGCTTACTCCACACTACTACAAAAAACAAACCTACAAAAATAGTTCAGAATTTGTTTTTTGTTCCTTCCTCTCCTATCCTATTACTACCAAGACTGAGAGTATATGGTAAAATACTGCAATAATAAATTACTTTTTAGTATTTTCTCCTTAATCCCTTTAGGTGTGGTAGTTATTCATTTGAAATATTAATTCTTTCTTTCAGTTTGCTTTCAGTTTTCTGTTTTTTACCTTTTGCCATTCTTGTTGACTTTTTTTTTTTTTTTTTTTTGGAGACAGAGTCTCAGTCTGTCGCCAGGCTGGAGTGCAGTGGCATGATCTTGGCTCACTGCAACCTCCACCTGCTGGGTTCAAGCGATTCTCCAGCCTCAGCCTCCTGAGTAGCTGGGAATATAGGTATGCCACCATGCCCAGCTAAATTTTGTGTTTTTAGTGGAGACAGGGTTTTACCATGTTGGCCAGGATGGTTTCAATCTGTTGACCTTGTGATCTGCCTGCCTTGGCCTCCCAAAGTGCTGGGATTACAGGCGTGAGCCACCGTGCCTGACCTGTTGATTTAAATTTTAAATATAAGAAATATTAACATTGTCCTGAAGGTCAAAACTATACAAAAAGGGTTTATCAGAGAAGTGTCTCTCCTTCCTGTATTCTTTTAACTTCATTCCTCTGCTTTTGTAGGTAACCATGCTCTTTGTAGTAGGCTGGATAATGGCCTCCCAAAAGATATCCATGTCCTAATCCCTGGAAATTGAATGTTACATTATATGGTGAAAAGTTCTTCCAGTTGTGATTAACTTAAGGGTCTGCAGATATAATCTACAGATTACTGTAGATTATCCAGGTAAATCCTAAGTGAAATCACAAGAGCTTTTATAAGACATAGTCAAGAAGAGAGTACACACACATGCAGAACATAAGCAGGCAATGTGGCAGAGGCAGAGACTGGAGTGATGCAGCCACAAGCCAAGGAATACTAGCAGCCACCAGAAGTTAGAGGAGGCAAGGAACAAATTCTTCCCAAGAACATCTGGAGGAATTGTTAGTCCTTCCAGAACCTTGATTTTGGCCCGGTGAAACTGATTTTAGATTTCTGGCCTCCAAATCTTAAGAGAATAAATGTGCATTGTTTTAAGCCAAAAAGTTGTGGTATTTTGTTACAGCAACCACAGAAAATGAATACAATTGTCTGCTGGTTTACCTTCACATCAAGAGGAGACTATAGGGCCTATCTTAATTCTGTTCTAGTCCCCCACTCTCAGCTCACTTCAGTAAGTATTGGTGGAATGTTCAGTACATGGGAGGAACTGCTCAATGCTGGGCTCCTAAACATATGTACAATATGGGTGTGTCTATTAAGTGTACAAAGTACCTGGTAGAACGAAGGAGGATGCTAACTCTATGTGGGGGCTGGGAAACTGTGGGAGGGGAATCCAGGGAGAAATCACAGAGGAAGCAGTTATCCTGCCAGGCATGATTTCTGCCTGCCTTCTGTACTGTTTAGGAACTCAGCCCAGATTTCTCTTCTTGACCTGTCCCTAACGCGATCTTGCTTTCCTTCCTGCCACTACACCTGGGATTTGTTGCAGATTTTCCCCCTAAGCTACCAACCTGAAATCTTCTGGAATCTTATTCTTGCTGAGCTCCGCAGTGGTCATCCCCTCCTCTCTGTGTGACAGGCTCCTGAGCCCCTTAGATCTTGCCACCACCGTGAACTCAGGGAGTGCCTGCACCAGACTCACCTGGGCCTCAGGGTGAGGCTTCCTGTGAGGAATTCTTGCCCCTTATTGACACAGCGGTAGACAGTTTGCAACGGCTCTGCTCCCAGACCTTGCCTTTTACCTTTGATAGCATTACATATTTTCTGACTTAAAGTGATTAGTATATCTTAAGAAAAGCTGGTGAGGTTTTTCATGTCTTCAGGAGAGTAAGCTTTTTTGACCTTTTTGTTCTATGCAGTTTCTAGCATCATACTTTACAGAGTAACCCTTTGTAAACGGTGTCGTACTCACTCAAGAAACAATTCCTTGCTGGAGAAACACAGTTTATGATCAAGTGAAGTGACAGCTATATCCCCAAGTAGGCCCACGCCCCATCCCAGCTGTGTGGGGCAGAGCATGACCCAGGCAAGATGAGGCACCATCTTTCAACTTATAGGACGGCAAGTGAGAAAAGCACATGCTGGGAATAAAGATTGAAAAACCAGTGCTTTAGAGGTAAGAATCACTGGACTTTTTTTTTTCCCAAAGAAAAATAGCAATGTAGCGATGACTGATGGATATGCTGGTTTAGCATTTATGATCTCTGTTTAAAAACTGATTTGCCTCTCTGACTCTCCATTTCTTGGAGGGAGTCAAACCTGTGATAGAAGAGTCTGTAGGTGGGAATTTCTGGCTTTTGAGCTGGAAATGGGTAACTACCTTCAAGAATCTATGCCTACAAAACAAAAGGAGGGCCAACTCAGGAAAGGTGTTGCCACCCACACGGTCACTTACATGAGCTCATACCTGAAACAAGGTATGAGCTTTTTGTTTTCTCCAAGTCCATACCTCAGAAAGAGCACTGGCAATGGCAAACTAAAAGGGGAGGAAGAGATGAAAAGACCTGTATTTACTTGACATGGGAGAAAGAGTCCTGAATATTTTAAATATGATGAAAATTTTAAGTCCATAATTTTTCAGAGTGAAAACCAATTTTCCAAACTCATGTTTTGTTTCTGGGTTCTGGGAGAGGATGGAATGCAGAGTGGGAAAAACGTGCCCTCGGAAACTCATTTCTGTGTTTACTGAGGCAGTAGTAATAAGCCCTCATCATCTTGTGGCTCTCAAACACATAAGCTTTATGCAACTTTTATAATTTGGGAGAAAAGGAGTGAGGGAGCAACAGACTCAGGCCTTAGAAAATGGTCTAAATGCTGCTGTGCCCTCCCACGATATTTTCTTTCCTAGCAAATACCAATTATTTTCTTCCAGATTCTCAGATAAAAAAACCTCAGAGTCATTCTTGACGTTTCTCATACCCCATAGACAATCTATCTTAAAAATATGTCTGGAATGTAACCACCACTCACTGATTTCACCACTGTTACCCAGGGCCAGGCTGCCTTGATCTCTTGCCTGCGTTGTGCATTGTTAGCCTCTTTACTGGTCTCTGTTTCTAACCTTGCTCCTTTACAGTCTATTAAGACAGTAGCCAGAGGATCCTTGGGAAAGATAAATCACCTTGTATCACTCCTCTGCTTGAAGCTCTGCAGTGGCTTCCCATTTGACTCAGGATAAAAGTTAATTTTCTTTAGTGGCCCCCAAAGGCCTCCATGACCTGCCCCTCATTATCTAGTCCTACTTACCTTCTGCTATTCCTTAAACCACCAAGTATGTTACTGCTTTAGAGACTGCTGTTCCTTTTGCCTGTGACACTTTTCTCTTCCCTCAGGTACTTTTATTATATACTTCTCATGTCATGGTTGTATGGATTTGCATATCACCTTATCAATGAGGTATCTCTAGGCCATACTTTATCAACAATTCTTTCCCTAGTGCCCCTCTTTCACTGCTTTATTTAACTCCAGAACACTTAGCATCTGGTATGCTGCTTATTTGTTTTAATTGTCTGCTTCTCTTGTTAAATATAAGCTCCTTTAGAATTCCTTGTTTGTTTTATTTATCATCATATCCCCAGTGCTTAAAAGAATGCATGGCATGTTTTCCGTACTCAATTAAATAATTGAGTAAATAATTCCCCATGAAAATGATCGAGTTAGGGACCTGTGAGTCTAAATCCTAATTAGAAGAATTTATTCCTAAGGAATAAGGGAGAGAGAATTTCCTGTTAGTAAAAAAATGTTCAATTAATAAAAACCTGCCATTAAATACCAAATAATCTTTTTCTGCAGGTCATTAAAAGAATGGATGATTATCTTTAAAGGTTCATGATTTACTATTCAGAAACTGATCCAATATAACATTTTAATTCTAGAAATGTTCGTATGTTTTCTTCATAAATCTGGAATTCTTAGGTTATGATGAGTCCAGACCAGAGGGTTGGGGATCAGGATCTCCATAATTAAATAAAGTAGATTCAAGTCTTTTTAAGTGGCAGTGACATTTCTGGTGATAAGTCTGGGAAGATCAAGGTTGATGACAAAACAGAATGCACTAAAGGTGATAAGGTGTATGTCACCTCTGCAGCAGTTTAATGTTAAATCAAAGGTGAAGAGTACACCCATGGGGGCATGAGGGCTCTGTCCCCACCAGTCAGTATGGCTAGAAAGGGAATCCTGGTTCTGCTTATTTTTTGATTTTTTCCACTTTCTACAGAGTTCCAGATCACAGATACCTGGATATAGGAGGTTAATCTGCATACAGTTTAGCAACCCTAAAAATGTGTGCTTTAAACAGTATTTTCTGAAGGTCCCACTGAAATGGTAGAATTTAAAGCGACTATCTATACTCAAAGAACCCTCTGTTTTTAAAATCAGAATTTCAGTGTGGAAATTTTCAAACATACAATTAGAATATTGTAATGAGCCACCATGAACTCACCATCCAGCTTCCAAAATTACCACATGCTGCCATTCTGAAAACCCACTGAAGACTTCTACACTTTGCACTTAATATGACTTTGCATTTCTGTGTAAATAGTGGATGATTACATCCTTAATAAACAAAGACACCACAGCTGATTGAAAAGCCAACTGGCATAAGGAAATAATTACCTCACTCATTGTGACACACTGCCTTTCTTTATAAGGTTTTATAAATAAATGACGTATTAGGCATAGGTTCAGAGTCAAAGAGCTACAGCTTGGTGGCTTGTTTTGCTAAGTACAAGAAGAGAGGGTGGAAAATAAATCCTTAGATGAATTGGATGTGGGAGAAGTGAGACTAAGACACTTAAAAAAAAAATCACTGCAGTTTTACATAAATGGATTATTTATGGTAACAAATGTATACAATGTGGCCATTTCTAGGAGAAAAATGTGGGTTTGTAAATGGGAACTAAAAGATTTGCAGGATTTAAGAAGTTGTTCTGGGCAGTTCTGGGCCAGAAAATACTTTGTGTAACTCCCAACTGTGGGCTGAACAGCGTGCATGGCTCCTTACACAGAGGTTTCTAGATGTGGGGCTGGTAGTGTCACAGAACATGAGTAAGTCAAAAGTCAAAGGTAGTGTGGTTGCTCCTAGAGAGCTGCTTTTGATGAACAGATCTTGAAGCAATTGGTTTTTGTTTGTATTTGATTTGCTCCGCTTAGAATTTTTAAGGGGAACAATCCTATGGAAGTAAAGTAACTTGTGAAATATGTATAGAACTTATTTGCTCTTAAATAAGGCCAGGTTGTTGAATAGCTTTTCAGCATTTCCAGGCTTAGATAGTTAAAATATAACTTTATTACTCTGTAACAATCAGCCAAGTTTTAAAAGTTTTAATATCGGTTAATAGTATTATACATTGACAATAAAAGCGGACCTATTTTCAGATAATCAGAAAGATGCGATATTCATTATATTAAGTCCTAATAATTGCAAAGAACATGTATTATAAGATGTCATTTATATGATTAGGTAGTGAATTTTTTACCTTTTTTTTTTTTTTTTTTTGAGACAGAGTCTGGCTCTGTCACCCAGGTTGGAGTGCAGTGGCCCCATCACTGCTCACTGCAGCCTCAACTTCCTGGGCTCAAGTGGTCCTCCCACCTCAGGGCCCCTCTCCCCTGACCTCCCACCAGAGTGCCACAGTACCACAATGTCAGGCTTATATTTTGTTTATTTTAGACACAGATTCTCTTTATGTTGCCCAGACTGGTCTTGAACTTCCAGGCTCAAGCGATCCTCCTGCCTTGGCCTCCCAAAATACTGGGATTAGAGGAGTGAGCCACCATGACTGGCTGTGATTATTTTTTTTTACTTGTAAAAAGTTCAAGGCCGAAGGGTAAAACGTTTATCATAAAATATTCACATCTAACTATTTGTAATATTTTTTAGTAGAGAAGAAAATAAGCACTAAAACATAATTCATCTGTTATAATGGAAGCATATGAAGCTGTGGTGAATATTGGAAATAAATTAATAAAGACTGAAATGTTAAACAATATAAGTTATATCTCAGTAAGATTTTTAAGCTATGAAACTGCATAAGGAACTTATTTATTGCAAGAAATATCTCAGAATTACATTGGGAAAGGTTCTAATGGAACAAAAGTCCACCAAGAAGGTCTCACTATTAAAATTATGGGCTCTAAGTAATTCTGAATTAATTCCTTTGTTGGTGTGTTAGGGTGGGAGTAGCACAGGATAATTTTCTTTTTTAAATTGGTAAAATAAAATAATAAAATAACAATAAGAGAAAGGAGGACAGAAGGAGACATTTCTGGCAACAAATGTGGCCTCAGCACTTTGAAGGAAATGCTTTTTTTTTTTGAACATTTGTTTAGTATCTTGCCCTGGAATAGTTGAACTTTTCTTTTAAAATGTGTTTCACATTATTGAAAGAAATTAAGTGCTGATTCATCTAGAAGATATTTTTAACCATATTGACACTTACCTTCTCACCTTGACATATATAGCATATTTTCTGGAAATGTGAACAAAGCACATTTTCTGCTGCATACAAAAATATAATGCAATGCAATGTAATTCATGTCTCTGAGATAGTGTGAGGTACCAAAGGCAAACAAGCCACAGTGTATGCATCTGGAGAGAATTTTATTACATAAAGGTGGCTCTTTGTATCCAGGAAAGTGATAGTGAGGGATAATACTTTTTCTGGTGCAATCATGTCTTACTAGTCATTGTCTGCTTCTACAGATACCGTGATATTCTTTACCCTGCAGTACTTCAGAGATTTTCCAGTGGGGAACTGAAGTTTAGTAATGATATAGTTTGCCTTTGAGTTCCCACCCAGATCTCACCTTGAATTGTAACAATCTCCACGTGTCAAAGGTGGGACCAGGTGGGGCTAATTGAATCATGGGTGTGGATTCCCCCATACTTATGTTCCCATGAGACTGAATTAGTTCTCACAAGATCTGATGGCGTTGCAAGGGACTTCCCCCTTCACTCAGTACTCATCCTTGTTCCTGCTGCCCTGTGAAGAGGTGCTTTCCTCAATGATTGTAAGTTTCCTGAGGCCTCACAATTTATGCAGGACTGTGAGTCAATTAAACCTCTTTTCTTTATAAATTACCCAGTCTCAGGTATTTCTTTATAGCAGCATGAGAATGGACTAATACAGTAAATTGGTATAGCAGAGAGTGGGGTGCTGCCATTCAGATATCCAAAAATATGGAAGTGACTTTGGAACTGGGTAACATGCAAAGATTAGAAGAGTTTAGAGGGCTCAGAAGAAGACAGGAAGATGTGAGAAAGTTTGGAATTTCCTAGAGACATGTTGAATGATTTTGACCAAAATGCTGATAGTGATATGGACAATGAAGTGCAGGATGAGGTGGTCTCAGATGAAGATGAGAAACTTGTTGGGAACTGGAATATAGGTGACTTTTGCTATGCTTTAGCAAAGAGACTGGTGGCATTTTGCCCCTGCCCTAAAGGTCTATGAAACTTTGAACTTGAAAGAGATGATTTAGGGTATCTGGTGGGAGAAATTCCTGAGCAGCAAAGCTTTTCAGATGTGGCTTGGGTCCTCTTAAAGGCTTTCAGCTTTATGCATTGACAAATAGACTATTTGGAATTGGAAGTCATGTTTAAAAAGGAAGCAGAGCATAAAAGTTTCGAAAATTAGCAGCATGATGATGTGATAGTAAAGAAAAACCCATTTTCTGAGGAGAAATTCAAGCCAGCTGCAGAAATTTGCATAAGTAACAAGAAGCCAAATGTTAATTGCCAAGACAATGGGGAAAATGTCTACAGGGCATGTTGGAAGTTTTCATGGCAGCCCCTACCATCACAGTCCCAGAGGCATAGGAGGAAAAAATGGTTTTCTGGGCTGGGCCCAGCACCTTGCTGCTTTGTGTAGTCCCAGGACTTGGTGCCCTGCATCCCAGCTGTGGCTAAAAGGGGACAGCATATAGCTCAGACCATTGCTTCAGAGGGTGTGAGTCCCAAGCCTTGGTGGCTTACACATCGTTTTGGGCCTGTGGATGCACAGAAGTCAAGAACTGAGCTTTAGGAACCTCCACCTACATGTCAGAGGATGTATGGAAATGCAAGGATGTCCAGGCAGAAATTTAATGCAGGGGTGAGCCTTCACGGCAAACCTCTGCTAGGGCAGAGTGCAGGGAAACGTGAGGTTGGAGCCCCTACACAGAGTCCTTACTGGGGCACTGCCTAGTGGAGCTTTGAGGAAAGGTCTACCGTCCTCCAGGTCCCAGAATGGTAGATTCACTGACAGCTTGCACCATGTGCCTGGAAAAGCCACAGACACTCAGCAACAGCCTGTGAAAGCACCTGTGAGGGAGGCTGTACCCTGTAAAGCCACAGAGGTAGAGCTGCTCAAGACCTTGGGAACCCATTCTTGCATCAGTGTTACCTGGATGTGAGACATGGAGTCAAAGGATATCATTTTGGAACTCTAAGATTTAATGACTGCCCTATTAGATTTCATACTTGTATGGGGCCTGTAGCTCTTTTGTTTTGGCCAATTTCTCCCATTTGGAATGGGTGTATTTACCCAATGGCTGTACCCCCATTGTATCTAGGAAGTAACTAACTTGCTCTTGATTTTACAGGCTCATAGGTAGAAGGAACTTGCCTTGTCTCAGATGAGACTTTGGACTTGGACTTTTGGGTTAATTCTGGAATGAGTTAAAACTTTGGGGGACTGTTGACAGGGCATGACTATGTTTTGAAATATGAGGACATGAGATTTGGGAGTGACCAGGGATGGAATGATATGGTTTAGTTCTGTGTTCCCACACAAATCTCACCTTGAATTGTAATAATCCCTATGTGTCAAGGGTGGGACCAGGTGGAGATAATTAAATCATGGGAGCAGTTTCTCCCATGCTATTCTCGTGACAGTAAGTTAGTTCTCATGAGATCTGATAGTTTTATAAGGGGCTTCCCCCTTCTTTTGGCACTCATTCTCTCTCCTGATGCCCTTTGAAGAGGTGCCTTCTGCCATGATTGTAAGTTTCCTGAGGCCTCTCCAGTCATTAAAAAAACTGAATCAATGAAGCCTCTTTTCTCTATAAACTACCCAGTCTCTGATATTTCTTAATAGCAGTATTAGAATGGAATAATACAAGTAATGAGGTTTATAGTCGTTCCAGCAACACAGTTTTTGACATGGGGAGTCTAGACTTACAGACAGCTTGTAGGTGCGTGGTATTGTAGAAAACTTACTGGGTCGGAGTGAGCACATTTGGATTCTAGCACCTTCTCTGCAATTTATTGGAGATCTTGGGTGTAATTTGATTACATAAGATCTAAGGTTTTAAAAAATTGTGTTTAGTTTATATGACATTTGAGACTGCTCCCCAACATAATTTTTTCTACTATGTTCTTCTTTGTTCCTTACCCCACACCTCTCACTTTTTGTCATGCCATCTGAATCTCAGTACTTAGAGCCTTAATGAGAGGTTTGTGACGGCTCTTAAATGACTTTTGGCTGGGGACCCAGGACATATAATTCTGCTGTCTGAATACCTCTTTTTCCTGTGAATTTCTCAAAGGAAAATTATAAAAGGAAGCTACTTTAAAAAATTATCAAAGATGCCTATTTCCCAAACCCTTATGTAGTGTTTTCAGGTTTCCTGGACAGGTTACATCACTTAAGTCTGAGTCTTTTTCTTAACTTAAACCCAAATCTCAAAACTATGTCCAACTAAGTACTTGAATATGAAACAATGAAAGTACCTAAGTGCTCCTGAGAAAAGGATAAAAGAAAGCAAGCAAAGTGGATTGGGTTTTCTATTTGGGGAATTCAGCATTAGCTCAGTTTAAATAGTCAGGATGGCTTTTGAACACATAATGACCTGCTCACTAGTAAACACAGTCCAATAAGTGTTCCAAAGTTTGACCCCATTGGATTAGAGTTCCTTTCTCTTGGAGAAGTTAAATGCGGTTCAGATATCCTTGTATACTTTATCACAAATCCTACTGAAGCCCTGTGAAGAGTCATCAAGTAGAATTATACTAAAGTATAATCAGTAGTCTGTGTGGTCAAGTAAGCTCCTACCAGACTAACCGTCCCATAGAAAACAACTGTAAACTCTGGAAAAAATACAAAGATCAACTACATGAAGGCACTGGAGATGAAACAAAGACAGATTTTGGAGGAAAGTTAGCATTTGAGCAAAGTTCATGATACAATGAGAGTTTCCTGTATTGTATGAATTTTAGATTGGGGGCAGACTCCAGCCAGAGCTGCATGAGATGAATGAAACTCTTACAGGAAACTTGCAGTACTATTGCCCAGAAGATGACTTTCAGGACAACCAAAGCCATTTGAAAGTGAGAGTAGAATTACAGAAAGAAGAGAAACAGAGAAAGGAAACACAAATTCTGTGTATAAACTCTACCCGAATCTCTGGCTAACCCCTGAATTACACATGTGCATGGTAAACTGCAGACAGCTCACTCAAGGATTAAAAAATTGAACTAAGATTTGAGTTGCTTCTTAAGTGACATAATTTACAGTTTTCGTTCAGCCAAGTTAATTGAACTTCTTAAAAAAAAAAACCACCCATCCTAGGAGTATAACAGAATTCAGAACCTCTACAATTTAATACTCATGTCAGGCTGCAATTCAGAAGTTCTTGAAAAAGACCAAAACAACAACAACAACAACAACAACAACAACAAAACTGTGATCCATTCCCAAAAGATAATAATCAATGGAAACTAAAATAACAAAGAAAGATTTTAAAGTGGCTATTATAACCATCCTCAATGACATAATGGAACATCTGCTTGAAATGTTTGAAGAAATAGGGATTTTCAGCAGAGAAAAGTTTTAAGAAAGAACCAAATAAAAATTTCAAAACTGAAATATACACTTTCAGAATAAAAATTACTTCAGGCTGGGCACAGTGGCTCACGCCTATAATCCCAGCACTTTGGGAGGCTGAGATGGGTGGATCACGAGGTCAGGAGATGGAGACCATCCTGGCTAACACGGCAAATTCCCATCCCTTCTAAAAATGCAAAAAACTAGCCAGGCGTGGTGGCGGTCGCCTGTAGTCCCGGCTACTCGGGAGGCTGAGTCAGGAGAATGGCGTGAACCCAGAAGGCAGAGCTTGCAATGAGCCGAGATGGCGCCGCTGCACTCCAGCCTGGGCGACAGAGCAAGACTCTGCCTCAAAAAAAAAAAAAAAAAATTACTTGATTAGGCTTAACAGCGAAATGGAGATGACATAAAAGTTAGTTAATTCAAAATCAGTAGAAAGACGAGTGTTGTGTATACCTGCTGGCTTACAGAATGTATTTAAGAGTTTACATTTCTAAACCATGACTTAAAAATCTTTGTGGAACAAACATTAGCTCCACTGCTTTAACTTTTTTTTTTTTTGAGACAGGGTTTCACTCTGTCACTGAGGCTGGAATGCTGTGGTGTGATCTTGGCTCACTCTAACCTCCGCCTTCCAGGTTTAAGTCACTCCTTTAACTTGAGAATTTAGCTGTAATTCATTTGTAAAGATAACAAAGTGATCAAAAGAAACTTAGTGTGATCATTATGCCAGTTTGTTTCTACATCTCTTTACTGTAAAATAATTTGAATTCTTTTTGGATTTTAATAATTAACTACTTTAATTGTCATGAGGTATTAATAAAATCAAAGTATTTTTCAAAATTAAAACTTCTTATAATACTTAATGTTTAGTTCTTAGAGATTTTTATGGTAATGAATACTCAGTTAATAATAATAACTTAACTTTATTGAGCACTTCTGTACCTGGCACTGTACTTAGAATTTATATCATATACTCCTCAAAACAATCTGAAGAAGTAGGTATCATTTTAATGCTGTTTTTAGAGATGAAGAAACTGAAGTTTGTAACGTTACCTTATACTCATCACATAGCTTTTAAATGGTGATGTCAAGATACAAACTCAGGCTCTTTGTAGCCCAAGGCCATGTACTTAATCTTTATTTCACATTGCCTCCCGAGGTTTTATTCATTTGGTAATCACGGCAATAACTAGACTCCACATCATTCAATGCACATGAGTTAAAGTAATGTGTTCTTAGTTGTAAATGATTCTAACATTTGCCAGTTATTTAAACTTAATCTGTTCAAGTACCTTCCCCAAACTAAACATTTAATGAAGTGTGGC
Source organism: Chlorocebus sabaeus (assembly GCF_047675955.1). NCBI lineage: Eukaryota > Metazoa > Chordata > Mammalia > Primates > Cercopithecidae > Chlorocebus > Chlorocebus sabaeus. Next base: position 89,272,579 of record NC_132916.1, read on the forward strand.
TGATGACTATAAAGAACATTTGTTTTCATAAAGTTTATATATTGTTTTAAGTGTGAACTCTGCTTAGGATAAACAATTATTCTTTTTTACTCTTTTAAATTTATTTTTAAAAATTATTTTTAATGGACACATAATTGTGTATATTTATGGGGTGCAGAGTGATAGTTTAATAAATGTATACAATGTTAATGATTAAATCAGCTTAATCAGCCTATCCATAACTTCAAACATTTATCATTTCATGTTGGGAACATTCAGAATCCTCTCTTCTAGCTATTTGGCAATATACAATAAATTATTGTTAACTATAGTCACCCCACAGTGCTACAGAACACTAGAACTTATTCTTTTTATCTAGTTGTAACTTTGTGTTTGTTAACCCACCTCTCCCTATGCCCCCTTCCCCCTTACCATTCCCAGCCTCTAGTAACCACTATTCTATTCTCTTCTTCTATAAGGTCAACTTTACATATGAGTGAGAACATGCAGCATTTATCTTTTTGTGTCTGCTTATTTCACTGAACATAATCCTCCAGGCTCATCCATGTTGCTGTAAATGATGCCGAGAATGGCAACATTCTGTTGTTTTTTAACGGCTGAATAGCATTCCATTGTGTATATATACCACATTAAACAATATCCATTCATCTGTTGACAGACACTTAGGTTGATTCCATATTTTGGATATTGTGAATAGTGCTGCAATAAATATGGACGTTCAGTTATTTCTTTAACATAGTCATTTTCTGTCCTTTGGATATAAAACCAGTAGTGAGACTGCTGGTTCTTATGGTAGTTCTAATTTTAGCTTTCTGGGGAACCTCCATACTAAGAGATTCTTGAACACTTTATCATCAGTAGGTCACCTGCAACGATTCTTCCTCTGATTTAATGGCTACAAAATACATTAACTGTGATAATTATTCCAAAGTGTATTTTCAAAATACAAAGCAATTAATAAGGATTTTATGTTATATTAAATAAATCTAAATTAAACATAGGTAATGAGGCGCTTACATGCTCTTTTGAAAAGAACTCTCAGGCTGCTTTAATTTATTCATTTAAAAGTATCTTTGTTTTCTTTTAAAGTAACCTATGGAATGTCTTAAAATGTTAAATATTCTTAAAAATGTAATATATACCTACTACTGTATCCTGCCTCTTTCTTATCATTTCTCAGCCCACTTTCTAAATTTTAATTCCCTTAACTCTTGACTATTTTCCCTGGTATTTATCTCTATTTTTCTGAATATGAATGGATATTCTGCTATATTTTAATTTATTAAAAACATTACCTATTAAATTTATCTCATCAGTACAGAAGGGCTATTTGTATGTGACTGTGTGGAGAAAGAGAATAAATTTCTAAAAAGACTGATCATACATACTGAATTTGGCAAGGTGTGGAGGAAGTGGAACTCTCACACAGCACTGGTAGGAATGTAAAATGGTATAACTGTGATCCCACCATTCCTTGCCTAGGTATTTACTCAAGACAAGTGAGAATGCATGTCGATACAAAGACTTGTGCACGAGGGAAGGGAACTTGGAGGACATGTCAATAGGTGCAGCAAACCACCATGGCACACGTACACCTATGTAACAAACCTGCATATTCTGCACATGTATCCCAGAACTCAAAGTAAAAAAACAAAACTAAACTAAACAGAACAAAAAACAGAAAACACTTGCACATGAATGTTCCTGGCCACTTTCTGTGAAATAGTCCCAAACTGGAAACAATCTGCAAGTCTGTCAGTTGGTGACTAGAAACAAACTACTGTATCTACACAAATAAATAGTACCTAGCAATAGAAAGCTATGCCCTACTGAAACACACCACAACATGGTTGACTCTCAAAACATTTTTATTGAGTGAGCAGACTCAGACAACAAAGAGAACATAGTTTAGCTTTCCATTTATGTAGAATTCTAGGAAATGTAATTTATGGTGACAGAAAGCAGATCATTATACCATGCAGCCATAAAAAGAACAAAATCATGTCGTTTGCAACAACATAGATGAAGCTGGAGGCCATTATCCTAGGCAAATTAACACAGAAACAGGAAACCAAATATACCTGTTCTCACTTATAAGTGGGAGCCAAACATTGGATACTCATGAACATAAATATGGCAACAATAAACATCAGGACTACTAGACAAGCGAGGAAAGACAGGGAGCCAGGGTTGAAAAACTCAGTGTTGGGTACTACGCTCAGTATGACAGGATCATCCATACCCCAAACTTCAGCATCACACAATACACCCAGGTAACAAACCTGCACATCCATCCCTTGAATCTGAAACAAAAGTTGAAATTATATAAAACATTCATTGTCTGGGGATTAGGAGGAGGAGAGAGAGGGAAGAATTATGAAGGCACATGGGAAAATTTTGGGGGGTGAAGGATATATTCACTACCTTAATTGTGGTGATGGTCTTGTAGGTGTAAGCATATGTCAAAACTTAACAAGTATACACTTTACATATGTGCAATTTATTTTGTGCCAATTATACCTTAATAAAGCTACTAAGAATAATTCCAAAAGCCACAAGTCTATCCCTAAGATACCATGCAGCCTGAAAATTGTGTACTAGCTGTGTCCATCTGTAATTACTAATTTTCACTTTTCCTGAACCATTCTCATCTCCTTCTTAGTCGTTATCACACTTTCTGTAATGGCCATTAATTGTTCCATAAATGACATGCTTTCCTGTCTCTAGATCCAGCTCAACATCTCTGTGCCTGGAAATTCATCTCCACCCTGGTTTCTGATTCTCATCATTAGTAAGTTTTTTAAACCTAAGTCCATCCTCTTCTCAGAAGCTTAATCATACCACTCCCATAATTAATCTCTTTCTTCTTTGTGCTCACATGCCATCTATTATGGTAGTTAGCATAGTCTGCCTAGTAGCAGTGCCGTTTATGTGCAGATGTAAATTTCTCTACCCTATCATGCCATGAATTCTAGCGGGAGAGACTGTTTCTCATTACTCTTCATAGTTTCAACCAGTATTTGTACATGGGAACGCTAAATACACATTTGTTGAATTAAATTTCTATTTTTAATGCATGTTTCATAGTATTTATCTACTGCATTCTACAAGGAACTTCTATCCTTTTAATACTGTGTCTTGTGAAATTTAAAGTAAAAAGCAAATTTTAAAATGTTGGGATGTAATTCTTTTAGATTAGTTTTTTGATCTCACTTTCTGCTCTCTCCATTAAAAACAAAACAAAACCAAACTAAAACTAATCCCTGAATATGTGGGAAAGATGATCACTTTTCCTGAACCGTAGCAGACTATGCTAACTACCATAATAGTTTTCAAGTAAATTATTTCTTCAATCATCCTTCTGGGCAGTAGAAGCTCCCATAGCCCCAGACATTGCTTCTGTTTGCTATAGTTATATTTTCCAAAATTTTGTTCTCACATCAGATGTTCTCAATGTAGCTCTTCTTAAAATCAGGAGTTTATCAGGCTATCCTTCCAACATTTTTTTATAAGCTGTTTCCTTTCAAATTCAGCTTTCCCCTGACCCTTGGGCTACTTTTGCTATTCAGGAAAGATAATGGACTATGGGGAATAATAGGTTCCTCACACATTGTGAGAGCTGAATAAACGTTTATATCAGAAAAAATGAATAAGTGGTTTTTATGAGCAGAAAGCCATTACCATCTAGAAAAATTTTGCTCACTACCCATAATGTCAAGGTGAGAGAATCAAATAAAAATCAAGTCAAATAATGTTTTTGGGTATGTTTTTAGTTAGAATCCAGAATCAGAATCTGTCTTCATGGATTCTAGCAGAATTTACCATCTTGCTCAGAAATGTGCAAATTTTCTGAGTTTTCTTTTGGTTAGTTTTGAGAAGAGAATTAGAACAGAAATGAAAATGAATTTTTAGCCTCTTCTCTGCTAAGCTCCAGATATATTCTATATATCCAACTTCCTACTCACTCATCCACTTCCATGTCTAAGAGACATCTCAGACTTTATATGTTCAAAACTGAACTCCTAATCTATCCCCCTGAAACCTGTGTTCCACCCACAATTTTCCCATCTCAGTTGATGGGAACTTCATCTTCTAGTTTCTCAGGCCTTGGAGTTTATCCATGACTTGTCTTTTTATCTCACCCTCACGCCATCTCACCCTGTTCATGTTACTGCCCATACTCAGGCTGTTGTGTTATCTTGCCTAGATTATAGTTCTTGTCTCAAAAGGTCTTTCTGCTTGTCTTCCCAGCCCCCTATAATTTACTTTCATCACTGCAGAGAGTATGATCCTTTAAAAATGTTAGTTATATCAGAACACTTGTCTGCTAAAAACCCTCCAATGTCTTCCCATCTCACTCAGAGTAAAAGCCAAAGTCTTCCCCATGACCTGCAGACTCTTCAGGTCTCACCTGCCCCAGTTCTCCCCCGACCTCTTTGCCTATGACTTGCCTCAGTCTCTCTGTTCCAGCCACACTGGCCTCTTCACTTTTTCCTGAGAGAGTCACGTCTGCAGCGTCTCATTCATTCTCATTGCCAGAGGTAGACTGGAGCAGACTTAATGTGTTCCTGAGTGCCTAGGCCAGGGCTATCATATAAGAATTATTAAAAATTCCAGCAACATTTGTTCCATGTCATGCACTGGAGTCTATAACACACAGAAAATAAAAGCAAACTTTCTCTGTTGAAATTCTATTATTTAATGATGTTGCAAATGTTTGGACACTACATAAAACATTTGAGAAACAACTTACAAAGGGAAAGTCAAATACCACATGTTCTCACTTATAAGTGAAAGCAAATAATGTGCACACATGCACATAGATTGTGAAATAATAGACACTGGAGACTCAAAAGGATGGGTAGATGGGAGGGGGTGAAGGACGAGCATTATTTAGTGGTTACAGTGTACATTATTCCACTGATGGTTATGCTAAAAAGCCCAGACTTCACCTCTATGCAATATACCATGTTTAAAAAAGCTGCACTTGTACTCTTTATTTTTTACCAAAAATTGATATTTTTATGCTAGATTTTAATATTCAATCATTTTTGGTGAATTACCAAATGATCTCAAGGTAGCCAATATTTGTTCTGTATTTCTCAAGGTTTTATTAGGCATATCCCAGAGAAGAATGTCCATGAATATATACATTTAGAAAATACTGAATTTAATTTAAGTCTGCCAATTTGTTGCAAATTGTGTTAGAGTCCTAAAGGTCCTGATATGTGCAGGGAATTTTCAAAAGACTATAGATGACAAAATTTATTATACTTTCTTGATCAGATAATCCCCATCCTTTAAAAAAACAATCGGCAATGTAATAATAGTTTTAAAAAGAGACTTTTTTCCCCCTCATTATGAATGCTGTCTCCCTTTAAAAAAAAGGACAAACTATACTTCCAAGAAAAAATTTAAATAATTTTATAACCTTAAGGTGTTTATAATTGACATATATCTTATATCCTGCCATTTGTTTTTAAAGACTAATACTCTGAGGGAAATCTATATTGTAAAATAAGATTCAATAATCTCAATATTAATATAAGTAATAATAGTCCTGTATGTATGTGGTAAACTGATGGGAAATTTTAAAGGATCAGTATTTCTTGGGCCTCAGTTTGGGGAATACTTTATTAGATGATTAATTTAAGACACTCAGGCCTTCCATTTCTTATTTGAAAGCAACTTCTTACATGAGAAAGGATGATAGCAAAAAATCTAATGATTGATAGAGTCGTTAATTAAATTTGATTAGCACTGACCAATCAGAATGGATACCATTCTTGTAGTATGTTCTTCTCATGTTAATGCTGCTGTTCATCACTGATGTTTCTGGAAAAAGAAATCTATGCCTGTGGCTTATTGATGTCTTACTTCAAAGACAAGTAAAAAGAAAATAAGCAAAAGGACTTCCAAACAATAGAAATTAATAGTGACTATGCTGTGAAATGAGACATTGTAATGAAAACATCTTTTATGGTGTATTTAATATTTAAGCACATGTGATACATGAATGTTTTGTTTTTCACACATGTAAATTAGGTGTGGTCATTTGAAACACAAAAGTGTTGATTTATCAAATAATTCTAACAGTGTTCTTTAAAACAATAACTGTCCCTAGTAGAATCAACATGTATTTCAATTTTACAACACCCGATTTCCACACCTTATGTAACTAATCATTTGTGTAAATTGAAGAATATTCTTATCCAAAGACCTGAATTGTGAAGTAAAGAAAACGAAAGCATTAGATTAGTATAGCCATTAAGGAAAACAATATGGAGGTTCCTCAAAAAACTAAAAATAGAACTACCATATGATCCAGCAATTCCATTAATGGGTATACATACAAAAGATGTGCAATCAGTACGTCAAAGAGATATCTGCACTGCCATGTTTATTGCAGCTTTGTTTACAAAAGCCAAGATATGAATCAACCTAAATGTCCATCAATGGATGAATGGATTGAGAAAATGTGGCACATACATGATGAATACCATATTCAGCCATTAAAAAATTGAAATTCTGTCATTTGTGACAACATGGATGTATCTAAATGATATTATATTAAGTGAAATAAGCCAGGCACAGAAAGATAAACACTGCATGATCTCATTCATGAGTGTAATCTATAAAAGTCAATCTCATAGAAGTAGAGAGTACAGTAGTGGGTTATGAGAGACTAGTGGTGAGGAGGGGGGGTTAGTCCAAGGATACATAATTACAGGTAGATAGGAGGAATACATTCAAGAGATCTATTATGCAGTAGGGTAACCAAAGTTAATGATGATATATTATATTCTTGAAAAAGGCAAAGACAGTGAATGTTGAATGTTCTCACCACAAAAATGGTAACTGTGTGAGGTAATGTATTTGTTAATTAGCAAGAGTTAAGCATTCCAGGATGCATACATACCTTGAAACATCATGTTGTACATGATAAATACAATGTTATCCGTCAAAATAAAAATCAACAAGAAGAGCAGTAGGGAGTATTACAAAACTTACTGGGAAGAAAAGCCTTTGGATGAGAGACCAGTTTGCCAGGATGTTATAGTTTGTGGACTACGGAAAATTGGACTGCTTTGGCTTCATAAAGCTTCAGAGGCAATAGTTTTGAGATTCTTGTGCAGTGTCTCTGGGGACCCCACTGTGAAAATGGCAGAACAATATGGGAGATGGGAAGTTCAGGTAATCACAATGGGAAAGAACAGAACCCAGCAGCTGGTGAAGGCTTTTAGATATTAAAATAACATATTTATTTGGCAACAAAAGCATAATGGGAAATGAGAGAAGTTCCTTATTTACTGGCAGTCACTGAGTAACAGGTTGTACATTTCCAGCCACTCTGAGCAAGATGAGCCTGGCCAACACCAATGGGAGTATACACCAGATGGTAAGTAGCCACCAGGGAAAAGAAAAATGCAACTGAACAACCAAGTCCCCATTTGTTGAGAAACACCTTTTCTACACTCATTTGACAAAGCAAAGAGCAAGGAAGGTGTGAGAAACTACTACTGATGACAGTTCCTGTAGCACTAACCTTCGCTCTTGGCCTAAAATAGAAAAAATGAAAATAATTTCTTCAAACATGATTTTCATAACTATGCATTTGTCAGAATTTCTTCAACATGATTTTTGTAACTATGCGTTTGTCATTTTGTAGCTAAAAACAAAACATAGAAGTTCAACTAATGACCTATCCTTTAATTTTGGATTTTTATGATCGAAAGAGCACCCATGAGAGCATGTCTAATCATAATATGGTTTTTCTTTTTTTTTTTTTTAATTTATGTATTATTATTAAACTTCAAGTTGTAGGGTACATGTGCACAACGTGCAGGTTTGCTACATATGTGTACTTGTGCCATGTTGGTGTGCTGCACCCATCAACTCGTCATTTACATCAGGTATAACTCCCAATGCAATCCCTCCCCCCTCCCCCCTTCCCATGATAGGCCCCGGTGTGTGATGTTCCCCTTCCCAAGTCCAAGTGATCTCATTGTTCAGTTCCCACCTACGAGTGAGAACATGCGGTGTTTGGTTTTCTGTTCTTGTGATAGTTTGCTAAGAATGATGGTTTCCAGCTGCATCCATGTCCCTACAAAGGACACAAACTCATCCTTTTTTATGGCTGCATAGTATTCCATGGTGTATATGTGCCACATTTTCTTAATCCAATCTGTCACTGATGGACATTTGGGTTGATTCCAAGTCTTTGCTATTGTGAATAGTGCTGCAATAAACATACGTGTGCATGTGTCCTTATAGCAGCATAATTTATAATCCTTTGGGTATATACCCAGTAATGGGATGGCTGGGTCATATGGTACATCTAGTTCTAGATCCTTGAGGAATCGCCATACTGTTTTCCATAATGGTTGAACTAGTTTACAATCCCACCAACAGTGTAAAAGTGTTCCTATTTCTCCACATCCTCTCCAGCACCTGTTGTTTCCTGACTTTTGAATGATCGCCATTCTAACTGGTGTGAGATGGTATCTCATTGTGGTTTTGATTTGCATTTCTCTGATGGCCAGTGATGATGAGCATTTTTTCATGTGTCTGTTGGCTGTATGAATGTCTTCTTTTGAGAAATGTCTGTTCATATCCTTTGCCCACTTTTGGATGGGGTTGTTTGTTTTTTTCTTGTAAATTTGTTTGAGTTCTTTGTAGGTTCTGGATATTAGCCCTTTGTCAGATGAGTAGATTGCAAAAATTTTCTCCCATTCTGTAGGTTGCCTGTTCACTCTGATGGTAGTTTCTTTTGCTGTGCAGAAGCTCTTTAGTTTGATGAGATCCCATTTGTCAATTTTGGCTTTTGTTGCCGTTGCTTTTGGTGTTTTAGACATGAAGTCTTTGCCCATGCCTATGTCCTGAATGGTACTACCTAGGTTTTCCTCTAGGATTTTTATGGTATTAGGTCTAACATTTAAGTCTCTAATCCATCTTGAATTAATTTTCGTATAAGGAGTAAGGAAAGGATCCAGTTTCAGCTTTCTACTTATGGCTAGCCAATTTTCCCAGCACCATTTATTAAATAGGGAATCCTTTCCCCATTTCTTGTTTTTCTCAGGTTTGTCAAAGATCAGATGGCTGTAGATGTGTGATATTATTTCTGAGGGCTCTGTTCTGTTCCATTGGTCTATATGTCTGTTTTGGTACCAGTACCATGCTGTTTTGGTTACTGTAGCCTTGTAGTATAGTTTGAAGTCAGGTAGCGTGATGCCTCCAGCTTTGTTCTTTTGACTTAGGATTGTCTTGGAGATGCGGGCTCTTTTTTGGTTCCATATGAACTTTACAGCAGTTTTTTCCAATTCTGTGAAGAAGCTCATTGGTAGCTTGATGGGGATGGCATTGAATCTATAAATTACCTTGGGCAGTATGGCCATTTTCATGATATTGATTCTTCCTATCCATGAGCATGGTATGTTCTTCCATTTGTTTGTGTCCTCTTTTACTTCACTGAGCAGTGGTTTGTAGTTCTCCTTGAAGAGGTCCTTTACATCCCTTGTAAGTTGGATTCCTAGGTATTTTATTCTCTTTGAAGCAATTGTGAATGGAAGTTCATTCCTGATTTGGCTCGCTGTTTGACTGTCACTGGTGTATAAGAATGCTTGTGATTTTTGCACATTAATTTTGTATCCTGAGACTTTGCTGAAGTTGCTGATCAGCTTAAGGAGATTTTGGGCTGAGACAATGGGGTTTTCTAAATATACAATCATGTCGTCTGCAAACAGGGACAATTTGACTTCTTCTTTTCCTAACTGAATCCCCTTGATTTCTTTCTCTTGCCTGATTGCCCTAGCCAGAACTTCCAACACTATGTTGAATAGGAGTGGTGAGAGAGGGCATCCCTGTCTTGTGCCAGTTTTCAAAGGGAATTTTTCCAGTTTTTGCCCATTCAGTATGATATTGGCTGTGGGTTTGTCATAAATAGCTCTTATTATTTTGAGGTACATTCCATCAATACCGAATTTATTGAGCGTTTTTAGCATGAAGGGCTGTTGAATTTTGTCAAAAGCCTTTTCTGCATCTATTGAGATAATGATGTGGTTCTTGTCTTTGGTTCTGTTTATATGCTGGATTATGTTTATTGATTTGCGAATGTTGAACCAGCCTTGCATCCCAGGGATGAAGCCCACTTGATCATGGTGGATAAGCTTTTTGATGTGTTGCTGAATCCGGTTTGCCAGTATTTTATTGAGGATTTTTGCATCGATGTTCATCAGGGATATTGGTCTAAAATTCTCTTTTTTTGTTGTGTCTCTGCCAGGCTTTGGTATCAGGATGATGTTGGCCTCATAAAATGAGTTAGGGAGGATTCCCTCTTTTTCTATTGATTGGAATAGTTTCAGAAGGAATGGTACCAGCTCCTCCTTGTACCTCTGGTAGAATTCAGCTGTGAATCCATCTGGTCCTGGACTTTTTTTGGTTGGTAGGCTATTAATTATTGCCTCAATTTCAGAGCCTACTATTGGTCTATTCAGGGATTCAACTTCTTCCTGGTTTAGTCTTGGAAGAGTGTAAGTGTCCAGGAAATTATCCATTTCTTCTAGATTTTCCAGTTTATTTGCGTAGAGGTGTTTATAGTATTCTCTGATGGTAGTTTGTATTTCTGTGGGGTCGGTGGTGATATCCCCTTTATCATTTTTAATTGCGTCGATTTGATTCTTCTCTCTTTTCTTCTTTATTAGTCTTGCTAGTGGTCTGTCAATTTTGTTGATCTTTTCAAAAAACCAACTCCTGGATTCATTGATTTTTTGGAGGGTTTTTTGTGTCTCTATCTCCTTCAGTTCTGCTCTGATCTTAGTTATTTCTTGCCTTCTGCTAGCTTTCGAATGTGTTTGCTCTTGCTTCTCTAGTTCTTTTAATTGCGATGTTAGAGTGTCAATTTTAGATCTTTCCTGCTTTCTCTTGTGGGCATTTAGTGCTATAAATTTCCCTCTACACACTGCTTTAAATGTGTCCCAGAGATTCTGGTATGTTGTATCTTTGTTCTCATTGGTTTGAAAGAACATCTTTATTTCTGCCTTCATTTCGTTATGTACCCAGTAGTCATTCAGGAGCAGGTTGTTCAGTTTCCATGTAGTTGAGCGGTTTTGATTGAGTTTCTTAGTCCTGAGTTCTAATTTGATTGCACTGTGGTCTGAGAGACAGTTTGTTATAATTTCTGTTCTTGTACATTTGCTGAGGAGTGCTTTACTTCCAATTACGTGGTCAATTTTGGAGTAAGAACGATGTGGTGCTGAGAAGAATGTATATTCTGTTGATTTGGGGTGGAGAGTTCTATAGATGTCTATTAGGTCTGCTTGCTGCAGAGATGAGTTCAATTCCTGGATATCCTTGTTAACTTTCTGTCTCGTTGATCTGTCTAATGTTGACAGTGGAGTGTTGAAGTCTCCCATGATTATTGTATGGGAGTCTAAGTCTCTTTGTAAGTCTCTAAGGACTTGCTTTATGAATCTGGGTGCTCCTGTATTGGGTGCATATATATTTAGGATAGTTAGCTCTTCCTGTTGAATTGATCCCTTTACCATTATGTAATGGCCTTCTTCGTCTCTTTTGATCTTTGATGGTTTAAAGTCTGTTTTATCAGAGACTAGTATTGCAACCCCCGCTTTTTTGTGTTCTCCATTTGCTTGGTAAATCTTCCTCCATCCCTTTATTTTGAGCCTATGTATGTCTCTGCGTGTGAGATGGGTCTCCTGAATACAGCAGACTGATGGGTCTTGACTCTTTATCCAGTTTGCCAGTCTGTGTCTTTTAATTGGAGCATTTAGTCCATTTACATTTAAGGTTAAGATTGTTATGTGTGAACTTGATCCTGCCATGATGATATTAACTGGTTATTTTGCTCGTTAGTTGATGCAGTTTCTTCCTAGCCTTGATGGTCTTTACATTTTGGCATGTTTTTGCAATGGCTGGTACCGGTTGTTCCTTTCCATGTTTAGTGCTTCCTTCAGGGTCTCTTGTAAGGCAGGCCTAGTGGTGACAAAATCTCTAAGCATTTGCTTATCTGTAAAGGATTTTATTTCTCCTTCACTTATGAAACTTAGTTTGGCTGGATATAAAATTCTGGGTTTAAAATTCTTTTCTTTAAGAATGTTGAATATTGGCCCCCACTCTCTTCTGGCTTGAAGAGTTTCTGCCGAGAGATCTGCTGTTAGTCTGATGGGCTTCCCTTTGTGGGTAACCCGACCTTTCTCTCTGGCTGCCCTTAAGATTTTTTCCTTCATTTCAACTTTGGTGAATCTGGCAATTATGTGTCTTGGAGTTGCTCTTCTCGAGGAGTATCTTTGTGGCGTTCTCTGTATTTCCTGGATTGAATGTTGGCCTGCCCTACTAGGTTGGGGAAGTTCTCCTGGATGATATCCTGAAGAGTGTTTTCCAACTTGGTTCCATTTTCCCCCTCACTTTCAGGCACCCCAATCCGACGTAGATTTGGTCTTTTTACATAATCCCATACTTCTTGCAGGCTTTGTTCATTTCTTTTTCTTCTTTTTTCTTTTGGTTTCTCTTCTCGCTTCATTTCATTCATTTGATCCTCCATCGCTGACATTCTTTCTTCCAGTTGATCGAGACGGTTACTGAAGCTTGTGCATTTGTCACGTATTTCTCGTGCCATGGTTTTCGTCTCTTTCATTTCGTTTGTGAGCTTCTCTGCATTAATTACTCTAGCCATCAATTCTTCCACTTTTTTTCAAGATTTTTAGTTTCTTTGCGCTGGGTACGTAATTCCTCCTTTAGCTCTGAGAAATTTGATGGACTGAAGCCTTCTTCTCTCATCTCGTCGAAGTCATTCTCCGTCCAGCTTTGATCCGTTGCTGGTGATGAGCTGCGCTCCTTTGCCGGGGGAGATGCGCTCTTATTTTTTGAATTTCCAGCTTTTCTGCCCTGCTTTTTCCCCATCTTTGTGGTTTTATCTGCCTCTGGTCTTTGATGATGGTGATGTACTGATGGGGTTTTGGTGTAGGTGTCCTTCCTGTTTGATAGCTTTCCTTCTAACAGTCAGGATCCTCAGCTGTAGGTTGTAGCTGTAGGAGATTGCTTGAGGTCCACTCCAGACCCTGTTTGCCTGGGTATCAGCAGCAGAGGCTGCAGAAGATAGAATATTTCTGAACAGCGAGTGTACCTGTCTGATTCTTGCTTTGGAATCTTCCTCTCAGGGGTGTACTCCACCCTGTGAGGTGTGGTGTGTCAGACTGCCCCTAGTGGGGGATGTCTCCCAGTTAGGCTACTCAGGGGTCAGGGACCCACTTGAGCAGGGAGTCTGTCCCTTCTCAGATCTCAACCTCCATGTTGGGAGATCCACTGCTCTCTTCAAAGCTGTCAGACAGAGTCGTTTGCGTCTGCAGAGCTGCTGCGTTTGTTATTATTTACTGTGCCCTGTCCCCAGAGGTGGAGTCTACAGAGACAGGCAGGTTTCCTTGAGCTGCTGTGAGCTCCACCCAGTTCGAGCTTCCCAGCAGCTTTGTTTACCTACTTAAGCCTCAGCAATGGCAGGCGCCCCTCCCCCAGCTTCGCTGCTGCCTTGCCGGTAGATCACCGACTGCTGTGCTAGCAATGAGGGAGGCTCCGTGGGTGTGGGACACTCCCGGCCAGGTGTGGGATATGATCTCCTGGTGTGCCTGTCTGCTTAAAGCGCAGTATTGGGGTGGGAGTTACCCGATTTTCCAGGTGTTGTGTGTCTCAGTTCCCCTGGCTAGGAAAAGGGATTCCCTTCCCCCTTGCGCTTTCCAGGTGAGGCAATGCCTCGCCCTGCTTCAGCTCTCGCTGGTCGGGCTGCAGCAGCTGACCAGCACCGATCGTCTGGCACTCCCCAGTGAGATGAACCCAGTACCTCAGTTGAAAATGCAGAAATCGCCGGTCTTCTGTGTCGCTCGCGCTGGGAGTTGGAGACTGGAGCTGTTCCTATTCGGCCATCTTGCTCCACCCCCCATAATATGGTTTTTCTCTCGGTTGGTGTTTGAAGGAGAGTCTAGGCTGAGAGGTATTTATTGCAAGAGGTGAATGTAGGTGAAAAGTTGAATTATATTCACAATTAATATTAAGATCCAAAACTTTTTCTTGACTTATCAAAATGTAAATAATGACAAGAAGCATACTGCATATGGATATTTACATAGAAGATGATTTGATTAAGAACAGTGATCAACCATAACATAAATGATGATAGTAAGAAAGTAAGCGCTAGGCAAATGTATTAGTTGCAAATGGACAAAGAATGGGAACTACATTTCTACCCTCCTTCAATGAGACAGATTATTATTTCTCAATGAGATTTCTTTTTTTTTGCTTTAATTTTTTAGGGCTCAGATGTTCCTTCACTTCATTCTCCCGATGAATCAATAGTAGCATTTCTACTTTTCCTGCTTAAAGATTTTGTTTTCTTTTTGAACTGGCTTCACAGTATCTGTTATGATATATATCTTTTGTCCAGCCTGCTATAATCTCTCTGACTTCTACTTTTTCTTATCTCTGGGGAATTTGTTTCAGAATCTGCTGGACTTTCTCACATCCCTCATTTTCTCAAAGTTGTTTTTGTCTCCCCATTTGAGTAGACATACTGGATCCTTCTACTTAGACAGATGCCCAGTCTGAAATTCACAGTGATCAAGAATCTCACATTGTATTTATTAAAAGACTTCATAGTGTAGAACTGGATGAAAAACAGGTCAAGCTAATACACAATTACAAGCCAGGGAACTTTTTAATGACATTTTCATGACATGGTCTATGTTCACATAACAAATGAAACTAGTATTTATTTGAAGGTGATAGTGTGTTGGTAAATATTTAACAAGCGGTCCTAAAGTGGGGTGGGAAACTGAAAGTACACAGGGTAGGGACTAGTGTGAGGCACTTTCAGGAAACTGAGTGTGAGTACCTCCTAAATTTTGTGCCTTAGATGCCTTGCTTGTCTTCCTCTACTCCAGGTCCTGATGTGCATATATCCTTGCATAAATTTATTATACATTTAACTGATATAAAGAATGTATAGCCCACAATTTAATAAATTTACATAAATTGCAAAATTTAAAGTTTCAGTCAAGCAGATAAATAAGCTCTAGAGATCTACTGTACAACATTGTACCTAAAGTCAACACCAATGTATGGTACACTCAATTTATTAATAGGGCAGATTTTGTGTCAAATGTTCTTATCACAATAAAACAAAATTTAAGGTAATTTTTAAAAGAAGGGAAATAGGCCCAAGAAGGTCAACTGGAGGCAACTGTGACTGGCAGCTCCCACCAAGAAGAATGAAAACGGTGAATGAATCCTACACCTTCAACTGAGGCATCCAGGTTCCCTCATTGGGATAGACTAGGCAGTTGGCATGACCCTTGGAGAGCAAGGAAAAGCAGGGTGAGCAATGGCCCATCTAGGAGCCACATGGGCCAAGGGGAGCTTCCACCCCAGCCAAGTGAGGTGGTAATTGTGCTACCCCACCTGGGAAACCACACACTTTTTCCATGGATCTGTGCAATCTGTGGATCAAGAGATCCCTCATAAGTCCCTGTCATCAGGGCCTTGAGTCCCAATCACAGAGCTGTGCAGACTCTTGGTGGCTGCTCCAGTTGTGACCAGCAGCAGCAGGCTGGAGACTGCCTAAGATGATCAAGTTCTGAGAGGAAGCGGGACTGCCACCACTGTTGCTTCGGTCAGCCATTTTCCCCTGCCCCCAGAGACTGTGTGATCTGGACCAGTAGGAATTTCCCACAGCACAGCACAGTAGCTGTGCAGATCGTGGCCAGACTGCTTCTTTAGGTGGGACTTGGATCCATCCCTCCTCACCAGGTGGGACCTCCCGATAGGAATTTCAGCACTCCAGTAAGGGGTTTAGGGACAGAACTCTGATCTCCCTGGGATGGAGCTCATGGGGAGAGGGGTGGCTGCAGTCTCCACAGGTGGATGGACTTAGTCTTTCCTGCCTGCTGGCTTTGAAGAGTCCTGAGCAGCCAATGTGAGAGGGATTTCCCCCAGTGCAGCGAATCCTGCTCCACCAAGGGGCAGCCAGAGTGCTTTGTTAAGTGGATCACTGATCCTGTGCCTCCTCACTGGGTGAGACCTCACAACAGGGTTGCCCAACCAGACACCTCATACAGGAGCATATTGGCAGGAAGCAGGTCAGTGGCCCTCTGGGATGGAGCTCCCAGAGGAAGGAGCAGGTAGTTATATTTTGCTGTTCTTCAGGCTCCACTGGTGACACCTACAGGTGGGAGGGTGGGACCTAGGAGAATAGGGTCTGGAGTAGACCCCCAGCAAACTGCAGCAGCCCTACAGAAGAGGGGCCTGTTAAAAGAAAAAAAAACAACAACAAAAAAACAAAACACAAACAGAAAGCAACAACAACATCAACAAAAAAGAGCCCACAAAAACTGCATCCAAAGGTCAGCAGTGTCAAAGATCAAAGGTAGATAAATCCACAAAAAGAAGAAAGATTCAATGCACAAACACCGAAAACTCAATAAGCCAGACTGCCTGTTCTCCTCCAAATGATAGCAACACATCTGCAGCAAGGACACAGAAGTAGGTTGAGGCTGAGATGGATGAACCGATCACAGAAAAAGGCTTCAGAAGGTAGGTAATAATGAACTTTGCTGATCTAAAAGGGTATGTCCTAACGCAATGCAAAGAAGCTAATAACCATGACAAAACATTACAGAAGGTGTTAACCAGAATAACCAGTTTAGAGAGGAATATAAACGACCTGATGGAGCTGAAAAACACAACATGAGAACTTCAAAATGCAACCACAAGTATCAATAACTGACTATACTAAGTGGAGAAAAGAATTTCAGAGCTTGAAGACTATCTTGCTGAAATAAGACGGGCAGACAAGATTAGAGAAAAAAGAATGAAAAAGAAAGAACAAAACCTCCGAAAACTATGGAATTATGTAAAAAGACCAAACCTACAACTGATTGAGGTACCTGAAAGAGATGGGGAGAATGAAACCAAGTTAGAAAACATACTTCAGGATATCCTCCAGAAGGACTTCCCCAACCTAGCAAGACAGGCCAACACGCAAATTTGGGAAATCCATAGAAACCCAGTAAGACATTCCTTGAGAAGATCAACCCAAGAAACATAATCATCAGATTCTCCAAGGTAAAAATGAAATAAAAGATGTTAAGTGCAGCAGGGGAGAAAGGCCCGGTCACCTATTAGGTTGATGCAAAACTATTAGGTTGAGTCAAAAACTGCAGTTATTTTGCACTGACCTAATACAAAGGGAAGCCCATCAGACTAACAGTGGCCCTCTCATTGGTAACCCTACAAGCCAGAAGAGCTTAGGGAACAATATTCAACAATCTTAAAGAAAAGAATTTATAACCGAGAATTTCATATCTGGCCAAACTAAACTTCAAAAATGAAAGAGAAATAAAATCCTTTTCAGACAAGCAAATGCTGAGGGAATTCATTATCAACAGGTCTGCCTTGCAAGAGTTCCTGAAGGAAGATTACATACAGAAAGGAAAAACCATTACCAGCCACTAGAAAAACACACTGATGTACACAGACCACTGACACTATAAGCAACTACAATAACATGTCTACAAAATAACAAGCTAGCCTTATGATGACAGGATCAAATTTACACATAACAATATTAACCTTAATTGTAAATGGACTAAATGCCCCAATTAAAAGACACAGAATGGCAAGCTGGATAGAGTCAAGACCCAATGATGTGCTGTATTCAAGAGATCCATCTCACGTGCAAAGATACGAAGGGATGGAGGAAAATTTACCAAGCAAATGGAAAGCAGAAAACACAAGGGTAGCAATCCTAGTTTCTGACAAAACAGATTTTAAATGAGCAAAGATCAAAAATGACAAAGAAGGGAATTACATAATGATAAAGAGTTCAATTCAAAAAGAAGAGTTAACTATCCTAAATATACATGCACCCAATACAGGAGCACCCAGATTCATAAAGCAAGTTCTTAGAGATCTAGAAAGAGGCTAGACTCCCACACAATAAAAGTGATAGACTTTAACACCCCACTGTAAATATTAGACAGATCATCAAGATACAAAATTATCAAAGATATTGAGGACCTGAACTCAGCTCTGGATCAAGTGAACCTGATAGATATCTACAGAACTCTCCACCCAAAAACAACAGAATATACATTCTTTTTGGTGCCACGTGGGACTTACTCCAAAATCAATCACATAATTGAAAGTAAAACAGTCCTGAGTAAATGCAAAAAGAACTGAAATCATAACAGCCTCTCAGACTATAGTGCTATCCAATTAGAACTCAAGATTAAGAAACTCACTCAAAATCACACAACTACATGGAAATTGAACAACCTGCCCTTGAATGACTCCTGGATAAATACTGAAATCAAGGCAGAAAACAAGAAGTTTTTTTGAAACTAATGAGAACAAACAATGTACCAGAATCTCTGGGATGCAACTAAAGCAGTGTTAAGTGGGAAATTTATAGCACTAAAATACCCACATCAAAAAGCAAGAAAGATCTCAAATCAACATCCTAAAATCATAACTAAAAGAACTTAGATGGCCAAGAGCAAACAAACCCCACAGATGCAGAATGCAAGAAATAACCAACATCAGAGTGGAACTGAAGAACATAGAGACATAAAAAGCCCTGCAAAAAAAATCAATGAATCTAGGAGCTGTTTTTTTAAAAAAATTAATAAATAGACCTCTAGCTAGACTAATAAAGAAGAGAGAAAAATCAAATAGACACAGTAAAAAATGATAAAGGGGATAACACCATTAGCCCCACAAAAATACAAACAACCATCAGAGAATATTATAAACACCTCTATGCAAGTAAACAGAAAATCTAGAAGAAATTGA
This sequence comes from Chlorocebus sabaeus, assembly GCF_047675955.1. NCBI lineage: Eukaryota > Metazoa > Chordata > Mammalia > Primates > Cercopithecidae > Chlorocebus > Chlorocebus sabaeus. Next base: position 89,291,428 of record NC_132916.1, read on the forward strand.
TAAATTCCTGGACACATACACCCTCCCAAGACTGAGCCAGGAAGAAGTTGAATCCCTGAATATACCAATAATGAGTTCTGAAATTGAGGCAGTAATAAATAGCCCATCAAACAAAAAAAGCCCAGGACCAGATGGATTTACAGCTGAATTCTACCAGAGGTACAAAGTGGAGCTGGTACCATTTCTACTGAAACTATTCCAAACAGTTGGAAAGGAGGGACTTCTCCCTAACTAATTTGATGGGGCCAGTGTCATCCTGTTACCAAAACCTGGTAGAGATACAACAGCAACATCAACAACAACAATAAAACTTCCTGCCAATATCCCTGATGAACATGGATGCAAAAATCTTCAATAAAATACTAGCAAACTGAATCCAGCAGCACATCAAAAAACGTATCCACCATAATCAAGTTGGCTTCAGCCCTGGGATGCAAGGCTGGTTCAACATACATGAATCAATAAATTTAATTCATCACATAATCAGAACTAAAGACAAAAACCACAGGATTATCTCAATGGACACAGAAAAGGCCTTCAATAAAATTCAACATCCCTTGATGTTAAAAACTGTCAATAAACAGTTTTAGGTATTAAAGGAACATACCTCAAAAAAATAAGAGTCTTATATGACAAACCCACAGCCAATATCATACTGAGTGGGCAAAAACTGGAAACACCCCTTTCAAATACAGGAACAAGGATGTCCTCTCTCATCATTCTTATTCAACATAATACTGGAAGTTCTGGCCAGGGCAATTAGGCAAGAGAAAGAAATAAAAAGTATTCAAATAGGAAGAGAGGAAGTCAAATTGTCTTGTTTGCAGATGACATGCTCCTATATCTAGAAAATACCATCATCTCAATCCAAAAGCTTCTTAAGTTGATAAACAACTTCAGCAAAGTCTCAGGATACAAAATCAATGTGCAAAAATTACAAGCATCCCTACTCACCAGTAACAGACAAGCAGAGAGCCAAATCATGAATGAATTCCTATTCACAATTGCTACAAAGAGAACAAAATACCTAGGAATACTGCTAACAAGGAAAGTGAAAGACCTCTTCAAGGAGAACTACAACCACCACTCAAAAGAACCAGAGAAGACACAAACAAATTGCAAAACATTCCATGCTCACCGATAAAAAGAATCAATATTGTGAAAATGATCATATCACCCAAAGTAATTTGTAGAACCAATGCTATTCCCATTATACTACCATTGACATTCTTCACATAATTAGATGAAACGATTTTAAAATTCATATGAAATCAAAAAAGAGCTCAGATGGCCAAGACAATCCTAAGCAAAAAGAATAAAGCCGACGGCATCATGCTACCCAACTTCAAACTATACTGTATATAGTAAGAAAACAGCATGGTCCTGGTACAAAAACAGACACATTGACCAATGGAACAGAATAGAGAACTCAGAAATAAGACCACATATCTACAACCATCTGATTTTGACAAACCTGACAAAAACAAGCAACGGGGAAAGGATTTGCTATATAATAAACGGTGCTGGGAGAACTGGCTAGCCATATGCAGAAAATTGAACCTGGGCCCTTTCCTTATAGCTTATAGAAAAGTTAATTCAAGATGGATTAAAGACTTCAATATAAAGCCCCAAACAATAAAAACCCTAGAAGAAAATCTAGGCAGTACCATTCAGGACATAGGCATGGACAAAAATTTCATGATGAAAATGTTAAAAGCAATTGTAACAAAAGCAAAAATTGACAAATGTGATCTAATTAAACTAAAGAGCTTCTGCCTGGTGAAATAAACTATCATCAGAGAGAACAGACAACCCAGAGAAAGGGAGAAAATGTTTGCAATCTATCCATCTGACAAACGTCTAGTGTGTACAAGGAAATTAAACAAAGTTACAAGAAAAGAAAACAAACAATTCCATTAAAATGAGTAAAGGACATGAATAGACACTTCTCAAAAGAAGCCATTTATGCAGCAACAAACATGAAAGAAAGCTCAACATCACTGATCACTAGAAAAATACAAACCAAAACCACAATGAAATACCATCTCATGCCAGTCAAAATGGCAATTTTTAAAAAGTGAAGAAACAACAGATGCTGGCAAGGCTATGAAGAAACAGGAACACTTTTACACTGTTGGGGGGGAATGTAAATTAGTTCAGCCATTGTGGAAGACAGTGTGGCAATTCCTCAAATAACTAGAGGCAGAAATACCATTTGACTCAGCAATTTCATTACTGGGCATATCTTAAAAAATATAAACCATTTTATTACAAAGATACATGCAAGCATATGTTCATTGCAGCACTATTCACAATAGCAAAGACATGGAATCAACCCAAATGCCCATCAATGATAGACTGTATAAAGAAAATGTGGTACATATACACCATGGAATACTATGCAGCTGTAAAAAGGAATGAGATCATATCCTTTGCAGCAACATGGTTGGTGGAGGAAGTCATCATCCTCAGCAAACTAACACAGGAACAGAAAACCAAACACTGCACGTTCTTACTTATAAGTGGGAGCTGAACAATGAGAACATATGAACCCAGGGAGAAAAATAACACATACTAGAGCCTGTTGGGGAGGCTGGGAGAGGGAGAACACCAGGAAAAATAGCTAATAACTCATACAATCTGAACATATGAACACAGGGAGAAAAATAATTCCATACTAGAGCCTGTTGGGGAGGCTGGGAGAAGGAGAGCACCAGGAAAAACAGCGAATACATGCTGGGCTTAATACTAAGATGATGGGTTGATAGGTGCAGGAAACCGCTATGATACAAGTTTACCTATGGAACAAACCTGCCCATCCTGCACATATAGACTGGAACTTAAAATTAAAAAACATTTTCAATTACAAAGAATTTTTAAAGAAGAATAATACTTTCCACAAAGGCTTTATAGGCTCCAAAGACAATAAAAACTGAAGACAGAGCTGGGTGGGTGAGTGCTGTGTCATTTTGGAATGGACCCTTGTAACTATTTCTGGCCAGTGAGTTCTGACTGACAATGACTTATGTCAGTTCTGTAATGAGCAACCAGTACATCTGAGATGATGGCTATTCTGTCAGCCTGGGTTTCCAAGCACTAAAGATGAACAGTACACTTTTGACCTACTGTAGACATGTAGTATGAAAAAGAAATGTACTTTTGTTAGACACTGATATTTTGGGTGTTATTACCACAGTATATTCCAGCGTATCCTTAAAAAGGGCTACCATTAAATTTAAGTGCAAAATATGAAAATGGGATAAATATGAAGATGATCACAGGAAAATGATGTATTTTAAAATTTCTTTTTCAGTAGCAATTATGTTAGATTAATCAGTTCCACTCAAATGATCAATGATCCACCATAACTGTAAACAAGCAAATGGTTAAATTAGCTTAAGGATGCGGGTGCATAGGGTATGGTGAGTTTCTAGAAGAAATATTCAATAGTTAGAGCAAACCTTATCTTAGCCTGACTCTCCTGCAAACTGCTAAAATTGTATAGACAGAGGAGCTTTAGAGAATTGGAGTGAATGGTTGAGCACCAAGAAGCTCTGAGGAACTTGAAAATCCCTTCTCTATCAGCACCACCACTCTTTATAAAGCACCTCATGGGTATGAAGCCAGGTGATGTTATCAGTGTGCCAAGACAGAGGCAAACACATATTCATTTTTTTCCAACATGTATCTCATCACATTCAACTTATTTGTAATTGTGGACAGTGGCCTATGTACGGATGATAAATCAGGGTGTGCTTCTACATGAACTCCCAATAAATCCCCAATATTCCCTTATTTATAGGCAACCACATAAATTATTTGTCAAATGGGAGCAATTAAGAGTGAAAGAATGTGTGATAATAATGTTGGGAAAACAGGTGTCAACCAGGAGGTATACGGCCATCCTGTTAATAGCTCCTGGGCCTTTAAGTATAATACAGCCATTAAAAAGCAGTTTTGATAATTTATCTAACAATTGTTCACTTTGTATTTGTTTCCAAATGTATTAGCATAGATTTGTTCATAGGATTTTTATCATGTCATTTATATTTACTGTTTTTAAAAAGATTCCATGCAGCTTTGTTCCGTTGCTGGCGAGGAGCTGCGTTCCTTTGAAGGAGAAGAGGTACTCTGATTTTTAGAAATTTCAACTTTTCTGCTCTGGTTTCTCCCCATCTTTGTGGTTTTATATACCTTTGGTCTTTGATGATGGTGATGTACAGATGGGGTTTTGGTGTGGACATCCTTTCTGTTTGTTAGTTTCCCTACTAACAATCAGGACCCTCAGCTGCAGGTCTGTTAGAGTTTGCTGGAGGTCCACTCCAGACCCTGTTTGCTTGGGTATCACCAGCAGAGGCTGCAGAACAGGAAATATTGAAGAACAGAAAATGGTGTTGCTTGATCGTTCCTCTGGAAGCTTTGTCTCAGAGTGGCACCTGGCAGTGTGAGGTGTTAGTCAGCTCCTAGTGGGAAGTGCCTCTCAGGCTACTTGGGGGTCAGGGACCCACTTAGGAGGCAGTCTGTCCGTTCTCAGGTCTCAAACTCCATGCTGGGAGAACCACTACTCTCTTCAAAGCTGTCAGACAGGGACATTTAAGTCTGCAGAAGTTTCTGCTGCCTTTTGTTTAGCTATGCCCTGCCCCCAGAAGTGGAGTCTATAGAGGCAGGCAGGCCTCATTGAGCTGAGGTGGGCTCGACCCTGTTCCAGCTTCCAGGCCACATTGTTTACCTACTCAAGCTTCAGCAATGGCAGACACCCCTTCCCCAGCCTTGCTGCCACATTGCAGTTCAATCTCAGACTGCTGTGCTAGCAATGAGCAAGGCTCCGTGGGCATGGGACCCTTGAAGCCAGGCATGGGATATAATCTCCTGGTGTGCTGTTTGTTAAGACCATTGGAAAAATGCAGTATTAGAGTGGGGGTGATCTAATTTTTTAGGTGCCCTCTGTCACAGCTTCCCTTGGCTATGAAAGGGAATTCCCTGACCCCTTGCACTTCCTGGGTGAAATGATGCCTCGCCCTGCTTTGGCTCATGCTCAGTGACTGCACCCATTGTCCTGCACCCACTGTCCAACGAGCCCCAGTGAGATGAACACTGTACTTCAGTTGTTAATTCAGAAATCACCCATCTTCTGTGTTGCTGACACTGGGAGCTGTAGACTGGAGCTGTTCCTATTCAGCCGTCTTGAAACCTCACTCATTTGCTCTCATTAGAAAGATCAATGAGAGAGAAAGTTAACAAGGCTATACAGGAATTGAACTCAGCTCTGCACCAAGTGGACTTAATAGACATCTACAGAACTCTCCACCCCAAATCAACAGAATATACATTCTTCGCAGCACCACCTCACACTTATTCCAAAATTGACCACATAGTTGGAAGGAAAGCACTCATCAGCAAATGTACAAGAACAGAAATTATAATGAACTGTCTCTCAGACCACAGTGCAATCAAACTAGAACTCAGGATTAAGAAACTCACTCAAAACAGCTCAACTACATGGAAACTGAACAACCTGCTCCTGAATGACTACTGGGTACATAATGAAATGAAGACAGAAATAAAGATGTTCCTTGAAACCAATGAGAACAAAGATACAACATACCAGAATCTCTGGGACACATTTAAAGCAGTGTGTAGAGGGAAACTGACAGCACTAAATGCCCACAAGAGAAAGCAGTAAAGATCTAACATTGACACCCTAATATCACAATTAAAAGAACTAGAGAAGCAAGAGCAAACACATTCAAAAGCTAGCAGAAGGCAAGAAATGACTAAGATCAGAGCAGAACTGAAAGAGATAGAGACACATAAATCCTTTAAAAAACCAATGAATCCAGGAGCTGGTTTTTTGAAAAGGTCAACAAAATTGATAGACTGCTAGCAAGATTAATAAAGAAAAAAGAGAGAAGAATCTAATAGACACAATAAAAAAAGATAAAAGGGATATCACCACTGATCCCACAGAAATACAAACTACCATCAGAGAATAATGTAAACACCTCTACACAAAGAAACTAGAAAATCTAGAAGAAATGAATAAATTCCTGGACACATATACCCTCCCAAGAATAAACCAGGTAGAAGTTGAATCCCTGAATAGACCAATAACAGACTCTGAAATTGAGGCAATAATTAATAGCCTACCAACCAAAAAAAGTCCAGGACCAGATGGATTCACAGCCAAATTCTACCAGAGGTATAAAGAGGAGCTGGTACCATTCCTTCTGAAAATATCCCAGTCAATAGAAAAAGAGGAAATGCTTCCTAACTCATTTTATGAGGTCAGCATCATCCTCATGCCAAAGCCTGGCAGAGACACAACATAAAAGGAGAATTTTAGACCAATATCCCTGATGAACATCGATGCAAAAATCCTCAATAAAATACTGGCAAACCAAATCCAGCAGCACATCAAAAAGATTATCCATCATGATCAAGTGGGCTTCATCCCTGGGATGCAAGGATGGTTCAATATAGTCAAATCAATAAGTGTAATCCCTCATATGAACAGAAACAAAGACAAAAAACCACATGATTATCTCAGTAGATGCAGAAAATGCCTTTGACAAAATTCAACAGCCCTTCACGCTAAAAACTCTCAATAAATTAGGTATTGATGGAATATATATCAAAATAATAAGAGCTATTTATGACAAACCCACAGCCAATATCATACTGAATGGGCAAAAACTGGAAAAATTCCCTTTGAAAACTGGCACAAGACAGGGATGCCCTTTCTCACCACTCCTATTCAACATAGTGTTGGAAGTTCTAGCTGGGGCAATCAGGCAGGAGAAAGAAAGGAAAAGAGGAAGTCAAATTGTCCCTGTTTACAGATGACATGATTGTATATTTAGAAAACCCCATTATCTCAGCCCAAAACCTCCTTAAGCTCATAAGCAACTTCAGCAAAGTCTCAGGATACAAAATTAATGTGCAAAAATCACAAGCATTCTTATACACCAGTAACAAACAAACAGAGAGCCAAATCGTGAGTGAACTCCCATTCACAATTGCTTCAAAGAGAATAAAATACCTAGGAATCCAACTTACAAGGGATGTGAAAGACCTCTTCAAGGAGAACTACAAACCACTTCTCAATGAAATAAAAGAGAACATAAACAAATGGAAGAACATTCCATGCTCATGGATAGGAAGAATCAATATCATGAAATTGTACATACTGCCCAAGGTAATTTACAGATTCAATACCTTCCCAATCAAGCTACCAATGACTTTCTTCACATAATTGGAAAAAACAATTTTAAAGTTCATATGTAACCAAAAAAGAGTGTACACAGCCAAGACAATCCTAAACCAAAGGAGCAAAGCTGGAGGCATCACGCTACCTGACTTCAAACTATACTACAAGGCTACAGTAACCAAAACAGCATGGTACTGCTACCAAAACAGAGAGAGAGAGACCAATGGAACAGAGCAGAACCCTCAGAAATAATACCACACAGCTACAACCATCTGACCTTTGGCAAACCTGACAAAAACAAGAAATGGGGAAAGGATTCCCTATTTAATAAATGGTGCTGGGAAAACAGGCTAGCGATATGTAAAAAGCTGAAACTGGATCCCTTCCTTACACCTTACACAAAAATTAATTCAAGATGGATTAAAGACTTAAATGCTCGACCTAAAACCATAAAAACCCTAGAAGAAAACCTAGGCAATACCATTCAGGACATAGGCATGGGCAAGGACTTGATACCTAAAACACCAAAAGCAACGGCAACGAAAGCCAAAATTGACAAATGGGATCTAATTAAACTAAAGAGCTTCTGCACAGCAAAGGAAACTACTGTTGGAGTGAACAGGCAACCTACAGAATGGGAGAAAATTTTTGTAATCTACCCATCTGACAAAGGGCTAGTATTCAGAATCTACAAAGAACTTACAAATTTACAAGAAAAAAATCGAACAATCCCATCAAAAAGTGGGCTAAGGATATGAACAGACACTTCTCAAAAGAAGACGTTTATGCAGCCAACAGACACAAGAAAAAATGTTCATCATCACTGGCCATCAGAGAAATGCAAATCAAAACCACAATGAAGACACCATCTCACACCAGTTAGAATGGTGATCATTAAAAAGTCAGGAAACAACAGGTGCTGGAGAGGATGTGGAGAAATAGGAACACTTTTACATTGTTGGTGGCACTGTAAACTAGTTCAACCATTGTGGAAGACCGTGTGGCGATTCCTCAAGGATCTAGAACTAGAAATTCCGTTGGACCCAGCCATCCCATTACTGGGTATATACCCAAATGATTGTAAATCATGCTGCTATAAAGACACATGCACACATATGTTTATTGCGGCACTATTCACAACAGCAAAAACTTGAAACCAACCCAAATGTCCATCAATGATAGACTGGATTAAGAAAATGTGGCTCATATACACCATGGAATACTATGCAGCCATAAAAAAGGATGAGTTCATGTCCTTTGTAGGGACATGGATGAAGCTGGAAACCAACATTCTGAGCAAACTATTACAACGACAGAAAACCAAACATTGCATGTTCTCCCTCATAGGTGAGAATTGAACAATGAGAACACTTGGACACAGGGTGGGGAACATCACACTCCAGGGCCTGTCATCGGGTGGGGGTAGAGGGGAGGGATAGTATTAGGAGATATACCTAATGTAAATGATAATTTAATGGGTGCAGCACACCATCATGGCACACGTATACATATGTAACAAACCTGCACGTTGTGCACATATATCGTAGAACTTAAAGTATAATTAAAAAAAATATATTCCAAACAGCATTTATTGGTACCATCTCTTTTCTTTCTTGACCAGTCTTGCCAGTGCTTTTTCTATTCAAATGCTTGTCAAAGAACCACTTTTGGCTTTATTATTCTTTTCTATTATATTATTGTTTTTTATTATATTTTTTTATTTGTATAATTTCTTTCTCCTTCTTAGAATGACCTTTGTTGTGTTTTGATTTTTGTCTTATTTTTTTTTAGTTGAAGATTTAAAATTTTCAACCTCTCTTCTTTGTAATGGAAGGATTAAAGCTATGTATAGTTCTTTAGGCACATTCCATAAGTTTAAAGTGTCATCCTTTCCTACCCACGTTCTGCCTACAAAGAATAATTCTGTTATTGATATTTTTGTTTGTCTTTTTGGTATACATATATACTCATTTCTGTTGCATATATACATACATTTGGAATTGCTGAATTCTAGGATGAATGTTAAGTTCAGCTTTAGTACCATTTCCCCAAATGAGTTACATCAATTTATACCTTCAACAGTAATATATGATAATTCCATGTTTTGTCAGCTCTTGGTACTGCCAAATATTTTCTTTTTAACATGTGAAGCTGTGTACTGGTACCTGCCTAGTACCAGTATTTTGATCTATATTTTTCTGATGACTAATGAGCTCTAGCACTTTCATATGCATTTATTACTTTTGATAATGTTTTCTGTGAAGCGTGTATTATTTTTCTTTTTACTGTTTTTATATTTACTAAATTGTTTGTTTTCATTTTTACTGATTTGTAGGAGTTTCTAAAACATATAATGATTTTTAAATATAGAAATTGGAAATATCTTCTCTTATGCTGTGATTTACTTTTTATTCTACTAATAATGTGTTTTAATGATGCTGCCAATGACAGAAACATAATTTCTTAATATTAATGCAATCAATGAATTAATCTTTTTGTTTAAAGTCAGTGATTCTTGTGTTTAAGAAATCTTGATCAACCCAAGTTAGATAGGTCATATAGGTCCATAATATAGGATATCAACCTAGTATCTTATCTTAACAGCTAGAAACTTTATTGCTTTAACATTCAAGTATATAATCCATCCGTAATTTTTTTTTGTGTATAGTATGAGGAAGTACTGCATAACCATTTTTTTCATATTGTTAATTAATTGATCCAGTGATACTTACTGGAAAAGTCTTCCTTCTTACCTATTGCAATGCACTTGCAATGTTGTTGTTGCCAAGGGATCATATATGCATAGATTTGTTTCTTGAGTCTATGTTTTGTAATATTCCTTTACTTATCTATTCATACACAAATGTCACTTGGCTGTAATTGCTGTCGTTTTGTTATAAATATTGATATCTGATAGTACAAGTCTTCCAACATTTCTCAAGATGCTTTGATTATTCTTGGTTCTTTGGAACTGTATATAATTTAGAATCAACTTGTCAAATTTCTAAAACAAAAAAAACCCCCACAAAATCTGCTTGGATTCTGATTTAGATTTTACTACTTCTTTTTAAAAAAATTTTTTTTATTATACTTTAAGTTCTAGGGTACATGTGCATAACGTGCAGGTTTGTTACATATGTATACTTGTGCCATGTTGGTATGCTGCACCCATCAACTCATCAGCACCCATCAACTCGTCATTTACATCAGGTATAACTCCCAATGCAATCCCTCCCCCATCCCCCCTCCCCATGATAGGCCCTGGTGTGTGATGTTCCCCGTCCCAAGTCCAAGTGATCTCATTGTTCAGTTCCCACCTATGAGTGAGAACATGCAGTGTTTGGTTTTCTGTTCTTGCGATAGTTTCCTGAGAATGATGGTTTCCAGCTGCATCCATGTCCCTACAAAGGACAAAAACTCATCCTTTTTTATGGCTGCATAGTATTCCATGGTGTATATGTGCCACATTTTCTTAATCCAGTCTGTCATTGATGGACATTTGGGTTGATTCCAAGTCTTTGCTATTGTGAATAGTGCTGCAATAAACATACGTATGCATGTGTCTTTACAGCAGCATGATTTATAATCCTTTGGGTATATACCCAGTAATGGGATGGCTGGGCCGTATGGTACTTCTAGTTCTAGATCCTTGAGGAATCGCCATACTGTTTTCCATAATGGTTGAACTAGTTTACAATCCCACCAACAGTGTAAAAGTGTTCCTATTTCTCCACATCCTCTCCAGCACCTGTTGTTTCCTGACTTTTTAATGATCGCCATTCTAACTGGTGTGAGATAGTATCTCATTGTGGTTTTGATTTGCATTTCTCTGATGGCCAGTGATGATGAGCATGTTTTCATGTGTCTGTTGGCTGTATGAATGTCCTCTTTTGAGAAATGTCTGTTCATATCCTTTGCCCACTTTTTGATTTTTTTTTTTTTTTTCCTTGTAAATTTGTTTGAGTTCTCTGTAGGTTCTGGATATTAGCCCTTTGTCAGATGAGTAGATTGCAAAAATTTTCTCCCATTCTGTAGGTTGCCTATTCACTCTGATGGTAGTTTCTTTTGCTGTGCAGAAGCTCTTTAGTTTGATGAGATCCCATTTGTCAATTTTGGCTTTTGTTGCCTTTGCTTTTGGTGTTTTAGACATGAAGTCCTTGCCCATGCCTATGTCCTGAATGGTATTACCTAGGTTTTTTCTAGGATTTTAATGGTATTAGGTTTAACATTTAAGTCTCTAATCCATCTTGAATTAATTTTTGTATAAGGAGCAAGGAAAGGATCCAGTTTCAGCTTTCTACTTATGGCTAGCCAATTTTCCCAGCACCATTTATTAAATAGGGAATCCTTTCCCCATTTCTTGTTTTTCTCAGATTTATCAAACATCAGATGACTGTAGATGTGTGGTATTATTTCTGAGGCCTCTGTTCTGTTCCATTGGTCTATATGTCTGTTTTGGGACCAGTACCATGCTGTTTTGGTTACTGTAGCCTTGTAGTATAGTTTGAAGTCAGGTAGTGTGATGCCTCCAGCTTTGTTCTTTTGACTTAGGATTGTCTTGGAGATGCGGGCTCTTTTTCGGTTCCATATGAACTTTAAAGCAGTTTTTTTCCAATTCTGTGAAGTAACTCATTGGTAGCTTGATGGGGATGGCATTGAATCTATAAATTACCTTGGGCAGTATGGCCATTTTCACGATATTGATTCTTCCTATCCATGAGCATGGAATGTTCTTCCATTTGTTTATGTCCTCTTTTATTTCACTGAGCAGTGGTTTGTAGTTCTCCTTGAAGAGGTCCTTTACATCCCTTGTTAGTTGGATTCCTAGGTATTTTATTCTCTTTGAAGCAATTGTGAATGAAAGTTCATTCATGGTTTGGCTATCTGTTTGTCTGTTACTGGTGTATAAGAATGCTTGTGATTTTTGCACATTACTTTTGTATCCTGAGACTTTGCTGAAGTTTCTTATCAGCTTAAGGAGATTTTGGGCTGAGACAATGGGGTTTTCTAAATATACAATCATGTCATCTGCAAAGAGGGACAATTTGACTTCTTCTTTTCCTAACCGAATACCTTTGATTTCTTTCTCTTGCCTGATTGCCCTAGCCAGAACTTCCAACACTATGTTGAATTAGGAGTGCTGAGAAAGGGCATCCCTGTCTTGTGCCAGTTTTCAAAGGGAATTTTTCCAGTTTTTGCCCATTCAGTATGATATTGGCTGTGGGTTTGTCATAAATAGCTCTTATGACTTTGAGATAGGTTCCATCAATACCAAATTCATTAAGAATTTTTAGCATGAAGGGCTGTTGAATTTTGTCAAAGGCCTTTTCTGCATCTATTGAGATAATCATATGGTTTTTGTCTTTGGTTCTGTTTATATTGTGGATTACGTTTATTGATTTGCATATGTTGAACCAGCCTTGCATCCCAGGGATGAAGCCCACTTGATCACAGTGGATAATTTTTTGATGTGCTGCTGGATCCGGTTTGCCAGTATTTTATTGAGGATTTTTGCATCGATGTTCATCAGGGATATTGGTCTAAAATTCTCCTTTTTTGTTGTGTCTCTGCCAGGCTTTGGTATGAGGATGATGTTGGCCTCATAAAATGAGTTAGGGAGGATTCCCTCTTTTTCTATTGATTAAAATAGTTTCAGAAGGAATGGTACCAGCTCCTCCTTGTACCTCTGGTAGAATTCAGCTGTGAATCCATCTGGTCCTGGACTTTTTTTGGTTGGTAGGCTATTAATTATTGCCTCAATTTCAGAGCCTGCTATTGGTCTATTCAGGGATTCAGCTTCTTCCTGGTTTAGTCTTGGGAGAGTGTAAGTGTCCAGGAAATTATCCATTTCTTCTAGATTTTCTAGTTTATTTGCGTAGAGGTGTTTATATTATTCTCTGACGGTAGTTTGTATTTCTGTGGGGTCGGTGGTGATAGCCCCTTTATCATTTTTTATTGCATCTGTTTGATTCTTCTCTCTTTTCTTCTTTATTAGTCTTGCTAGCAGTCTATCAGTTCTGCTCTGATCTTAGTTATTTCTTGCCTTCTACTAGCTTTTGAATGTGTTTGCTCTTGCTTCTCTAGTTCTTTTAATTGTGATGTTAGAGTGTCAATTTTAGATCTTTCCAGCTTTCTCTTGTGGGCATTTAGTGCTATAAGTTTCCCTCTACACACTGCTTTAAATGTGTCCCAGAGATTCTGGTATGTTGTATCTTTGTTCTCATTGGTTTCAAGGAACATCTTTATTTCTGCCTTCATTTTTTTGTGTACCCCCTAGTCATTCAGGAGCAGGTTATTCAGTTTCCATGTAGTTGAGGGTTTTGATTGAGTTTCTTAGTCCTGAGTTCTAGTTTGATTGCACTGTGGTCTGAGAGACAGTTTGTTATAATTTCTGTTCCTGTACATTTGCTGAGGAGTGCTTTACTTCCAATTATGTGGTCAATTTTGGAATAAGTGTGATGTGGTGCTGAGAAGAATGTATATTCTGTTGATTTGTGGTGGAGAGTTCTGTAGATGTCTATTAAGTCCACTTGGTGCAGAGCTGAGTTCAATTCCTGGATATCCTTGTTAACTTTCTGTCTCGTTGATCTGTCTAATGTTGACAGTGGGGTGTTGAAGTCTCCCATTATTATTGTATGGGAGTCTAAGTCTCTTTGTAGGTCTCTAAGGACTTGTTTTATGAATTGGGTGCGCCTGTATTGGGTACATATATATTTAGGATAGTTAGCTCTTCGTGTTGAATTGATCCCTTTACCATTATGTAATGGCCTTCTTTGTCTCTTTTGATCTTTGATGGTTTAAAGTCTGTTTTATCAGAGACTAGTATTGCAACCCCTGCTTTTTTTTGTTCTCCATTTGCTTGGTAGATCTTCCTCCATCCCTTTATTTTGAGCCTATGTATGTCTCTGCATGTGAGATGGGTCTCCTGAATACAGCAGACTGATGGGTCTTGACTCTTTATCCAGTTTGCCAGTCTGTGTCTTTTAATTGGAGCATTTAGTCCATTTACATTTAAGGTTAAGATTGTTATGTGTGAACTTGATCCTGTCATTATGATATTAACTGGTTATTTTTCTCATTAGTTGATGCAGTTTCTTCCTCACCTCGATGGTCTTTACATTTTGGCATGTTTCTGCAATGGCTGGTACCGGTTGTTCCTTTCTATGTTTAGTGCTTCCTTCAGGGTCTCTTGTAAGGCAGGCCTAGTGGTGACAAAATCTCTAAGCATTTGCTTATCTGTAAAGGATTTTATTTCTCCTTCACTTATGAAACTTAGTTTGGCTGGATATGAAATTCTGGGTTTAAATTCTTTTCTTTAAGAATGTTGAATATTGGTCCCCACTCTCTTCTGGCTTGTAGAGTTTCTGCCGAGAGATCTGCTGTTAGTCTGATGGGCTTCCCTTTGTGGGTAACCTGACCTTTCTCTCTGGTTGCCCTTAAGATTTTTTCCTTCATTTCAACTTTGGTGAATCTGGCAATTATGTGTCTTGGAGTTGCTCTTCTCGAGGAGTATCTTTGTGGCATTCTCTGTATTTCCTGAATTTGCATGTTGGCCTACCCTACTAGGTTGGGGAAGTTCTCCTGGATGATATTCTGAAGAGTGTTTTCCAACTTGGTTCCATTTTCCCCCTCACTTTCAGGCACCCCAATCGGATGTAGATTTGGTCTTTTTACATAATCCCGTACTTCTTGCAGGCTTTGTTCATTTCTTTTTCTTCTTTTTTCTTTTGGTTTCTCTTCTCGCTTCATTTCATTCATTTGATCCTCAATCGCTGATACTCTTTCTTCCAGTTGATCGAGTTGGTTACTGAAGCTTGTGCATTTGTCACGTATTTCTCGTGTCTTGGTTTTCATCTCTGTCCATTCATTTATGGCCTTCTCTGAATTAATTATTCTGGTTATCAATTCTTCCACTCTTTTTTCAAGATTTTTAGTTTCTTTGCGCTGGGTACATAATTCCTCCTTTAGCTCTGAGAAGTTTGATGGACTGAAGCCTTCTTCTCTCATCTCGTCAAAGTCATTCTCCGTCCAGCTTTGATCCGTTGCTGGCGATGAGCTGCATTCCTTTGGAGGGGGAGATGTGCTCTTATTTTTTGAATTTCCGGCTTTTCTGCCCTGTTTTTCCCCATCTTTGTGGTTTTATCTGCCTCTGGTCTTTGATGATGGTGATGTACTGATGAGGTTTTGGTGTGGGTGTCCTTCCTGTTTGTTAGTTTTCCTTCTAACAGTCAGGACCCTCAGCTGTAGGTCTGTTGGAGATTGCTCTAGGTCCTCTCCAGACCCTGTTTGCCTGGGTGTCAGCAGCAGAGGCTGCAGAAGACAGAATACTGCTGAACAGTGAGTGTACCTGTCTGATTCTTGCTTTGGAAGCTTCCTCTCAGGGATGTACTCCACCTTGTGCGGTGTGGGGTCGGTCTGCCCCTAGGGGAGGATGTCTCCCAGTTAGGCTACTCAGGGGTCAGGGACCCACTTGAGCAGGCAATCTGTCTGTTCTCAGATCTCAACCTCCATGTTGGGAGATCCACCGCTCTCTTCAAAGCTGTCAGACAGAGTTGCTTGCATCTGTAGAGGTTTCTGCTGCTTTTTGTTGTTGTTGTTGTTGTTGTTTAGCTGTGACCTGTCCCCAGAGGTGGAGTCTACAGAGACTGGCAGGCCTCCTTGAGCTGCTGTGAGCTCCACCCAGTTCGATCTTCCCAGGGCTTTGTTTACCTACATAAGCCTCAGCCATGGTGGGTGCCCCTCCCCCAGCCTCGCTGCTGCCTTGTGGTTAGATTGCAGACTGTTGTGCTAGCAATGAGGAAGGTTCCGTGGCCATGGGAACCTCCTGGCCAGGTGTGGGATATAATCTCCTGGTGTGCCCGTTTGCTTAAAGCTCAGTATTGGGGTGGGAGTTACCCGATTTTCCAGGTGTTGTGTGTCTCAGTTCCCCTGGCTAGGAAAAGGGATTCCCTTCCCCCTTGTGCTTCCCAGGTGAGGCGATGCCTCACCCTGCTTCAGCTCTCGCTGGTCGGGCTGCAACAGCTGACCAGCACTGATTGTCCAGCACTCCCCAGTGAGATGCACCCAGTACCTCAGTTGATAATGCAGAAATCACCTGTCTTCTGTGTCGCTTGCGCTGGGAGCTGGAGACTGGAGCTGTTCCTATTTGGCCATCTTGCTCCGCCCACCCGGATTTTACTATTTCTATAGATCCATTGGGGGAATTAAGTTTTTGCAACTGTGAATCTTCCAATTCATGAACATGATATATCACTCCTTTTATTCAGGTATTAATTTTATTTAGTAATATTTTTTAGTTTCCTACATAGATATCTTACACATCTTCAATTAGATTTAAAACTAAGTATTTACTTTTTTGATACTTGTAAAAAATACGTTTGAAAAAATCTCATTTCCAACCATTTGTTCTAAGCATTCAGGCATGTAATTGATTTTTATATATTTATCAAAAGTTATTGCTAAATTTTGTTTATCCATAGATTCCTGTGAATTTTCACTATAAGCATAATGTCATGTGTGAATAATAACAGCTTTATTTCTTCTTTTCTAATGTTTATCATTTCATTTTTTTATGACCTCATTGCACTGGCTAGGACTTCCAGTACAACACTGAAAAGAAGTGGTGATAATAGACATTATCTCATACTAAATCTCAGGAGAGGAGCTTTCAACATTTTGACATTTATTGAAGGAGATTTTGGTTTTGGTTTGTTTATTTCCTATGCTTCTATTTCTCTTTGCTAATAGTTTTTTTTTTTTTTTTTTTTTTTTTTTTTTTTTTTAAATGAGTGAGTTTTTGTCAAATGCTTTTTCTATGTTTAATTTGATGATTATGTGATTTTCTCTTTTATTCTGTTAATTCTAATTTTTTTATTAATTTCTCTTTGACCCTATAACATAAATTATGTTGATTTTTAAACATTTACTGTATTGAGGACTAATTTACACATGATAAAATGCATTCATTTAAATGTACATTTTAATAAATTCTGCAAAATTTGTACACTTGTATAATCAACAGTACAATCAAGACACAAATGTAGAACATTTTCTAAACTTATCTTCTTTGTCAATTTCCCTTGGCCTTAGCCCCAAACAACCACTGATCTGGTTTTTGTCACCATGGAGTAGATTTATCTTTTCTAGAGTTTCATGTAAGGGAGTTATACAGTATGTATTCTTTTGTGTCTGGCCCCTTTTGCTCAACATAATGTCTTTTAGAGTCATCCGTGTTGCCTATATCAACAGTTCATTCTCTTTTTGTTGTGAGATAATTGCCCATTATATAAATATATCACAGTTTGTTTATCCATTCGCCTGCTGATGAAAAGTTTTGAGCTATTGTGAACAAAAGATAGAAAAGATTTAGATAAATGATGGCTTTCAAAGCAACAGTAGCCTAACCTTCCTACACTTATAGAAATAATAATATAAAATGGGTAGATATATATAATAGAAATAATTACTTTAGAATGATTTCTTAAATTTAACTTTTAAGTTCAGGGATACTTGTTCAGGTTTGTTACATAGGTAATCTTGTGCCATGGAAGTTTGTTGTACAGATTGTTTTGTCATCCAGGTATTAAGCCTAGCATCCCTTAGTTATTTTTCCCAATGCTCTCCCTTCTCCCACCCTCCATGCTCTGAAAGGCCTCAGGGTATGTTCTTTTCTTCTATGTGTTCATGTATCCCCATTATTTCATTCCCACTTCTGAGTGAGAACATGCGGTATTTGGTTTTCTGTTCCTGTGTTAGTTTGTTAAGGATAGTGGCCTCCAGCCCTATCCGTGTTCTTGCAAAGGATATGATCTAGAATGATTACCACTGGAATATAAATTCCATGAAAACAGTCTGTCCTGTTTATGAATATATCTTAAGTGCCTATTATAACATAGTTCGTACCCATTAAATATTGAATGAATTAATGAAATAACTTTGAAGAATTTTTAATTTGTTTTCTCGTCTCAGATTTATACTCTGTCTCAAAGTTAAACTAGTACATTGTATTTTATAGTTTTAAAAGACAAAGTATAAAAAGAAGAGTGTTTAGAATTGGCTATATAATGAAAAACAGCCACCCTACCTTAAACATTTTATTTCTTATTTTGTGGGTTAAAAAAAAACATGAGTGGGTTTAAATTAGGAGGACGAGGGACAAGAACTTTAATTTCAATATTTCTAGGTTAAAACTTTGTATTATTAATAAAATTTCTGAATATCATCAATTTACTGAAAGCAATATTATTCTTTATTGTTGTCAGTACAACTTTTCTAGAGTTGGAACATGGGAATAAATTCCCATGTTATTTTCCTAGGCACTCCATTTTCTACTATCATGCATTTTGTCAAGTTGAGCAAATATCAGAAGTGTCTGCTTACAGCAAACATACTTAGAGTTTCCAAAGATATAAAGGTAAAAATCAGGAACAGAAATAGAAAGAAGAGATAGAGTCTAATCAATTTATTTTTAAGCCATTATCTGATGTATTTATAACTCCTAGGCTCTGGGTGCATAACGTTAGAGTTTTAAATGTATAAGCTTATATGAGACACAATGATTTTCCTCAGGTGATATAAATTGATCAGAAATGCAGTGTAACATACATTTCATGATATGGGCATAAATGTGCAAGTGTTGTGTGTTGTGGCCTTAGGAAAATGGCTAAATAGTATTTCTTTTATTAGATTGGATTCAATTAAATGAACAAATTTCATTGACATTTTTAATTAAAATTTTTATTTTGAGATAATTATAGATCCACATGTGATTGAAAGAAATAGTAAAGAGATATGCTGCATACTAAGTTTTCCTCAACAGTAACATCTTACAAAAACATAGTGCCATATCACAACCCGGATACTGACATTGATACAGTAAAGATGTAATATAGTTCATAACAATCAGATTCTTGATATCACCTTTTTATAGTCACATCTGCTTCCCTCCTTAATGCTGGCAACCAGAAATTTGTTCTCCATTTCTCTAATTTTGTTACTTTTACTCTAGAAATAAATGAATAAAAGTATCTCTATTTATAGATGAATTTTTTTTTCTATAGAGAATCTCAAGGAATCTAGACAAAACCTCCTAGAATTAATAGATAGGCTCAGCAAGGTTGTAGGATAGAGATCAATATGCAAAAATTAATAACATTTCTATATACAAGGAATGAAAATCTAGGCACTGATATTGAAAATATAATACCGTTAACATTTGCTCCAAAAATCTAAGAAAAGCAGCAGGTATGTTTCTGTTATGGGAATCACTGGGCTAAAGTGTTACAGAGCATCCTGCTCTGGGGTGGTGGGGGGAGGGAGCAAGGCCCAGGCTATTTCAGGCAGTTCCTTCCTATCTCAAAATGTTGCATTCTCAGTGCATTCTACAGTTATTCTGAGAACCATGGGCAAGAAAAGGAAAGGCTGGGCTACCCAAGGCCATCTGAGGACTGTCCTGCAGCTTTCATGGTTTTTGATAAGAAATCTATTTGACATTCAAATTGCTCTTTTTCTATAGCTAAGGTGTTGTTTTCCTCTGGTTACTATATATATATACACACACAAATATATATATATACATGTATGTCTTCAGTTTTCAGTAGTTTATGATGGTTTTTGGAAGTGATTTCTCTGGGTTTAACCTATTTGATATTTCCTCAGCGTCTTGAATTTGTAGGTCTGTATTTGTTGTCAAATTTTAGAAAATTTAGTAATTACTTTTTCCAACATTTTTGTAGTCCCCTCTCTTTCTTCTCTTGTTATGGTTCTCTAGAATCACAACTATTACATTTTTTGTTATATGCCTAAGGCTATCTTAGATGCCTAAGGCTATGTTCCTTTTTTTAAAGTCTATTTTTTCTCTGTAGTTTGAATTGGGTAATTCTGTTGTTCTAATTTCCAATTCATTAATACTCTTCTCTGTACTCTTCATCTACCATTGAGCCCATCTGCTGCATTCACTGCATTTTTAATTTTAGTTATTGTACTTTAAATGCTAAGATTTCCATTTGACTCTCCTTTATATCTTCTTTCTTTACTAAGACTTTCTATATCCTTGTGTAAGCTTTCTATTTTTAAAAACATTGTTTCAATTGTGTTTATAATCGCTCCTTGAAGCACTTTTATCATGGCTACTATAAAGTCTTTGTCAGATAATTGTAACATCTCTTTATTACAATGTTGGCATCTATTGGTTGTCTTTTTAAATTTAATTTGAAATCTTCTTCATTCTTGATATGATGACTGAGTTTTTTTATTGAAACCTGTACTGTTGGGGAATTATGCTTTAAGAGTCTAGATCTTAATTAAACCTTCTGTTTTAGTTGTTTTATTGTATGACTCTGACAGGGGAGCTGACATCAATCAGAAAGGTCAATAGGCTTTGCAGAGCAATGGTCTTTAAGTCCTCAGGGAAGATAGGAGGAGTTGCTCCCAAGGATTGACTGACCCCCACCTCAAGTCTGTAGAGAGAATGGGGTGATCGTCTCAGGTGGCAGGAGGTACAGAGTATAAAGAACGCCTGCTGCCTCCTGCCACCCTCAGGTACTGTAGACAAGAGGTAGCACTGCTGTTGGAAGATGAACAAGCAATAGCCAATACATGGGTCAACACACATGGCTCAATCTCAGGGTTAGTAGTGGACTTTTTATGGACCAAAGACCTGAACTCATTCTGTGTCCAGTGTGAGTGAAAGTTACCCAAATCCTTATGCCAGGACCGTTCTATCTGCTTGCTCTCCCATTATCCTACAAAAGAAGAAGCATGCTGGCCAATGAGAGCAATCTCTGAACAGACTTCCCCACTGGAACCTAATGTGGGCCCAGTACAACACCACAGTCTCAAGTGCCAGAGCTCCTCAGGGCTTCTGCCTAATCCCATGTGTAGGTTAGAGTCTTGGAAAAGAGAAAGAGTGATGGAGCCCAGGTGGTTGCCAATCCAGGGTTATATACGCTTTCTAGGGAGCATAATTGATCAATCCCAGACACTAGAGGAGACTTAGAACATTTTGAAGAAGGCACTCCAAAGAGTGGGGGCCACTTGTGGTATTTGCCTACAACTATGGGCAGAACAGATCCTAGGTTTTAGTCCTACTTCACTCCTGACAAGCTATATGCTTTGGATAAGTCATTTAATATCTCTAGGTCTCCATTTCATCATCTGTCAGGTAAAGTGACTCAATAATCAGTCATATAGTAAATTAATTTGAAAAATCTCAACCTTCTTAGTATATAGTAATCAAATTGAGTCTCACTTGAATTAGTTAGTTTTGATCTTCAGCTGCTCACCCCTGGGCTGGGTTAAAGTGAGGGCAAGGTTGTCATGAGAATAAGCACTCCAGGTACTGGGTTCAGGAGATTTCTTCCCTCCACAGACAAGGTTGTACACAGACAGGGCTTACTTTGGGCATATTATGCCCAAAACCTTCTTGCTGAATTTTAAGGTCAAAGAGAAGGCCCTGGATTTACTTGAAATTCACCTAAAGTAGAGAATAAAAACTTTAGCCTTAAATTATAAAGTCCCTAGAGAGAGAATGAAATTTAAGTATTCTGGTTTCCATAGGAAACATCATCCCTATGGTGAGGCGGATAATTCAGACTGCATTAGTCTACTGCCTTAAGTTCATATAACACACCTTATTTGGACTCCAAGTTCAGAAGCAACTTTCTGATTAGGATTTGGTCTCCTCTGTAGATCTGCCCTGAGGACAGACTCTGTGACAGCATATTTCTCATTGTAATTTAACAGATTGGCTTTCTGGTTCTATGCTTTGATCTCAGAGAATTTGGTTAATGTGTGGCAGCCCCTGAGGGACAGTATTACATGAGGAATGCTGACCGATTCTCCTTACAAACCTGTTAACCTAAACCTCCATGCACTATGCCTGAATCATAGTAAATTCATCAAGTTTACATACACCAACAAATGCTGCCTCTCAGAACCAGCTTGCCAGCCTGGTCCAGCAAGCAGTTACCTTCTCTGCATTGCTAGAGGATCCAGCTGTTCTATTTTTGTGCTAATTTATATACTGGCCAGCTACATTTTGATGCTACTAACCTTAGCTCCCAAATAGGTAACTCTCGAGTAAGATATTTCCAAGAAAGGTGTAAAAGAGTAAATATCAAAAGAGAAACATCAAATGTTTCTAACCCATACAACTTTGTGATCCTAGACTCACAAGCACTAACAGTGGAGAGGAGGCATTGCAAGACTCAGGCTGCTGAGAATCTGGTTTTCTTTTTCATGAGGAGGAATGTATGGCCTATGAGCTCTGGCCTATGAATCTTGAGATCTATTTTTGCCATTTAGCTAATGATTCCATCTTGGAGAAATAACTTATCTTCACTTGTAAAATAAAGAGATGAGGGCAGATGGTCTTATCAGGTATTTATACCAGTAAGTTTCTATTAATCTCCATTAAACTCATTAACAGAAGGAAGAAAAAAGGAAATGCACATGCTTATATTTCTAGGGGATTATTATTATTGGCACTGATACAGTTTTGGACAAAAGGAGCAGTTGCATTGTATCTTTAAATTTTGTTTTTCTATATGCTTCTAGTGTATGGCTTCTTATTCCCAGTTATGTGTATAAGCTTTAGATAGTCTGAGAGTCTCTTTATTTTGGATACAAAGTTTTGAGTGTATATATGCATGCTGTCTCTGAAGAGTGCTGGTAGTTTTTATCAGTACAGTAGTTCCCCCTTATCCACAGGGAATATGTTTCAAGACCCCCAGTGGATGTCTGAAACCACAGATAGTACTGAATCCTATATATACCATATTTTTTCCTAGACATACATACTTATGATAAAGTTTAATTTACAAATTAAGTATAGTAAGAGATTAAAACAACAACTAATAAAATAAGACAATTATAACAATATGCCAGCATCATTACTCTTGTGCTTTGGAGCCATTTTTAAGTAAAGTAAGAGTGACTTGAACACAAGCACTGTGATATCACAACAGTCGATCTGATAACTGAGATGGCTGTAAAGTGACCAATGGGTGGGTAGCATGCACAGAGTGGACATGCTAGACAAAGAGATAATTCATGTCCTAGGCAGAATGAGGCAGAACACCACAAGATTTTATCATGTTATTCAGAATAGCACGCAATTTAAAATATAAATTGTTTATTTCTGGAATTTTCTATAAAATATTTTTGGATCAGGGTACACTAAGGGTAAGTGAAATGAGACCATGGATAAGGGGGACTACTGTAATTTATCAAAGGGACCTGCAGACTTCAAAAGGCTTAAAGCCACTGATCTCAGTTCATTTGTGCTGTAATAACAAAATAACACAGACTGGGTAATTTATAAAAAAACAGAAATTTCTTTCTCACAGTTCTAAAGGCTGACAAGTTCAAGGTCAAGGCACTGGCATTCTGTGTCTGGTGAGGGCCTTCTTGCTGCATCCTCTCATGGTAGAAAGTGGAAGGATAAAAAAAGCCTAGTTATTTCCCTCCAGCCCTTTCATGAGGCACTAATTCCATCCATGAGAGTGGAGCCCTTATGGCTTAATCATCTTCTGAAGGGCCCACCTCTTAATACTTTTACTTAGAAATTAAATTTCAACATGAATTTTGAAAGAGACACAAGCATTCAAACCATAGCACCCTGCATATCCAAAGCTTATTAAAGGTATGATAGAAACTAATTCCCTGGATTGAATTCCATCAACTTGACATTCCCATTAATTTTTAAATCTTTAGACACAAATAATTCCAATTAGGAGGCAGCAGTTGTATGCCTAAGTGAATCATCTTCCCATCTAGGCCTGGAAGAAAACAACTGTCATGATAAGTCTGATATAATTACATTATCATTAATAACTGTTAAGCCATTATTAAGCTAATTTTTCATTTCATTAAAAGTCTATATAAAGAAAGCTGTCAAATAGAAAGTCATTAAATGTGAGTTTATAATATTTGTTTTTGAATAGTGAGAAATAAAAATAACTTAATTAAAGAATTTTCTTTGCAAAACTATTACATTTCACAAAATAATCTCTAAGCAGATGAATTCAAATCAGCTGAGATGTTCAGAACAAAGGAACACAAATCTAAAGAAAAGAAATGATTACAAAATAATTAATCACCCAGTTATTCACTTCCCATAAGACATTTTGCTTCATACGATGAAAATATCTATTATTTGAAACAAACTTTAGCATAACAGATGACAAATTTCAAAACATCAATTTTATTTCAAGAGACATGAACTATATCTGTAGTTAAGAAGTGAAAATTGATTAGGAGTAATTCTGTGTCAATGTAAGATCACAATGTATTGCATCTGAGTTTCAGAGAAGAATTGTCCGTCAAGCATGAATTAATGGAACGTTAAATTAGAACAATTAACTTTCTAGTCCACTATTATTTTGGGGCCAAGCATAAGGCACCATTGCTAAGGATTCAGATTATTGAACTTGCTATTCATATCATATTCATATATGGGCAGGACATTTCTTTACAATAATTTTAGCCAAGCAACAGATCTTAACAGCACTAATGTCATCAATATAATTTTAAAAAGTCTAAAATCTATTGTACTAATTGACAAAACATACTTTTAATCAGAGGTTTAAAAATTAGATAATATACTTGAAGTAATTGCCTCTGGTGTATGGCCTTTTCAACATATGTTAGCTGACCTCCTTTTGTTACCCATGTCTTCATGACTTAGCTGAATTTCTGCCCTGCCTTAACTCTGCTTCTCTGCTTATCTTTAAGAAACAGGAGGCCTATCCCGGCCCGCGGGATTGTCGAAGCAGGCCCTGGAGGAGGGAGTGGGAATTTGGGGAACAAGAGACACGAGAAATGGAGACAAGACAGTGCTCTGATCAAGTCTCGTTTAATGGCGGTAATGCAGTGCCTTATATACACTTGGAGAGGAAGGGGTTGGGCCAAGGCAGAAATGATCTCATTTTGGAGGGCGTGGCCAGGCAGGTTTCGGTTTCAACGGTCAGGCGTCATGTTGCGCCTGCGCTACAAAGTAACAATTTTCACGTGCGCGGGAAAGATGGGTGAAGAAGAAGCAGGAAGAGCGCCATCTTGTGCAAGGTATTTAATACAGGGAAAAAGACAAATCTGGGAAGGAGGTGAGAGGTGGAAATGAATAGAGCTCAGGCGTCTAATCATCAATAATTACTCGCTATGGCCGGGGTGCGCAGCTCCGGACAGGTCCCCCTTTTTATTGTTTTATGACAAGAAAACGACCCCCCGGGAACTGCGCCTGTCTTAGGTTGGGTCAACTCATCCCCACCTTCTAGGCCCGTCATGGGATAAGGCAGCAGCAAAGGCGGCCCTCCTGTCTTAGGCTCCGGTGGAGATAGTGTCCTCTTACCCATCATTGACTGTCCAGTTCAGCACACAGGGGAGGTGGTCTTATTGAGGTAAATAAGACTCACCATTTTCAGTCATCTCAAGGCGATGATAATGGACCTGTATAGGTTTGGCCTGGAAGGCCTCGATTTGTTGTCTGACGAATGCCATAAGCTTATTAAGGATTATAGGCCCGAGAGTGAGGAAGAGTAGAAGAGTAAGTAAAGGACCAAGAAATGGCAGGAGATAGGGGAGAAGTCCATTGAGTCCCATCCACAATGGATTGGCGGCCAGGTCCTTTCTGCGCTTTTCTAGTTCTTCTTGTAAAGTTTTTATCTTATCTCTGATGATTCTGGATTTGTTGGCATAAAAACAGCACTTTTCCTGTAAAGCCAAACAGATCCCTCCCTGTTCTGCTGTTAATAAATCTAGACCTCTTCTATTTTGGAGAACTACTTCAGCTAATGAGTCTACTTGGTCTTGTAAATCTTGTATAGTACTGGATAAGGTCTGTACATCTGAAATTAATTGGTTGGATAATTTAGTATATTGAGTTAGTGAGACCCCTAGGCCTGTGGCTCCTGTTGTAAAAGCAGTGGTGATTCCTAGTCCAGCCAATAAGGGAATAAATTGTATGGCTCGTTTCGGTCTATAAATAAAATGTTCAATAGCGGGGATGGGGATAGGTTCATCTCCAGGAATGATATCAATGTCGGGGAGAAGAGTGGCCAGAACACAAAGCCCTGTCCAATTTGTAGGTAGATAAGTATATGCCATGTTGTTTCCACAGACGAAAACCGAGCCATTTACAGCACACAAAGGGTCGGTGGCATGGATTATGGAGGTACAGTTGTCAAACATAACATAGCCTAGATCAATTTCTTTAGTGCTTTTATACGATGGTGAAAAGAGGCAAAAGGAATTAGAAAACGTCATCAGTTGAACTAAGAGGGGAGAGATAATAGGACAGGAATTATTTACCAAGGATTCATTTGAGTAATTGACATAGGACAACAAAAAGTTAGGTATAGCTAGAGGAATAGGGGGGCCCATTTTAAGACAAAGCCAACAATCGTGGGCTAGGCTTGTATTGGACATTTGAAGTAAATTGTAAGTAGCATTGAGGATATCAAAAGTTTGAGCATCGAGCCTAAAATTATCTCTGATCTCAGGCAGGGCTAAGGGGTGATATTGAAATTCAGGATATAAAGCTTTATGAATCTTTTCTAATTTTTTTTGGACGGTTTTAATTCTTGCAATATCTAATGGGCCTCCTCCGTCAGAAATATGAATGGGAGCAGTAGTGCTCCAACAAACAGGCTTTCCTTTTTGGCCGTTACAAGAAGATTGTACAAGTTTATTAGTGGATCCTAATACTTGTACGTCATTGGTACCTCCAGTTTGTGTTTTTAGTAACGTGGCCGCATAGTATGTTTTATTGCCTGATTTGCATTGTTGATAGGAGGTATAACAGGAACTATGTACAGAAGATTGGAAAGAGCTACAAGGGCATTCTAGGAGCGGCCCGCTAGGCGAGGTGTCTCTTGGGGTAGACTTACATTTCCACGACTGGTCTGGCATTAAGTACGCTGTCTTGCCCGAGCAAGTCACCTGGGTGATTCTGTCTGACAGAGGTTCAGATATTTGTCCCCCTCTGCAGTCACAAGGCTGGCCGTATTGTTTTCGTAGTAATCCTTTTGCTTTACGAGGGTCACCAAAACCTGCATAGACTGTCACTATGTTATATAGAGCGATTATTTTCCAAAGGAATCTCATGTTAGGCTTCATTTCCTGAAAAACAAAAAGGAAGAAACTTCTCAGGGAGATTTATCTTCCCTGGACTGACAATGGTTATGATTTATTTGTCTTACCAATCTTTCAGGCAGCCATCTGGCTGCATCATTCTTTTGTGAGAAGATGCATACTGAGCCTCTTCCCCAAATTAAAACTGGATTGGGGCCATGCCATGAATTATCAAGTGGATCTTTCCATTTTACCATTGCGAACTGTTTTTGAGATTCAGGATGCCAGAAACGGTCGGCAGCAGATTTTCCATGACTGTCCAAATTTAAAAAATTAAGGATAAACAGGGCATGATTGAGTATGTTTCTGGGGGTACCCTTCACGGGGTACCAGCTCCCCCCTTTTAATTTTGTGATAACAGTTTTTAATGACAGATGGGCTCTTTCTACTATACCTTGTCCTTGGGGATTGTAGGGAATGCCTGTGGTATGTTTAATTTGTAGGGTATTGCAGAATTGTAAAAAGGTTTTGGCTATATACCCAGGGCCATTATCTGTTTTAATTTGTTTGGGTATTCCTAAAATAGAAAAGCAGTGTAATAAATGAGCTACGACATGTTTGGTGGCCTCTCCTGTTTGGAGAGTTGCACTAATGAATCCACTATAGGTGTCTATGCATACATGGATATATTTTAGTTGACCAAATTCTAAGTGGTGAGTAACGTCCATTTGCCAAATTTCGTTGGGGATGAGTCCTCGGGGGTTAATTCCTAAATGAGGAACAGGTAAATACATTATGCAGTTGGCGCATTGTTTAACTATTTGTCGAGCTTGTTCTCTAGTAAGTTTAAACATGAGTCTTAAGGTTTGGGCGTTTAAATGATGTAAGGCATGTGTTTTTGTGCTTGTTGTAAATTGTCTGTAGTGACTGTGGCTATGGTTTTTGTTGCCATGTCGGCTGTTGCGTTACCTCGTGTTAAAGGTCCCGGTAATCCTGAATGTGCTCTGATATGCCCAAGAAAAAAGGGAGTAATCCTTTTTTGAATAAGTTGTTGACATTGTAAAAATAAGTTAGCTGTGTCTGAAATATGTTTAATTTGAGGCACGGTCTCTAAGAGGGGTATTGAATGAGCCAGGTAGGCGCTGTCTGTGTAAATGTTAAGTGGCTGACAAGGAAAAGCTGATAATGCTGCAATTATAGCTTGCAATTCGACTAGCTGAGCGGATGTATAAGTGGTCTGGAATTTAACGACTACATTATTGTAGGTGTAAGCGGCAAGTCCTGTGGAAGATCCATCAGTGAAAATTAGTAATGCGTCATTGAGAGGTTCTTTATTGGTAATATGGGGAAACACAAATGCATGAAGTTTGCAAAATTGAATGAGTTTGTTAGGTGGGTAATGGTTGTCAATTGTGCCAGTGTAAGAAGCGCAAGCAATTGGCCAGGCTTCCGTATTTTGTAACAGCCAATGGATGTGTGATTGAGTGTAGGGCTGTATAATGGTAGAGGGTTCTATTCCAAAGTACTTTCTACTGTTTTCTCTTCCCAAGATAATTAGATCAGCTATGGCATCATAATAAGGCAACAAAACCTTTTTAGGGGAGGAGGGCAGGTGTACCCACATAATGGGATTGCTCTGCCAGAATAAGCCAGTAGGGGTTATTGTTGTGTTAAAAATAATGAATATTAATGGCTGAGAATAATCAATACTGGTAACAAATTGTGTTGCGATGGCATATTCCACCTGTTGGAGTGCTATTAATGCTTCTTTAGTAATGGACCTGGGGGATTTTGGATTAGAGTCTCCTTTTAATATATCAAAAAGAGGTTTTAACTCTCCTGTAGTGAGTTTTAAGTATGGCCGAAGCCAATTTATGTCTCCCAGTAATTTTTGGAAATCATTTAAAGTTTTTAAATGATCATGACGTATAACGGCCTTTTGATTAATGATTTTAGGTCCATTAATTTGAAAACCAAGATAGGTGTATGGATCTTGTAATTGTACCTTTTCTGGGACTATTTGTAGTCCGACTGCTGTTAACTCTTGTTTGAGTTGGGCAAAGCACTGTAAGACTTGTTCGCCAATTTCCCCTGCTACTAAAATATCATCCATATAGTGTATAATATACATTTGTGTCCATGTTTTTCTGACTGGCTCTATAGCGCAGCTACATATTTTTGACACAAGGTAGGACTATTGGCCATACCCTGAGGTAAGACTTTCCATTGATAGCGCTTCATTGGTTGTTTAAAATTTGTAGATGGAAGACTAAAGGCAAATCTTTTTTGGTCAGCAGGGTGAAGGGGAATTGTAAAAAAGCAGTCTTTAAGGTCAATAATGATTTTAAAATATTTTTGATGAATCGCAACTGGTGAGGGCAATCCTGGTTGTAAGGCACCCATAAGGATCATAGTGATATTTACCGCCCTTAAATCTTGTAAGAGTCTCCATTTGCCAGACTTCTTTTTAATAACAAAAATAGGTATATTCCAAGGAGAATTACTTTCCACAATATGTCCCGCTATCAGTTGTTCCTGCACTAACTGTCGGGTAGCACTTAGTTTATCATTGAGTAAAGGCCACTGATCAACCCAAATGGGCTCATCTGACTTCCAAGTAATGGGGTCAGCGCACCTTTGGGGTGCAGGTATGTCAGTGGCCTGAGCTAAAAATTTCCAAACCCCTTTTTATCAAGTTGTCCTGAAACCAGTATAGGTTGTGGAATACCGTTTTCTCCTTTTCCAAGACCTTTACCAGGGGTGTATCCTTGAGTTAACATTTGTGCAGTAACTATATCATTTGGACTACACATTATAATTTTCATTTGAGAGAGCAGATCTCGCCCCCAAAGGTTAACAGGTAGGTAAGGGATGACAAATGGCTTAATAAGGCCTGAATTGTTTTCTTTATCTGTCCATGTTAGGTATTTAGAACTTTGTTTAGGATTACTGCTTTGTCCAATTCCTCTCAAGTGAGTTAAAGTCTCTGTAGTAGGCCAATGAGAGGGCCAATCTTCCTGTTTAATGATAGTTACATCAGCCCCTGTGTCTATTAGTCCAGTGAATGCCTTCCCGTCTAACCATAAGGTTAGAGAGGGTTTTTGATTTGTAATTGGTTGCACCCAATATATGTCTGATGATCCGAAACCTTTTCTTTTTCTATTACAGTGTTGAATATTATTATTTGTTTTGACCAAAGGTAGCAGGATTAACTGAGCTATTCTAACTCCTTGAGGGACAGTAATAATACTATCAATAGCTCTGGCCATAATTTTAATTTCTCCTTCATAATCATTATCGATAACTCCAGGGAGGACTTGTAAGTCTCTCATGGTGACACTACTTCTTCCCAAAAGCAGCCCAAAAGTTTTAGGTGGTAAAGGTCCATATATTCCGGTATTTAAGGTTTGTGGTCCCATTTCAGGTGTTAGTACTGTGTGGGAGGTGGAACTGAGGTCCAGTCCTGCACTTCCTGGGGTTGCTCTACTAAGTTTTGAAATGGATTGCTGTTGCTGGCTGGAACAAAGCTGACTGCCCCATATGCTTGTTTCGGGGCCTGAGGCTGGCCACTCATCCCGTTTCCCTGCCTAGGGGATAAAGGATTTCCTTGACTGTCAGTTTTAGATTTACATTCATTTGCCCAGTGCCTTCCTCTTTTACACCTTGGGCAAAGGCCTGGAATTTTTGCTTCTGGATTTTTATTTTGGTTTTCATGGCAATCTTTTGCAAAGTGTCCCCTTTTACCGCATCTAAAACATCCCCCTTTATCTCTACCTTTGTTAATGAGGAAGTCTCTTACTGTTTGGCCGCTAAAAGCGGCGGCCATTGCTAGGCCTTGTTGATATGAGGGCCCAATATCTGAACAAAGGCGAATGTATCCCGTTAAATCTGTTTTCTTTCGATAAGGTCTGATTGCCGCTTGGCAGGCAGGGTTAGCGTTTTCATAAGCTAACTGTTTAACATAATCTACACCCGTTTCTGCATTTCCAAAGATTCTACCTGCGGTGGTCATAAGTCTATGCACAAAGTCTGAAAATGGCTCATCGGGTCCTTGTTTAACCGCCGTGAGCGAGGCCCCTGGATCTCCTTTAACGGGAAGTTTTCTCCAGGCTTTTGTAGCGGCAGCCTGGATTTGCGAGAACAATCCAGGATCATATTGCATTTGGGCCTGAGTGTCTGCATAATTACCTAAACCAGTTAACATATCAAAATCCCAACCGTTTCCTGCCTGTTGATTTCTTTTAGCCGTGTCTCTACAATTTTCAAAGAACTCTGACTTCCAAATTAAATGGTCTCCCCCAGAAAGGACTGCCCTAACTAAGGTATTCCAGTCTGTAGGAGTGAGCCAATTTTCAGCTACAGATTCCACTATAGCAAGAGTATATGGAGCAGTAGCCCCATACTGAGAGGCAGCAGTCTTTAACTCTTTTATAATAGTAAAGTCAAATCCAGTATGATGCCTCCAAGCCTGTCCCCGTTCATCTATGGTTTCAGTGACCGGAAAAACGTCTTTGGGGGAGGAGTCTTCTCTATGTCGGCTAGCAACTAACCCCCCTTTTGGAACATGTTGTCCAGGCCGCTGAGGTGGGCGCAAGGAACCCTCCATAGCGTCTGAGTTGGGTATTTTTTCATTTCCTGTCTTTAGCTTTTGGAGCCTAATTATCAATGATTGATGTAACTCTTCAAGTTTAATTTGTTCCTCTAGTTGAGCAATTTTTTGTTTTAATTCTTCTTTGGGATCTATTGCTGCCATAACAATGGGCGCAGAAGCCTCATTATGTGTCTTATTATATGGGGGCGGGTATGAAGTAAAGGGAGGCAAATCAGGGTTGTGATATTTAGCCGCCTCTTCCTCTAAATAATCCCAATTTATGTCTGATTGATTAGGCTTATTAATTTCCTCCTCTTTTTGAAGCATCTGTAAAATTGGGTATTTTGTTTGTTTGTTTTCGTGTGGCATTTCCTTATCTGTTACGGAAGGAGACTTGATTTCCTCATGATCACTTTTGAGGGAAATGAGATCCTCCTCCGTATCTTGCAGAGGCTTTGTAAGGTTAGAGCGGGAGCTAACCTTTAGAATATGCTCTGTCTGAGCGACCGCAGCCATGACTTGCGGATCGGCCTCCTTCTTATCTATTAAATCTCTAATGAGGTTCCAATAAGAGAAGGCGGTCACAGGAATTTTTTCTGGCCCAAAAGTATTATAATAGTCCTGAAGACAATCCCCTACTCTACGCCATCTTTTAATATCAATAGTTCCTTCCTGTGGGAACCAAGAGCAAGTGTCTTTTACAAAATCAAAAAATTTAAACAAATCATTACCTTTAACCTTTACTCCTCGTATCTTTAAAGCCTCTTTTAATTGTCCTACATAGATCTGATGTTGGCTTAATTCTTGTCCCATTTCGGACGCGTCACTTACCTTCGATTCTTACGCGGCAGGTTCCCGTGGTGATCGGAAGAGTTCACTTTCTTTTGTCTTTGTTAGCAGTCAACCGTCCTTTGGCGTCCTCTTCCTCACGGAGTCCCTCGTTTCCAGGTCCCTGTTCGGGCGCCACGTATCCCGGCCCGCGGGATCGTCAAAGCAGGCCCTGGAGGAGGGAGTGGGAATTTGGGGAACAAGAGACACGAGAAATGGAGACAAGACAGTGCTCTGATCAAGTCTCGTTTAATGGCAGTAATGCAGTGCCTTATATACACTTGGAGAGGAAGGGGTTGGGCCAAGGCGGAAATGATCTCATTTCGGAGGGCGTGGCCAGGCAGGTTTCGGTTTCAACGGTCAGGCGTCATGTTGCGCCTGCGCTACAAAGTAACAATTTTCACACGCGCGGGAAAGATGGGTGAAGAAGAAGCAGGAAGAGCGCCATCTTGTGCAAGGTATTTAATACAGGGAAAAAGACAAATCTGGGAAGGAGGTGAGAGGTGGAAATGAATAGAGCTCAGGCGTCTAATTGTCAATAATTACTCGCTATGGCCGGGGCGTGCAGCTCCGGACAGAGGCCTGCGATCAGAAGATCCCCCTCATGATTAAACCAGCTGAACCTCATGGGGGAATCCAAGATGGCAGCTCATATGACCTTTGAAGAACTTCAAAATTAATTATAATCTAATTTCCATGTCAAATGACACTCTCCCCAGTGCCATGACAGTTGACAATTGCTATGACAATGATTGGAAGAAACCATAAAGGGACAAAAAGGACGGTGGCACATCAGTTCTGAGAAGTTCTCCATTCATTCCAAGAAAAGATATATTACTCCCCTTGCTTTCAATGCCCAATTCTTTTATTAAATATGACCTATATCTGTGACTTCCCAGCTCTTACAAGTTGAATGATTGATTTGTGAACCACATTCCCACTTCTCAATTCTATGGCCATCAAATAAAAGCCTGCACTCCTTGATACTCACTTTCAGTTTTGCTTATGAGTGTTGTGGCAAAGAGCAGAAAAGAACCCATCTTATGGGTGAACAGATTTGTCAGTAACATCCTCAGAGAATATACCTAACTGGGGCAACTAAACACCTCTATGATGCAAGTTAAAACCAACTGATAAACACATAAATCACATTGTGTAAACAATATTTAAAAGCAAATTTTAAAAAATGGTGGCTAGGAGGCAGAACTAACTTGCAGCTTCCACTCAGATGCACAGAGGAGTATGTGGAGGCCCACACCATGAACTTTTGCTCCAAGAACTATGCAAGAACATAGCAGGGAAGCCAAAAGAACCCAGAGACCCTCTGAAGGAAGCAACTTACCACTCACTGCAGGCTCAGTGAGACAGCCAAAAAACTGTGAGTACCCAAAGTGTGAGAGGGGAAATGTTTGCCCCCAAACACACATCCTCACTGGGGCCCAGATCGCAGGAGAAGGATCTGAGCTTATGTGGAGCTGAGACAACTTTAAAGAGCTGAGCAAAATATAGAGATAGAGGAAGCAGCAAGAAGAGCTCTGTGAACACTCTTCTGTCCTGAGGAAAGCCATTCCTAGCTTTGTTTTGCACGGATCCTTGGGGAAAGCTGCCAGTGGAACTGGGGAAAGACCACAGGGAGAAGGGAACTTACAGCTGAGCTTTGTAACAGTTTCCACCAAAAGCAAAGTATCCTATGCAGAATCTGGGGGAGGGGCGAACAGAGAGTGCAGGTTTTGGCACAGAAGCCACAGCAGGTGGGGAGGCACAAACTCTGAAAGTCCTGCTTGCTTTCTCAGTGGGGAGGCTTGTAGCCTGGGGCAAGTTCTCAGCTCTGCTCATCTACTGCCTGGAAATAAACTCGGTGCTGTTGCGGGGGCCTGATGGGAGTGAGACTGGCCTTTTAGGCTGCCTGGGAGCTGGGCGAGGCCTGTCACCTCTGGCTTTCCCCCACTTCCCTGGTGACCTGTATGATGCTTCTGATCTCAGTCCATTTGTGCTGTGATAACAAAATAACACAAACTGGGTAATTTATACAGGACAGAAATAAAGAACATAACTCCATCATCCTGAGAACCACACCCCCATCTCCCACAGCAACTGCAGCAAGCCCCACCCAAGGAGAGTCTGAGCTCAGACATGCCTAACCCTGCCCCTCCTGATAGCCTTTCACTACGCACCTTGGTAGCTAAAGACAAAGGATGTATCTCTTGGGAGTTCTAAATTCCTGCCCACTCCTTGAGAAACCCGAATACTTATCCAGGCAACCCTAGGGCAAGCTTGTATCCCCCCTATACTACCACAGCTGATGTTCTCTTGAAAGTGCCACCTCCTGGCTAGAGGCCAACCAACAAAAAACCAGTGCACTAAACAAAATTACAACCAAAGACCCTCACAGAGTCAAATCCCCTGCTACCTCTATCAGAGCAGGTTCTGGTATTCATGGCTGAGAGACATGAAGTTAGATCACATCACAGGACTCTCTGAAGACACTCCTCAGTACCATCCTAGAGCCTGGTAACTCCACTGGGTGGCTAGATCCAGAACAGAAATATCAATCACTGCAGTCTGTCTCTCAGGAAGTCCCATACCTAGGGGCAGGTGAAGAGCACTACATCAAAGGAGCACCCCATGGGATTAAAAAATCTGAACAACAGCCCTTGAGCCCTAGATCTTTCCTCTGACATAGTCTACCCAAATGAGAAGAAACCAGAAAAACAATTTTGGTAATATAGAGGTGAAGCTGACTGGGCTTCTGGGTCGGGTGGGGACTTGGAGAACTTTTCTGTCTAGCTAAATGATTGTAAACACACCAATCAGCACTCTGTGTCTAGCTAAAGCTTTGTAAACACACCAATCAGTACTCTGTAAAAATGGACCAATCAGTGCTCTGTAAAACGGACCAATCAGCAGGCCATGGGTGGGGCCAAATAAGGGAATAAAAGCTGACCACCTGAGCCAGCAGTGGTAACCCACTGGGGTCCCCTTCCATGCTGTGGAACCTTTGTTCTTTCGCTCTTTGCAATAAATCTTGCTGCTGCTTGTTCTTTGGGTCCACACTACCTTTATGAGCTGTAACGCTCACCATGAAGGTCTGCAACTTCACTCCTGAAGTCAGCAAGACCACGAACCCACTGGGAGGAATGAACAATTCCGGACATGCCACCTTTAAGAACTGTAACACTCACTGCAAAGGTCTGTGGCTTCACTCCTAAAGTCAGCGAGACCACAAACCCACCAGAAGGAAGAAACTCTGGACACATCTGAACATCTGAAGGAACAAACTCTGGACACACCATCTTTAAGAACTGTAACACTCACTGTGAGGATCTGCAGTTTCATTCTTGAAGTCAGCAAGACCAAGAACCCACCAGAAGTAACCAATTCCAGACACAATATGACAAAACATGATTCTTTACCACTCCCCCAAAATCACACTAGCTCACCGGTAATAGACCCAAACCAAGAAGAAATCTCTGAATTGCCAGAAAAAGAATAAAAAAGGTCAATTATTAAGCTACTCAAGGAGGCACCAGAGAAAGGTAACAACTTAAATTTAAAAAAAAGATACAGAATACAGATGGAAAAAATCTCCAGAGATATAGCATAAATAAAAAAAAAAATCACAACTTCTAAAAATGAAGGACAGACTTAGAGAAATGCAAAATACACTGGAAAATCTTAGCAATAGAATCAAACAAGTAGAAGAAAGAACTTCAGAGCTAGAAGACAAGCTTTTGAATTAACCCAATCTGACAAAGACAAAAAGAAAAAAAAAAAAGAATAAAAAAATGAACAAAGCCATCAAACAGTTTGGGATTATGTTAAACAACAAAACCTGATAATTGGTATTCTGGAAGAATAAGAGAAACCTAAAAGTTTGGAAAATATATTTGAGGGAGTAATTGAGAAAAACTTCCCTGGCCTTGCTAGAGATCTAGATATTCAAATACAAGAAGCTCAGAGAACACCTGGGAAATTCATTGCAAAAAATATCTTTGCCTAGGCACATAGTCATCAGGTTATCTAAAATCAAGACAAACGAAAGAATCTTAAGAGCTGTGAGGCAAAAGCATCAGACAATCTATAAAGGAAAACCTATCAGATTAACAGTAGATTTATCAGCAGAAACCCTACAAGCTAAAAGGAATTGGGGTCCTATTTTTAACCTTCTTAAACAAAGTCATTATTAGCCAAGAATTTTGTATCCAGTGAAACTAAGCATCATAAAGGAAGGAAAGGTACAGCCTTTTTCAGACAAACAAATGCTGACAGAATTTGTCACTACCAAGCCAGCACTACAAAAACTGATTAAAGGAGCTCTAAGTCTTGAAAGAAACGCTTAAAATACACAAAAATAGAACCTCCTTCGGGCGGAGCAAGATGGCCGAATAGGAACAGCTCCAGTCTCCAACTCCCAGCGCGAGCGACACAGAAGACCGGTGATTTCTGCATTTTCAACTGAGGTACTGGGTTCATCTCACTGGGGAGTGCCAGACGATCGGTGCTGGTCAGCTGCTGCAGCCCGACCAGCGAGAGCTGAAGCAGGGCGAGGCATTGCCTCACCTGGAAAGCGCAAGGGGGAAGGGAATCCCTTTTCCTAGCCAGGGGAACTGAGACACACAACACCTGGAAAATCGGGTAACTCCCACCCCAATACTGCGCTTTAAGCAAACCGGCACACCAGGAGATCATATCCCACACCTGGCCGGGAGGGTCCCACACCCACGGAGCCTCCCTCATTGCTAGCACAGCAGTTTGTGATCTACCGGCAAGGCAGCAGCGAGGCTGGGGAAGGGGCGCCCGCCATTTCTGAGGCTTAAGTAGGTAAACAAAGCTGCTGGGAAGCTCGAACTGGGTGGAGCTCACAGCAGCTCAAGGAAACCTGCCTGTCTCTGTAGACTCCACCTCTGGGGACAGGGTAGAGTAAACAATAACAAACGCAGCAGCTCTGCAGACGCAAACGACTCTGTCTGACAGCTTTGAAGAGAGCAGTGGATCTCCCAACATGGAGGTTGAGATCTGAGAAGGGACAGACTCCCTGCTCAAGTGGGTCCCTGACCCCTGAGTAGCCTAACTGGGAGACATCCCCCACTAGGGGCAGTCTGACACCCCACACCTCACAGGGTGGAGTACACCCCTGAGAGGAAGCTTCCAAAGCAAGAATCAGACAGGTACACTCGCTGTTCAGAAATATACTATCTTCTGCAGCCGCTGCTGCTGATACCTAGGCAAACAGGGTCTGGAGTGGACCTCAAGCAATCTCCTACAGCTACAACCTACAGCTGAGGATCCTGACTGTTAGAAGGAAAGCTATCAAACAGGAAGGACACCTACACCAAAACCCCATCAGTACATCACCATCATCAAAGACCAGAGGCAGATAAAACCACAAAGATGGGGAAAAAGCAGGGCAGAAAAGCTGGAAATTCAAAAAATAAGAGCGCATCTCCCCTGGCAAAGGAGCGCAGCTCATCGCCAGCAACGGATCAAAGCTGGACGGAGAATGACTTCGACGAGATGAGAGAAGAAGGCTTCAGTCCATCAAATTTCTCAGAGCTAAAGGAGGAATTACGTACCCAGCGCAAAGAAACTAAAAATCTTGAAAAAAAAGTGGAAGAATTGATGGCTAGAGTAATTAATGCAGAGAAGCTCACAAACGAAATGAAAGAGACGAAAACCATGGCACGAGAAATACGTGACAAATGCACAAGCTTCAGTAACCGACTCAATCAACTGGAAGAAAGAATGTCAGTGATTGAGGATCAAATGAATGAAATGAAGCGAGAAGAGAAACCAAAAGAAAAAAGAAGAAAAAGAAATGAACAAAGCCTGCAAGAAGTATGGGATTATGTAAAAAGACCAAATCTACGTCTGATTGGGGTGCCTGAAAGTGAGGGGGAAAATGGAACCAAGTTGG
The DNA here is from genome assembly GCF_047675955.1 of Chlorocebus sabaeus. Taxonomy (NCBI): domain Eukaryota; kingdom Metazoa; phylum Chordata; class Mammalia; order Primates; family Cercopithecidae; genus Chlorocebus; species Chlorocebus sabaeus. The sequence goes on from NC_132916.1 coordinate 89,330,035, forward strand.
AAAACACTCTTCAGGATATCATCCAGGAGAACTTCCCCAACCTAGTAGGGCAGGCCAACATTCAAATCCAGGAAATACAGAGAACGCCACAAAGATACTCCTCGAGAAGAGCAACTCCAAGACACATAATTGCCAGATTCACCAAAGTTGAAATGAAGGAAAAAATCTTAAGGGCAGCCAGAGAGAAAGGTCGGGTTACCCACAAAGGGAAGCCCATCAGACTAACAGCAGATCTCTCGGCAGAAACTCTTCAAGCCAGAAGAGAGTGGGGGCCAATATTCAACATTCTTAAAGAAAAGAATTTTAAACCCAGAATTTCATATCCAGCCAAACTAAGTTTCATAAGTGAAGGAGAAATAAAATCCTTTACAGATAAGCAAATGCTTAGAGATTTTGTCACCACTAGGCCTGCCTTACAAGAGACCCTGAAGGAAGCACTAAACATGGAAAGGAACAACCGGTACCAGCCATTGCAAAAACATGCCAAAATGTAAAGACCATCAAGGCTAGGAAGAAACTGCATCAACTAACGAGCAAAATAACCAGTTAATATCATCATGGCAGGATCAAGTTCACACATAACAATCTTAACCTTAAATGTAAATGGACTAAATGCTCCAATTAAAAGACACAGACTGGCAAACTGGATAAAGAGTCAAGATCCATCAGTCTGCTGTATTCAGGAGACCCATCTCACACGCAGAGACATACATAGGCTCAAAATAAAGGGATGGAGGAAGATTTACCAAGCAAATGGAGAACACAAAAAAGCGGGGGTTGCAATACTAGTCTCTGATAAAACAGACTTTAAACCATCAAAGATCAAAAGAGACAAAGAAGGCCATTACATAATGGTAAAGGGATCAATTCAACAGGAAGAGCTAACTATCCTAAATATATATGCACCCAATACAGGAGCACCCAGATTCATAAAGCAAGTCCTTAGAGACTTACAAAGAGACTTAGACTCCCATACAATAATAATGGGAGACTTCAACACTCCACTGTCAACATTAGACAGATCAACGAGACAGAAAGTTAACAAGGATATCCAGGAATTGAACTCATCTCTGCAGCAAGCAGACCTAATAGACATCTATAGAACTCTCCACCCCAAATCAACAGAATATACATTCTTCTCAGCACCACATGGTACTTACTCCAAAATTGACCACGTAATTGGAAGTAAAGCACTCCTCAGCAAATGTACAAGAACAGAAATTACAACAAACTGTCTCTCAGACCACAGTGCAATCAAATTAGAACTCAGGACTAAGAAACTCAATCAAAACCGCTCAACTACATGGAAACTGAACAACCTGCTCCTGAATGACTACTGGGTACATAACGAAATGAAGGCAGAAATAAAGATGTTCTTTGAAACCAATGAGAACAAAGATACAACATACCAGAATCTCTGGGACACATTTAAAGCAGTGTGTAGAGGGAAATTTATAGCACTATATGCCCACAAGAGAAAGCAGGAAAGATCTAAAATTGACACTCTAACATCGCAATTAAAAGAACTAGAGAAGCAAGAGCAAACACATTCGAAAGCTAGCAGAAGGCAAGAAATAACTAAGATCAGAGCAGAACTGAAGGAGATAGAGACACAAAAAACCCTCCAAAAAATCAATGAATCCAGGAGTTGGTTTTTTGAAAAGATCAACAAAATTGACAGACCACTAGCAAGACTAATAAAGAAGAAAAGAGAGAAGAATCAAATCGATGCAATTAAAAATGATAAAGGGGATATCACCACCGACCCCACAGAAATACAAACTACCATCAGAGAATACTATAAACACCTCTACGCAAATAAACTGGAAAATCTAGAAGAAATGGATAATTTCCTGGACACTTACACTCTTCCAAGACTAAACCAGGAAGAAGTTGAATCCCTGAATAGACCAATAGCAGGCTCTGAAATTGAGGCAATAATTAATAGCCTACCAACCAAAAAAAGTCCAGGACCAGATGGATTCACAGCTGAATTCTACCAGAGGTACAAGGAGGAGCTGGTACCATTCCTTCTGAAACTATTCCAATCAATAGAAAAAGAGGGAATCCTCCCTAACTCATTTTATGAGGCCAACATCATCCTGATACCAAAGCCTGGCAGAGACACAACAAAAAAAGAGAATTTTAGACCAATATCCCTGATGAACATCGATGCAAAAATCCTCAATAAAATACTGGCAAACCGGATTCAGCAGCACATCAAAAAGCTTTTCCACCATGATCAAGTGGGCTTCATCCCTGGGATGCAAGGCTGGTTCAACATTCGCAAATCAATAAACATAATCTAGCATATAAACAGAACCAAAGACAAGAACCACATCATTATCTCAATAGATGCAGAAAAGGCTTTTGACAAAATTCAACAGCCCTTCATGCTAAAAACGCTCAATAAATTCGGTATTGATGGAACGTACCTCAAAATCATAAGAGCTATTTATGACAAACCCACAGCCAATATCATACTGAATGGGCAAAAACTGGAAAAATTCCCTTTGAAAACTGGCACAAGACAGGGATGCCCTCTCTCACCACTCCTATTCAACATAGTGTTGGAAGTTCTGGCTAGGGCAATCAGGTAAGACAAAGAAATCAAGGGGATTCAGTTAGGAAAAGAAGAAGTCAAATTGTCCCTGTTTGCAGACGACATGATTGTATATTTAGAAAACCGCATTGTCTCAGACCAAAATCTCCTTAAGCTGATAAGCAACTTCAGCAAAGTCTCAGGATACAAAATTAATGTGCAAAAATCACAAGCATTCTTATGCACCAGTGACAGTCAAACAGAGAGCCAAATCAGGAATGAATTTCCATTCACAATTGCTTCAAAGAGAATAAAATACCTAGGAATCCAACTTACAAGGGATGTAAAGGACCTCTTCAAGGAGAACTACAAACCACTGCTCAGTGAAATCAAAGAGGACACAAACAAATGGAAGAACATACCATGCTCATGGATAGGAAGAATCAATATCGTGAAAATGGCCATACTGCCCAAGGTAATTTATAGATTCAATGCCATCCCCATCAAGCTACCAATGAGCTTCTTCACAGAATTGGAAAAAACTGCTTTAAAGTTCATATGGAACCAAAAAAGAGCCCGCATCTCCAAGACAATCCGAAGTCAAAAGAACAAAGCTGGAGGCATCATGCTACCTGACTTCAAACTATACTACAAGGCTACAGTAACCAAAACAGCATGGTACTGGTACCAAAACAGAGATATAGACCAATGGAACAGAACAGAGTCCTCAGAAATAATACCACACATCTACAGCCATCTGATCTTTGACAAACCTGAGAGAAACAAGAAATGGGGAAAGGATTCCCTATTTAATAAATGGTGCTGGGAAAATTGGCTAGCCATAAGTAGAAAGCTGAAACTGGATCCTTTCCTTACTCCTTATACGAAAATTAATTCAAGATGGATTAGAGACTTAAATGTTAGACCTAATACCATAAAAATCCTAGAGGAAAACCTAGGTAGTACCATTCAGGACATAGGCATGGGCAAAGACTTCATGTCTAAAACACCAAAAGCAACGGCAGCAAAAGCAAAAATTGACAAATGGGATCTCATTAAACTAAAGAGCTTCTGCACAGCAAAAGAAACTTCCATCAGAGTGAACAGGCAACCTACAGAATGGGAGAAAATTTTTGCAATCTACTCATCTGACAAAGGGCTAATATCCAGAACCTACAAAGAACTCAAACAAATCTACAAGAAAAAAACAAAAAACCCCATCAAAAAGTGGGCAAAGGATATGAACAGACATTTCTCAAAAGAAGACATTCATACAGCCAACAGACACATGAAAAAATGCTCATCATCACTGGCCATCAGAGAAATGCAAATCAAAACCACAATGAGATACCATCTCACACCAGTTAGAATGGCGATCATTCAAAAGTCAGGAAACAACAGGTGCTGGAGAGGATGTGGAGAAATAGGAACACTTTTACACTGTTGGTGGGATTGTAAACTAGTTCAACCATTATGGAAAACAGTATGGCGATTCCTCAAGGATCTAGAACTAGATGTACCATATGACCCAGCCATCCCATTACTAGGTATATACCCAAAGGATTATAAATTATGCTGCTATAAAGACACATGCACACGTATGTTTATTGCAGCACTATTCACAATAGCAAAGACTTGGAATCAACCCAAATGTCCATCAGTGACAGATTGGATTAAGAAAATGTGGCACATATACACCATGGAATACTATGCAGCCATAAAAAAGGATGAGTTTGTGTCCTTTGTAGGGACATGGATGCAGCTGGAAACCATCATTCTCAGCAAACTATCACAAGAACAGAAAACCAAACACCGCATGTTCTCACTCATAGGCGGGAACTGAACAATGAGATCACTTGGACTCGGGAAGGGGAACATCACACACCGGGGCCTATCATGGGGAGGGGGGAGGGGGGAGGGATTGCATTGGGAGTTATACCTGATGTAAATGACGAGTTGATGGGTGCAGCACACCAACATGGCACAAGTATACATATGTAGCAAACCTGCACGTTGTGCACATGTACCCTACAACTTGAAGTTTAATAATAATAAATAAATTAAAAAAAAAAAAAAGAACCTCCTTAAAGCATAAATTTCACAGGAACTATAAAACAACAACACAATGAAAAAAAAACAACAACAAGGTATTCAGGCAACAAAGAGCATGATGAATAGAATAGTACCTCACATATCAATACTAATGTTGAATGTAAATGGCCTGAACGCTGCAGGTAAAAGATACAGGATGGCAGAATAAGAAATTGTGTCTGGATTTGGTTCTTTCTGGTGGGGTCTTGGTCTTGTTGACTTCAAGAATGAAGCTGCAGACCCTCCTGGTGAGTGTTACAGTTCTTAAAGGTGGTGTGCCCAAAGTTTGTTCCTTCAGATGTTCAGATGTGTCCGGAATTGTTTGTTCCTCCTGGTGGGTTTGAGGTCTTGCTGACTTGAGGAGTGAAGCTGCAGACCTTCATGGTGAGTGTTACAGCTCATAAAGGTAGTGCAGACCCAAAGAGTGAGCAGCAGCAAGATTTATTGCAAAGAGTGAAAGAACAAAGCTTCCACAGTGTGGAAGCGGACCTGAGCAGGTTGCCACTGCTGGCTTGGATGGCTACCTTTTATTCCCCTATTTGGCCCCGCCCACGTCGTGCTGATTGGTCCATTTTACAGAGCACATTATGGTCCATTTTACAGAGTGCTGACCGGTGTATTTTCACAGAGTGCTGATTGGTGTGTTTACAAACCTTTAGCTAGACACAGAGCACTGATTGGTGTGTTTACAATCCTTTAGTTAGACAGAAAAGTTCTCCAAGTCCCCATCAGACCCAGAAGCCCAGCCGGCTTCACCTCTTAATCACCAACCAAGTACCTGCCACCTTCAAGAGACTCACCTAACACAGAAGGACTCATATAAACTTAAGGTAAAGGGATGGAAAAAGATATTCCATGCAAATGGACACTAAAAGCAAGAAGGAGTAGCTATTCTTCTATCAGACAAAACAAACTTTAAAGCAACAGCAATTAAAAGAGATAAAGAGGGACATGATATAATGATAAAAGAACTCGTCCAACAGGAAAATATCACCATCCTAAATATATAGGCAACTAACACTGAAGCTCCCAAATTTATAAAACAATTACTAATAGACCTAAGAAATCAGATAGACAGCAACACAATAATAGTGGGGGACTTCAATACTCCACTGACAGCACTAGACAGGTCATCAAGACAAAGTCCACAAAGAAATAATGGACTTAAACTACACTCTAGAAAAAATGGACTTAAAAGATATTTACAGAACATTTTACCTAACAACTGCAGTATACACATTCTATTCATCAGCACATGGAACATTCTCCATGATAGACCACATGATAAGCCACAAAACAAGACTCAGTAAATTTAAGATAATTGAAATTATATCAAGTACTCTCTCAGACCACAGTGGAATAAAATTAGAAATCAACTCCAAAAAGAATGACAAAATTATGCAAATACATAGAAATTAAATAACCTGCTCCTGAATGATCATTGGGTCAATAATGAAATCAAGATAGAAATTAAAAAGTTCTTTGAACTGAATGATAATAGTGACGCAACCTATCAAAACCTCTGGAATACAGCAAAATGGTGCTAAGAGAAAAGCTCATACCTTTGAATGCCTACATCAAAAGGTCTGAAAGAACACAAATAGACAATCTAAGGTGACGCCTCAAGGAACTAGAGAAACAAGAACAAACCAAACCCAAAACCAGAGAAGAAAAAGAAATAACAAAGATCAGAGCAGAACTAAATGAAATTGAAACAAAAAAATACAAAGGATAAATGAAACAAAAAGCTGGTTCTTTGAAAAGATATATGAAATTGATAGACCATTAGCAAGATTAACCAAGAAAAGAAGAGAAAGGATCCAAATAAATTCAATTAGAGATTAAACAGGAGATATTACAACTGACACCACAGAAACACCAAAGATTATTCAAGACTACTATGAACACCTTTACACACACAAACTAGAAAACCTAGAGGCAATTGATACATTCCTGGAAATATGCAACCCTGCTAGATTAAAACAGGAAGAAATAGAAACTCTGAACAGACCAATGACAAACAGCAAGATTGAAATGGTAATTAAAAAATTGCCCGAAAAAATTCCAGGACCAGGTGGATTCACAGCCTAATTCTATCAGGCATTCACAGAATAATTTGTACCAATCCTATTGACACTATTCTAAAAGACAGAGACACAGGGACTCTTTTCTAAATCATTCTATAAAGCTAGTATCACCGTAATACCCAAACCAGGAAAGGACATAACAAAAAAGAAAACTATAGACCAATATCCATGATGAACCTAGATGTAAAAGTCCTCAACAAAATACTAGCTGACTCCAACAGCATATCAAAAAGATAACCCACCATGATCAAGTGGGTTTCATACCAGGGATGCAGGGATGATTTAACAGTAAGTTGGATACACCAAATAAACAGAATTAAAAATAAAAATCAGATGATCATCTCAATAGACATAGAAAAAGCATTTGACAAAATCTAGCATCCTTTATGATTAAAACCCTCAGCCAAGTTGGCATAGAAGGAACATGCTTTATGGTAATAAAAGCCATATGTGACAAACCCACAGCTAATATTATATCGAAAGGGGGAAGTTGAAAGCATTCCCCATGAGAGCTGGAACAAGACAAGAATGCCCACTTTCACCACTTCTATTCAACGTAGTACTGGAAGTCCTAGACAGAGCAACCAGGCAAGAGAAAGAAATAAAGGACATCCAGATTGGTAAAGAGGAAGTCAAACTGTTGCTATTTACTGATGATATGATTGCATACCTAAAAACCTTCAAAGACTCATCCAAAAAATCTCCTAGAACTGATAAATGAATTCAATAAAGTTTCAGGATACAAAATTAATGTACACAAATCAGTAGCACTGCTATACACCAACAGCGACCAAGCTGAGAATCAAATCAAGAACTCAACCTTTTTTACAATAGCTGCAGAAAACACAATTCTTAGGGATATGCCTAACCAAGGAGGTGAAAGACCTCTTCGATAAAGTTTCAGGATACCAAATTAATGTACACACACCAGTAGCACTGCTATACACCAACAGTGACCAAGTTGAGAATCAAATAAAAACTCAACCTCTTTTACAACAACTGCAGAAAAAAATACTTAGGAATATATCTAAGAAGGAGGTGAAAGACCTCTACAAGGAAAACTATAAAACACTGCTGAAAGAAATCATAGTCAATGCAAACAAATGGAAACACAATCCATGCTTATGGATGGATGGAATCAATATTGTGAAAATGACCATACTGCCTAAAGGAATCTGCAAATTCAATGCAGTTTCCATCAAAATATCACCATCATTCTTCGTAGAATTAGAGAAAACAACCCTAAAATTCATATGGAACTAATAAAGAGCCCACATAGCCAAAGCAAGGCTAAGCAAAAAGAATAATTCTGGAGGCATCACATTACTTGACTTCAAACTATACCATAAGGCCACAGTAACTGAACAGCATAGTGGTGGTATAAAAATAGGAATATAGACCAGTGGAACAGAACAGAGAACCCAGAAATAAAGCCAAATATTTACAGCCAACTGATCTTTGACAAAGCATACAAAAGCATAAAGTGAGGAAAGGACACCCTATTCAACAAATGGTGCTGTGATAATTGGCAAGCCACATGTAGAAGAATAAAACTGGATCCTTATTTCTTACCTTAGAAAATCAACTCAAGATGGATCAAAGACTTAAATATAAGACCTGAAACAATAAAAGTTCCAGAAGATAACATTAGAAAAACCTTTCTGAAATTGGCTTAGGCAAAGACTTCATGACCAAGAATCCAAAAGCAAATGGAACAAAAACAAAGATAAACAGATAGGACTTAATTAAACTAAAAAGCTTCTGCACACACACACATACACACAGACACACAATCAGCCAAGTAAACAGAGAACCCACAGAGTGGGACAAAATCTTCACAAACTATGCATCCAACAAAGGACTAATATCCAGAATCTACAAGGAACTCAAACAAACCAGCAAGAAAAAAAGCAAAGAATCCCATCAAAAAGTAGGTTAAGGACATGAATAGACAATTCTCTAGAGAAGATAAACAAATGGCCAACAAACATGAAAAAATGCTGAACATCAATTATGAGGAAAATTCAAATCAAAACCACAACGTGATACTACCTTACTCCTGCAGGAATTACCATAATCAAAAAATCAAAAAAAAAAAAAAAAAAAAGAGCTGTCGGAGTGAATGTGGTCAAAGGGAACACTTTTACACTGCTGGTGGGAATGTAAACTAATACAACCACTATGGAAAACAATGTGGAGATTCCTTAAAGAACTAAAAGTAGATCTACCATTTGGTCCAGCAATTTCACTACTGGGCATCTACCCAGAGGAAAAGAAGTCGTTATGTGAAAAAGATACTTGCACAAGCATGTTTATAGTAGCACAATTTGGAATTGCAAAAATATGGAAGCAGCCCAAAAGTCAGTCAGTCAACGAGTAGATAAATTGTGCAATATAGTCCATAGAATACTACTCAGCCATAAAAAGGAATGAAATAATGGCATCTGCAGCAACCTGGATGGAATTGGAGACCATTATTCTAAGTTAAGTAACTCAGGAATGGAAAACTAAATATTGTGTGTTCTCACTCCTAAGTGGGAGCTAAGCTATGAGGATGTGCTATGAGGATGTAAAGACATAAGAATGACACAATGGACTTTGGGGACTTGAGGGAAAGGGTAGGAAGGGGATGAGAGATAAAAGACTAAACATAGGGTACAGTGTATACTGCTTGGGTGATGGGTGCACCAAAATCTCAGAAATTACTACTGAAGAACTTATTCATGTAACCAACCACCACCTGTTCCCCAAAAACCTATGCAACAAAAAATAAATATTAAAATAAAAAACAAATTACTAACGATATAAATTTCTATTCCTATTTTTGTGTGCTTCTCTAAAAAATAAGATTGTCATTTACATGGCCAAAATAACAGCATTACATTTAATGAAATTAATGTCTTTTACAAGACATTCCATATTCATATTTTTCCATTTTTTTCTTTCTTAATTTCTCTTGAAGTTGATTTGGTAAAATCCACATCAATCCAGTATTGCATTTTGTATCTAGCTTTCATGTATCTTATATTTCTTTCAATGTTTACTAGTATCTTTTGTGCTTTCACTCTTTTCATGCCATTTATCTGGTAGAATCTCTTCTTTCTACCATTTTTTTGAAGTAATTGACAAATACAATTGTATGTATTTAAGTTGTACATTGTGATTATGATATATACCTATACATTGTGAAATGATCGATACAATCAAGTTAATTAACATATCCATTGTCTCACATATTATCTTTGTGTGTGTGGTTATGTGTGTGTGCTGAGGACACTTAAGATCTACTCTCAGAAAATTTCAAGTATACAGTACAGTATTATTAACTATAGTCACCACGCTGTACATTAAATCTCCAGAACTTATTCATCTTATAATCGGGAGTTTATACTCTTAGACCAACATCTCTCTATTTCCTTCACACCTCAGCCTCTAGCAAACACCATTATACTCTCTGTTGCCATGCATTTGGCGCTTTAAGATTCCAAGTGAGATCATACAATATTTATCTTTTGCTGTCTGTCTTATTTCACTTAACCGTAATACCTTCCAGATTAATCCATGGCATCACAAAGGCAAGATTTCCTTCCTTTTTTGTGGCTGAACTATATTGTTTTATATATGAATGAAATGAATACACACACACACACACACACACACATTCACACATTCTATCTAAAAGAAATCACATTTTCTTTACCCATTCATCTGTCAACAGACCCTTAGGTTGTTTCCATATCTTGACTGCTGTGAATAATGCTACCTTGGACATAAGAGTGCAGTTTTCTCTTCAAGATACTGATTTTGGTTTTTGTTTTTAAATGAAATATCTTAACTTTTGGACTCATGTGATTGCTTTATCAATAATGTCACTTAGGTTGTTCTCATTTCCCCTGTAAGAGGTCAAGTCTATAGACTTTTTCAGGTTAAAGTTAAACATTTTGAGGAAAATACATTTTAGGTGATTTGTACATTTTTTCACCTTTGAGTATCATTATGAAGTCATGGGTTATAAAGTGAATTAATTGTATTTTACTCTTCCCAGTATGATGCTCAAATTGTTACAACTTTGGTTTGTTTCTGAGTCCTTTTGACATTACCTCATTAATTTTTTAAAGTCCTTTGCTTTCTGGAACAAAATGTTATTCCAGAGTCATCTTGTACCCTGATACTCCAGACAGAGTATCATTCAATTCTCCAGACAGCCCTTTTTTTTTTTTAAATGCAAACTAGTATTAGAAATAAAAATTAAAGTGTTATGAGTGCATAGCATGTTGAGTTCCGTGGGCATCATTGCTATATTTCAGTCAATAAATATATATAGTATTTTCCAAAAAGCTTGAGTTTGTAGAGACATTTCTAATTTAGTACTAGTATTTCAGCATTTCTATGTAACTTTTATCATTATACTTCCTTTTCTCTTATGCTTGAGACTTGCATGTGAATAATATTAATATAATTACTCATTATTTTATCCAATACACCTTTAAAATAACAATATTAATATTTCCAGTAACACTTGAAGTGGTCAACACAGTTTAAACATTTGTTTTCATTCTTAGAATGAAAATTGTGCTAACTATGAACGAAATACTACATTTAGAGGTACCTGGCATAATTTGTTACTAAGTGAGGTTATAAAAGTACTTGTGTAATGTCGCTGTTGATTCAGTTATTTCATTTTGTTTTAAATTTGAGACGGTGGCATGACACTTCAAAGTTCATAGAAGTGAATACATTATAGCTGTTACAAACCTTGATTGATAAGGGAAGATTTTGGTTGGGAGCAGCATTGTCAATCTACTTTGAGAAATTTAAAATGTAATTTTTAAAGCTTATTGTAATTTCGTTTCACTGAACTCTCACTTATGGTCGTATGAGTTTCTGGCCTATCAGAAGAGGACTCTATGCTCAGTTATAAGTGAAGATCTCATAAGTACTAATTTTGCCAAGTAAACCAATTCTGCCTTTTACTCTCTACTATCTAGTCTATCAAAAATTTTACATTTTCATGAGTCAATTCAATTTTAAAGTTAACCTTTTAATTTTCAGAATATTATAGATTCATATGCAGTTGTAAGAAAAAAATCTACAGAGAGATCCTGTGTATTCTTTACTCATTTTGCCTTAATCATAACATCTCACAAGACTATAGTACAATATTACAATCAGGATGTTGATGTTGAAACTGATGAGACACAGAACATTTCTATTAAAGCAAGAATCCGCCATACTGCTATTTTATAGTCATACCCACTTCCCTCTTATCCCCCCCACCACCCATGCCCATGTGGGCTACTAATTTGTTCTCCATTTCTAATTTTTATCATTTCACAAATGTTATGTACACAGTACACAAGCTTTTGGTCTTGGAGATTGGCTTCTTCATTCAATATGTGTCTCAGGAGATTGTGTCTTCAGGTTGTTGCGTATATCAGCTGTTTAAGCCTGTTTATTGCTGAGGGGTACTCCGTTATATGGAGTACCATGGTTTGTTTAACCATTCACTTGTTAAAAGACATCTGGTTTCTTTCCAGTATGGGACTATTACAAGTAAAGCTGCTATAATGATCATGTACAGGCTTTTGTAAGAGCCATAAGTCTTCGTTTCTCTAGGATGAATGTGCAGAAGGGCAAAGCTGGGTGATATGTTCATTATATGTTTAGCTTTTAAGGAACTATCATACTTTTTTTCTAGAGTAGTGGTAACATTTTACATTCCCACCAACAAGATGTGTGTTATCTATCTGTGTTGTCACTTTTTAAAAATTTGTTAGCAGTTTGACAGATATGTAGTTATTCTGATTGTGGTTTAAATTAGCCTGTCTCTAATTATATTTTTTGTATACTTGTGTATATCTTCTTCAGTAAAATGTCTCTTTATGTCTTTTGCCCATTTTCTAATTGGATTTTTTTGATTTTTTATTTGTTTGTTTTACCATTTATGTTTGAAAACTCTTTGTATATTCTAGGTACTAGTCCTTTGTCAGATTATGTTTTGCAAATATTTTTGCTCATATTCTAACTTGTATTTTTATCCTGTTAACATTTCATTAGCAGAGCAAAGATCCTTAATTTCGATAAAGTCCTATTTATCCATTTTTTTTCTTTTATGGATCATGCTTTTGATGTTTAAAAACTCTTTGCCTAGGCTTGCATCTTTAAAATTTTCTCCCATGTTTTTAAATAAAAGTTGTATGCTATTATGTTTCCATTGTAGTCTCCATGATCTATATGTATTGAGTTTTGTGTACAGTTCAGATCTTTTTTCCCTGCTCTTGGATGTCCAACTGCCAGCACTATTTGTTGAAAAGGCTGTCTTTCCTCTACTGAATTGCTTTTGTACCTTTGTCAAAAATAACTTAATCATTTGGGCATACTGGTGTAAGTCTATTTCTGAGTTCTCTATTCTGTTGCATTAGTTTCCTTTTATTTGCCTTCTGTGGTATTCTTGAACATTTTTAGAATTCCACTTGAATTTTTCTATTGTGTTTTCTTTATGTAGCTTTTTAAAGTAGTTGCTATAGATATTACATAATATATACATAACTTATGACAGTCTACTTGACTCATCATTTTAATCAGTTAAAATAATTGTAGAAACTTTATCACCCTTCATGTTTCTTTGTTCTCCCCCATTTATAGTATTTCCTCGACATACATTTAAAACCACATCAATGTTATAATTTTTGTTTCAATAATCAAACATAATTTGGACATTTCAAGAGGAGAAAAAATGTCTATTGTATTTATCCTCATTTTTACTTACTGTGTTCATTTTTCTATCCTCGTGTTTCAAGGTTCCTTCTTTTAATTTTTTTTCTGTTTAGAGAATTCTCAGTAACCATTCTTTTCTGGTAGCTCTACTTATGAAAATCTTCTGAGAAGGTCTTAGTTTCTCCTTCATTCCTGAAAGGTATTTTCATGGGGCTAGGATTAGAACTAAAGTTTTTTTTTTCTTTAAGCACATAAAATTTATTGTACCATTTGGTTCTTCGTGATTTCTGGGAAAAAAATCTGCTGTTATTTGGATTTTTTTCCCATGTGAAACATTTGGATTTTTTTTAAAAAAAAAACTATAGGAAAGATGTCATTTATCTTTCACTACTTTCAAAATTTTTGTGTGTGTTTAGTTTTCATAATTTGACTATGACTGTGTTTTGGCATGGATTTCTTTGAGTTTTTCCTGTGTGAGTTTATTCAGTTTTTTGAATCTATAGACTTGTGTTGCTTGCCAAATTTTAGAAATTTAGAGACCTTATTTCTGGTACTTTTTCAGCCTGCCTTCTTTCTCTCTGCTTCCTCTGACTCTGATGACACAATGTTAAATATTTTGTTATAACCCCACGGGTCCATGAAAGTCTCTTTATTTCTTTTTTGGCTTATTTTCTCTGTAATATTCAGTTTGAGTAATTTCTATTGTTCTAATTTCCAGTTTATGGATACTTTTTTCTGTCCCCTTCATTCTACTGTTTAATTCATCCATTGGCTATTTATTGCAGTTATTATAATCTTTGGTTTTAAAGTTTCCATATGATCCTTCTTAATTTCTTCTATTTCTTTGCTGAAATTTTCTATTTTCTTTATTTTTTAAGCATGTCCATAATGGTTAATTTAACTATTTTATGATGCTTGCGCTGAAATTGTTGTAGTTAATTCTAATATCTCTGCCATCTTAGTGTTGGTGTCTGTCTAGTAAATAACTAACTTTAGCCAATGAAAGGGTTGGCCTTTCCTGAGCCTACTGGGAAGTAATCTCTAGGGTATTGGGGTACCAGACCTCATAAGTGTATCTTCAGGGAAGGTGGTTGGCCATGTTAAACATAGTTTAACTTTGTGATTTATGATTGATTCTGAAAACTACTCAATGTTCATGAAAGAAATGACAAATGATTTAAATAAATGGAGATTTTCACCTTGATCATGGATTGGATAGCTCAAAATATGTCAAGTTCCACCAAATTTATATACAGATATAATGCAATTTCTATCAACATCCCAGCAAGTTTTTTGGTAAATATTGACAATATTATTATAAAATTTATATGGAAATGCAGAGAATAGTAATTTATAACAGTTATAAAACAAAAGATTAAAGTAGGAACAATAAGTCTACCTGATTTTCAACTTTTTCTATAGCTACTATAGTCATGACTGTGTGGTATTTGTGGAAGGATAGAGACATAGATGAATAGAATAGAATAGAATAGAGAACTTAGAAATAAACCCACACAAATATGCTCAACTGATATTTTACTATTATTATTATTATCTTGCAAATGATTTCTGACAAAGATGCTAAAGCAATTTCATGGAGAAAAGATAGTCTTTTCAATAAATGGTACTGGAGTACTGAAACAATTGAACATCCATAAGCCAAAGAAAAAATGTCACATGAATTAAGTTACTTATACAATAAGTAACTCAAAATGAAACATGGACTTCAATGTAAAATGTAAAACTATAAAACATTGAAAAAAAATAAATCTGCAGGACCTAAGACTGACCAAAGAGTACTTAGATTTGACATGACTTAAAAAAGGAAAAGTTGACAAACTGGACTTTACAAAAATTAGACTTTTGTGCTGTGAAAGATTGTGAAGAGGATGAAAAGAAAAGTTACAGTGTAGGAGAACATGTTTTCAAATCATCTGACAAAGGACTAGTATCTAGACTAGATAAGGAGCTCTCAGGATTCAACAGTAAAAAAGCAAGCATTTCATTTAGAAAATGGGCAAAAGTCGTGAAGATATATTTCCTGAGAGTATATATAGATGACAAACAAGCACATAAAAAAGTATTCAACAACCATAGCCGTTGAGAAAATGTTAATTAGTACGCGATATGACTATACACCTGTCAGCTTTGCTAAAATAAGTAGTGATAATACCAAATGCTGGTGAGAACATGGAGGAACTGGACGTCTTATACATTGCTAGTGGAAATGTAAAGTGGTACTGGCACTCTGGAAAACAGTTTGGCAGTTTCTTAAAAAACTAAACATGCAACTACCATGTGGCCTGACATTGTCCTCATTGGCATTTTTCCAAGAAATGAACACTTATCTGTATATGAATGTTTATTTGTAATAGGCAAACATTGGAAACAACCCAGATGTCTTTCAACAAGTTAATGGTTAAACAAACTTTGGTACATCCATCCCATGGAATACTACTCAGCAATCAATGTTGATCCATTCAAAAACTTGGATGAATTTCAGAGAGTTATGCTGAGTGGGAGAAGCCAATTATAAAAGGTTACTTACTATGTAATTCCATTTATATAACCTTCTTAAAATGGTAAATTTTAGAGATGGAAAACAGATTAGTGGTTGCTGAGGGTTAAGAGGGGGATAAGGATGGGAAGGAAGTAGATGTGGCTACAAAAGGGCAACATGAGGGATCATTGTATTGATGGAAAGTTCTATATCATGACTGTTTCAAAGGCAATATCTTGGTTATACTATTGTGCTATAGTTTGCAAGATGTTACCACTGGGGGAAACAGGATAAAGGATACTTGGGATCTCTCTGTACTATTTCTTATAACTGCATACAAATCTACAATTATGTTAAAATAAAAAGTTTAATTAAAAAAGGAAGTGACATATCATTGGAGCCCCATACACCTAAACAAAGCAACGATGGACAATCTACACTGAAAAATATATTCTGTCAGAATACTCTATGTTTTTCACACATTCATCCATGCGCACACGCACAGATATGATTCTGGTTCCTGGGGGGTGGATTTTATTTCCTACTTAAGGTTTTCTGTGAATCTCTGACAAACTTCTATTTGACTCTCTATATTCATGGATATAGACAAAATACAGGCAATCTTGGTGTCTGCCCTTATATCCAAAGTCTCTTTTCAAATTGCGAATAATTTGTGTCATCTTTTGATTAAAGGTAACTGGAAGTTGGAGAAAGGAGTTCTGGGGGGCGGAGCAAGATGGCCGAATAGAAACAGCTCCAGTTTCCAACTCCCAGCACGAGCGACACAGAAGACCGGTGATTTCTGCATTTTAAACTGAGCTACTGGGTTCATCTCACTGGGGAGTGCCAGACGATCGGTGCTGGTCAGCTGCTACAGCCCGACCAGCGAGAGCTGAAGCAGGGCGAGGCATTGCCTCACCTGGAAAGTGCAAGGGGGAAGGGAATCCCTTTTCCTAGCCAGGGGAACTGAGACACACAACACCCGGAAAATCGGGTAACTCCCACCCCAATACTGCGCTTTAAGCAAACAGGCACACCAGGAGATCATATCCCACACCTGGCCGGGAGGGTCCCACACCCACGGAGCCTCCCTTATTGCTAGCACAGCAGTCTGTGATCTACTGGCAAGGCAGCAGCGAGGCTGGGGGAGGGGCGCCCGCCATTGCTGAGGCTTAAGTAGGTAAAAAAGCTGCTGGGAAGCTCGAACTGGGTGGAGCTCACAGCAGCTCAAGGAAACCTGCCTGTCTCTGTAGACTCCACCTCTGGGGACAGGGCACAGTAAACAATAACAAACGCAGCAGAACCCTCTGCAGACGCAAATGACTCTGTCTGACAGCTTTGAAGAGAGCAGTGGATCTCCCAACACGGAGGTTGAGATCTGAGAAGGGACAGACTCCCTGCTCAAGTGGGTCCCTGACCCCTGAGTAGCCTAACTGGGAGACATCCCACACTAGGGGCAGTCTGACACCCCACACCTCACAGGGTGGAGTACACCCCTGAGAGGAAGCTTCCAAAGCAATAATCAGACAGGTACACTCGCTGTTCAGAAATATTCTGTCTTCTGCAGCCTCTGCTGCTGATACCCAGGCAAACAGGGTCTGGAGTGGACCTCAAGCAATCTCCAACAGACCTACAGCTGAGGGTCCTGACTGTTAGAAGGAAAACTATCAAACAGGAAGGACACCTACACCAAAACCCCATCAGTACATCACCATCATCAAAGACCAGAGGCAGATAAAACCACAAAGATGGGGAAAAAGCAGGGCAGAAAAGCTGGAAATTCAAAAAATAAGAGCACATCTCCCCCGGCAAAGGAGCGCAGCTCATCGCCAGCAACGGATCAAAGCTGGACGGAGAATGACTTCGACGAGATGAGAGAAGAAGGCTTCAGTCCATCCAATTTCTCAGAGCTAAAGGAGGAATTACATACCCAATGCAAAGAAACTAAAAATCTTGAAAAAAAAATGGAAGAATTGATGGCTAGAGTAATTAATGCAGAGAAGCTCATAAACGAAATGAAAGAGACGAAAACCATGACATGAGAAATATGTGACAAATGCACAAGCTTCAGTAACCGACTCGATCAACTGGAAGAAAGAATGTCAGCGATGGAGGATCAAATGAATGAAATGAAGCGAGAAGAGAAACCAAAAGAAAAAAGAAGAAAAAGAAATGAACAAAGCCTGCAAGAAGTATGGGATTATGTAAAAAGACCAAATCTACGTCTGATTGGGGTGCCTGAAAGTGAGGGGGAAAATGGAACGAAGTTGGAAAACACTCTTCAGGATATCATCCAGGAGAACTTCCCCAACCTAGTAGGGCAGGCCAACATTCAAATTCAGGAAATACAGAGAACGCCACAAAGATACTCCTCGAGAAGAGCAACTCCAAGACACATAATTGCCAGATTCACCAAAGTTGAAATGAAGGAAAAAATCTTAAGGGCAGCCAGAGAGAAAGGTCGGGTTACCCACAAAGGGAAGCCCATCAGAATAACAGCAGATCTCTCGGCAGAAACTCTTCAAGCCAGAAGAGAGTGGGGGCCAATATTCAACATTCTTAAAGAAAAGAATTTTCAACCCAGAATTTTATATCCAGCCAAACTAAGTTTCATAAGTGAAGGAGAAATAAAATCCTTTACAGATAAGCAAATGCTTAGAGATTTTGTCACCACTAGGCCTGCCTTACAAGAGACCCTGAAGGAAGCACTAAACATGGAAAGGAACAACCGGTACCAGCCATTGTAAAAACATGCCAAAATGTAAAGACCATCAAGGCTAGGAAGAAACTGCATCAACTAACGAGCAAAATAACCAGTTAATATCATCATGGCAGGATCAAGTTCACACATAACAATCTTAACCTTAAATGTAAATGGACTAAATGCTCCAATTAAAAGACACAGACTGGCAAACTGGATAAAGAGTCAAGACCCATCAGTCTGCTGTATTCAGGAGACCCATCTCACACGCAGAGACATACATAGGCTCAAAATAAAGGGATGGAGGAAGATTTACCAAGCAAATGGAGAACAAAAAAAAGCGGGGGTTGCAATACTAGTCTCTGATAAAACAGACTTTAAACCATCAAAGATCAAAAGAGACAAAGAAGGCCATTACATAATGGTAAAGGGATCAATTCAACAGGAAGAGCTAACTATCCTAAATATATATGCACCCAATACAGGAGCACCCAGATTCATAAAGCAAGTCCTTAGAGAATTACAAAGAGACTTAGACTCCCATACAATAATCATGGGAGACTTCAACACTCCACTGTCAACATTAGACAGATCAACGAGACAGAAAGTTAACAAGGATATCCAGGAATTGAACTCATCTCTGCAGCAAGCAGACCTAATAGACATCTATAGAACTCTCCACCCCAAATCAACAGAATATACATTCTTCTCAGCACCACATCGTACTTACTCCAAAATTGACCATGTAATTGGAAGTAAAGCACTCCTCAGCAAATGTACAAGAACAGAAATTATAACAAACTGTCTCTCAGACCACAGTGCAATCAAACTAGAACTTAGGACTAAGAAACACAATCAAAACTGCTCAACTACATGGAAACTGAACGACCTGCTCCTGAATGACTACTGGGTACATAACGAAATGAAGGCAGAAATAAAGATGTTCTTTGAAACCAATGAGAACAAAGATACAACATACCAGAATCTCTGGGACACATTTAAAGCAGTGTGTAGAGGGAAATTTATAGCACTAAATGCCCACAAGAGAAAGCAGGAAAGATCTAAAATTGACACTCTAACATCACAATTAAAAGAACTAGAGAAGCAAGAGCAAACACATTCGAAAGCTAGCAGAAGGCAAGAAATAACTAAGATCAGAGCAGAACTGAAGGAGATAGAGACACAAAAAACCCTCCAAAAAATCAATGAATCCAGGAGTTGGTTTTTTGAAAAGATCAACAAAATTGACAGACCACTAGCAAGACTAATAAAGAATAAAAGAGAGAAGAATCAAATCGACGCAATTAAAAATGATAAAGGGGATATCACCACCGACCCCACAGAAATACAAACTACCATCAGGGAATACTATAAACACCTCTATGCAAATAAACTGGAAAATCTAGAAGAAATGGATAATTTCCTGGACACTTACAGTCTTCCAAGACTAAACCAGGAAGAAGTTGAATCCCTGAATAGAGCAATAGCAGGCTCTGAAATTGAGGCAATAATTAATAGCCTACCAACCAAAAAAAGTCCAGGACCAGATGGATTCACAGCTGAATTCTACCAGAGGTACAAGGAGGAGTTGGTACCATTCCTTCTGAAACTATTCCAATCAATAGAAAAAGAGGGAATCCTCCCTAACTCATTTTATGAGGCCAACATCATCCTGGTACCAAAGCCTGGCAGAGACACAACAAAAAAAGAGAATTTTAGACCAATATCCCTGATGAACATCGATGCAAAAATCCTCAATAAAATACTGGCAAACCGGATTCAGCAACACATCAAAAAGCTTATCCACCATGATCAAGTGGGCTTCATCCCTGGGATGCAAGGCTGGTTCAACATTCGCAAATCAATAAACATAATCCAGCATATAAACAGAACCAAAGACAAGAACCACATCATTATCTCAATAGATGCAGAAAAGGCTTTTGACAAAATTCAACAGCCCTTCATGCTAAAAACGCTCAATAAATTCGGTATTGATGGAACGTACCTCAAAATCATAAGAGCTATTTATGACAAACCCACAGCCAATATCATACTGAATGGGCAAAAACTGGAAAAATTCCCTTTGAAAACTGGCACAAGACAGGGATGCCCTCTCTCACCACTCCTATTCAACATAGTGTTGGAAGTTCTGGCTAGGGCAATCAGGCAAGAGAAAGAAATCAAGGGGATTCAGTTAGGAAAAGAAGAAGTCAAATTGTCCCTCTTTGCAGATGACATGATTGTATATTTAGAAAACCCCATTGTCTCAGCCCAAAATCTCCTTAAGCTGATAAGAAACTTCAGCAAACTCTCAGGATACAAAATTAATGTGCAAAAATCACAAGCATTCTTATACACCAGTAACAGACAAACAGAGAGCCAAATCAGGAATGAACTTCCATTCACAATTGCTTCAAAGAGAATAAAATACCTAGGAATCCAACTTACAAGGGATGTAAAGGACCTCTTCAAGGAGAACTACAAACCACTGCTCAGTGAAATAAAAGAGGACACAAACAAATGGAAGAACATACCATGCTCATGGATAGGAAGAATCAATATCATGAAAATGGCCATACTGCCCAAGGTAATTTATAGATTCAATGCCATCCCCATCAAGCTACCAATGAGCTTCTTCACAGAATTGGAAAAAACTGCTTTAAAGTTCATATGGAACCAAAAAAGAGCCCGCATCTCCAAGACAATCCTAAGTCGAAAGAACAAAGCTGGAGGCATCACGCTACCTGACTTCAAACTATACTACAAGGCTACAGTAACCAAAACAGCATGGTACTGGTACCAAAACAGAGATATAGACCAATGGAACAGAACAGAGTCCTCAGAAATAATACCACACATCTACAGCCATCTGATCTTTGACAAACCTGAGAGAAACAAGAAATGGGGAAGGATTCCCTATTTAATAAATGGTGCTGGGAAAATTGGCTAGCCATAAGTAGAAAGCTGAAACTGGATCCTTTCCTTACTCCTTATACGAAAATTAATTCAAGATGGATTAGAGACTTAAATGTTAGACCTAATACCATAAAAATCCTAGAGGAAAACCTACGTAGTACCATTCAGGACATAGGCATGGGCAAAGACTTCATGTTTAAAACACCAAAAGCAACGGCAGCAAAAGCCAAAATTGACAAATGGGATCTCATTAAACTAAAGAGCTTCTGCACAGCAAAAGAAACTACCATCAGAGTGAACAGGCAACCTACAGAATGGGAGAAAATTTTTGCAATCTACTCATCTGACAAAGGGCTAATATCCAGAACCTACAAAGAACTCAAACAAATTTACAAGAAAAAAACAAAAAACCCCATCCAAAAGTGGGCAAAGGATATGAACAGACATTTCTCAAAAGAAGACATTCATACAGCCAACAGACACATGAAAAAATGCTCATCATCACTGGCCATCAGAGAAATGCAAATCAAAACCACAATGAGATACCATCTCACACCAGTTAGAATGGCGATCATTCAAAAGTCAGGAAACAACAGGTGCTGGAGAGGATGTGGAGAAATAGGAACACTTTTACACTGTTGGTGGGATTGTAAACTAGTTCAACCATTATGGAAAACAGTATGGCGATTCCTCAAGGATCTAGAACTAGATGTACCATATGACCCAGCCATCCCATTACTGGGTATATACCCAAAGGATTATAAATTATGCTGCTATAAAGACACATGCACACGTATGTTTATTGCAGCACTATTCACAATAGCAAGGACTTGGAATCAACCCAAATGTCCATCAGTGACAGATTGGATTAAGAAAATGTGGCACATATACACCATGGAATACTATGCAGCCATAAAAAAGGATGAGTTTGTGTCCTTTGTGGGGACATGGATGCAGCTGGAAACCATCATTCTTAGCAAACTATCACAAGAACAGAAAACCAAACACCGCATGTTCTCACTCATGGGCGGGAACTGAACAATGAGATCACTTGGACTCGGGAAGGGGAACATCACACACCGGGGCCTATCATGGGGAGGGGGGAGGGGGGAGGGATTGCATTGGGAGTTATACCTGATGTAAATGACGAGTTGATGGGTGCAGCACACCAACATGGCACAAGTATACATATGTAACAAACCTGCACGTTGTGCACATGTACCCTACAACTTAAAGTATAACAATAAAAAATAAATTAAAAAAAAAAAAAAAAAAGAAAGGAGTTCTTACTTTTAGAGAGAAATCTGAGCTGTTTGTTTCCTCTGGGAGAGGAAGTAAGAGCTGCGTTACAGATGCATGTCCGGTCCATCTCACATCCAACCTAAAAGAGATTTACATCCTTGTGCAATTCTCTAGCCTGGTGGGAGAGACTTTTCTTAAACACACTATAAACTTAATCCCCATCAGTGCTGGGCCAATACCCCCAACAGGCCTGTGGGCTCCCTTGTGCCTGCAGAGGTGTTACAGGTTGTGTATCTCACCCTGGCCTCTCTGCCCACAGTTGTCCGGTTGTCACAGAAGCTGACTCCATGTGATGAGGTCTAAGGACTGTCCAACTGTGTTAGTCTGTTCTCATGCTGCTGGTAATAAAGACATACCCAAGACTGGGTAAATTATTTTTAAAAAAGATGTTTAATGGACTCACAGTTCCATGTGACTGGGGAGGCCTCACAATCATGAAGGAAGGCAAAGGAAGAGCAGTCACATCTTTCATGGCGGCAGGCAAGAGAGCCTGTGCAGGGGAACTGTGCTTTTATAAAGCCATCAGATCTTGTGACACTTATTCACTATCACAAGAACAGCATGGAAAAACAAAACCTACCTCTGTGATTCAATTACCTCCTACCAGGTCCTTCCCATGACTCATGGGGATTGTGGGAGCTATGATTCCAGATGAGATGTTGTTGGGGACATAGCCAAACCATATCACCAACTATGAAAGTTCAGGATCTAGTGAGAGCAGCTGCTATGCTTTCTTCCCTTTTCCACACTTTTACCCTGCCCTGCCAGCATACTGGAAGCCTAAATTTTGACTTCTTAGTAATGACATTAATTTGTTATGTTTTATGAGAGGTGGTAGCCTGCCCTGGGTTCTGTTCCTGGCACTGCCATGTGTTCACTGCACTGTGTGCACACAGTCTCCCTGGGCTCCAGATTCCCTATATGTAAACTGGTGATAATGGCAAAATTAATGCCCACTCTGCTAACCTTAGAGTATAGTGGCAAAAATTATATTAAATAATTTTTGTGCAAGCTCAAGGCAGATATTAGATATTCTATAACATCAGGTCTAATATTTAGAACTGATCCACCCCTGAGTCACAGCAAACAGGGATGAGAACCTCAGATTTTGCCCTTTCGAACAAAACTTGCCACATTACTATTATGTAAAGTACAGAATGCACCAGAAGAGAGTCACTAACAGTAATTCAGAGTCACATTAACTTCTTCAAATTGCCTGGGAATCTTATTTTGATATTCTTTTCCTGAAAAAGTATTGCTTCCCCTCAGCTGGCCCTGTGCTAATGTGCAGGCTGCCTGGTGCGGGGAAAGAAACACAGGCTCTGGGTTCTGAGGTTTAAACCTCAGATGGAATCCAGGCTGTCACTCTCGGCCTGTATCACTTTAGGTGATCCATTGTACCTTTCTGATCTTAGCTTACTGTTCTATAGAACGTATATTATAAAGCGTTTCTTAATTTTTGTTTTGAAAATGAAATAAAATGTGTTTAAAGGAGTGTGTGTGTGTGCATATGTATGTGGCTCAATACTGGCACAAATAAGAATTCTATATCAATGTTAATCCAATTTCATCTTTATAAAAATTAGTAAGCAAAGAGACTAAGCGCAATGTAGCTTTATTTATTTATTTATTTTTATTAGGGCTGGAAAAATTGAGTAGGAAAGCCCATGCTTTCTACCAGGGATAGGAGACAACCTCAAACTTCCCCGTTCTTGCACACAATGCTGCTGACATGCTCCCATTGCCTGGAACTTACCCCATCCTGCTCTACCTGGCAAACTCCAAATCCCTCTGCAATACCCCAGTGTTGCTTTCCTCTAGGAAGTCTTCCCTTACATCAGCACAAAGAATAAAACTAAACTAAAACGATGGGAATAAATGAGATCCTCCAGAGAGAGAGAGGAACAGGCAAAGAGAAATCTGCAGCAGCAACATTTGAGAAAAGAGCAGAGGAAAAGCATTCTCCACAAAAGCCTGGGGAAAAAACAATACAGGAGGTAGTAAGCCGACCAGAAAGCGTTTCAGATAAGATGAAGTGGTTAATAATGTCAATGGCACTGCACAGGAGGGCAGAACCAGGAAGTCAAAAGACATCCAAAGGCAAGGTGAAGTGTCAAGTGACATATTGGAGAAGCTACTGGTATTTATTTTTGTGGTACATTTTTCATATGCAGAACCCCAGATTCTGGCTGGGGTCTTTTCATAGAATTTGTGACCTGGGGAGAGAACAGGAGTTGAGGCAAACACAACAAGAAAGGCAGGAATATTCTTTTAAACACATTATTTATAAAGCCAAGGTCTAAACACAAGGTAAATGGGATGGCATTTAAAATCTTCAAGTTCTATTGATTCTTCCTTTAGTACATACTGACTGCTGCTTCCATAAAGGAGAGAACATGCTGAATTTGTGTACATTCAGCCTCTCCTTCCTTAAAACCTACATAAAAGCAGTGAGGCCAGGGAGGTGTTAAAAATCCATTTATAAACAGTGCACTAACTGTTTTACTAATCCTATGGTGCAGGACTAAGTGTAAACACATCATTGCCTTTGGCAATAGGATGGCTGCCTTACCTTCCATTTTAGCTGCATGGAGACTGAGAGGTGGGCAGTGTGCATTCCTAGGTGGCAGTCATGTGAATGGTCCATATCTGCAGGTTATTAAACAGGTTTCCTTTCCCTTTTTCTTTTAAAGCAAATGGTCTTGACTTTTCTAAAACTTCATAGAACTGCTGAGTTGGCTAAGGTCAAGGCGGAATGTGAGAAAAAAGCTAACAGATCTGAAGATGGATGATTACAGCGACTGTAATCAGAGTTACACTTGGCACAGAGTTAGGACTCAGCTGTTTTTGGAATAAGTGAATGGACAAATGAAAGAGTACTAATGCACAGTGCCCAGAACTTTGTACGCATGCAGTATATGGTAGCTTCATTATTGCTTTAGTTACTTGCTGATCCTTTTATTCTCTTCTCTTTTCCTTCAATAATGCTCAGTTCTCTTGGTAATTTTAATAAAGTCTTCCTCCACCAAGAACTTTTTAAATTAAAGAAAAGAATGTTCCAAAATCAGTATTTTCCTCTAAAAGAAGGAATGAAAAATGGCTTTAAATAGACAACTTTGTTTCTTTCTTTCTCTTCTTTCCTTCCTTCCTTCCTTCCTTCCTTCCTTCCTTCCTTCCTTCCTTTCTTTCTTTCTTTCTTTCTTTCTTTCTTTCTTTCTTTCTTTCTTTCTTTCTTTCTTTCTTTCTTTCTTTCTTTCTTTCTTTCTTTCTTCTCTCTCTCTCTTTCTTTCTCTTTCTTTTTCTTTCTTTCTTTCTCTTCTTTCTTTCTCTTCCCTCCCTCCCTCCCTCCCTCCCTCCCTCCCTCCCTTCCTTCCTTCCTTCCTTCCTTCCTTCCTTCCTTCCTTCCTTCCTTCCTTCCTTCCTTCCTTCCTTCTTTCCTTCCTTCTCTTCTTCTTTCTTTCTTTCTTTCTTCTTCTTTCTTTCTCTTTCTTTCTTTCTTTCTTTCTTTCTTTCTTTCTTTCTTTCTTTCTTTCTTTCTTTCTTTCTTTCTTTCTTTCTTATCTTTTTCTTGATCATAGTGATAGGAACAATGGTAGTGAAGCTGCAATGCCAAAGGCAGAAAGAACATAGCACAAAGTGGAAGGAAAAAAGAAAGCAGTTGAAGATCATGGCAAGACAGATTTAAAACAACTATGAAAATACAGAAAGGACTTACAAATCTAAATCTTTGGTCATATAAAAAGGCAATAAGAAAACGGGGTAAGAAAATTTCTTCATGTCGTACTGGACAAAATTGCATAGCAGGGAAGTAAGTAGAAGTCTAATCTTACTATTCAGGGCTAACACGGGAGAGGAATAAGAAATACTTGCAGGGAGTGGGGATCTGTGAGGGCACAGGACCAGCAATATTGTCACCAGCTCTTGTTTGGATTACAGTTCTGCTGGACATTCTAGTCCATCCTGACACCAATGGCCAGTACTCCTGGAACCATGTTGTCTTAATATCGAGCTACTGGGGGTATCAGCTGGAGGTTCTAACTATTCTGTTCCAATGGTCAGACCAGATCCCTGGAGACTGCAACTGGCCGGGAACCAAGCCGGTGCTCACCGTTTCTGGACTCAGCTCAGTCCAGAACCCCTGGGTTCATCCTAACCCCAGTTTTCCTAGTCTCAGCTGCCTCCCATGTCCTCACTAGCCCTTTTGCTATGCTTTTGATGTACCTTTTGTCCATGTATAGGGGGTTATGAGAGTCCAGAAACTAATTATATCTTGAGATAATGAACAATTCTGTTATGGAACAACAGTTTTACTTGATCTTTTTTTGGGTGACTTAAGAAGTGATTTTCTGTGAATAGTAACCATGAAGAAATCTTCTGAAAACAGAAAAAACATTGCAAAGCAGAAAAAATGCCTGTTATTAGGATCTGATGAAGAGTTTCTGGTTAATATCCAGTTTGGAAAATGTCATTATGCTTGGGGAAATGTAAGAGGGCTGAAGGTTTGTGTGTTCAGCAGCATTCCAACAATGGAACTACATTCAGCACAACTTCAACCTGTTGCTTTTGTAACAGCAATATTTGTACCTCAGAACCAGTAAAGAGAAATGAATGTCACTTTATAAAACCCTTCTTGGCCTGGTTTGGTGGCTTGTGTTTGTAATCCCAGCGCTTTGGGAGGCCAAGGTGGGCAAATAGCTTGAGCCTGCGAGTTTGAGACCAGCCTTGACAACAGGGTGAAACCTTGCCTCCACCAAAAGAAAAAAAAAAAAATTAGTCATGCATGGTGGTGTTTACCTGTATACCTGTAGTCCTAGCTACTTGGGAGGCCAAGGTGGGAGCATCACTTGAGCCCAGCAGGTCAAGGTTGCAGTGAGCTGGGAGAAAGAACAGTGAGTGAAAAAATAGGCCTTTTCAAACCTGCACTTACTTAGCCTGTATCAAGCCTGGCACTATATTACAAAGACCAAAAAGACATAGTCCCTGACATGTACGAGCCCATAATCCGGAAGATGAAATGTACAAGCAAAATAACTTTAGGTTCATGTTTCTAGACTTAGTCTCGCCTATGATTTTTTGCCAAGATTATCACCTGGAGTTGTACCAACTTATTCTTGGTCCTGATTTCTACAAGAACACAAATAAGTGAACACTTAGCTTTGCTTAAGGGGTACAGGAAGAGGGGAGGATCAGGGACAATTATAGAGGCAAGTAAAGTTAAGCTTTTCCTTGAAAGACAAATTATAGTTTATCATATTGCATACTCCATGAAATTAGGCATCTATTTTGCTCACCTTTGTGTCTCAAAACATTATCTGGCACATAGAAAAAGGGCAATAGCATTCCTAGAAGAAGAAACACCCATTGACAGAGGCAAAAGAAGTGAGCTGCTAATGTATATTAGTTGAGGTAATGCTGTTATAACAGAAAAGTTTCAAAGACTCAGTGCTGCAACACCATACAAGTTTATTTCTCACTCATGTAAATGCCCAGTGTGGCTGTTCTTTGTTGGCTGGTGGCTTTCTTCCACAATGCAATTTAGTGTCCTAGGTTCCTCACATCTTGTGACTCTACCATCACCTAGGGCCTCAGAGGGTCTGCATGCAGTTGATGAGTGAGAAAAACAAGATGGAGAAATCAAACCCCCTCATCTGGCATAATGACTTAATTTCCTTGAACATAAATGACACACAGCACTAGAGTCCATGGGTGAGGACTAGTTTAGAAACAAGGGAAACTGGGAAATATAATCCTCATTGGTCAGCCACTTCTCAGAAACCACTTTGTACTGTGAAAGCAGTGAATAGATTGTTGGTGGACAGTTAGCTTTCTCTGCAACAAGAAAGAATGAGTTTAATGAGGCAGGAAGAGGGGATATGGGGCAAAAGGGTACGAGGTAAGAGGAGGAAGGTAAGCAGCCTGAGACCAGATTGTGTTCATACACAAGCACTTATGCTCATGCAAGATTCCAGAGGCAATGTGGAATTCTTCTCTACACAAAGAACTTTATCTGTAGGAAACTTAAGGTGCAGAGAAAAAAGCAAAAGAGACTTTTCATGTGACTTTTAAAATGAAGATCCAATGCTTGAAAGCTCCTAATGTTTCCATATTCCCACAGCATGTTTCTATTTCTCTCCAAAACCTCTTTGCATGGTGGAGACTTCAGGTGCATCTCTCAGATGGAAACATATCTCCTTCTGCTTTAGAAGGAACCCAGCCCAGTGGAAATCATTCTGGTCTAAAATTCTCCCTTTTAGTTTAACAGAGAGTCAAAATTTATGTTTATTGTTGCCAAGTATACTAGTAAAGTCCCTCAGCTACACATTTTTTTCAGTAGCGGGAAATTAGATGGGGCTAAAACACTTCAGGTGACACAAATAAATATTTGCCATCTCTGAGGTTGTGTTCTATGAGAATTTTAACAACCCAAAGTTGGTGATGCCTCAAGATGTATATTTAACACAGTTTGCTTAAGGATTGCATTTTAGAAATACATTCAAATGTTATCTTGGCACAAACTCCTCAAACATTCAAGATTTTTTTTTTTTTAAACCACCTCGTACTCTTTTTCCTTCCAGACAATACTTTAAGTACTTAACATTTTTATCAAGCTTTAATATATTGTCAAATGACTCTGTGCTTGGTTCTATGATAGACAATTGTTTAAAAATATCTAAATCTAGAAAATGTTTCTTGGTGCAGCAGTTCCTAATTTGCATCCACTCTGGCCTTCAAAAGTCATCCCTCCACCTTCCCTGCAGATATGTTCTGACTGCGAAGACCTTGGTTTATGGAGACATGGTGAGAAAGCACCCAGGTAGGGGGAGCATGGGGTCTTGAGTGGAGGCATCTGGTCATCTTTCTCCTTGCTTACACTCTTTCTTTCATTGCACTTCCACAGATCTTCCTGCTTGCCTAGTCTATGTGTGTAGAAGCGATCACTGAAGCCCAAGAATAAAACTGAGTATTAAAGATAGAAAGTAACTCTAGAAGGAAAAGCCTTGGATAGATCCTAAGGGGATACTTATATTAAGGGGCAGAAGAAACAAAAGAGCCTGTGAAAGAGATAAGGAAGATGCCTTTAGAGTTTAGGAAGAGAACCACTGCCACAAGGGAGGTTGGAAGCCAGATTGCAAAGTGGGGGCAGTTAGAGAAGAGAAGAGAGAAACACAAGTATTGAAGAGAAGTTTGAAGAGAAAAGAAGGGGAAAAAAAGGAGAGGAGAAAGGGAAAGACACAAGAGTAGCTCAAGTAGCAGTGTTAAGAAAACATTTAAAGGAGAGGTGGTTCCAAGATGGCCGAATAGGAACAGCTCCAGTCTGCAGTTCCCAGCATGAGCCACACAGAAGACAGGTGATTTCTGCATTTCCAACTGAGGTACCGGGTTCATCTCACAGGGGCTTGTCAGACAGTGGGTGCAGCCCATGGAGCAAGGCGGGGCATTGCCTCATCCGGGAAGCTCAAGGGGTCAGGGAATTCCCTTCACTAGCAAAGGGAAGCCGTGACAGATGGTACCTGGAAAATCGGGATACTTCCACCCTAATACTGTGCTTTTCCAATGGCCTTAGCAAATGGCACACAAGGAGATTATATCCCGCGCCTGGCTTGGAGGGTCCCACGCCCACAGAGCCTCACTCACTGCTAGCACAGCAGTCCGAGATCTAACTGCAAGGTGGCAGCGAGGCTGGGGGAGGGGTGTCTGCCATTGCTGGGGCTTGAGTAGGTAAACAAAGTGGCCAGGAAGCTTGAACTGGGTGGAGCCCACCTCAGCTCAAGGAGGCCGGCCTGCCTCTGTAGACTACACCTCTGGGGGCAAGGCATAGGTGAATGAAAGGCAGCAGAAATTTCTCTAGACTTAAATGTCCTTGTCTGACAGCTTTGAAGAGAGTAGTGGTTCTCCCAGCATGGAGTTTGAGATCTGAGAACAGACTGACTGCCTCCTCAAGTGGGTCCCTGAACCCTGAGTAGCCTAACTGGGAGGCACCTCCCAGTAGGGGGCGACTGACACCTCATACAGTCGGGTGCCCCTCTGAGACAAAGCTTCCAGAGGAAGGATCAGGCAGCAACATCTGCCATTCTGCAGCCTCTGCTGGTGATACCCAGGCAAACAGGGTCTGGAGTGGACCCCCAGCAAACTCCAACAGATCTGCAACTGAGGGTCCTGACTGTTAGAAGGAAAACTAAAACAGAAAGGACATCCACACCAAAACCCCATTGGTACATCACCATCATCAAAGACCAAAGGTAGATAAAACCACAAAGATGGGGAGAAACCAGAGCAGAAAAGCTGAAAATTCTTAAAATCAAAGTGCCTCTTCTCCTCCAAAGGAACACAGCTCCTCTCCAGCAATGGAACAAAGCTGGATGGAGAATGACCTTGACGAGTTGAGAGAGGAAGTCTTCAGATGACCGGTAATAACAAACTTCTCTGAGCTAAAGGAGGATGTTCGAACCCATCACAAAGAAACTAAAAACCTTGAAAAAAGATTAGACAAATGACTAACTAGAATAACCAGTGTAGAGAAGTCATTAAATGACCTGATGGAGCTGAAAACCATGGCACAAGAACTACGTGATGCATGCACAAGTTTCAGTAGCTGATTTGATCAAGTGGAAGAAAGGGTATCAGTGATTGAATATCAAATGAATGAAATGAAGTGAGAAGAGAAGCTCAGAGAAAAAAGAGTAAAAAGAAATGAACAAAGCCTCCAAGAAATATGGGACTCTGTGAAAAGACCAAATCTACGTCTGATTGGGGTGCCTGAAAGTGACAGGGAGAATGGAACCAAGTTGGAAAACACTTTTTGGGATATCATCCAGGAGAACTTTCAGAACCTAGCAAGGCAGGCCAACATTCAAATTCAGGAAATACAGAGAATGCCACGAAGATACTCCTCAAGAAGAGCAACTCCAAGACACATAATTGTCAGATTCACCAGGTTGAAATGAAGGAAAAAAATGCTAAGAGCAGCCAGAAAAAAAGTTCAGGATACCCACAAACAGACTAACAACGGATCTCTTGGCAGAAACTCTACAAGCCAGAAGAGAGTGGGGGCCAGTATTCAATATCCTTAAAGAAAAGAATTTTCAACCCAGAATGTCATATCCAGGCGAAAAAAGCTTCATAAGTAGAGGAGAAATAAAATTCTTTACAGACAAGCAAATGCTGAGAGATTTTGTCACCACCAGGCCTGCCTTACAAGAGCTCCTGAAGGAAGCACTAAACATGGAAAGGAACAACTGGTATCAGCCACTGCAAAAACATCCCAAATTATAAAGACCATCGATTCTGGGAAAAAACTGCATCAACTAACGAGCGAAATAACCAGCTAACATCGTAATGACAGGATCAAATTCACACATAACAATATTAACCTTAAATGTAAATGGGGTAAATACTCCAATTAAAAGACACAGACTGGCAAATTGGATAAAGAGTCAAGACCCATCAGTGTGCTGCATTCAGGAGACCCATCTCACGTGCAGAGACACACATAGGCTCAATACAAAGGGATGGAGGAAGATCTACCAAGCAAATGGAAAACAAAAAAAAAGTACAGGTTGTAATCCTAGGCTCTGATAAAACAGACTTTAAACTGACAAAGACCAGAACAGAAAAATCAACAAGAAGAGCTAACTATCCTAAATATATATGCACCCAATATAGGAGCACCCAGATTCATAAAGCAAGTCCTTAGAGACCTACAAAGAGACTTGGACTCCCACACAATAATAATGGGAGACTTTAACATCCCACTGTCAATATTAGACAGATCAATGAGACAGAAACAAGGATATACAGGAATTGAACTCAGCTGTGCACTAAGCAGACCCAATAGACATCTGCAGAACTCTCCACCCCAAATCGACAGAATATACATTCTTCTCAGCACCACATCACACTTATTCCAAAACTGACCACATAGTTGGAAGGAAAGCACTCCTCAGCAAATGTAAAAGAACAGAAATTATAACAAACTGTTTCTCAGATTACAATGCAATCAAACTAGAACTCAGGATTAAGAAACTCACTCAAAACCACTCAACTACATGGAAATTGAACAACCTGCTCCTGAATGACTACTGGGTACATAACGAAATGAAGGCAGAAATAAAGATGTTATTTGAAACCAGTGAGAACAAAGACACAACATACCAGAATCTCTGGGACACATTTAAAGCAGTGTGTAGAGGGAAATTTATAGCACTAAATGCCCACACGAGAAAGCAGGAAAGATCTAAAATTGACACCCTAACATCATGATTAAAAGAACTACAGAAGCAAGAGCAAACACATACAAAAGCTAGCAGAAGGCAACAAATAAGATCAAAGTAGAACTGAAGGAGATAGAGACATAAAAAACCCTTTAAAAAAATCAATGAATCCAGGAGTTGGTTTTTTAAAATGATCAACAAAATTGATAGACTGCTAGCAAGACTAATGAAGAAGAGAGAAGAATCAAGTAGATGCAATAAAAAATGATAAAGGAGATATCACCACGGATCCCACAGAAATACAAACTACCATCAGAGAATACTATAAACACCTCTATGCAAAAAAAAAACTAGAAAATCTAGAAGAAATGGATAATTTCCTGGACACATATACCTTCTCAGACTAAACTAGGAAGAAGTTGAATCCCTGAATAGACCAATAACAGGCTCTGAAATTGAGGCAATAATTAATAGCCTACCAACCAAAAAAAGTCCAGGACCAGAAGGATTCACAGCCGAATTCTACCAGAGGTACAAGCAGGAGCTGGCACCATTCCTCTGAAACTATTCCAATCAACAGAAAAAGAGGGAATCCTCCCTAACTCATTTTATGAGGCCAACATCATCCTGATACCAAAGCCTGGCAGAGACACAACAAAAAAAGAGAATTTTAGACCAATATCCCTATTGAACATCAGTGCAAAAATCCTCAATAAAATACTGGCAAAATGAATCCAGCAGCACATCAAAAAGCTTATCCACCATGAACAAATGGGTTTCATCCATGGGATTCAAGCCTGGTTCAACATATGCAAATCAATAAACATAATCCATCATATAAACAGAACCATAGACAAAAACCACATTATTATCTCAATAGATGCAGAAAAGCCCTTCCACATAATTCAACAGCCCTTCATGCTAAAAACTCTCAATAAATTAGGTATTGATGGGATGTATCTCAAAATAATAAGAGTTATTTATGACAAACCCACAGCCAATATCATACTGAATGGGCAAAAACTGGAAGCATTCCCTTTGAAAACTGGCACAAGACAGGGATGCCCTCTCTCACCACTCCTATTCAACATAGTGTTGGAAGTTCTGGCCAGGGCAATCAGGCAGGAGAAAGAAATAAATGGTATTCAATTAGGAAAAGAGGAAGTCAAATTGTCCCTGTTTGCAGATGACATGACTGTATATTTAGAAAACCCCATCATCTCCTCCCAAAATCTCCTTAAGCTGATAAGCAACTACAGCAAAGTCTCAGGATACAAAATCAATGTGTAAAAATCACAAGCATTCCTATACACCAAAAACAGACAAACAGAGCCAAATTACGAGTGAACTCCCATTCACAATTGCTTCAAAGAGAATAAAATACCTAGGAATCCAACTTACAAGGGATGTGAAGGACCTCTTCAAGGAGAACTACAAACCACTTCTCAATGAAATAAAAAAGGACACAAACAAATGGAAGAACATTCCATGCTCATGGATAGGAAGAATCAATATTGTGAAAATGGCCATACTACCCAAGGTAATTTATAGATTCAATGTCATCCCCGTCAAGCTACCACTGAATTTCTTCATAGAATTGGAAAAAACTGCTTAAAAGTTCATATGGAAGCAAAAAAAGAGCCTGCATAGCCAAGACAATCCTAAGCCAAAAGAACAAAGCTGGAGGCATCACACTACCTGACTTCAAACTATGCTACAAGGATACAGTAACCAAGACACCATGGTACTGGTACCAAAACAGATATATAGACCAATGGAACAGAACAGAGGCCTCAGAAATACCATACATCTACAACCATCTGATCTTTGACAAACCTGACAAAAACAAGAAATGGGGAAAGGATTCCCTATTTAATAAATGGTGCTGGGAAAACTGGCTAGCCATATGTAGAAAGCTGAAACTGGATCCCTTCCTTACACCTTATATGACAGTTAATTCAAGATGGATTAGAGACTTAAATGTTAGACTTAAAACCATAAAAACCCTAGAAGAAAACCTAGGCAGTACCATTCAGGACATAGGCCTGAACAATAGACTTCATGTCTAAAACACCAAAAGCAATGGCAACAAAAGCCAAAATTGACAAATGGGGTCTACTTAAACTAAAGAGCTTCTGCACAGCAAAAGAAACTACCATCAGAGTGAACAGGCAACCTACAGAATGGGAGAAAATTTTTGCAATCTACCCCTTTGACAAAGGGCTAATATCCAGAATCTACAAAGAACTTACAAATTTACAAGAAAAAATCAAACAACCCCATCAAAAAGTGGGCAAAGGCTATGAACAGACAGTTCTCAAAAGAAGACATTTATGAAACGAACAGACACATGAAAAAATGCTCATCATCGCTGGCCATCAGAGAAATGCAAATCAAAACCACAATGAGATACCATCTCACACTAGTTAAAATGGTGATCATTAAAAAGTCAGGAAACAACAGGTGCTGGAGAGGATGTGGAGAAATAGGAACACTTTTACACTGTTGGTGGGACTGTAAGCTAGTTCAACCATTGTGGAAAACAGTGTGGCGATTCTTCAAGGATCTAGAACTAGAAATACCATTTGACCCAACAATCCCATTATTGGGTATATGCCCAAAGGATTATAAATCATGCTGCTATAAAGACACATGCACACGTATGTTTATTGCGGCATTATTCACAATAGCAAAGACTTGGAACCAACCCAAATGTCCATCAATGATAGATGGATTAAGAAAATGTGGCACATATACACCATGGAATACTATGCAGCCATAAAAAAGGATGAGTTCATGTCCTTTGTAGGGACATGGATGAAGCTGGAAACCATCATTCTCAGCAAACTATCACAAGGACAGAAAACCAAACACCACATATTCTCAATCATAGGTAGGAATTGAACAATGAGAACACTTGGACACAGGGTGGGGAACATCACACACTGGGGCCTGTCATGGGGTAGGAGTAGAAGGGAGGGATAGCATTAAGAGATATACCTAATATAAATGAGGAGTTAACGGGTGTGGCACATCAACATGACACATGTATACATATGTAACAAACCTGTACATTGTGCACATGTACCATAGAACTTAAAGTATAATAATAACAATAAGAAAACATTTAAAGATACAGGTGACTTGAATGTTTGTATATGTGTGAAAAATAAATTGCAAATGCAAAATAACAATAAAGAAAAGAGATTACTGATGACATGATGTCCTAGAGGAGGAAGTAGTGCACAAGTATATGCATAGGTGAGGACTAGTCATGTTTCTCTGTCTAGAAACAAAGGCAACTGGGAAATGTAATCTTTGGTTCAGCAGCCACTTCTCAGGAATCAGTCTGCACTGTAGAAGCAGTGAATGGATTGCTGGTGGACAGATAGCCCTCTTTGCCACAAGAAATAATGAGTTTAACAAAGAGGAAGGGCAGTTCTTACAGGTCCCCAGATCAACATACTTTTATCAAAGTCATTCTACACACTCTGACTCCAATAACTCTGTGTATAAAGTTCTGGGAACACAGTCTACATCTCATGTCCTTGGCTTTAATTGTGCAGACATCTATCTCCTCAGTTCCCTCTGCCTTCTTCCTCAGGTCTATGGATCAAATATGTGTGAATCTCAACTCTACACTGTCTGACTCAAGCAGGAGGAACTGCTCTCAAAAACCTGGTGATGATTATTTTCAAATGTTTGTTATTCTCCCTTACCCTCCTCCCTTTTGGCAGACGTTCTTATCCAGCAGACCACTGAGATCCAGGATTTTTGGTGAGAGCTCATCATATTCCATCTTCTCTCTCCTGCTTCTTCTCCTTCTCTCTTGTCCCAGAGAGAAAAGGATTCCTACTCCAGGGTGTTGATTGCATTCCTCCTTCCTCCTCTAGGACATCATGTCATCAGTAATCTCTTTTCTTTATTGTTATTTTGCATTTGCAATCTATTTTTCACACATACACAAATATTCGAGTTCCCTGTATTTTTAAATGTTTCCTTAACGCTACTACTTGAGCTACTCTTGTGTCTTTCCCTTTCTCCTCTCCCTTTTTTCCCCCTTCGTTTCTCTTCAAACTTCTCTTCAATACCTGCTTTTCTCTTTTCTCTTCTCTAACTGCCCCTACTTTGCAACCTGACTTCCAACCTCCATTGTGTCACTGGCTCTCCTCCCGAGCTCTAAAGGCATCTGCCTTATCTCTTTCACAGGCTCTTTTGTTTCTTCTGCCCCTTAACATAAGTATCCCCCTAGGATCTATCCAAGGCTTTTCCTTTTAGAGTTACTTTCTATCTTTAATACTCAGTTTTATTCTTGGGATTGAATGATGACTTCTATGCACATGGACTAGGCAAGCTGGAAGATTTACTCTTTCCATGATCCATCTAGCTACATTGTGATAAAACTGCTACAACTCAAAAACCTATAACTTAGAATGCAATTGAGCAATAATTCCATGAGAGGCAAAATACAATTGAAGAAATGCTTGTGTAAAAGCCAAGAGAAAGGGTTAGTGTTCTGACTCTGTTTCTGAATCTTGGTTTTATCATGTTAAGGTACAAAGATTGAACAAAGCCAATACCTAAAGTTTCCTTCAACTCACAAATCAAAGTTGATAGTTTGTGTAAAGTACTTTAAGGAATTTTTCTAAAAAGATGATTTTAAAATTCTTCTATAACATTCCTGCATATAAGATATTTGTATGAGTCCATTTTGCATTACTATAAAGGAATACCTTAGATTGGGTAATTTATAAAGGAAAGGGGTTTAATTGGCTCATGGTTCTGCAGGCTGTACAAGCATGGCATCATCTGCTCAGCTTCTGGTGAGTCTTCAGGAAGCTTTTACTCATGGTGGAAGTCGAAGGAGGAACAGGTGTGTCACATGGTGAGACAGGGAGAAAGAGAGAGAGCAGGGAGGTCCCAGACTCTTGAGCAACAGATATTGTGTGAACTCATTACTATGGGAAAGGCACCAAGCCATTCATGAGGAATCCACCCCCATGATCCAAACACCCACTTGGCCTCACTTTAAACCTTGGGGATTACAGTTCAACATGAGATTTGGAGGCAAAAATATCAAAAGTATATTAATATTTAAGGAAATTAACTTCTGTTCTCGTTAAGATGGGGTCTTGCTATGTTACCTAGGCTAGAGTGCAGTGGTATGATCACGGTGCAGCCTCTGCCTCCCTGGCTCAGGTGATCTTCCTGCCTTAGCCTTCTAAGTAGCTGGGACTACAGGTGTGTGCCACCATGCCTGACTAATTTTTTATTTTTTATAGAGTCTGGGTTTCTGCATTTTGCTCAGGCTGGTCTTAAACTCCTGATCTCAAGTGATCATCCCATCTTGGCACTCCAGAGTTCTGGGATTACAAGTATGAGCCATTGCACCCAGCCAAATTTAACTTCTGGTTAATATTTGTTATTAATTTGGGGAGGGAAAGAGAGGATAAGTTTCAATTTACAGTTAGAAAACAAATGATCTGCAACTTATTTAGAATTGAGACATAAGAGCCAGGGCTACCATAATAAAAATTAGAGTTATTATTTTTAAAAATCAATCCCTACATCTCAGATACTTAGGTGCGGAAAATGTTTATAAGTTTGGTTAAATTCACTTCTTCAGGGGGAAATGGTTACATTTCATTTCTCATAGGTAATTGAAAAGTATACTTTTTGTTAGATGCTAAAGTCTTCAATCAAAAATACTGTAAAATCTGACAATTTAAGTGTTAAAAAATACACTCCTTTTCCTTTTTAATAGGGTATGTCAGTAGAATTTTAAAATGTGTGGCTGACACAAGACCATCTCCCATGTCACCTTCATTCTTGCCCATAGCAGAGTTGTGAGCACCATTTCAGATGTAACACTCTGTCTCTGCTCAAATCATCCCTGATTAATGTTAAAGGTTAGCACTCAAAGCCTCTGTGGCTCTTCCTGTTCCAAGACAGTGTGAGGTCAGCTTTTCAATGGTTCGCAAGATCTGCTAGAACCCAGCTATATTAAAACGTGAGTTTAAAAAGAAAAACAAAAAACTATCCTAACATATTAAGTAATTTGATTAAAAAGGAAAACTTCACATACGGGTATTTACTTAGTCACACATTTTAAACAATAAGTTGTCTATTAAGTTAAATTCTGCAATGTAAGAAGCTAGGTTTATATAAATCCTGCCATTCAGTGCATTTAAATATTTAAAAAATACCCTTTCTTGAATTATGCAATCAGTCTTTTATTATTTGAAAGGCACTAATGGATAATTCAAAAGAGTATGTCATAAAAATTAAGATTATTTTTAGATCTCTCCATTGAGATACATTTCTTATGTAGGAGAAATTTTCTCAGTCCAGCTTGAAATCTCTTTCCTTCAGTTCTGCCATATGGACTCTCCCTTTCCTATGTGCCTCTCTTCTCCCCAGTCCATCACTTTTAGGAAACTCCCTTTACCCTCATTGTCAATTCATAGCAGACCTCTTGGTAGGTCTAGAAAGGAGTTGTAATGACTAGAATAATGGCAAAATAAAAACTCATTAAACCTTTCCTCCTTCACTCACCATTTATGTGTCTGATCCATCATTCTTCACGTGTCATTCACAGGAAAATCCCTGCCCCAGATCCCCACCTTTCTCAAGTGCTCTGACTCTTCATCTCAGTGTCAGTGATGGCATGTCCAAGAGGATAATGAATGATCTTCCACAATGTAGTCTACTCTTTCTTTTGATAATTAGTCTACTTCCTTAAGTTTAGTTCTGGTTATTGTCTACAGAGTCTCACAATGAGCCATTATTTTGATTTCATCTTTTTTTTTTTTTTTTTTTTACCGTCTATTCAATTTGACAGTTTGTTTCTATCATATAATTGAACATGGATATATCTAATGTGGGAAATTGTTTCAATCAGAGAATGAAGATCCATAGCAAAGGTCAAAATCTCAATCAGTGCTATTAACTGACTCAGTGCTAAGAAAAAAGAACATTGGCCATAAGTAATTCAGAACCTCAACCAGCAAAATGACTCTAATAAAAATCCATGGTGAAGTGTTTGAATTTCAGAGGGCATTTCAGCTGGACTCAAAACTGCGTAAGATCAAAGGACAAACAGAGTCTTTGGTATTAACATTAAGATATTGAATAGTAGAGGTGCCACTTGTCAGTAAATTGTAAAGCAAATTTTGCAGAGATAAGCAAAATACCCCCACTTTATCAGGACTTGACCATTTATGGAAAAGTCCTGATGCAGAAAAATTAGCATGAAGATTACCAAGTATAATAATATGGACTTATTTCATAGTCCAGAACAGTTGTCAGATAAAATAAATTGTTTCCAATGAAATGAATTAGACTTATGTGCAGGGAGCCTCAGCATCACCTAGTAGTAGGTAGATTATATTTTCTACTATTTAACAGGAAGAAGGAGAAAGATAGGTGAAAGGTGAAAGAAAGAAATTGCTAATCACTAGAATTGCCTGAAATCAACCCTGGGGCTACTGGGACAATGTAAATGTACTATAAAATACAAAGAGAGACCTCATGTCCCAAAGACGATGAATCAAAACTAGAAAAAATTGCAAAAGACTATAATTTTACTTTAAGATCTCTTAGCTGCTGATGTTTTGAACATTCCATGGTCTTTCCTCAGCTCAACTCTGGTTCTCATGTGACCACTAGGGCATAACCATTTGGTTGACTTCCTCAAACTCAGAATATCTTCACCTTTGCTTGACCATATGATGGGGTCTAAACACAAAATCCTGCTATCAGATTGGGAAAGAATGTACAGTGCTCATTAAACGCCTTGTTCAGTAATTGTCGTTGGTTTTTGTTTTCCTGTCAAGAAAAGAAGCAGGCCAAAGATTAAGAGGCAGTGTATTAGTCCATTCTCACAGTGCTATAAAGAACTATCTGAGACTGGGTAATTTATGAAGAAAAGAGGTTTAATTGATTCACAGTCCCTCAGGCTGCACAGGAAGCATGGTCGTGAAGCCTCAGGAAACTTACAATCATGGCAGAAGGGCGAAGGGGAAATAAGCACATATTCACATGGCAGAGCGGGAGAGAGAGAGAGCGAAGGGGGAAGTGCTACACACTTTTAAACAACCAGATCTCATGAGAACTCATTCACTATCATGAGAACAGCAAGAGGGAAGACCACCCCCATGATCCAATCACCTCCCACCAGGCCCCTCCCACAACACATGAGGATTACAATTTGACATGTGATTTGTGTGGGGACAGAGCCAAACCATATCAGATAGAGTCAATCTTTCTCTTCCTGTGTGAGGCGGCATCCCGTTGCCTATTTCTTATGGTAGAGCAAGCAGTCCTCCTTAAGTCAGACAATCGCTGACTCCAAATGTGTACTAAGTTTAAGGATTCTTAAAATACAGTTCATGGATTTAGAAGGTGATTCACCAGTATTTTTATTATCAATAGGACACTACTTGTGAAATGTATACATTGGAGTATAAACTCAATAACACATAGCTTTTTTTTTTTTTTTAATTTGCTTTTAAGAAGTATTTTGTGGGGAGTGGCCAAGATGGCCAAATAAAAGCAGCTTAGATGTGTAGCTTTCAGGGAGAGGGATAGAAGGGCAAGTAAGTTCAGCACCTTCAACAGAAACATCCAAGTACTTGCATTGTGACTAATCAAGGAAATAACTCAACCCATGGAGAACCAAGAAAAGCAAGGCAGGGCTATGGCCCAGCTGGGAGTGACACAGAGCCAAGGCAACCTCCCCAATTCAGGCAAGCAGTGAGTGAATGTATAACCCTGGGAAACCACACTTCTCCCACAGATCTTTGCAACCTTCAGGTCAGAAGATCCCCTTGTGAACCCTTTCCACTAGAGTCTTTAGTCTGACACACAGAGCGATGTGGAGTATTAGCAGAGCAGCCTCTCAGGCACACACAGAGACCTGTGAGCTTTAGATACTCTGGCTTTCTGGGCATTCAGGCAAAAGCAATTGCAACTCCAGCAAAGTGGGAAGTTAGACCCCCATACTTATCCCTCAGAAGAAGGCTAAATCCAGGGAACTGAGCAGCAGTGAGCTGCAGGCCCCATTTCCATGATGCCTTACAGGATAAGACCCACTGGCTTGGAATTCCAGCCAGTCACTGTTAGTAGTGTTGTGCCTCCCTGGGATGGAGCTCCTGGGCAGAAGGGGTGGGCCACCATCTTTGCTGTTTGGGCAACTTACCTGTTCCAGCTTGTAGGCTTTGGAGAGTTTAACCAGGGGTGGAAGGGATCTCCTGGCACAACACAGCTGCTCCACCAAAATGTGGCCAGGCTGCTTCTTTAAGCAGGTTCTCAATCTGTTCCTCCTCACTGGGAGAGACCTCCCAACCAAGGCCTCTAGCCACCCCTGCTGGAGGTGTTCTCTGGCCAACAGAGATTTATAAAGTCCGGGAGACAAAGCTCCCAGAGGGAGGAGTGGGCTGCCAGCTTGGCTGTTTGGGTAACTTAGCTGTTCCTGCTTGAGGGCTTTGGAGAGCCCAAGCCTATGAAGGCAGAAGCAATACCCCAGCACAGCACAGTTACTCTATGAAAGCATAGCCAGACTACTTCTTTAACCAGGTCCCTGATTCCATTTCTCCTTAATGGGTGTGGCCTCCCATCTGAAGCCTCCAGTCACCCCTGCTGGTGTTCTCTGACCAACAGAGATTTGAAAAGTCCTGGAGACAGACCTCCCAGAGGGAGGGGTGAGCCACTATCTTGGCTATTTGGGTGACTTAGCTGTTCCAGCCTCCAGGTTCTGGAGAGCTCAGGCCAACTGGGGGTGGAAGCAGTACCCCAGCACAGCACAGCTACTCTATGAAAGCATGGCACACTTTTCTTTAAGCAGGTTCCTGAACCTGTTCCTCTTCACTGGGTAGAACCTTCCAACCAGGGCCTCCAGCCACTCCCACTGGTTTTCTCTGGCCTACAGAAATTTGGAAACTCGCTGGGACAGAAATCCCAGAGGGAGGGGCAGACCACCACTTTGCTGTTTGGGCAACTTAGCAGTTCCTGCCTTTGGGCTGTGAAGAGTGCAAGCTGACAGAGGGTGGAAGTGGTACTCTAGCACAGCACAGTAGCCCCATGAAAATGTGGCCAGACTGCTTTTTTAAGTGGGTCCCTGACCCTGTTCCTCATCATTGGGTGAAGCATTCCTAGCAGGGTCTCTGACTACAATCACCAGTCTCCAACTGACAGAGGTTTCAGACCTCCCTGGATAGAGCTCCCAGGTGGACAGGAAGGTCTCCATCTTTGCTGTTTGGGTGACTTAGCCATTCCAGCCTTCGGGCTTCAGTGTCTGAGGTAACCAGGGGCTAAAGTGGACCCTCAGCACAGGATAGCTGCTCTACAAAAATGTGGCCAGGTTCCTGATCTCATTCCTACTGACTGGACAAGACCTTCCACGCAGGGTCACCAGCCACCTCCTACAGATGAGTTCAGGCTGGCAACAGGTCTGTGTCTCCGTGGGATGGAGGTCCCAGAGGAAGTGGCAGGCAGCTATCTTTGCTGTTTCTTAGCCTTCACTGGTGAAGGTACTGGTAAATCTGAGATGACTAGGGAATGGAGGAGCGGATTCCCAGCAAAGAGCTAAATGATGACAAATGATATCTAATTAAACTGAAAAGCTTCTGCACAGTAACAGAAACTATCAACAGAGTAAACAGACAGACTACAGAATGGGAGAAAATTTTTGCAAAGTATACATCCAAAAAGTCTAATATTCAGCCTCTATAAGGAACTTAAATTTACAAGAATAAAACAACCCTATAAAAAAGTGGGCAAAGGACATAAACAGACTTCTCAAAAGAAGACATTCATACGGCCAACAATCATATGAAAAAAATCTCAACATCACTGATCATTAGAGAAATGCAAATCAAAACAACAATGAGATATGACTTCACACAAATCAGAATGGCTATTATTAAAAAGTCAAAAAACAACAGATGCTGGCAGGGCTGTTTAGAAAAAGGAACACTTCTACACTGCTGGGCGTGTAAATTAATTTAACCATTGTGGAAGATAATGTGGTGATTTCTGAAATATCTAGAACTGGAAATACCATTTGA
Organism: Chlorocebus sabaeus; assembly: GCF_047675955.1. Taxonomy (NCBI): domain Eukaryota; kingdom Metazoa; phylum Chordata; class Mammalia; order Primates; family Cercopithecidae; genus Chlorocebus; species Chlorocebus sabaeus. The sequence continues at coordinate 89,374,168 of NC_132916.1, forward strand.
CCCAGCAATCCCATTACTGGGTGTATACCCATAAGAATATAAATCATTCTATCATAAAGACACGTGCACGTGTATGTTCATTGTAGCACTATTCACAATAACAAAGATAGGGAAACAATCTAACTGCCCATCAATGATAGACTGGATAAAAAAGTGTGGTGTATATATATATACACCATGGAATACTATGATGCAGTCGTTACAAAGAACAAGATCATATTGTTTACAGTGATATGGATGGAGCCAGAGGCCATTATCTTTAGCAAACTAACACAGAAACAGGAAACCAAACACTGCATGTTATCACTTAAAAGTGGGTGTTAAATGATGAGAACACGTGGACACATAGAGGGGAACACCACACCATGGGGCCTTTCAGAGGGTGGAGGGTGGGAGGAGGGAGAGGATCAGAAAAAATAACTAACAGGTACTAGGCTTAATACCTGGATGATGATATAATCTGTGCAACAAACTCCCATGACACAAGTTTACCTAAGTAATAAACCTGTACCTGTAGCCCTGAACTAGTTTTTAAATAAAATTTAAAAAAAAAATTTGTGTATGTGATCATCCTCACCTGTTATTTTTCAATTTTTCACTAATAGAAATTGTTTTGGATTTCACATCAGTCTTTTGAAAACCTGTCACAGCATGGCAGCTCATTTATTCACATCTAAGATTTATGTATTAATTGTCTATCAATCAAAAATAATTTTGAATAAGGATGTGGCTTGGTATTCAAAATTACTGGAGGCCCATTACAGTGCTTTTCAGAATGAAATATGGTTGTTAAACTGTAAAATGATTTAATCAAAATAGTTTAGTTATAGCTTTAACCAAGGTGACCATCTTCAAGAATTAATGTGGAAATGAATCTGGGTCTCTATTAGCAGGGCCTTCCCTTAGGGAGTGTTAATAGAGATGAAGTAGCAGCAGGGATAAGATTTGAGTCCCTGAGTGTTCAGTTCCCTTCTGAAGCTTCCAGATGCTCCTGGCAGAAGATGCTCACAATGAGGCAGCAAGATCAGAGACTAGCAATGTCCCTTTAAATTTAAAGAGATTAGCAGTGAGCTTAGCTGCAAAATCAGAAAAAAAAATTTGATGTTTCCCGTGCAATTGAAAGAGCCCTATTGTAAGGATAAATCTCTTACAAAAAAGATAAAGTCTTGAATACATATAATACATATGAATACAGAGTGAACATGTGCCAAACATTTTAGTTAACCTATTAATCAATGAGGGAACCAGTAAGATGTTATAACCAGCTCAAAGGAGAATTCCAAGAACCATACATATATAGAGAACAAGCAAGCAATTTTTAAATGAATTTACAACCATGCCAAATGACTCTTCCCAAAGGGATAGAATCAATTGCATTCCACCAGCACACACTTTCCTGGAAAAGAATCGTTCATGTTATCCCCAGTTTTCTACAACTTACAGAATTGTATAATAGCTCAAAGACAATGAAAAGCAGGAATAACCCACTAGTTGAGGTAGACATGGTAACAACTGATATATTCTTTTCTTTTCAAAGTCTTTCACAATTTGTCCTGCTACCCTGTAGTCGAAGGATTCCCCAGACACCTAGGACTGAATATCCTCAATCTTATCTGCAGCCTTCAGACAATGGGCTGTGCCTCTGGATCTACCATTTCCTGAGTTTCCTTTTACCATCCAGCCTACTAACTTAATACTGCTTTGATAATAGTGTTCTACCTTCTGTGACCCAATCAGTGACCTCAGGACACCATAATCCCTATAAGCACCGTGAACAGGCTGGCTTGGACAGGGCCTATGCTAAATATTTTGTATGCATTCTTATTTAACCTCATAATGATTTAAGATAATTATCATTATTCATATTCATAAATTCAGAAAGTAAGTCTGGATGACCTTATGTAAGTTGTCCAGAATCCTATGGTTAACAGGGCAGAGATGGAATTCAAATCTATCAACTTTCAAAGCTTTTAACTGAGTCGCAACAGCTTCTCAGGGATGCTTCTGACTCCTTAATATCACTCAGTTAATGTCTTTGTCAGTACGCATTCAACCTGTTCACTGGGCTAAAGCTTTCCCATCACAGGTTTTTACATGCCTCAGGCAAGATTTCTGGACTAGGTTGATTAGTGTGCACATGAAACTCCATATATTTATGACATGGAAAGTGGCTTTACAAGCCTTACAGGAGCAATGCAAAGAGAGGAAGAACGCAGAATGGGCTCTGTATGGTTCCAGTGCTTTGCTCACACCTTGATGATATCACCTAACACATTGCTTTGTATCTATCTGTTATAAGAATAGCTAAGATTTACTGAATATATTTTATTTATTTAATGTATTTTATGTCTTGTACATTACTTTCAACACCCCATTTAATTGTCACAGAGTATGAACGGGGTAATATGATGCCTATGTAAATACAAGGAAACTGAGGTCTAGATAAACAAGTAACTTGTCCACAGTCACAGAAACAGGAAGTGACAGAGGTGCCCACTTGGTCCACTGTTGTGTCTTAAGTCCCTCTGGCCATGTATTTTTCTCCTTTATGAACAAGAAGAAGAATCCAGGGGGTCTTGTGAAGTACTAACTGAGGAAGACTAATTTCCTCAGTTGAGTATACATTCAAATGGAGAAAAGACACTGAAATAAATGGACATCCCACTTTTCTTCATTATACCCTGGTATATTAGGACACAAATGGGTTACAGGATTAAGATGGAAGTCTCATGAGCTTAAGGTGGGAATTTACTAGTCCGAATCATTAGCAAGTCTTTGGCAGGCCTGACTTCAAGCCTAGCTAGATTCAAATGTTCAATGTCATCTGTGTTCTTTATCCCTTTGCCTTTCTTTTTCCTCAGCTCTAATTCTATTTAGATATTGGCTTCATCTTTCTTACTGTAGTTATCTTCCTTCATGTGGCTATGAAAGAAAGTGGAAAATATTTATGGCTTTTATTATTTTTATAGTTTAAAATCTTATTGAAAGAGGGCTCTGTCTTTCCTAGCACCAAGGGGAAAATACTGTGAAAAACATTCTTTTACCCAGTTTGGCTCATGGTGAGGAGGGGCATGAAAACTCTGATTGGACCATCTGGGTCAGGTGACCTCTTCTTTGTCAGAGGGTACAGATGGGACATTATGACAGTGACTACTCGGGGCCAGATGGAGGGATGGCTCCACCCACAAACAAAAGCAGGATGCTGTTGTCAAACAAAAAAAAGGAAGAATGCTGGGCAGGTAAAAACAATAGATGTCCATGGTGCTGATTTTCCCACAGTATATTTACATTATAAATATAGTTTTTCTTTCAATTAATTACACAACACTTGACCCAATAAAAATAAATGAGTTAGTGATGATTTCCAAAACTACAAGTTATTCTTACATGTAAATGATTCTGTAGTCCTTTCATCCCTTTGAAAAAAACAAAACACTTCGAAAAACAAAATTGGCTTAGAACTACTTTAAACTGTTTTTGGCCTCTGTTTTTCCTTAAATATTTGTGTAGATCCTTATGATGATTTGAGAAAACTATGTATAGAACAGAGAAAAATGAAGTAGACAGAAAAATTAAGCCAGAAATTAAGAACATGTATCTACTTAAACAATGAGAACTCCGTGGAGAGTGACATGCGACCTGAGCAATTTGCAATGAATAAATGATACGGATGTTATTAAACAGGTACTGTACAAATAATTATGTTCTTCGTTTTGATGAAATGAAACTTAACTAGATTTTTCTTTCAAATGAAAAAGTTAATTGGACTTTTTAATGATACTTGTGGATTAATTCAAGAGTAAATAGGTTACAAAACTATTTTTATGCATTTTCTGAAGTCCCCAAATTATGATTATTTACCAAATGTTCATCTGTAAGTCAGTTTCTGGGAACATGGAACATATTTTCCAGTAGAAATAATGTTGTACTCATTGATTGGGTGCTCCATGATAACTTATGAAAAGCTGCTAGAATATATGTGACTTGTAATTTTATGAAAACACCTCTAATAATCTTTCCATGGGAAAAGATGGTCAGACTTCTAATTTGGGATTCTACCTGCACAGTTTACATCTAATCATCCAATCCCATACCATTTTCTCTGGATGAAAAAGTGAAAAATTTCTTAGCTCCAGGTCTTTAGCGTCTGTGATTAGCTGATGGGCAAAGAGGGATTAAGGCTGAACAACAGAAGCATTCATTGCAAGGAGGCCAGAGCAGGGGACAGATGGGAGACAGTGCAAGGCAAAGGACTCGGGAATCCACTAAAAAGCAAAAACAAAAACAACACCACCTCCACAAAACAAACAAACAAACAAGCAAAAAACTTAGTTCCTGAAACCTTAGCTAGAAGCATGGGCTGGTTAGGCAGGTAAATGATTGCTAAACTGAATGAAGTGTTGATGAAAGGACTTCTACTAGGGATTGATGATAAGGATTGCCCAGATAAAATTCACAGGCCAAGATGAAGACAAGATGGCTTTTCAATAAGCTGTCCTTAGAGAGCAAAGTATTGAAATCAAGAAGGCAAGTAGCTCTCTGGCTGGGAATCAGTGTCCAGTAAACCAAAACCTCAGCTGGGAGAGCAGGTGCTAGAGGAAGGGAGACTGACCAACAAGAGAGACAAAGAGGTGAATCCAAGAACAAGCCAGATTGGTAAATTGATGCAAATGAATGTAAGGAATAGGTGAGGCTAGGAGGTTAATTATTTCTGGGCAATATTCCTGGGTTTTAAAGATCGGAATTAAACTGTGTGACTCTCTTCTTCATTACAGAAAACCTGGCACTTCCTATCTGGATCTTAAGGATGGTTCTCATAGAAGACAGATATCCAAGAGGAGGAATTTATGCGTGAGAATATGGCAACAAGGGGAAGCTGGTAAATACATTTTAAATAGACCTACCCTGACTTCCAGATCACCCTTTTCATTCTCATCTATCCCATGTAGCTGCATCCCAACTAAAATTCTCTGTTAGTTTTATTTTCTAGTAGTTGTCCTCTTCTCTACTCTTTTTTTCTTGTATTTTCATTTATGAAACAGACTTTTATTTTCAAATATTCTCCCTCCTTTCTTGTTTTGTGATAGGCATGCAGTCCTTCTGAAGTTTTCTAAGGGTATTTGTTGCTTGTATTGGTAGAAGAATGGGATGGGATAAACAACACCCCTTCTAAGCTTTCTTCCTCTATTCTTCATTTTTCCTGTAGTTTTTGTAAAGAAACAAAAAGCTCCAGATATATGCCAGTGTCTGTGGTCTTTGTACACAGACAATGAGGGCAGAGCTTGACTCATTTTAAAGAAAATCCAGGTGGCATTAATCTAGGTGTTTCTTTCTAGAATCCAAGGTAGTCATGATGGCTCAGGAGAGAGAAACAGGCCAGGCAGGGGCAGCTAATTCCACTCAGAAATGTGAATGTAAAGTGTAAGAAGCCAACGGCAGAGAAGTGTCACTCGTCTGCAAGCAAAGAAGATTGTAAAGAGTGCATTATCAAAGAAGAGCTATTTAAAATTGAAGTCACACTCTGGAGAAAACTTGAAGGCGTAAGACTGACATCACACTATGTGAATACTTTAGGTTTCAGTGGAGTATAAATTACTTTTGTCTCATGGGAAAAAGTCAGTCATTATTCTATCACTACAGTTATTTTGAAGTACCTGCCAGCCTATTAATAGGAATTAAATTTAATCACAAGCCATGTGATGACTCAGTTTTTTCCAGGTTTATTTTGAAGTTTTTTGAAAATTTAAGTCACAGAATACATTAAACAGAGGAAAGTTCCATTTTAATCACTAAAAACAAACACAATCATTCCTCTTTACTACTTGAAGGTTAAATACCCTTTGATCAATTTTCTTCTCAGTGTGGTAGGCAAATATATTCTTGTGAATCCCTTCATAGTGGTTATACAAAGAAGCAACCAGCCCATAGCATTGTAAAACACTTTCTTCTTTTCCTGGGCCTTAAAATTGTATATTCCACTAGAGTCTACCTAACTCCTAAAGTTACTTCACAGCCTTGTGCAATTCAGTCGTTTCCTTTTCTGTATCTGCTTACAATGTAACAGCTAAAGTAACAATAAAATAAAATTGGTCATAAAGCAGTTCATATATTCCTTAAGGTCATATAATTTAGAATTTTATTATTACACATAGTATAAAATCATCTTCAATATACTTTCTGGAATATTGTACTAGCTCCTGCTGTTTAAAGACTTGTTAAGAAAAATAGGGATTCCTGACTAAATACAATAAAAAATTCCATAACTATTAATACAGTAAAAGGCCATCTTGCTTTTATATTGGAGTTTACACTTTAAAATCACCTATTGATAATGGTGGATTCAACTCTTTACATATTGAACTAAGAAATTATAAATTTCCCTAAAATTACAAGTTATAAGATAAAAATTATAATACTTATTTTATTATATTATTGTATTTATTTTTAAATAATAAGTAAACAATTATTATTACTAAGATTCTATTGAAATTGATGGGGGGAAGAGATATGTGGGAGGAAGCAGTGTCTTAACTATTCCTCCTAACACAGAGCACAAATTGACCTAAGGGGAAGATTATTTAAAAAGCTAATTACAGCCCTATTGTCATCTCAATCATAATTTTCAGGAGCATCTTCCAGTAGGATCATGGCAGCACCTTAGTTGTGAATCATCCCATACAGAGAAACACAAACAAAAACAAACACACACAATTCAAAAACTACAAATTTAGGAAAAATTGAAGGGAAAGAAAAACTACAAATTGCAGAACACATGTTTGTGTGACCCAGAACACCTAAGACCAGTAGAACCTGAATGGGCAGAGCTATCGTCTGAATGTTTATGCCCCTCCAATATTCATGTGTTAAAATCTAATCCCCAAGGTATTAAGAGGTGGTACCTTTGAGAGGTGATTATTTCATGAGGGATCTGTCCTCATAAATGGGATCGGTGCCCTTACAAAAGAGGTTTGAGGGAGGCCTTTCATCCTGCAAGGGACACAGTGAGAAGGCATTATCTCTGAAACAGAGAGCAAGCCTTCATAAGACATTGAACCTGTTGACAGCTTGATCTTGGACTTCCCAGCCTCCAGAACTGTAAGCAATAAATTTTTGTTGTTTATACATTACCCAGTCTAAGAAATTTTGTCATAGCAGGCCAAAAGGACTAAGACAGGTAGCAACAAATATATCAGTTACTTTTTCATTTTCCCTTTTCATACTTCACTCTTTAGAAGGAAGTCATTATATGCAGCCCACACTTAAGGAGTAAGGAATTGTGCTTCACCTCCTTGATGATGGAGTATATACATGAATTATTTGAATTATTCCATATGGAATATTTGTCTATTCTCCCTTCTTCCCATTTGCTTACTGATTGAGTCAGTCATTTCTTTGTATTAGTGTGGAATTGTGGGTATTTATTTTACATTTTGGGTTACAATTTAAAACTGTGTTATGCATTTTGTTGCCCAAATTTTTCCAGCTTTGAGCACTGGGAGCCGTTTCAGTTGGTTCCTCTGTTCTTCTGAAATATCCTCACTGTTGTGTTGCCTCCATCCCCAAAATCCATAACTTTGTCTAATTATAAGAAATTAGACAAATCCTACCTGAGGGACACTCTGCAAAACTCCACAAAAATGTCAACATCATCAAAAAACAAGGAAACTTTGAGAAATTATCACAGTCTAGAGGAACCTAAGGAGATATGAGGACTAAAGATACTGTGGTTTCCTGAATGTAATTCTGGAACAGAAAAGGGACATTAGGTAAAAACTAAGGAAAGCTGAATAAAGTACAAACTTTAGGTAATTATAGTGTAACAATATTTGTTTACTAGTTGTGACAAATATACCACACTAAACTGAGATATTAATAATAGGAGAAAATTGTGTATGCTATGGAAACTGCTGTCTTTGCAACTTTTCTGTAAATCTAAAGCTATTTTAAAATAAAACTTTACTGAATAAGAAAAAATCATAAATTATAACCATAAAAACTTTAGGAACCAAAGAGAACAAAACTTTAGGAACAAAAACACACTGAAGACTTTGTGGATGATGAGGTACTCTAAATTTTTTAGTAGAAAATTTTTTTTTTAAAGATGCTAATAATTCAGTTCCAGAAACTGGAAAAAGCCTAACCAAATTAAGATTGTTTAAAAAGGGAAAATATTTATTTAAAAAAAGGAAATTAAATTATGGTAAAACAGGAGACAAATCATTAAAGCAAAAGCTTTTTGTTTTAAAAAAACCATTGAAATAGAAACAAAATTCTGGAAGGCTTAGTCAAGGAAAAAAATACACAAAACACAAATAATAAATATTAGAAATGGGAAAAGGAACAGAACTACCCATATAATATGGACTGAAAATTTTAAGAATACTTATAATTCTTCCAGTATGAATAGTCTATGCATATACAAATTACTTAACAAGGAGAAATACTCAGAGAAACAGAAGGCTGGTAACAGCAGAGGTCAGAGGAAAATGGAATAATTTCTTTAAAGTACTGAGGTAAAGCAATTTTCAACATATAATTATCTAGTGAAATTACCATTCAAGAATGAGGGTAAAATCAGATTTCAAACAAAAATGAGAAAGAAAATGAACAAATGAGTATATATTAGAAAATAGAAGGAAATAATAAAGATAACAAAAATTAATTAAATAGAAAACAAAGAAAACTAGAGACCATCAACAAAACCAGAGGTTAGAAAACCGTGACCCATGGACCGAATTGAACCTGTGTCCTGTATCTGTGTAGCCCAGGAGTGAAGAATGATTTTTACGTTTGTAAATGTTAAATGAAAAACAAAACAGAGCAAGATGGCTGACTAGAGGCATCCAGCACTTGCCTCTTCCATAAAGGACCAAAACAACAAATAGATAACCACATATTAAATACAGCATCTAAGGGTGAACAAAGGAATTCAGCAAGGAAGTGACAAAGACCCTGTGAGGCACAGAAACTCAAGATGGCAGCATAGAGAGGAAAGTGAAGCAGGCAGCCAGGATCAGTTAGGAGCCAAGAGGGACTCCACGATGCAGAGAAAAAGTAAGCTGGAGACTCCCAGCAATCCACCTTTCCACTACAGAGGGAGCATTTCCAAACTCATTCTCTGAGGTCAGTATTATGCTATCAGAACCAGACAAGGACACAGTAACAACAAAAAAGAAACTATAGGTCAGCATCCCTGATGAACATAGATGTAAAAATATTCAGCAAAATACTAGCAAACCAGCTACATCAGCACATCAAAAAGAGAATATACAACAATCAAGTGGGATTTATCCCAGGGATGCAAGGACATCACATTAACAGAATAAAGGTCAAAAACCAAAGGATCATATCAATAGGTGTGGAAAAAGCATATGATAAAATGTAACATTCCTTTATGATAAAAACTCCCTACAAATTGGGTATGAAGGAAATAAACCTCAACACAGTAAAGACTATACATGCCAAACCCATTGCTAATATCATACAGAACAGAGAAAAGCTGAAAGCTTTTCTGCTAAGAACTGAAACAAGATAAGGATGCCCACTTTCACCATTCATATTCAACATAGTACTGGAACTCCCAGCACAGCAATTAGGAAAGAGAGAGAAAGAAAGGACCTCCAAATTTGAGGAGGAAGTCTAATTGTTCCCCTTTGCAGATGATATATTATATATGGAAGAAAAGATTCCACAAAAATATTCCTAGAACTTACAAATAAATTCAGTGAAGTTGCAGATTATAAAATCAGTAGCATTTCTACATCTCAATAATAAGCTAGCTGAAAAAAGTCCAGAGAGAAATCATATTTACAATAGCTACAATAAAGAAAACATCTAAAAATAAATTTAACCAAGAAGGTGAAAGATCTCTTCAGTGAGAACTACAAAACAGTAATAAAATAAATAGTAGAGGATACACACACACAATGGAAAGACACCCCATGCTTATATATTGGAAGAATTAATATTATGAAAATGACCATACTACCCAAAGCAGTTTACAGATTCAATGCAATCCCTATTAAAATACAAATGACATTCTTCACAGAAATAAAAACAAAATAGTCCTAAACTGGATATGGAACCACAAAGACCCCAATATCCAAAGCAATACTCAGCATAAAGAGCAAATCTGAAGACAACATACTACCTGACTTCAAATTGTACTACAAAGCCATAGTAAGAACAACAACAAAACTTGGAATTGATATAAAGACAGACACATAGACCAAAGGAATAGAATAGAGAACCTAGAAATAAATCTATGTATATACTAATATTTGACAAAATGAGTCAGTGACATACATGAAGGAAAGAACAGTGTCTTCAATAAATGATGCTGGGAAAATTGCATATCCATATGCAGAAGAATAAAACTAGGCTTCTATCTCTCACCTCATATATAAAAAAAAAAACTCAACATGGATTAAAGACTTACATGTGAGGCCCCAAACTGTAAAACTATTATTAGAAGAAAACATTGAGGGCATTCTTCAGGACATTTTTCTTGGCAAATCTTTTATGAGTAAGACTTCAAAAGCACAGGCAACAAAACCAAAAACAGACAAATGAGACTATGTCAAACCAAACAGCTTCTACACAGCAAAGGAAATAATCAACAGAGTGAAGAGCCAACATGTGGAATGAGAAAAAATATTTGTAAACTGTTCACCTGGCAAGGTACTAATATCCAGAATATATAAGGAATTCAACTCAACAGCAGAAAAACCAAAACACCCAAATAATCCAATTAAAATGTGGGTAAACTATCTGAACACACATTTCAAAAGAAGACATATAAGTGACCATCAAATACTAATATTTAAAAATAGTTCACCATCACTCATCATCAGGAAAATCAATTGAAAACCACAGTGAGATATCATCTGACATCTGTCAGAATGGCTATTATTAAAAAGACAAAAAATAACAAAATGCTGGAGAGGATGTGGACAAAAGAGAACTCTTACATACTGAAGTATATATCCAAAGGAAATGATATTAGTATGTTGAAAAGATATCTACACCCCCATGTTTATTGCAGCACTTTTCACAAAGTCAAGATATGGAAACAACATAAAAGTCCATCAACAGATAAATAAAGAAAATGTAGTAAGTATACACATTGGAATACTATTCAGCCATAGAAAAAGAATGGAATTTTGTCACTGCAGCAACATGGATGAGCCTGGAGAACATTATGTTAAGTAAAATAAGTCAGGCACAAAAAGATAAATACTGCATGTTCTCAATTCAAATGTGAGAGTTAAAAAATACTGAACTCATTAGAGAGTAGAATTGTATTAGAGGTTAAGAAGGGTAGGGGGAGGGAGGGATGGGGAGAGATTGGTTAATGGAGTCAAAATTACAGCTAGATAGAAGAAACAAGTCTTAGTGTTCTATAGTCAGATGAATATATATAGCAATAATTTATGGCATATTTGCAAAATATCAGAAGTGAGGATTTTAGTGTTCTCAGCACAAATAAATTATAAATGTTTTCAGTAATGTATATGCTAATTCCCTTGATCATTACACATTGTATACAAGTATCAAAGCATCACTCTGTGTCCAACATACATGTATGTGTCAACTAAAAATAAAAGAAAACAAAACAAAACCAAAGGGAAATATACAGCAGAGACTATATGTGGTTCCTGAAACCTAAAATATTTTCTGTCTATTATTGTATTAAAAATATTGTTGACTCTCTAATTAACCCAAAAGCTGATTATTTGAACAGGTTATTAGAAAGACTAACCTCAGGATAATAATTACGAAGAAAAAAGAAATAAAGCACAAATACATTATATATGAGGAAAAGGCAGTGTATAGTCATAAATAAGTGGAAAGGATTTGTGATTTCCATTCTGAAAAATATCAAAATTATCTCTACAAGTAGTGTCACTTCTGCATTCCTTCTTTTTCTTGAACTCTTAATAGATATCTGTTGAATTTTCTTATTCTACCCTTCATATTTCTTAAGTTTCCATTGTATACTTTTAATCTTTTTATCTCTGTACTGTTCTTTGGATTATTTTTTCAGATATATCTTTCATTTCACTAATTTTCTCTTCAGCTTTGTTTAATCTGTTATTCTATATTCTGATAGATTTTTTTAACTCTAAGTGTTTCTTGTTCAAAATTGTCTTTCTTCACAGCATTTGATCTTTTTTTTTCTAAAAAAGCACAATTCTACATTTTCTTTCAGATTATTGTTCAAGTATTCTAAGATTTTCAGACTCTAAACCTATTTGTGTGTCTGCTGATTTTCTTTTATGGTGCATTATCTTACTGGTGTGTATGTGTGTAGTGGTGGTGGTGGAGGACGTTTAAATTTTTGTGTGCTGCTGTAAAATCTTTTCTAATTTCTAATTTTTAGCAGGAATTGATTTTTTTCTGAGGGAAATCTGTTCATACCTACTCAGTATAATGGCAACTGGAGATTTGTATAGATGTCCTTCAAATTGAAGTTATTCTCTATTACTCCTAGATTCCTAATAGTTTTAAAAGTCATGAATGTAAGTACTGAAACTTAGGAAATATTTTTTCTGTAACTATTAAGAAGACTATATAATTTTTCTCCTTTATTCCATTAATATGGTGAAGTATACAAATTGATTTTTAAATGATAAATGTTTACATTTTTAGGATAAATCCTACTTACTCATATTGTACTTTCCTTTTTAGTGTGTTGTTGGATTTGATTTAACAATGTTTTTAAAAGTTAGTTTTTCTGGGCACAGTGGCTCATACCTGCTAGGGCGGGAGGATCACTTGAGACCAGGAGTTTGAGACCAGCCTGGGCAACATAGTGAGATCACATCTCTGCAAAAAGTAAAAAAAAAGAAAAAACAAACAAAAAAAACACTACATAGCCAGGTGTAGTGGCATGTGCCTGTATTTCCAACTACTCAGGAGGCTGAGGCAGGAGGATTGCATGAGTACAGGAGTTTGAAGCTGCCATGACCTATGATGATACCACTGTACTCCAGCCTGGGCAACATAGCAAGACCCTGTCTCTACATAAATAAATAAATAAATAAATAAATTAAAAAAACACAGTTAAATGGCATTTTTTGTAATATGTTTGACAGGTTTTAGCATAGAGTCAAGCTCTTCTCTTAAAACGAGTTGTTCACTATTCTCTGTTTTCTAAGAATGTTTCTGTAAAATAGTTGTAATTTTTTTTCTTAAATGTTTGATATAACACACTAGTGAAAACATCTTTCCCTGAAGTTCTCTATAGGTTTTTGTTTGCTTGCTTTTTTTTTTTTTTTTTTTTTTTTTTGGTCACAGAGCCTCACTCTGTCACCCAGGCTGGAGTGCAGTGGCGTGATCTTGGCTCAGGCTGGAGTGCAGTGGCGTGATCTTGGCTCACTGCAACCTCCACCTCCCAGGTTCAATCAATTCTCTGCCTCAGCCTCCAGAGTAGCTGGGACTACAGAGGCACACCACTATGCCCAGCTAATTTTCGTAGTTTTAGTAGACACAGGGTTTTACCATTCTGGCCAGGCTGGTCTTGAACTCCTCACTTCATGATCCACCTGCCTCTGCCTCCCAAAGTGCTGGGATTACAGGCGTAAGTCACCATGCCCTGCCTTCCAGGGCAACTCAGATTTTCTCTTTTTTTCTTTTGTCAATTTTAATTACTTGCATTTGTTTTTAAAAAATTCCATTTTACCTAAATTATTGAATTTGTTAGAATAAAGTTATTCTTAATATCCTTCTATGTCTATTAATGTGTATAGGATCTGGGATGATCATCCCTTTTCATTCCCAACAGTTTTTCATTACCAACAGTTCATTCCTAACAGTTTTCATTTCCTAACAGATGTTGGTGATTAGTGTTTTATCTATTGTCTTAACCAATGTAGCTAGAGGTTTTCAATTAAAAAACAATCTTTTCAAAGAACTATGTTTTATCTTGCTAATTTTCTCAATTGTCTTTTTCTTTAATTGATTTCTTCTCTTATCTTTATTATTTTATTTCTTTGAATTACTTTTGGTTTACTTTATTTTTCTTATTTTTATCTTCTGAAGGTAGAACTTTGGGTCTTTCATTTTATTTTTTCTCTTTCTAATGTAAGCATTTAAAACTGTACATTTTTCTCTAATAAGTGCTTTAGCTGGATTACAAAATTTGGTATGTTGTTTTTGTTATTATTTATTTCTAAATATTTTCTATTTTTGTGATTTTTGTCATCGATTCTTGAATTATTTAGAACTGTGTTTTTTCTTTCCAGATATTTTGGATTTTCCTAGATACTGTTTTGTTATTAATGTATCAGTTTGATAATCTCTACTATTTCTAACGATAATGTTTATTTCGATTGAAATAATACAGAGTATGTTCTTTTACCACAAAATAAAGTTTAAAAAATGTATTGATAGTTATTTTCTGGCCCAAAATATGGTCTCGCTTCAGGATAGTACTTATTTGCACTTGAAAATAATGTTCACGGCCGGGCGCGGTGGCTCACGCCTGTAATCCCAGCACTTTGGGAGGCCGAGGCGGGCGGATCACAAGGTCAGGAGATCGAGACCATGGTGAAACCCCGTCTCTACTAAAAAATAGAAAAAAAATTAGCCGGGCACAGTGGCGGGCGCCTGTAGTCCCAGCTACTCGGGAGGCTGAGGTAGGAGAATGGCGTGAACCCGGGAGGCGGAGCTTGCAGTGGATTGCACCACTGCACTCCAGCCTGGGCGACAGAGCGAGACTCCGTCTCAAAAAAAAAAAAAAAAAAAAAAAAAAAAAAGAAAATAATGTTCACTATGCAGACGTTGGATGTTGTATTCTATAAATGTCAAGTAGATCAGAGTGGTAGACAGTGTTGTTCAGATTTATGTCTCTTCTAAATTTTTTCTTTGGTCTGGTTGTTTTGGAAATTACAAAGAGGGGTATTTAAGTATTGTACTATAATTTTGAAATTGCCTATTTTTCCTTTCAATATTCAAATTTTTTTATTCCTGCATTTTGAGATTCTTTCATGGGGTTCATACAAATTTGGAAGTTTTATGTCTTCCTGATACATGCCATTATCATTATGATATGTTCCTCTCTATTATTAGTAATACTTATAGTCTGTTTTATCAGATATTAATACAGCCACTCTATTCTTTTTATGCTTACTATTTACATAGAATATTTTTTTATCCATATACTTTCAACAGTCTGTATTTATATTCAAAGTATATCTCTTTTAGGTATATAGTTAGCTTTGATTTTTAAAAACCTATTCTTTCAATATCTGTTCTTTCATGAGGTATTAAAACATTGACCTTTAATATAATTATTGACAGTTGCATTCATATTCTGCATATTCGTTATTTGCTTTTTATTTGTTCCCTTTGATTTTTCTTTGCTCCCACTTTCCTGCCTTTTTGGGGATTATTTTAAAGTGTTAATATTCCATTTCCATTTTTCAATTGGTTTTCTTGTTGTATTGTTACTTTTTTAGGGGTTGCTCTGGATATTTCTCTCTCTTTCTCTCTCTCTCTCTCTCTCTTTATATATATATATATACACATATATATATAATTTTTCTGAAAGGAATAGAGTTGATATTATATTACTTCAGTGAAAACTTTGAAATATTTCCATCATATGGGCCTTTTACTGTTTTTTTCAGATTTTAATATTATACACATTACATCTATGGATATTAAAAACCACATCAGAATCATCTACAATGTTTGCTTTAAACAGTCATACATATTTTAAAGACCTTAAAGTTCTTTTTATATTTATTCATATAGTTAGCATATGTGATGATCTTCCTTCATTCTTGAAGATCCAGGTTTCCCTCTGGT